>NC_141694.1:436153592-436788434 GCF_964263255.1 Lissotriton vulgaris
TCCTTAGTACAATCACTACACATTCGTTTGAGGTCAAAGATTAGATTCCCCTTACATTCAGGCTTTAGAATTTCTAAAGGGGGTTCATTCATAGCCCTATCCTCGGCGGAAAACAGGGCGCGGGCAGAGAAAAGGGACGAGCTGACACAGAAAGTCAGAGAGCTGGAAGGCATGCCCAAAGGACGTGCGCCCCAAGGATCTGGAGGCATCTAACTTTGGTTGGAAAACAATTGAGCGCGCTGGATCAAGACAGAGCGGAATTCGCGGCATTGAGGGTGCGCCACATGTACTATACGGGGGGAGACAGATGCGGGCGACTATTGGGACGGGCGCTTAGAGAGAAGCGTCAGCGTCAAACGGTGAAGGAAATTAGATCGCCCGGGGGGAGCCTAGCTACAGAAGATGATGAGATTGCGACCGCCTTCGGCGATTTCTACACCTCCCTATATACAGGGGCGACGCTGGATCAGGCAGCGGGTGAAGCTTTTCTTGACTCTGCCCAGCTCCCAGCGCTCACGGCGGATCAAGCTGCGGCCCTGGAATGCAACATCAGACCCGAGGAGGTCATCTCGGCCATCTCCAGACTCAAACTGGGGAAGGCCCCGGGGCCGGACGGCTTCACGGCCCTATTTTATAAAACGTTTTGTGCACAGGTGGTGCCGCTGCTTACCACTCTCTTTAATCATCTTTCGGAGCCAGGCGCGATCTCGGAGGACCTTCTGGACGCCACCATCTCCGTGATCCCTAAACCGGGTAAAGACCACTTGAGGTGCGAAGCATATCGGCCCATCTCGCTCCTTAATATAGATCTGAAGCTATACACAAGCATCCTTGCCGCGAGACTCGGTCCACTAATGCTAGGACTAATTGTCCCAGATCAGACGGGGTTTATCTCGGAACGTCAAACAGTTGATAACACAAAAAGGGCACTGCACCTATAGAGAAAGCCACACGTACGGAAGGGAAATATATGCTACTTTCAATCGATGCGGAAGAGGCGTTCGACCGCGTCCACTGGCCGTATTTGGAGCAAGTCTTGGTGACCGATTCCGCGCCTGGATCCTGAACTGCTACTCGAGGCCCTCTGCTACGGTTCGTGTCAATGGGTGCTCCTCGCCCCGCTTCTCGATAGAGCGAGGCACGAGGCAGGGATGTCCACTTTCTCCCTTGTTATTTGCCCTCTATATGGAGCCCCTGGCACAAGCGGTGAGACTCGCCCCAGGGATTCATGGAATCAAAATTAAGGCTTTCGAGCATACCATAAGTTTATATGCGGACGATGTTCTGCTGTCACTATCCTCCCCCGGTGAGTCGCCTCCAATCTGTGTGACGATTCTGGATTCCTTCGCGGAGGTGGCCGGTTTTAAAGTCAACCTCAACAAAACAGGAGCACTCGACCTTTCCCTGGAAGCGTCCACGAGGGCACACTTACAGAGACTCTTCCCATGGGCGTCTGAGGCTGTCCCTTATTTGGGTATTCAGTTGGCAGCAACTCTGCAGGGCACGGTACGCCTTAACTACCCGAGACTCCGGCAAATGATCCGGTCGGAACTGGGCAGATGGAGACACCTTCCGTTATCGTGGCTAGGCAAAGTAGCGGCGATCAAAATGACGATCCTACCGCAGGTCCTAGATTTATTCCGTGCCATCCCTATGAGACCCCCAGAGGGATGGATCCGTCAGACCCAAGCTGAATTAGCTCACTTTATATGGAACGGGCGACGCCCACGCATGAAACTTCGCCTGGCAATGTTGCCTCCTGAAAACGGGGGACTGGGCTTCCCAGACCTGTTATTATACTACCAAGCGGCGCAACTACGAATACTAGTGGAGTGGAGTAAATGGGAGTCCGAGAAGCATTTGCTCTTCCAAGACCAGGCAGTGGCGGGCCGCACTTTGCAGGAGGTCCCTTTCCTGCGGCGGCAGCACCGACCACCGAATCTCTATGCTTCATTTATCACGAGAACGCCTCTGGAGGTATGGGACCAGGTGAATGTAGCACACGAGCTGACGTCCTTCCCATCCCCACTGACGCCCTTGCTGACCAATCTGGACTTTGGTCGTGGTATGGACGTGGCGGCATTCGCGAAATGGGGCCCGTCGGGATGTAGGGTACTCTCCCACATATACGCGGAGGAAGGGGCTATTCCCTTTGATGCCTTCCGCCGTGAATACGGCTTGCCTGAGGAGGAACGCCTCCGTTACCTCCAGGTACGACACTGGGCACTCCACCCCACCACTAGAGACGGGGCAGATCGCAGACTCAGCGAGTACGAGTATTGGCTACTCTTGAGGAAATCTGACCGCAAATTAATATTGGATATTTATCGCATGTTGTTGGGTAGGTACACGCATATCCACAATGCAGGGAGAGCAAGATGGGAGAGGGAACTAGGGCGCGCACTAAGTAATAAAGAATGGGAGGGCATTTGTTATAGGGCCCGTCATTCTGCTAATCACATGGGCCTGACGGACACCCTCACTAAAATTACCACATATTGTTACTATACCCCAGAAAAGCTACATGAGATGGACCACACACGAGACACACTCTGCTGGCGGGGATGTGGGGCAAGAGGTACACTAGTACACATACTGTGGGACTGTTCTCACCTACAGGATTACTGGAAACGGGTACTAGACGAGGTAGACCTACACTTAAACACTACCCTCCCGAGATTCCCTGCATATGTGCTGCTGGGTTCACCCAATCCCATTACCTACCCGCTGCGCTCCCACCGAGGTAGACTGATAGCCATAGCCCTGGGATCTGCGTTATAGAATATTCTCACTTATTGGCGCACTACACACATCCCCACTTTTCAGGGCTGGTTGCACCGTCTTTGGAACGTCCTGGGGATGGAGAAACGGTCGCTAATTGCCAAGGGGGAGGGAGACAAGTACCCAGAATTATGGCGACCCTTCTTGACGCTTTTGGCCACTGAGTTCAGGGAGGTGACTTGTCCTAGATATCTGCGCCTGCTGCGACTGTCACAGTACGATGTCGGAGGACCTACGGAATGAATGATCACTGCTATGCTGAAGACAGTTGGACCTGGAACAGGGGTGGGGGGGTTGGTAGACTGGGGGCGGCGGGGTTGGGGACATAAAGTTTAGATGTTGTTCTATTTTTCAGACACTACTATGAAGCCTTGATACAGACCCGGTCGATATAGCCATTGCCTTGTTATGGTGTCCAGCGACTCTGAGCCACCACCAGCGGTATTCAAGAGACCTTCTCCCTGCACTTGATCTAACTACCGGAGTCTGAGAAACGCACTTAACTATGCAAGTCTATCCTTTACTGTTACTGTTTTGATTTGTTACTGAAAGCTGCATCAACACTGGATAGGCCGAATGTTGACCCCGAACCAGCTTGTAATGTCAGGGCCCGCTCCGCAGGATACGATCGATGAACAAAGGGGTCCACCTCCCGATGTTACCAACACCCTGGATGTAAAACACAGGGGGTTCGAACCATCAGGCGAGGGATAAATAATGAAAAGAGACCGGGGAAGGGAAAGGGTCAGCAGGGACAAGGGATCTGAAATGACAAAACATAGGAATTATAGCACAAATCTATGTTGAAGTCTACTCTCATAAATTCTCTCTAGAACCCGAATACCTTATGAGGCTGTACACTTTCCTCCAACCATCATAAGACAGATATAGTCCAGCTTCCTGCAACAGAACACAGTTGTTATTACACCAATTGCTAATCTCTACACCTCCATACCAGCTCTTTACCACCAATACCCATACACACCATATCATGAGGAATAGGACTGTTCATATGACCCCATAGACTTGTAGTCCTCTACTTATTCAATGCAGTAGAGATCTCTTCCCCAGTAGTTCATAAAACATATAGTGTTGAATAGAGGAAGCTCCATAATCACTCAAAAATGTTATGGTCATATAACTGAAAATGGGCAAGGAAAGAATAATGGACCAATAGACGGAGAAACAAATAGATTAATGTTCACCCTTCACACGTCCACGTTGCTGAACGGTAACGTGTGGTTGCGGCCACCACTACGTTCCGCTGCAAGCAACTATCACCTAGTATCCAAAAGCACTGGCGGTAGGTAGTTGTGACCACCACACTACCCCAGCGAAACCGTGACCAAAAACACCCTCGGTGTTCATAAACGGAACACTACCTTATCCGCTTCAGTCTCAAACCCAAGAAAAAGGCACAATCCAAGAACAAACGAATGTCACGGCAACTGGCAGCGCCCGCCGCTCAGTTCAGCGGAAACCACAAAATCAGTTTCCCCCTTCAGAACCAGCACGTGTCCGCTGACGCGTGTCCTCCGGCACACAAACGGGGATAATTGCAAACAGGAAATACAGCGCGCGAGCAGAGCAGCTCCCAGCGGCTGTAATGCCCGCCCCAGTACCTCACAAGAACGAGTGTTGTCGAGTCCTTGGTTCCAGCCGGTTTCCACAGCTAAACGCTGCAGCATACAGGAACCTCTCCAATCTCGATAGAATCAAAGCAAAGACTCTGAATTACGTGCAACTTCCTTCCTGTCTCCATCGCCCATATACTTCCTGAAACAGATGCTCATGGGAAATGTAGTTCCTTAACAATTGGGTAGGTACGGTGAGGCTTCATCCTGACATGTAAAGCATGTTGGTATATCAGACTGAATGTGCAGCGCAATAAACACAATTTAAACATAAAGGGGGTTCACCCACTTGAAAGAGGCAGTTCTTTAATTAAGTCAACCACTGGGAAAGGGAGCTTGTCTCCTCGTTGAATAAAGGCTTCACGTTTCTCTCAGCACAAGCCTCAAACCCCCACCCCCCTCAAGGGTATTTTTGGACACCAGACTCTAATTAGCCGAAAACGTTTGGTATGGCTCCTGGACTCTTAGTTCAGTTAGTTTCTCTCCCCGGCTCTCCTGTGAGTCCTCCTATTTAAGCCGGGGGGGGGGGGGAAATAAGGACGTTCACCACTCGGCTCGACCGGGAGCCCAAGAGCACTGTCTGGCTTCTTACAAGCCCAATTCCCCCCCTTACTTGTGGTTGGAGGCGGCAACAGCAGATCCGGTGACCTCAAGCAGGCGGAGATTCCGAAGTTCCACGTCCGTCGTTCTCCTCAGCTGAGAGGGCCCTTTGAGGCTGGCACACGGAAGGGGGTTTCCACTGATTTCTATTGGCAGGGCGGATATATATATATATATATATATATATATATATATATATATATATATATATATATATATATATATATATATATATTCTCCAAAATAAGGTTGCCCCCAAGATGCCTCACAAGAAGGGTTGCAGCACAAATCATCCCAGGCAGCAAGCACTTCGCCAGAAAGCCAGCCTCCCAATGGCCATACGCGTTTCGAGCAGTCTCCATGCTCTTGTTCACTGGCAAACTGACACAAAGGCAGGCTGAGTTAGAACAGTTAAATTATTTCGGAATAAGTCCCGCCCACATGGCGGCAGGCATTGTGGTACTGATAGTCCAAAATACAAGCCTATGACTTCAATGTTCTTTTATCCAAGTGGATACCAAGCCTTGGTCCGTATAAGTATATACTTTGTTAGGTGAGAGCGCTGCCTTCATGATGTAAACTTGCCAATATCTAACTGGGACTAAGGCTCCCTCCTTTCCAACGAGCGCCCGTACTTCACGGCACTGAGGCATCTTTTTGGCGGCAACCTTTTTTTAGAAATATATATATATATATATATATATATATATATATATATATATATATATATATACGACAATCCCAGCTGCCTCTCGCCCGGAGCCCAATGCTGGAGACCGCTGCGCAGGAAGAAGGAAGGAGACCTCAGGTGCAGTGAGCAATCTTTTCTTTATTGTACCCTCGAGGAAGCGGCACACAGCATGACGTTTCGGCCTGCACAGAGGCCTTGATCACATGACGCACGCTGGGAAAAAGGCAATTTTTAAAGTGCAAGTGCTAAGTGGGAATACATTCCAATTGGTAGGTTTATGGTCACATGATGCTCATGCTCATAGATACAGACAACAGACTGTGAATTTAAACCCATCTCGGGATAATCCCTGAATTAACGCCATGTTGTAACGGTGGGTACTGTATTAATAAAGTGCAAGTGCAATTACATATATATACACAGTGTAAACAAAGATCACTGGATAAATCCAATTGTGCAAGCCTATAACGATGTGCAAAATGCAATGTGCCGTATGAAGATCATACTTGACAAATCTATACTATATACAATATATACTCTGTACAAAAAGTCATGTATAACACTCAATTCATGAGCTAGTATATGCAAAAATATATAAATTAATGAGTCATATAAATATATAAATATATATGTTAAAACCATGACTGTACAGTGCGCTGTAAATAAATATACAGATAAATATACAGATGAGCACAACACCGTTCAATCGGGATGAGATCTATCGTACACGAGAATAATATTATAGCGTAAATGTTTTCGCTCTAATACCCAGATCGCAGCATCCCATTATTATTGCACAGATTTGTTTACAAATGCGCTAAGCTGGAAAGTTCACGGGCAGAGGAGATGTTGACCCCCCCCAAAACAAAAGAGAGGGGAAACCATCGCAACCTCTGCCCCGCTACCATCCACTATGCTTATAAATTGCCTGAATGGACCAATACCTAGAACCGGATGTACCTTTGTGAATAGTGAGTAAAAAGAAGATAAACATGTGCACTTTTTTTATGTGATAATTTTCAAGTTTTTTTGTGACTCTGTGACATTGTTTTCTCCTACTCTTTCTCAATAGAGCTCGCTGATTAGTTCTTATAAAAGTGAAAGAAGCTCTTATTACATCTTTGTGCAACCTAAGCCTAGGCTGCACACCACTTAAGAACCATCCAACCCTCTGATCTGTACAGTGTTAAGAACACCAATCTCAATTAGAAGACAGACAAGTACACCAACATTATCTATTCAGAAGCATCAGACTGCTCAACAGGGGAAGCTAACGACAGTACACGGCAGTATAATATTATCATAAACACGTGTAAAAATCTTCGGTGGAATTCAAACCCCCCGGAGCTCGACAGTCCATTTCCAGTATATGCCTGGTTTCCAACTTCCTCAGGGCCCCGTCCCTGTCTCCTCCTCTCCTAAGAGGACCAACACAGTCAATAGCGTAGTAACGCAACAGGGAACTATCATTGTTATGGTGTTCCTTGAAGTGACGGGCCACCGGATATGATGGATCACTAGTTTTGATGGCCCTAATGTGCTGGAGTATCCTCTTGTGCACCTGCAATTTGGTGCTGCCAACATAACGGAGGGCACACGGACACTCCAGCACATACACCACATATTCACTCTTACATGTAAGCTGTTGTTTTATCTTGCGTGCCTCAGAAGTGAATGGGATACCATATTCTGTTTTGTTCAATCCATGCTGGCAAGCCTTGCAGGATGAACACTTCCTGAAGCCCTTACTTTTCCCTAACCAATTTTTACTGGTCAGAACTTCTGGGCTAGATTTTACTAGGGCATTCTGCATAGAATACGCTCGCCTGTATGTGATGGATGGGGTACTGGGTATTCTATCCCCTATCACTGGGTCACATTTCACTAGATTCCAATGTTTGGAAATTATTTTCCTCAACGCGGCCTGTTGCCTGTTAAAGGCCCAAATCAATCTGACTGGTTGATCATTAGTGGTGGTGGACTGTTTATGGACCTTAGGTTCAAGGGCCTGGCTACGTGGGATGGCATTAGCTTTGGCTATGGCTTTGTCCACTGTTGCAGCCTGATACCCCCTAGCCAGGAATCTGGACCTGCTGGCTTGCTGAGCCAGTTGGCACTGGGCTTCTGTGCTGCTCAACCGTCTTATACGCAGCATTTCTCCGTACGGAATACTGCGTATAAGGTGAGCAGGGTGATGGCTGCTGGCATGGAGGATCGTGTTTCCTGCCGTCTCCTTGCGGTACAGCCTCGTTTCTAGACTTGTTGCTCCTGGTGTAACTGTCATGTCTAGAAAGTGCACCTGATCCCTGCTGATGTTAGAGGTGAAGTGCAGATTGTAATCATTCTTGTTGATGAGGTCAACAAAGTGTTCAGCCTCCTGGCGAGTGCCCTTCCAGACTAGGAACACATCGTCTATATAACGATACCACCTAACAATAGATTGTCTGGAAATGTCAGCGTGCGTGCCATGGAGAACCTGCCTCTCCCAGTAGCCCATATGAAGACAGGCATAACTGGGAGAGAAACAGGCCCCCATAGCCACACCCCTGACCTGCTGGTAATATCTATTGTTGAACATAAAAAAATTATGGTGTAAACAAAATGAGATCATTGACAGTAACATGCGGTTGTGGTCAGCCATGATAATAGGTCTCAATCCTAGGTAGAATTCTATGGCTCTAAGTCCGTCTTGATGATTAATGCTCGTATATAAAGACGTGACATCTAATGTAATGAGCCACAGATCCATACCCCACTCTATATCCTGTATCTTTCTTACAAAATCATTGGAATCTTGCACATATGATGGTAACTCCTGAACAAATTCCTGCAAGAAAGAGTCCACATATATAGTTGTCTTCTCTAATAAGCCCCCGCATGCTGCAATTATCGGTCTTCCCGGGGGCTTGTTTGGATTTTTGTGGATCTTCGGGATTAGGTATAGGACTGGCATGACTGGATGGTTATTCTTAAGATATTTCAGCTCATCCATGCTCAGTAGGCCAAAAGACCTCCACCCCATGACCAAGGAATGGAAGTCTTCCTGAGCTTTATTGACCAATGAAATGTCACTATGTCTATAACAGTTCAGATCATTCAATTGGTAGAGGGCTTCTTCTAGGTATAGTTTTCGTGGCCACAAAACTATATTCCCTCCCTTGTCAGCCTGTCTGACAATGACATTTTCATTGGCCTGAATTTTTCGGATAAGACGCATGTATTGATCATTTTGTGAAAATCTTTTTCGTTTAGAGTTGAGCACTTTGGAGTGTAGTGACTTAATGTCTTTGACCACTGCATCGTGAAAAATGTCAAGATTATCATAGATCATAACAGGTGTGAACGTTGAGCGCGGTTTAAAGGACGTCAGTCCCCCCACCCTACTTGGCTCACCTCCAGATGTAGCTTGTGAAGATGACTGCTCCGATCTGAGAGACTCAAGGGCTTCCAAGCCTGGCAAATCACAGGCCTGTAATCCCTCTTCTCCCGCTTCAACCCTTGTGACACTGCTGCGGGTTTTTCCTCCAGCAAAATGTTTCTGTAGCTTTATTTTGCGGACAAATTTATAAAGATCAATCCTTGTGTCCGCATAATTCAGATCGCATGGCGGACAAAATGTAAGACCTTTAGAAAGGATGTTAGACTCGGAATCGGACAAGACCATGTCAGTCAAGTTGATAATGGAGGGGGCAACGACCTTCGCTCCAGATAATAAGTTCACTTCCTGTTCCATCTTTTTGCACTTTTTTTCTTCCTCTTCTGCTGATTTGGCTCTTGCTCTGGATCTGGCCTTGCGACGTTGGTAGCGTTTTGCGTTGATTTTTTTGTTCCTGAGCGCGACTGCGTTCTCGGGCGTAGGGTCCCTCGCCAGTCTTTCCTCACACAGTCCAGCTCCTCTGCTGGCGTGAGCTTTGTAAACCCCAATTGCCTTCCTGATTGAGCAGAATTGGAGTCTGAGTCGCTGTTCATGCTAGAACTCAGGTTGGACTCCGAGGAGTCATCCTGCTGTACTGTTCCCTGAGCTTTGTTTGAGTGATCCGCGGTGGTTGCAATTTTTTGGCCCCGTGAGGCTTTGATGGCATCATACTTCTTCGCAAAGGTGAAAATGCGACCTTCAGCATAGTCTGCCTTGTCACGTTGGAATTTCCAGGCTTTCCTCTTGCTGATGGATTCTTCTTCCTTCTGAATCCTTGCCATCATGTCGCCTCTGAGTTTGTTGCATTCATTAGGACAGTCTACACTGGCTGCTTCGATGACCAGGTTAAGCTCCTCAATCTTTGCCTGTGTTTTTAACCGGTCACTCTCCGCATAGCGGACCAGTATTTGGACTAGTTTGCGTGATGATTCTAAGTTGCAATCAGCCCATTCACGGAGCATTTCCGGATCTGGATCCTCATAACTTGGGGCCAACATGACCCGCAGGCCACGTGGTATCCTATTTTTTACTTCCAGGTAGCGACTCAGTGAACGGTGCTCCCACCACTTGGAGAGTTCCCTTTTCATCAACTTCTCCAGTTTTTTAAAATGTTCACGAACGCTAACAACTTCGACTGCTGGTGTATTAGAGCTGGATGGTTCAGCTGACCCCCCGGCCGGGGAGTCATCAAACGCATTGAGCGCTGCCTGTTCCCTCGCTCTCAGTGCGTCTGCCGACATGCCGCTTCCTCTTAGTAATTATTGCGCGTGATGCGCTCTCACAGCTGTTTTTGGCGATCGCTACAAAATGCACGCCGCCGTACAGTAGCGCACACTCTCTCCTTACCGGTGTTTTCTTCTCTGCGCCACTTCGCTGGTCCCAGCCGAAGAATCTCAGCCAAAGCAGAACGCTCGGCAGGCTCCGCGTCGGGTTCACTAGCAGCGCAGCGTTGGCAGTAACCGGGGGCAGGAACAATTACTCCCTACCGGGAGAAACAAACGACTTCCGGGTTAGCAGAGGTCTCGGCTTCCTGTTGTTCCGCCCGAGCAAGGGGAGGGGTCATCCAAATACCGGCGAAGCACCCTGCCGGTCTGGCAATATGCGACAATCCCAGCTGCCTCTCGCCCGGAGCCCAATGCTGGAGACCGCTGCGCAGGAAGAAGGAAGGAGACCTCAGGTGCAGTGAGCAATCTTTTCTTTATTGTACCCTCGAGGAAGCGGCACACAGCATGACGTTTCGGCCTGCACAGAGGCCTTGATCACATGACGCACGCTGGGAAAAAGGCAATTTTTAAAGTGCAAGTGCTAAGTGGGAATACATTCCAATTGGTAGGTTTATGGTCACATGATGCTCATGCTCATAGATACAGACAACAGACTGTGAATTTAAACCCATCTCGGGATAATCCCTGAATTAACGCCATGTTGTAACGGTGGGTACTGTATCAAAAAAGTGCAAGTGCAATTACATATATATACACAGTGTAAACAAATATATATATATATATTCAATGAAAAAACCATAGGTTATAGACCATATATAGTTAGGAATTAGCATTTACAAAACCTTATTTTACTCGCACAAAACCATAGAAATTTGCATATATAGTTAGTTGCAATAACTATATATCGCGCACCCGCAATCCACTGCTGATGTCACATATTACATCATTCATGACATGGTCAGTGACATCACTGATGACATCACTGATGACATCTCAAATGACATCACTGATGACATCACTGATGACATCTCAAATGACATCACTGATGATATCTCAAATGACATTACTGATGACATCACTGATGGTATCTCAATTGACATCACTGATCACATCACTGATGACATCTCATTTGACATCAATAATCACGTCACTGATGATATAATTGATGTGATAATACAATGCACCTCCTCACACTCTAACACTGGGTGTAACAGAGGTTATTTTAAATACAGAGTTTCATTTTTTGAACCATTGACGCACCAATACCAGTTACTACATACGCACTCACTGATTCCTACGTCTACACACACATTCACTCATTCACCCATACAATCACTCATACATACAGTCACTCATTATTACAACACTATCATATGCACTCATACACCTATGCAGACACTCAAACACTGCCACTCATCCATAGTTACTCACACACCTAGTCAGTCCTGTAAATAATCAATCACACTTCGATTTCCTCATCTATACAGTTAAACACAGAACACCTTATTTATTCAAACATATACTAACACATACTTACTCTCTTATACAATTACTGATACAAGTACACATTGATGTGTGCAGAGTCACACACCTCCCAGCCAGCCACACACACACTCAGTCTTCCATACAAATACTTGGGCAACCAATCAATAACCCATATAGCCACTCATATAGCTACTGATCAAACCATGCAGCAGTTTGCACAACAACAGACATATTGATGCACACTTTCAGACAGTTTAGTCACTAATCCATGCATTCAGTAAGACACATTTATTCACTCACTCAGTCAGTCACGCACCTACTAAATCCTTCATCCAGACACTTCTACATCTACTCATTCTTCAATATGTAAGACATATTTTAATTTTACAGAAACATACAGTCACTGGATGTTGTCATTTGAGATGTCATTTGAGATGTCATTTGAGATGTCATCAGTGATGTCATCAGTGATGTCACTGACCATGTCATGAATGATGTAATATGTGACATCATCAGCAGTGGATTGCGGGTGCGCGATATATAGTTATTGCAACTAACTATATATGCGAATTTCTATGGTTTTGTGCGAGTAAAATAAGGTTTTGTAAATGCTAATTCCTAACTATATATGGTCTATAACCTATGGTTTTTTCATTGAATTTTCAAGGTTTTGTAAATGCTAATTCCTAACTATATATGGTCTATAACCTATGGTTTTTTCAGTGAATTTCAATGGTTTTTTAATAGCAAATATCAAAAGCTGTCAAATGTCAAGTACGTGATAGGTAAAAACATTTTCGTGTTTATGCACGCTGATGTGCTTTGAACGCTGCCCCCCCTCCTCTTTTCTCTTAGTAGTACTCTCTCTTTGCAGATAGTGAAGGGTAGTTAACGCAGGCCTTTGCTCCCGTTGTAATCCGTCGTGCCTGCTTGTCTCACCATTTGATTGATTGTTATCCAAGCATTTACTGTTTTAGAATTGATTCTCTTTGGTTCATTCTCTATTTACAAACAAGCACAGAGTCGCAATACTCTGTTTAGTCTTTGCAGATAGTGAAAAATCGTGTAAAAAAACAAAAGTAATCGAGCAAAATCAGTAGGCCACTAATGGGATCTCTTTTTGACCTCGCTAAAATAGAAACATTAGGAACAACCCTTCATGAGAAATACGAAACTAGTGAGATGAACTGAGCTCCACACCATGATGGCTGCAAGACAGCTCGGCTCCGCCACCCACCCCGCCCAAAATAACAATAAACTCTATGCAAATATTATAAATATATACAACACACCAGCAAAGTAACAGGGTAAAACATTTTATTAAATAACTATTTACATAACTATTTTATACTTTTTGTTGCCTGATCCGGCTAGCTCAATCGATCGAGCATGAAACTCATGCACTCTGATAGCAAGCGTTGCTGCTGATGCTATGCAGACAAAAACTGGTTTTCAGTTTGTACATTCTTCAAGATTTTTCCATCCAAGGCTGGTTGAGAGTTTGTAGAACGATGGCTTCAGATTTTCAACATACGGTGTGGTGGCGCGGACTGGGAGGGGGCGCTTGGCTCCTGCTCCCCAAGTCGTGTTGCCCTGGTGTGGCCTAAGATCGCCCCCGACATAGGCGGCCGGCTCCCGGGGTCCGGCGGAACATTTTGCCTTTTGATGACTCTTCCATTCTGGACCTTGTCCCACAATCCGTTTGACCTGAAGACACACTGTAGTGGGGCGCCCCTTTACCGTTTCAGTTGCCATTCCGCCTGCTTTTGCTACACTGTACCTCTTCCGCCATTCAGCTGTTTACCGCCCGCTCTTGCGACTACAACGTCTCGCTCACCATGTAGTTGAGTTGCTCCCGCTCTTGCGATACAGCGATAGGCGGCTGCCACAGGACTCTCAAAATGGCGGCCGGCTCTTCGGATTTGGACGTGGTCCACTAAAATGGCCCTGGGACACCTTGGAACTCGGACGCTTGTCTGCTAGGGCTTGGGCCCCATTCTCGAAAGCGTCCCCTCAGCCTTGAAGATTCTACAAAAGTCTTGGGGGGCCCCCGACTCCCGCAGGCTTCTGGTGGGGAGCGGCTGCCATGATTGCTCGTGGAATGGCCACGACTGAGCTACGAGATGGTGGTGCTCTCATGCTGTCGCCAGCTTCAGTCTGAAACATCCAGAAACACTGTAGACTACCAATTCGATCAGTTCCGGTAGCGCCCCAACGTGACCCGGTAGAGAAGAACTTGCCCTCCCCTCTTTGACTGATGGTTCTTGTTGCCTGTCCCTTCTGTTGTCATTTAACAGAACTTTTTAGACTGCTGAAAGGGGTTGTGTTCCGACCGCTGGTTGGTGGAGACATTTTGACTATATTCTGGACCTACGTTGTCGCGTAATGCGTTATATGACATGCCGCGTTAGCGCACCTGGAAGTGCTCCGGTGCGCAGCGCGTAACGTAAGCATAACAGGTCATGTGACTTGTTATTAAAACTTTTCATTGGTTCATTTTACTTTTGTTATTCTAATGATGAAAGGCTTGGTCATATGACCTAAAAATTACGCTTTTTATTGCTTTCGAACATTATTTTTTCTTAAACATATATGTTATAATGTTCCAGGCTAATGTACTTTCCCGGAAAATTTACAACTGTCCTGCAAGTAAAATATATTCCTTTTTCTAGAAAAAGGGCGTTTCTTCGTCCCATGACGGAGCCGTTGAGCAAAAGAGGCTCGGCCTGCTGTCTTAGTCGCCGATACGCCTGAATATCAGATTCATATCGATCACTTTATGTTGCAGGAGTAGAAAACACAACAGCCCTTGACCATTTATCTTTACTGCGTTCCTGCGTATTATACCTTTTATCCGTCATGTAATTGGACTGCTTTATTTCACTTGCCTTTTACTGATTCGAAAACAGTGACTAAAATTAAAAACTTTACCAATGTAAATACTACTACCATGTTTTGTTTTAAAAACCTTTATTGTGAAAATGTCAGTATACAAATATGGGCCTATAACCACGTGGGCCGGCCACGGAGCAAACTGGAAACGTATATGATGAGGAGACATTTACACTGTAGAGGAACGTAACGAGCGGGCCATTAGGTTGCAAGAACTAAGGTGTCTAACAGTTGCGGAATCGGTGGACGTACATTTTGTAATTAAAATACGACAGGGCCACTTACAATAAAATTATCTAGATATACATTTGCGGGCAAGTACCATGGGTGACGTTAATTCGAACTTTCAATAGTACAGTAATCAATAACACATCAGAACTTAATATCAATAGGGATGTCGAACTATTCAATCAATTCTCGTCCCCGCCCGCCATGTGCTTCAAAACTGCATACGTATCTCGTGATATCAAGGTTGTGCAACCAGTACACAACAAGGAGTTACGAGTCCCATTTATACCGGCGCCATTTTGGGCGAGGCCGGGCAGGTCCAGGATATAGTCAAAATGTCTCCACCAACCAGCGGTCGGACCAGAACCCCTTTCGGCAGTCAAAAAAGGTTCAGTTAAATGACAACAGAAGAGATAGGCAACAAGAACCATCAGTCAAAAGAGGGGAGGGCAAGATCTGAAGCCATTGTTCTACAAACTCTCAACCAGCCTTGGATGGAAAAATCCTGAAGAATGTACAAACTGAAAACCAGTTTTTGTTTGTATAGCATCAGCAGCAACGCTTGAGTCAGCTTTGTGTGAAGCCGCCATTTTGATTCAATCAATAGCGTCCCCCTGCACACATTCAGGGACCTGGTCGTGTCTTCAGGTCAAACGGATTGTGGGACAAGATGTAGAAAGAAAAAGGAAAAAAGTTCCGCCGGACCCCGGGAGCCGGCCGCCTATGTCATGGGCGATCTTTGGCCACACCAGGGCAATAGTGAAACTGCAGCAGGTGCAAATAAGCTTCAGACAGTGTTACAAGCGCTGCTCAGAACTCTCAACTATGACACCACCTCGGTGCCATCCGGATCTTGGCGCCTTGTGCTGGTTCCGGCCTATTCACACATCGGTCCGCTACTGACACCACCTCACAGGCCAACGGGGCACCCCACGCCGACTTTCGGCGCAGCATTGTAGGATGGCCACACCAGTGCGGCAACTTGCTGGACACCACCTCGGTGCCATCCAGATCTCGGCGCGTTGTGCTGCCTTCGGCCTACTGTAGCCGCAAGTGCGGACGCAGCAACTCAGCCGGATAGCGAGTGAAACACCAAGTGGCGCCCCACTGCAGCCGAGGAGCCTCCATCTTGGGGGCGACGCACACCACCTCGGTGCCATCCAGATCTCGGCACGTTGTGCTTCCTTCGGCCTACTGTAGCCACAAGTGCGGACGCAACTCAGCTGGATAGCGAGTGAAACACCAAGGGGCGCCCCACTGCAGCCGAGGAGCCTCCATCTTGGGGGCGACGCACAGCATCACATTGCTTTCCAATGCAGTCAGATCCTCAAACAGCCCCCACTGACTGACGCGACCTCACAGGCCAACGGGGCGCCCCACGCCGACTTTCGGCGCAGCATTGTAGGATGGCCACACCAGTGTGGCAACTTGCTGGACACCACCTCGGTGCCATCCGGATCTTGGCGCGTTGTGCTGCCTTCGGCCTATTCGCACATCGGTCCGCTACTGACGCCGCCTCACGTGCCAACGGATTTTCTACGCTTTTTATAGCCCTATGCCACATAACAGGTCATGTGACTTGTTTATAAAACTTTTCATTGGTTCATTTTACTTTTGGTTTCCTAATGATGGAAGGCTTGATCATATGACCTAAAAATAACACTTTTCATTGGATTAAAAATTTTTTTTTCCCAAACGATGAAAGCCCCACCTTGTTTCTGGATGTTTCAGACTGAAGCTGGCGTCAGCATGAGAGCACCACCATCTCGTGGCTCCGTCGTGGTCATTCCGCGAGCAATCATGGCAGCCGTTCACCCACCGGGAGCCTGCATGAGTCGGGGGCCCCCAAGACTTTTGTAGAATCTTCAAGGCTCAGGGGACGCTTTCGAGAATGGGGTCCAAGACCTAGCAGACAAGCGTCCGAGTTCCAAGGTGCCCCATTTTAGTGGACCAGGCCCAAATCCGAAGAGCCGTCCGCCATTTTAAGAGTCCTGTGGCAGCCGCCTATCGCTGCACCGCAAGAGTGGGCGCAACTCAACTACATGGTGAGCGAGACGCTGTAGCCGCAAGAGCGGGCGATAAACAGCTGAATGGCGGATGAGGCACAGTGTAGCAAAAGCGGGCGGAATGGCAACTGAAACGGTAAAGGGGCACCCCACTACAGCAGACGAGCCTCCACCTGGGGAGGCCCGTTCATGCCGCCTCCACCCCCCCCCCCCCCCCCCCCCCCCGGGGCACCCCACGCCATTTTTCGGAGCAGCATTGTAGGATACCAAAACCAGTGCGGCAACTTGCTGGACATCACCTGGGTGCCATCCACATCTCAGCGCGTTCTGCTGCCTTGGGACTATTCGCACAACAGACCGCTACTGACGAGGCCTCCCCCCGCACCCCCCGGGACGCCCCACGCCGTTTTTCGGAGCTGCATTGTAGGATACCAAAAACCAGTGCGGCACCCAGGTAACATCACCTGGGTGCCGTCCAGAACTCAGCACATTGTGCTGCCTTGGGACTATTCGCACAAAACACAGCTACTGACCATTGTTGCTTCTTTTTTCAAAAAAATGTTTAAATGTATTTACTGTTTTTGTTGCGTTGTATATATTTATAAGTTATTAAAGTGTTATAATCCTACTACTTTGTTGGAGTGCTATATATTTTTAATGTGACACATAATTGTTAAAACTTTGATGTACAAAGAGGCATCCCTGAAATCTTCAGCTTCAGGCTCGGACCCACACACCCTCACAGTGAGAATCCCCTCCCCAAGCACAATACAGGATGGTTATCAGATAGTAGGAACGCGTGTGGTGTGACGGATCTCATCGGGTGGGGGCCTTGATCTACTGTAACTCCTTTGAAGAGGGGTGATTCTCTACAGCTGGGGCCATAAACTACATCTGCAGGGCTAGGTGATAGCCTGGGACCGGCCTGGACAATCGGACACAGAGGAAGAGGAGTGTCAGAGGGTGCGGTAGTGAATAGGGTGAAAGGGAGGTGTCGGGCGGGCACAGGGTGTGATTCTCAGAGAAGAACAGCGCAGATGGGAGGAGGTTTCTGGCCCATGCATGAGAGAGAGAGCGGGGGTGACCAGTGCGTGAGGTAGATGCTTGCGAGGGTGGGGAACCATGCTGAGGATCGGCGGCGTGCAGAGAGTGGGTCTGGTCAAGGCATCTAAAATGGCTGCCGTGCACGACAAAAGTGTGGCATTGGAAAAAAAGCAAGATGGGGCGCACAATGTTTATCAATACGGATTAATTTATAACAATTATTTTTAACAATATATTTACTCGCAGTGTCAAAATGGCGATCAACACTTCCTAATTTCCTTCGAATCGAACGTTAACAGAAGTCAAGCGGCAAAAAAAAAAAAAAACTCATGCGCTACCGCTGGAAGACAAGTATCAACATATATGAGCCTCCTCAACCACCCTCAGAAAACATAGGGGGTCAGGATACGTCTCCCATACCCCCTTATACCCAATACTCACATTGCTTTTCCTCCATCTAGTAATTTAATTAAATCGAAACACAAAATGGCGAATTCACGTTTCGCTACCAGTTTGCGACCCGGTTCGCGAACCGAGAAGCGCTTCTACCGCGAAAAATCAAATTTTTATTATTTGCCCCACGGGACCCTTTAATAACCCCAACATCCTTCCTAGGGGTTCAAGAGGGGTCTACCTTGCCCCCTTTCATTAAATTCCCCCTTCGTTTTTCTCCTCCTCTTGTCTCTCGATCCTACCGAGAGACAAGATGGCGGCCGCACCGGACTGTTTAGAATGTTGACAGACACCGGAGAGCCAATCGGCTTCGCTACGCAAAGCTCCGTTACGCGAAAAGTACGCGATCTGGAGCGCTATCTGGGACGCTGTCACAGATATATCTGTTTTTTTAAACGTTAATTTCTCAAAATCCACTGGAGCACATATATTGAGACCCAGCAAAGGCACTTTGGGCTAACAGTCCCTATAATTTTGCCAAGTTTCGTGTAAATCCATTCAGCCGTTCGAGCTAAAAGTGAGGCCAAAGGCCCTATGGAAAAATGAATGGGAAAAACGCGTTTTGGGACCCCCCTTTTTTCTCGGCCCCCCCTTGACGGAACCCCCCCCCCAAATTTTCAGGGGCTTCTCAGAAACAAAATGTGCCATTTTCCAAAAAATTTCAGCCGATTCCGTCCACAAACGCCAAAGTTATTAGACATAGGATTTTCTCTCTATGGAACTTTTGAAAATTCTAACTATATATACCTACTGGCGACCGCCAGTAGGTTATATATATATATATATATATATATATATATATATATATATATATATATAATATATTACGCTCGACTCTCCCAAAATCCAAAAGAAAAAGGCAGCACTCGCGGATCAAGGTCAAACCAGGGTTTAATTAGAGGGAAAAAGAAAAGCATAGACGCGTTTCGGCGTGAGCCTTCGTCAGTGTGTCATTCGTCCACATCTAACAATCCGTGTTATAAACAAACAAATCATAAGCATTGTCATAGACATAGGACTACACCCCTTAAGCCCCTGTGGGCGCCATCTTGGAATGGTGTTCTCTCCAAGGGTTTGTACAGATTTAAACATGAAGTAATCATGGTTAAAATAGAGCCGTGGATCGGCTTGTGTCCTATGACATATATGTACAATGCTACCATAGTCACAACAGTGCACAAAAACATAAGAAGTCGCACAAATCCTCAAGCACATGAAAGAAAGAAACGAAAAAGACTTAGTACCTGTCCTATAACAGCCAATGAACCAATTATTCTGTCATAATTTGTCATGGTTTCTAGGTAATGCTATTTACAGGATATATAACAGGAAAGTACTCTTTTAGATTCAAGGAACTCGCAAAGGAAAGGTGTATTTACACTATTTACAGAAGTAGAGTTGGACTAAACCATTTCCAAGTGTGTGTAAAAGTTGAAAAATATAGTAGGTTGTCAAGATGGATACTTTCAGGTCACAAAATTGCGTGATTGTCCTAGTGCTGCAGTATCAATCATAGCAAGGGAGACAAACCTATGATTCAAAAATATACCCTCCATCCAATTATTCACATGTACGTATACAGATAGAATCTCATACTTTTCATGTATAGTGTATGTATATGTCAGTTGGGATTGAATGTCTATGGGTATATTAACACCTCTATGGTAGTCCGTACTCATTTCCGTCAGGGGGCAAAAAGTATATATGTGTCATTATTCACATATTAGTTCGAAAATCAAATTAGCAAGGTATACAGAAATTCGTAGGTCAGGTTCATGGATCTCAAAAATTGGAAAACTACCGACAGAGCAAATTAAGAGAAGTACTGCTGATCTTACAGGGTTCACGTTTACATTGTCCCATGGAGCATACCTGTTCTAGTTGGATTTACATTAAAGTATATGTAGCTTCCTATGGGAATGGACACTTAGCTTCTCCTATGCTGTTACTTGCCCAGGTGATATGCTAATTCCTCCCCGCTGTTGAGCCCACCAGGTTGTTTAGTAGATAAATCCACAATATATCTGGACTCTAATCTGCGGAGTCGCCTCAGCCTATCGCCTCCTCTTACATTCGGTGGGACCATGTCCAATCCGAAGAATCGGAGTTGCTTGCGATCTTTGCTATGCTCCTCTGCAAAGTGCTTGGCGACCGGATATGAGATGTCAACTTTCTCGATCGCCCGTTGGTGCTCCAGGATCCTCAGCTTGAGCTCCTTGATCGTGCTGCCTATGTAGCGCAAGCCACACGGGCAGACCAAACAATAAACCACAAACTGGGAGCTGCATGTAATGAAGTGCTTGATAGGCACTTTCTTCCCGGTATCAGGTATGTCAAATGATAGCACCCGTTTGCTGCCACTGCAAGCCTTGCAATGGCCGCAAGGAAAGAAGCCTGCCATCCGCTTCAAGGAGTTTGCTTTTGGTGTTGGTTTCTTAAGGTGGCTTGAGACAAGCATATCACTGAGTGACCTAGCTCTACTAAAAGTGATTAAAGGGTAGGCGGGTAGGTCATCTGCAAGAACACTGTCGGTTTTTAAAATGTTCCAATTCTTGGTTAACATTGCTTTCAGATCCCCCGCTCCTTTAGAATAAGGAGTGATGAGTCTGAATTTACCTTCACTCTTGTTAGTTTCTGTTCCTTCCAACTACAGGAGTCTCAATGGCCAAGAGTTGTGATCTCTGCATCTTCCTTACTTTCTTTAGGGTCTTAGTAAGTAAGGTGGTGCCATAACCCCTCATGGAAAATCTCTCTATGCACTCCGAGGCAGCCGCCTCAAAATCGGAATCCTTAGAGCAGTTCCTACGGATCCTCAATAGCTCTCCGTAGGGAATGCTGTTCTTGAGTGGGGTAGGATGGCTACTGCTGGCAAAGAGTGTAGAATTGCCAGCAGTGTCCTTTCTGTGCAGGGTGGTATGCATCTGATTGTCTTCAATGTACACTCTCAGGTCTAGGTACTCCGCTCTCACCGGAATGACCGAGCCCGAGAAGTGTAGATTGAGATCGTTGTTATTAAGGATCCTGATAAATTCCTCTGCCGAGTCCATTCCTCCATCCCAAACAATAAACAGATTGTCGATATAACGATACCAGCTTTTTACCTGCCCTGTCTCGGTCCCTGCCGTGCAGCTCCTGGGTACCTGCTCCTCCCACCAGCCAACGAAAAGGTTTGCATAGCTGGGAGCGAAGCAGGTACCCATCGCCGTCCCAGATGTTTGGATATACATCTGATCCTCAAAGAGGAAAATGTTATTGGTCAGGCAGAACTCAGTAAATTCCAAGATCATTTCGTTGTGGCATGCATATTTCATTGGACGTTGGCCTAGAGCATGCTTTATGGCTTCCAGACCCTGCCTGTGATCTATACGAGTATAGAGGCTGGTTATATCCAGCACCATGAGCAGGTATCCAGAGGTCCATGTCAGTTCCTGGATCTTAGTCAGGAAGTCTTTCGTGTCCCTTATGTAGGATTCAAGTTTTATTACTAAGGGGAACAAGATGTTGTCCACGAAGCGTGACATGTTCTCGGTCAAACTCCCAATTGATGATATTATCGGTCGTCCCGGAGGATTTTCCATGTCTTTGTGAAGTTTCGCGAGATGATAAAAAGTTGGTAACATGGGGGTGTGGTTCCTGAGAAAGAGGTTTTCATCCTTCCCGAGCATATTCTGGTTGTACCATTTCTGTACTAAGGCATCATATCTCATTATGCTTGTTTGATATACTGCATTCGTGCATTCCCTGTAATAATTGTTGTCTGCAAGTTGCCTCAAAGCTTCAGCTCGGTATAGTTCTCGACTCATAAGAACCACGTTGCCCCCCTTGTCAGAGGGCTTGATGACTATAGATTCTTCGTTCATCAGCCCCTTCAAGGCTTGGCGTTGATCCTCGGTAATATTGTTGGTTAGGATTGACGGTTTAGATTTTCTGTAGGCGGTCAGGTCTCTTTTCATTGCCTCCGTGAAGACGTCTGTTGCGTCCCAAGGTGTTTGAGGCACAAAGGTCGAGGCAGGCGTGAAAGTGCTCTCCTCTCTTTCTTGTTCGACCCCTTGGAGAACTGCCCGTTGGCAGTGGACAGGTTTGTCTGTTCTTGTTGCAAATCCTGCTCCAATCGTAAGTCCTCTAGTGCCTCGATAGCTGGTAGATCTTTAGCACTGAGTATGTCCATTTCATTAGTTTTGGGGCCCCTCTTGGTGCTTCTCAAGTGTGGGCGCATTTTGAAATGTTTGTGTAGCTTCAGCTTCCTAGTGAATCGAAATAAATCGATCCTGGTTTGTGTGTACTCGAGGTCATTTGAGGGACTGAACGTGAGACCCAGACTCAAGACTTCCAATTCAGCTTCCGTCAATCGTTTGTTGGTCAGATTCACTACAGTTAGGTTGGTTTGGTTGGTATTAGTTTGTGGATTCATAGTTCCTATTTTTTGGCTGTTTGGCGGCTCGTCCAACGAGATGCTCTTGCGCTTCCTCTGCCTGTTTTTCCTGCCGCCTGCCCTCCTCGTCCTCCTCCTCTGGCTGATGTTACTGTTGCACTGGCATCTGCATCCGCATTTGCGTCCACGTCGGGCGGTTTGTTTTTTCCGCCCCTTAGCCATGTGCTCTTGATGACCTCGTATTCCTCCTGAAAAGGAGTCATCTCAGGTAGGGCTCCTTGTGCGCTTTGCCTTCTGAATCCTGGTCATTCTGCCTCTGTTGTTCGTCTCCTGACTCATTCTCCGTCAGGTCCGATTCTGATGTGGCGGGTTCGGTTTCCGGCCTACTGCCTGCCGACGCTGTCAACGTTCTCTTCTGGAGGGCTTTTCGGGGGGCATCAAACTTTTTTGCGTACGTTAGAACGCTCCCAGTTGCGTAGTCGTTTGCATCGCGCTCATATTTTTCCTGTTTGCGCATTCTGATTTTTTGCTCGTACTTTGCCAGCCTGCCTCTCATCTGGCCTCTGTGCTGGGATATTGTAGCTTTGACCCCCGTGTCCGTTTCTGCATCAAGCTCCTCATTGATAGCATCAATTTCCTCCAATACTTTCCCCCTATCGCTCCAGGCATATTTAACTAGAATTTTCAATGTGCCTTCGCAATAGGAAGCTGTATGGTCGAACCAGTCGGTTAGCAGTTGGGGGTCAGGATGTTCATATGAGGGTACTGTGTGCACTCTCAGCCCCCTTGGTACTCTTTTCTCCTCAATGTAATTTGTGAGGCTCGTCTCCTCCCACCACTTGCGCACTTCGCGCTCATGTAATTTCTCCAACTTAGTGAAAATGTCCTTTAATTTTCGCTCCTGTGTGGATTCGACGGGGACTGTTGTTTTATCCACCGCCTGTACTGGAGCCCCCTTACGTTTAAACATGTCCTTCGCTGCATTCATGCGCTCGGAATCGGAAAACATTCTTCCGTGTTTTTCGACTGTAGATGTGTCTAATAACAAAGGGTGTTGCTCAGACTGTTGCTAAGCGACCCCGGTGCTTGTTTCCCTCGCGCCTGGCTGACCTCAATACCGCTGACGTTCTACTGTTCAATGCTGCTACACGCTAGGCATCATGCGTGATAAGTGGAAAGAAAGCAGATAGCTCACCGGCAGGTTCGTCGATCTCAGGAGCCCCGGAGCAGTCCAGCGCTACCCAGCCACTGCATCCTCGCCGGTTCTAGCGTTCTCTTTACGTTGTTGTCCAGCAGCTGCAGTGGTGCACAGCGTCACTCCTCCTCGGAACACGCTCACTTCCCACGGAAAACTGTGCACTCAGGAACGGGTGCTGCTAGCGGCTCGTGGGGAAACCGCTTCACATTACGCTCGACTCTCCCAAAATCCAAAAGAAAGAGGCAGCACTCGCGGATCAAGGTCAAACCAGGGTTTAATTAGAGGGAAAAAGAAAAGCACAGACGCGTTTCGGCGTGAGCCTTCGTCAGTGTGTCATTCGTCCACATCTAACAATCAGTGTTATAAACAAACAAATCATAAGCATTGTCATAGACATAGGACTACACCCCTTAAGCCCCTGTGGGCGCCATCTTGGAATGGTGTTCTCTCCAAGGGTCTTTACAGATTTAAACATGAAGTAATCATGTTTAAATCTGTATATAATATATATACATACATACATACATACATTATACACATACACACATGTCACTTAAAATCATTTAAACAATTACTCACCTGTATGGTAAAGTACCCTGTTGTAAACCCATAAAATAACTTGTGGTATTTATCTATGTTGTAGCGACTTGCCTGCTTGGTTATGACTGGCTTATGAAGGTGGCTGCATACTGTCCTTATCGCTGAAGGGCACAATAGTCTATCTGTATCATCTGTTAAAGCAAGGACACAGTGACATTCTGCATGAACTTGAGAATGGGCACTAAGGGAGCTAGCCAAAAGGCTTGTGGGGCTAAGGTACTGCCAATAATTTATGATCACAGTCCAAGGGTTAGGCCAGGACCTTTAACATTAACTGGCTGGACATATGCGAGTCTCTTGTATTGCCAGAAGTCTTCTTTCTGAAAGAAAGGGTATGAAAGAGTGATCAGCATTTCAAAAGTGACTGAGGAAGCAGCGTCAACTCCTCCACAATGGCAGAGGAGCGTTGCACCACTGGCTCAGAGCCAGCAGCTGAAAAATAGAATGATATATTATTATTGTTTGATTTTTCAGCTGCTGGCTGGCTCAGTGCGTGTAGGGAGGGGCCAGGCCATGGGAGGGAGGAGGAATGAAGTGCTATGTGCAATTCTTGTTGCTCATGTCTGTTTAGCAGGCTGTTTTGGGCCAGCCAAACCGACATGCACAGTTAAGTTTCTCCAACCCAGCTCTATTGCACAGCCAGGATGAAGAAACAGCATAGACTCCCTGTGCCTGAGCTAGTGTTAAACCAGACCGCTCAGGTCAATCAGCGGTGCTGCTCTCATGCTTTTGATAATGGCATGAGAGCATCGCGGGGATTGCACAGAGAGTCTCTGATGCTGTGTCTACTGGCACCAAGAAGCAGAGAAACACCGACGCAGCTTCAGGTAAGTATTTTTTTTTATTACCCTCCCCCCGACCAGTTTTTACTCAAGCATTTAAGAGAGACTTGTTGAAAAACTGCTCTTTTTAAATGCACAAAGCAAGTGCACTCAAATTATTATTTTTTTAAATCACTTTGACCCATTCTTACGATTAACTTCTCAACACGTGGAGGATGTGCATTTGTCTTACAATAGATTAAATGTTGGTTTGTTTCGCATTTCTATCGAGGATCGCTTCTAGTTTGCTTTTTAGAAGTTCAAAAAGCCAAACGATCTCTTCGACGCGCCAATAACAAGCATTGGCCTAGCCAATAGGTCTCGCCATTGGGACCATATAAGTGTTTAGCCGTGCAACAGTTGATGTTGTTGAACCAAGGATATTGTGCTGTATAACTAAACACTTATAAGGTCCCAAAGGCAGGACCTATTGGCTACGCTAATGCTAGTTATATATGGAGCTAAAGTTTAGTTTATTAAATCAAACAAAATAGTTTTTTTGTACGGCACAAATGCTGAACTAGCATTTTTTAAGGTGCTCTCATATGTGATAATGAAAAAAAGCTGGGTTCCGTAAAATAAAATATTTGCTAGGATCCCACAAGATGAGACCAGATTAGGGGCCAAGTACATTCTAGATAGGTCAAATCGATTATGCAGGTCACTAGACCTGCAGGTGTATTAACATTTCTATGATTTATCTAGGCTTGTATATAAACGACTCGGAGACCGCCCTTGCATTTCAATGATAGTCATGTCGACTCACTCATCTTGTGAAATGGACAGAGATTACACCCCCACTGGCATCATTTGTTTAACCTTTTTTCGTCATTCCCCTCGCAAGAAGCTAGGAGTGGCACTGCAGTCGTTACTGGGTAACTTTGACTCCATGAAAATGCCCTCTGAAAACTGTGAATGCAATTTTGGCCTTTACATTTCCTGTATAATATTTAGTGTGTGTTGTGATTTCAACTTGTTCTAAGCAAAAGCACTGTCTGGTCATTGATTTATTATCAGTTATTTGCCTGATTACATTTGGAGTCTCAGTAAGACTTGGGCTGCTCTACCTTGCTCTCATGAGGGTCAAAGGATAGACCAGTATACTAGGTGCTCAGTTTTGGCTCCAGCAATAGGATCAGCTCTGGAACTCTAGAGGTAAAAGGGTCTTATTGTTACAATTTGAGCCCAGTAACCATCAGGTGCCCTGGGACTGTGGAAAAATTGCCACAGTGTGCTTCTACAGCAGTGGTTCACAAACTTTTTAGAAACACAACCCACTTTTTAGAACAACAAACTTTACAGACCCACCTACCTTTAATGGACATGACAAGTGGTGATTTTTTAATGCAACTAAAGCATCATGTGGTAGCACATTGTCATTTACAGACAGTACATTTTCCATTGAAATGGCCACTAATTTTACACATATTTACAGTTTTGCTATTAAACCTATACTGCACACATATGATCTGTGACAATCGGGTTTCTGTGATATTTATCATTTGTGCATCACAAAGTAAAGTGTCTTGATTTGTTTTGATCCAATTAAAATCTTTGTGTCCACCAAACTTAATAATTACAAAAACAAATGTGTTTATTTATTGCTTTCGTAACTGCTGAATGCAAAGATGGTCACATAATTCACTTTAAAAATCTCCTCTCAATCTGCAGTCAGAGGAACAAAAATAAACACCAAACCCATGTTAAAAAAATAAGCAGCAATTTGTTAAACAAAAAAGCCTGACATTTGACATCTGTCTTCGAGGAAAGCGTGACAAGATAAACAGGGAATTCAAAGGCATCTTTATTTATTACTCGACTTTCCCAACCCACCAAAAATCAGGTAAGGACCCACCAGTGACGACCAACAGTTTGGAAAACGGTGTCCTACAGAACACAGCAAGGTTAGAACTTGAAAACACTTCATAATTCTGAACCAGGCAAACGAAGTGGAGGCACAAACATATACACCAATGAAGTTGAACCATGGTTTGAACAGTATATGGGTAATCTTCTGTGCATACATAAATCTCAAATATGTTCCAGAAACTCAGACACCCAAGAGCTTTCTTCTATTCAGATCAGGACCAATATCCGCATAATTTAGATAAGTTGTTAGCTATAAAGGAATACTGCACACTTGGCTATGGATTTTGCAGTAATTGCAAATATATGAAAAATAATCGTTCCTTATTTATCGTACATTTTTCCATTGTTCATCCATATTCATGTTTATATCACATCGGTTACATTAAGAGGAAACTTACAGTTTAGAAGAATCTCGTACATGTTAGTCACTTTTTAAGGTCTTGCATTTTAAAGGGCCTTCTTATAACAATAACACTTACATAAAACATGAAACGGTATGAAATATTTAAGCATAAATGTGAAATGAGGAATAAAAGAGGCACACTTATTACAAGAAATACATATTGGTAGAGTTGCTTTCTTATTATAAAAGTATTGTATATCTTTACACAGATGATTTAAAACGGGAAACATTCATACTATGCAGTCCTGTGTTTTCTGTACATAAGTTTCTATGACGCATACATATTTCTGGCGAAATCTATGTACATTCTTTAGTGTTGAGATCACGTTTGTATCAATTTGGCCAGAATGTTAAAACAGCCAGGTAATAATATCCATGAATATACAGCTTAATTGTGCTCTAATGACATAATGGGCTAAATGAATTTTTACTTGCATCACACACTATTCAATCCTGCCACATAATTCCAGTGACATAATTCTTAATATAGATAACAAGGGATCTTTAAATTGTGGTAATCTTTAAATTGTGTCGTCTCGTTGTGGTGCTGAAATAGCATCTTAGTACACAGAATTCTAATTTTATAGTGGAAAAACAAAACAACGTGTGCGACAATACAAGGGTAATAACCAGGACTGCATGAACCACTCGCATCTAGTGTGGCACAACTTGCAACCACGCTAAAAATCTAACTTGCATACAAAATACACGTTTATGTTCAAACAGAAGCAACTTCCTGATAATAACTTACGGCTTGCAGAAGGGAAACCCGGGTACACATGCTAGGTACGCAGTGCATCAAAATATACTGACTAACCACCATACTACTAGACAGGAAGCACATGCAACCTCTACATAAGGATAAACAGTGGAATTTTTTTGGGCGTAGTTGAAGCACTTGGTATGGCCATAGAAAGAGGACGTACATGAACGGACTCCGCGCAGTTGCCATCGTTGAACTAACTGTTATTTATTTTATGGAAGGGAATGGCTAATAAAAGGCATCAATTAAAAACAATTATGAAATCGCAGGAACTTCAAAACAGTACAGGAATTGCCACACAACGTTGTAAGCCATGGCCGCTTTTGTTTTTATTTAACTGAAATGCACAGAAATAAGAGTTAGCGGGAATCCCAAACTGTGCCATTCAACAGAGTACGGAGCAGCGTCTCCTGCAGCTGCCCTGTTAGCTCTCGCTATGCTGTGTGAAAGTGCAGACTGAGCCCTGAGAGGCCGAGTGACTGCGAGGGAGGATCGCGCTAAGTACCCGACGCAGTCTCCCACAGCAGCTGTTTTGAAGCACACATGCTTGTGGCACCATCCGCTGTCCCGTAGCGAGCAACAGCCAATTAGCATGCGCGCGGCTGCTCGCTCCCGCAAGGTGGATGCCGCCACAAGCACAAGTATGGGGGTGCTCTCTGCAGCATTTTCGGACCTTTCTGTCCGCCTACCTGGGACCTCGGATTTACTGTTTCCCGCCATCTCGCCAGCAATCTTCCTCCGGTCTCCCCCGCCGCCGATGCACTTTCCCATCTGTGCGCAGCGGCCGAGAGGGGAGACCACAACAACCAGCAGGCACAGCGGCTAACTCCGCCCACCACACGATTTGGCGCCAGGCGGCGCATCTTAAAGGGCGCAGAGTTCCCGCGTCGCGGGACGCGCGCGGGCTAAGCCCGGGCAAAGGGCGGGCCCTCTGTGGCCCTCAGAGGCACGAGGAGGACGGGACGGGGCCACCCCATTTCGCCATTATTCTAAGGTACTTTTCATTGACCCATTGGGCAGCCTTCATTCGGGAACTGTGGCTACAGAAATCATTGTTGGGACTATCTGCCTTTTTGCTAGGTGTTAACGACATTTGTGTCTGTTGTTCCGCGTAGCAGCCCATGTTGTAGAACAAGGGCTAGCAACTGCCAGCATGTCACCAAGGGGCACTCTCAGCAGAACAGCTGCCGCTGTGACTGGCCCCATCGACCTTTTCATAACGAAGGCCAATGACTCCATCAATCAGGGCATTAGCCTTCTAGAACGCAGGGTATCACAAGATCTGGCGCATGCCAAACGTTCCTCACTTGGCCTTATTGCTACCG
The DNA here is from genome assembly GCF_964263255.1 of Lissotriton vulgaris. NCBI lineage: Eukaryota > Metazoa > Chordata > Amphibia > Caudata > Salamandridae > Lissotriton > Lissotriton vulgaris. Next base: position 436,183,399 of record NC_141694.1, read on the forward strand.
CCACTACACCTGCACAAGCTATGCCTAATAACATCAGACCCCTACTTGACGTTTGGGCTGACATTCACACCATCCCCAGCGAGGTTAACCTTTCAGCCTCCATTCCCCTGTTAGATTCAGACACTGATACTAGCACAGACTTGGAAAAAACCCCTGATCTACCCATTAACCTCTCTCCCAAAGTAAAATCTGCTGATAACACCAGGCAAGTGAGAGGTAGGCGAGAGGGGGCAGTTCAAAAACTGAAGTCACACGCACCTAAGCCCCGGGTCACCATGGTCAGGAAATATGGCCGGGCACAAAGGAAATCTGGGAAAAATACCAACCCTGTCCCTAACCACAACACGACTAGGGTTACGGTAATATCTCAGGGGGATGAAAGCGAAATGGTCCAGCAGGGTAGAACAATGGATACTAATGATAACACAGATAAGGCATACGATCCCCTGCTGGAAAGACTGGGGGAACTATTAAGCATTTATCTATCCCCAATCGAAAATAGGCTTACTCGAATAGAAAAACAACTAGTTGAATTGAGTAGCCCTCTTAAGAATTTCCTAAAGGAAGGTCCTGCAACAAGTACAAATAACAGCAACACCACCAAAATAGCAGGCTCCAAAACAAATATTTCACAAGCACCTCCAACTATCCCAAATAACGCACACAAAGCTGCACCTGTCGCACTGGCCAATGGCCAATGGCCCAACTACCAAACAAAAAGCAGTAACATCGCACACTAATAGCGAACCCACAGATAAAAGGAAGGACCCTGGTACCAAAACCATCACTAATACTAAACCTCCAAATGTGAGCACCACAGGTCTCCCTCCAACTTCTACAAGCAATCCTATCTCGACCCAACCCATTCCAAAAACACCCAGACAAGTTCCTGCCCGCATTAACCTCCCACCGGAATGCGGTGCATATGTACTAGTGTTAGTAAATGTCACCAAACTAAGAAAGGATCAGGATGAAAATCCCACATCACTCAAAAACAAAACCCTGCACTGGCTAATTGCTAATTGCAATTACCCTATTGATGGTGCAAGGGAGATTATTAACACACAGTGAGTGGGTTGGATTGGACCACTTAGGAAAAAATTTGAGGGCGACTGTGTCACCATAAGCTTTAGAAATCCACAATGGGCAGAGAAAACACTAGCCAATGCCCCTCTACCATCGCCCCGGGAATTCAACACCACGCTGCTCCCTTTAGGATATTTCTACCGACACCTGATACCCCCGGAACAAGCCACTGCTAATTTCCCCAACACTTTCCCCACTAAATTTCATCAGGATACGAATTTTGGAGCTAGGATTAGATCACCCCAAATCAGAACCCAAATGCCGCCTACTCCAACAATCATAACTGGCATCCACAACCCCCAATGCCAATTCTAACCCCCAACCCTCCGCATCACTTTCAAGCCCCAACAGTGCATCAGAGTAATTATAGGGATAGGCCTTAACCAATCCCTAATCCGTTCCAGTTTGCACAGATGACTGAAGTCAGGCCAATGTACAATATTCCTACTTTCAACCGGTTCGACTATTTATCATCTCTAGACGAACAGGATTGACTGAGTATACCCCTCAATAAAGAAATGTGTAACGATGCAAAAGCCTGTAACTTAGAGGGTGCTACAACTCCAGCTGCATTGCACCACGTCAAAACTGCTGTTACAGAAATTATATTGTTGGATAGTATCCCGGCCATTTCTAACGAATCACCCAACCATGATAATGGGAATACTGGGAGCACATCCATCAAACATGGGTTCAAACATGGCCTATCAATTCTAAGCTGGAATGTTGCAGGTTTAGAATCTAAGCTCTCGGACCCTGCTTGGATCGAATTAATCAATGATGTAGACATACTTATGTTCCAAGAAACTTGGGCTGCCGATAACCTGTATATTGAAGGCTACCACTGCTTCAGCCTGACATCAGTAAAACCTAGCTTTGGCCGAGCAGTGGGTGGTCTCTTTATGGGGATCAGAATTTTGGCAGGCGGTACAATTAGTGATCTGAAGCTAGATAACCTTGCCAATCCCAATATTCAAATTTTGGAATATAAATTGAAATCAAAGACCACAATTTATTTAATTAATTTTTATAATAATGATTTTTATGGTGTACCGAACAAAAACTTTGCTGCATTATCTAAGGTTTTAAACATGATTGATTGTTCCCTGTCAGTAGACACTAAGACTAGCATTCTGATCGGGGGTGATTTTAATGTGAAACTTATAGAGAACTATGGATCTACTAATTTTGATCACTGTAATGACCGCAGGGGTTTGGAACTGATCAGCATACTTTCTGATTTTAACCTTGTTGATGTAATGAGTGTAGGGTATGATATGAATTTTCCCTACGCCCCCACGTTTAAGGGCAGGGATAACGGTTCAATTATCGATTACATATTTGCATCACCTCTGTTAACGGACCGTTTAATCAAATCTTCTGTGGTGCAAACGTCTTTGTGATCACAATCCATTGTTAGCTATTTTTAATGTCGCACCCAGTCCGATTTTTATGAATTTAAATGGGGCAAGGGATATTACACCCTCAATTGACGGCCTTCGCCGTAAATGGAGGGGAATCGACTGTGGGGCCATTATAGACACGATTCAGGAGGCACATCCCGATTTACTGAAATGCCTCTCCTCCCCAAGCACAAACAATGAAAAACTGATTACAGACTTTGAAGCTTTATGCTCAAATATAAAAATTCTCCTGTCAGTCCCACTCCCTACCGAACATAAAGAGCCACGGTGGTTTGATACATCTTGCTCCGTGGCCAATAGAGAGTTAAGAAAGGCCCTCTCTGCTAAACCCAGATGTAAAGATGTAGTTCGAGCTGCCAGGAAAAACTACAAAGACAAAATATCGATAAGGAAGGCAAATTTGCTTTCCGACCACTGGGATAAGCTGGTCATTAGCGCCAATCTGGGTGGCAGCGCCCCATTTTGGTCGGCTGTCAGGAGAATGAGGGAAATGGGCAAAGAGCTTACACAAACTAGCTGCAATATAACTAGTGCAGCCTGGGAGACCCATTTTTCTAATATTTATGCCGCCCCCTCTGATGAGCAACCTCTCCCCAACATGGACCAAACAGAAGGCTTAGAGATCTCGGACCCAGAAGTCAGAAAAGCCATTAAAGAGAGCCTAGGTAACAAGGCGCCCGGGCCGGACGGCCTCCCTATTGATATTATTAAATTTAATGCTGCTCTTTGGACGCCAATACTCTTAAACATCTTTAACAGTCTCCCACATGTAGCCATGCCTGCCACCTGGGCTACTAGTATCATCGTTCCCATTTACAAAAAGGGAGACAGATCAGACCCAGCAAATTATCGTCCCATTTCCCTCCTGGATAATACTATAAAAATATTAGGACGAATAATTTATAACAGGGTACTGGAATGGGCGTCTGATTCTGACTTTTTAGATCCCTGCCAGATGGGGTTCAGGAGCGGGGTAGGAACAGTCGAGCAATGCTTAAATTTAAAACTGATAATCGACAAATACTGCATTGCTCGCTCATCCCCCGCCTACCTAGCTTTTATGGATCTTTCGTCCGCATTCGATCTTGTGAATAGATCTAAGCTTTGGTTAACTCTCCTGTCCAATGGTCTTGATGCCACCCTTGTTAGATTCTTAGCCTATCTCCATACTGACCTAAAAGCACGGGTACGTATTGGGATGGGCGGAGAGGTTTCGGGAGCCATTAAGATAGGGAGGGGGGTGAGACAGGGGTGCGTTTTAGCACCCCTGCTGTTTATCATTTATATCAATGGTTTGTCCAACTGTTTAAAGAAAGCTACCCCTGATGTCTCAACTATTTTAGGTAACCCCCTACCCGTGCTTTTATATGCAGACGACGCTGTCCTTATGGCACGTACACCTAACGCTCTTCGTCTGCTTGTTCATAGTTTTGTAAATTTTATGGAGGGACTGGATCTGAAAGTTAATTTTAAAAAGTCTTTTATTATGTCCTGTGGGCCGGGCAAAAGGAAACTCAGCACAATTCGAATTGGAACAGATAAATTAGAATCTGTCCATAAGTTCCCTTATCTGGGGTTGGTTTTCGCTGCGAACGGCTCGTGGAGTGGGCATGTGGCCCACGCCACGAGCAAGTTCTCGAAAGCCAACAATTCTGTCCTGAGTCTCCCCCGCCCAAAGAAAATCGGCGCCACAAAAGCCATCGTAAAAATTTTTAAACTACAGTGTTCCCCTGTTGCCACGTATGGAGCCGAAGTTTGGGGATCGGCCAGCAGCATTAGCATTCAAAGAGAGGAAAATCGTTTTTGCAGAAAATTGCTGGGAGCACCGATCTCCTCTTCTAATTTCATCTGTCATAACGAACTCAACCTCCCCTTCATAAATGACTTCATTAAAGCAAGACCAGCACTCTTCTGGATCAGAATCTGGAGGAATGAGGCTGCTGTCCTTACGCAAAACATCATTAAGGACTGCCTTAATTGTGAAAATGTCATGCAGATCCCCTGGTTTAAAGAAGTTTTTAAAACATTTAACCAAATTGGTAGAGGCATTTTGTTTACTGAGCCAAGGGCTATCGAATTAAAGGACAAATTTGAGGTCCAAAAGGCACTTTATGCACTTTACCGCAATGAACGGCTTGGAATTGAATCACAGAAATCAGGGGTCAAGAAATACATTGGTAATGGTCTGTGTATGCAAATCATGCCACCCTACCTCTCACTCCCTATGTCAAATTGGGAGCGATCCCTACTGTTTCGTCTAAGGGCAGGAACTGTGAAATTTTTGCTGTCTTTTCCTCTGGGGTATCAACATCATACAGATCTTACCCCCTGCCCTTGTGACGGTATAAGCACTCAAGATGATTTGCACTTTCTGTTTTTCTGTAAATTTTATGTGAGATATACCAAATGGCTTTTAACCCCATATTTTAGAAAATTCAGACCTCTTACACTTCAGGAATCCTATATGCTGTTGCTCACCTTGGACACTGATGAACTGACATTTCGCACTAGCACTTTTTTAAGACTAGCCATACGTGCACGTAAGACTATGGAAAGCCCCTGAAATCAGAATCAGTCATAAAGATACTACTGCTAGAACTTTATAAGATAATGAAATCTATTGCTTAACCACTGTATGAATTGTCTTGTTACTATGGAATTCTTTTTATTTAACTGTTTTGTATTATATGTATATATGTGCTTTGGTGTGTTCGGTACTTTTATGAATTTTATCAAATTCGAATAAAGGTCTTTTGAACTTGAACTTGAGCACAAGTATGTTCTTGAAAAAGAGCAGAGCGGCGGCTAAAAGTCCTCCTATGCAGCGCATGTGAGCTGCGTAGGTGAGACCTAAAAAACAGAGCATGTTCCTGCATATGATCTGGATGTGGAAATATGCTCTGTACATCATATATTTACCTGGATAAGTAATACACATGCCTACGTAATATATCGTTTATGGTTGTATAGGGGGCTCTATAAAGGTGTGAGAGCCCCTCTCAAAGATGAAGTGACATTGATGTGCATATCTTTGGTTAATTATTCCCCAACCATTTTTTCATGGACTTGGTCCCTGTTTTTGGAGTTAAAGGGGTTGCAAGCTTGGGGGCTGGCGCTGCACAAAAGGGATACGTTGCTTATTCACTGTTCTTGAGCTAGGATGCGTGCTTTCGTTTCGTTCCTGGCCGTTTCCATGGAGCATACATTATGGGTATGCTGCGGGACACCCTTTCGCCTCGGATACACAAATGGCTGGCTTCCTTGGAGACAGTGTGAACTAATGCGATGACTTTCAAAGAAAGTTCTTCCGTCTAGCAAGGTATGGTGCGTTGGAAATGCCCCAGCTTGAAAAAGTGCATTCATGTTTTTATGAAGCCGCAACTTGGGAGGAGTTCTTCGTAGGAGATTGTTCTAAAATGGAGGCGTGGTTAATAAATACCTTTTCGGACTAGGAATGAGAAAGAGGCTCATGGGACGGGGCAGAGATGTCAGATGTCAGGGTGTGCCGCACACCATTTATCAGCTGTATTTCTTCCATCCGCAAATCTCTGTAACTGCAGTAGAGAGGCACATGCCCCCCATATGAAACTCAAACATTTATTAGTAATTTCACAGGGGGTGCTTTTAGGGTCTATAATAAGAACGTTCTCTAACAATGGGAAGCTCTCAGGACTTGATAAATAGAAAACGGAAAAAGCTCGCTCTTGTTCCATTTAACTGACAGTAGATGGCAGCAATTGCTTATAATTCTTAGCAGATTTTGGACGTAGTTCTAAGTGGAAAATACTGTGCGAAATGTATTCTGTTATGGCTCTCCGACAAAGTGTGCGGGAAGAAAACTTTTGGAGTGTTTTAAAGTTCATCAGTAGATAAAGGAACTATTCAGAAAATAACTGAAGCTGGTAATGTTCAACTAGCCTACCTGCACGCTTCTCTATACAAATAAATTAAGGGCGCATATCGTAATTCCAGTTTAGTACGCGTTTAGAGATAGATTATGTAGCAGTCTAATCCTACTGGGGAACAACTTGCACAAGAGCAGTCTGACATGATATCGGCAAGTCTTTAATAAAAAGAAAAAATAGGTAGAAGAACAATGTCACATATCCGCGGCCATAAAAGATAAATCAACTTTTTAAAATATATTTGTAAAATTCACTTCGAGAGCGAGAATTTATAATGCGGAAACCTATCACTCTATTAAGCCAAACGTATTTTGGTGAAGTTGTTTATGCAATATATTTTTGGTGTATTGGTAAATGGCTATGCTGACGTCTGCACTCCTGTTTTTCGTTTTTCAAAAGTAGAGTTTAGTTTTTTCAAGTAAAAATGTGTTAATCGCATTGTAGTGCCTAAATTAACATTATTCCCTAAACCTACGGACTGTAACACGGTGGCATGCAAGGAATATGTGTGTATGGCTTGAAATGTTACACCTGCGGTACATAAGTGACAATATTTGATACAGAGTAGTGTAGTAGTTAGTCCCTTGATTCAATAAAGCATACTTTAAACTGTCATCTCATTTCCCGCCACTGACCTGTGATCTCCATCTACTGACTGGTGCAATAAGGACAGAGGAACTAGTGCCTTTGAGGTCCACTAAAGTCCACCCTTTTTTAAGGCTCACAAGATTCATAGCCACCAAGCAGATCTATTTCATTTTCCTTAATTATATGGACTCGTAAAACCAATCGTTGGCTTATTTTTATATTTTTTTTTAATAAACTCTTTTTTATTGAAACCATGCTCATCATACAGTGTGTACAGGCAAGGCATGTTAAATATCGTATTACATTCATGACATTTAAAATTTGACAGCAGCAAAGACAAAACGTGGATTATTGCAAAAGTGAAGCTTTTACTGCCCATTATACTTTATACAGCAGGCTTCCGCCTTCAATCCAGCATAGCGTTCCGTAGAAGACCCTCCGCCAATATTTGGCTTTTTTTCCCTAATTTTTTTAAATTTATTTTTTACCGTTTACAGATAAATTACAGAATAACTCGAACACGGTTCACTTATTTCCCGCCGCCGCTCTACTGGGGATACCTCTGCCGAATACTGTAGGCAACAAGTGGTGCTGAGCACTTTCCTTTTTAGTTCTCGCCCGAGAGTGCATGCGCTGTCACTTGTAAGACAATTTGTTTACTAAATTGTGTTTGGAGCCTGGCAATTTCTTACCGTTCAGTGGCACATTTTTTAATGAAACTTTTGATTATATAACCTGAAACAAGACACTTGCTGTGTAATTCAATCAGCATCTTCAAATAGTATAATATCAATAACCAATGATAAGCGATGAGTAGAAGTGCAACATCAGAAACCATATATCTACACATCATCAAGTCCTATAATTCCCCCACAACCTCTCATTGAAAGACCCCCCATGTACTCACATCCTCCACCTTCCGCCATTGCTTGGGATTCTGCAGAGGAATACTGATTACCCCGTAATTGCTCCATTCAGTCCATATCTTGTAATACTTTTGGGGGACACCCACTCACCTGGTATTTTTATTGCCACTCTTAACTGCTGCCTCCTGATTGGCCAGCGTGTGCTTATTTCAGTTCCTCTTCTTTCATTTGGAGCATGGACCAAGAACTGATTGATTACTTTTGATAAGTATACAACTGCTGCACACGCAGTGATTGAGGTACTATTTTCTTTCTTTCTTCCCTGTGTTGCATCGGTCTTTCCCATGTTGCGTTGGTCTTCCCCATATTGCTTCCCTCCCCCCTTGTGTTGTCTGTGTGGCTTCCGATCTTCCCCCTCCTATTGTCTGTGTTGCCTCGCCCCACACCAAAAGGAAAAAAGCCATGATGCGGCCAGCATAGGCCTTGAAATTGCACTTTTTCTATTCTTTTTTTTTTCTCTCTCCCCTTGCCTGGGTTGCTTCACCTCTCCCTCCTGTCCCCTCACCTTGCCTAGGTTGCATCTTCCCTCCCGCCCGTTCTCTTTCCTGGATTGTTTCTTCCCTCCCGCCACCTCCTCTTCCCTAGGTTGCTTCTTCCCTCCCGCCCCCTCCTCTTGCCTGGGTTGCTTCTTCCCTCCCGAACTCTCTCCCCTTTTTTGGTTGCATATTTCCTCCCACACACTCTTGTAAGGGTTGCTTCTTCCCACCCACACTCCCTCACATAGCCTTCTACCCACCATAACAAAAAAAATGCTATTTTACAGCCAGAGCTGGACACCTAATAGTGCTTTTTTTGTAACTTTTAGCCATGCTGCACAGCCATGCTGTTGTACAACGGGGCTAAACAATAGAATCAAAGCCAATAGCTCTTGCAGAGGGGAGATCTTTTGACTTTTCCAGTTCTTGTGTCCAGTGATACTAAGAGGTGCTGCAGATCAAGCCTGCTTTTTCCCTGCCTTGTGATTTTAACTTCGATTGCTAAATGCATCTGTGTCATACGCAAGTACCTTTATGAACAGCAGCAGTACCAACAGTGAGGGATTTGAATGAGCCCATTGCAGGAAATGAGGGGTTCCTGTCAGAACCTGGATCCAGCATCTATTATTGACTGGATCTGCATTGGATACATTGAAATGTGCTGAATTTGTCGAGGTGTAATTTTCTGACACTGGTTCGCATTCAGCAGTGCCTGCTCATTGTCTGCTTTCCATTCAGAGCCACAATCTGCAGGCGGTGAAGGGGCTTTCTTATTTTTTTATTCCAGTTGAGCCAACACAAAGGCCGAATTTAAGGGGCCACCAGTCTTCCTTTTATTCCAGTATTATCCTGTTTGGGAGCTACTGAAGCCTATCACCTAGATGCCCATGTAATGGAAGGGAAACAAAAGCACAAAGTTCGTTATCGCTTCAGAGGTACTTAGAGAAAGTATGATTTGAAGGCAGGTTTTTGACTACTGTCAACCCTGCAACAATGTCAGCTGTATTGGTCTGAATGAGTAGTTATGCAAAGAACAATCTAAATATAACTTACAGATGTATTTTATTTATTTAATGATTTTATAGTGCTACTCCTTCCAATGTAATTGGGCAGAGTGCTTTACAACACATGCACACATTATACATTGACAATAAACCATAGAAGTGTGTAATAAAAGTGCAGAATGTGTTTTCAGAAGACAATGAAGGTTGCAAGATGTGGTAGTCCCACATCCTTACGGGAGGCATATGTTCAGAGTGCATGGTCGGGTGCACGGCTACGCAGCCTAGTGAAATGGCCGCTGTTTGGTAGAGCTCCGTAGACCCGCACTAACTAGGGTGACCAACTGGCATTGGTGCAAATTCAGGACGGTGAGTGTAAAAATTCAGGACAAAGGGTCAAAATTCAGGACACAAATTCAGGAAAGGAGGTCAAAATTAAGGACAAAACTTCAGTACAATTGGATAAGTTTTACAGACGCATCAGAGGTCGCGCTATTGTATATAAGTAAGCCTAGACATATTCAGCCATTTGCAAACCTATCCATCATGTATCCTTCCATCTTTCATTTCACTCATCCATCCCTTCATCCATCCTTTCACTCACTCATCCATCCATTATCCATCCATCCGCCCTTTCACCCTATCCATCTGTACACTCAGCCATTCACTCTTCTACCCACCCATCCATCAATTCACTCATCCATCCAGCGATTTACCCTTTCACCCATCCAGCCATCCTTTCACTTACTCATCCATCCACCCAGTCACTGATCCTTCCACCCATCCACCCTTTCAGTCATCCATCATCCTCCCTGTCTCTCTCCATCAACTCTTTCACTTAGCAATCCTTCCATCCATCCATCCACCCACCCACCCTCCTTCCTTCCATCCATCCATCCATCCATCCACCCACCCATCCATCTACTCATCCGCTCATGAATCCATCCATTGACCCTACCACTCATTCATCCTTTCTCTCATCATTTATCCTTTCACTCCTTCACTGGTCAATTCATTATTTTGTCCATCTACCTTCCCTTTCACACACTCATCCATCCTTACATCCACCCTTTCACTCACTCATCCATCCTTACATCCACCCTTTCACTCATCCGTCCATCCATTCGCCCTTGCACTTATCAATTCATCAATCAATCCATCCATCATTTCACTCATCCATCCACTCACTCATCATCCACCTTTTCACTCATCCATCCTTTCACTCATCCATCCACCCTTTTACCCATCCAGCTACCCTTCCACCCATACATCCAGCTATTTCCGTTTTCTCTCTTCCATCCTTCCACTCACTCAACAATCCATCCATCCTCTCCCATTATCCATCTATTCAATCTTCCATTCATCCATTCACCCTTTCACTAATTCATCCAGCCATCCCTTCACTTACTCACTCGCCCACCTTTTCATATTAATTTTGAGCTGAGCCTTTTTGAGAAGAGGCCCACCAAGAACTTCACCCTCGCTGCAGGAGACATTCCAGGACTGGGACAGAAGCCACTCAGGACAGAGACAGGATCCACTACAGGAGGGGACAGGAGCAATCACAGGCGGGGAGGGGGGGGGGGGACAGGAGCCACCACATAAGTCAGAGGTCTTCAATCTGTGGGGCGCGACCCCCAGGGGGGTCGTGGAGTCCTGGGAATGGGGTCGCAGATTCTGCCAGAGTGCAGTTCCTGGCGTCGGGCTGATCGAGGGTGCGTGCTCAAGGCGGAGGCCGCCTAATTCACACCGAGGTGTGAAAAACATCAAAGCCTTGTTAACAAGTAAAGGTGTTTTAAAGACCTGTGATAGTACTCTGGTGTGCCTTTGTGTGTGTCCAAGCTGTTTCAGCCAGGCTGACATACAGGAGCTGAGGAGGGGGGCGGGGGGGGGGGGGGAGGCTGTAGCCCTTTGAGTTTAATGGACTTAGCTGTGAGTTTATTATTACTTTTAACGTTTTATATAGCGCTAGTTTAACCCGTAGGTATCAGAGCGCTTTATAAATACACAGTAAACAGCAGAAGGACAAGCCGAGGACATTACAATCATATCATTGGTTCAAGTCCCACGAGCCCTCATACCTGGCGCCTGTGCAGGAGAAATGTGGCTGAGAGTCTGTTCTTTATGGTTGAGATGTTTTCACAGCCGGCTGTCCCCCCCCCCCCCCCCCCCCCCCCCCCAAGCAGGGAGGCACAGAGATGCCCTCCCATGAGAGAGGAAAACGAAGCAGAGAGATACTGACCCCCCATGAGAGAGGCACAGACAAGGTGGGTGAAAGAATGATGGGTGGATGGATGGATGGATGAAAGGGTAGACGGATGAAGGATGTATGGATGGAAGGATGAAAGTGTGGATGGATGGATGAAGGATGGATGTATGGATGGATAAAAGGTTGCATGGATGAATGATGGATGCATGGATGGATGTGTGAAAAGGTGGGGGATGAATGATGGATGGATGGATGGGTGGGTGGATGGATGGATGAAAGGGTGGGTGGAGGAAGGATGGATGTATAGATGAAATGGTGGATGGAATAATGAAAAGGTGGATGGATTAATGAAAGGTTGGATGTATGTATGTATGTATGTATGGATGGAAGGATGAAAGGGTGGATGGATGTATGGATGGATGGATGGATGGATGTATGGATGTATGGATGGATGGAAGGGTGGGTGGATGAAGTATGGATGAAAGGGTGGATGGATATATGGATGGAATAATGAAAGGGTGGATGGATGAAGGATGGCTGAATGGATGAACGGGTGGATGAATATATGGATGGAATAATGAAAGGGTGGATGGATGAAGGATGGCTGAATGGATGAAAGGGTGGATGGATGAAGGATGGATATATGGCTGGATGGATGTATAAAAGGTTGCATGGATGAATGATGGATGGATGTGTGAACAGGTGGGTGGAAGAATGATGGGTGGATGAATGGACGGGTGGATAGGTAAAGGATGGATGTATAGATGGACGGATGAAAGGGTGGATGGATGATGGATGTATGGATGGATAAAAGGTTGCATGGATGAATGATGGATGGATGGATGTGTGAAAAGGTGGGGGATGAAGGGTGGGTGGGTGGGTGGGTGGATGGATGGATGAAAGGGTGGGTGGATGAAGGATGGATGTATGGATGAAAGGGTGGATGGATATATGGATGGAATAATGAAAGGGAGGATGGATGAAGGATGGATGTATGGATGGAAGGATGAAAGGGTGGATGGATGAAGGATGGATGTATGGGTGGATGGATAAAAGGTTGCATGGATGAATGATGGATGGATGTGTGAAAAGGTGGGTGGAAGAATGATGGATGGATGGATGGATGGGCGGGTGGATAGGTAAAGGATGGATGTATGGATGGATGTATGGATGGAAGGATGAAAGGATGGATGGATGATGGATGTATGGATGGATAAAAGGTTGCATGGATGAATGATGGATGGATGGATGGATGTTTGAAAAGGTGGGTGTGTGGACGGACGGGTGGATAGGTAAAGGATGGATGTATGGATGGAAGGATGAAAGGGTGGATGGATGAAGGATGGATGGATGTGTGGAAGTGTGGGTGGATGAATGATGGATGGATGGATGTGATGCGGTCTAACAGGCGCATTTATGGTTGTCGATAGTTGTTTATGATGAGGAGTACCAGTTTCTAGAATCTTTTGTCAGAAGGGGGTCCTTACGCCTAAAAAGGTTTTACAAGGGGGTCTCGGCATCAAAAAGTTTGAAGACCTCTGACATAAGGGGACTGAGCCATCACTGGAGGGCGAACAGGATCCACCAGGGTGGACACGGGTGGGTATGCAGTATTCTAGTACCATCTTGGTCTCTTCCAGGGTGGGGGAGTGCTCCTTACCCCCTCCTGGACAAGACAACGAGAAGACAGGCTCTGTTTCCAAAATGTTAGTTTTGCCCCCCCCCCCCCCCCCCCCCCCCCACTGATGTACAGTACTGAAAGGAGATACTCCAAGAGAACTGATATAACTGATTGTCCTCCATACTTTGTTAATCAGTGTGAGTGTGATTGTGCCATTTCTTAATTTTATTACAATATAGACTGCATGTTTGAAGAATCGAGGTTTGTTTACAATTTAGTGACATTAGCTCTGTGAAGTGAACCACATGCTGCCTCGGTGTAATCAGGGCCGTTTCTAGGATATTTGGAACCCTGGGCAGAAAGGGAATGTCTCACTCCAATTGAAGATACAAGACTCATTCAGTGCTGTTTGCCGTTTGTGCGACCAGTTAAAATTACGGACAAATGGCGTCCGTTAAAGAATCCTTCACGGACAACGGACAGAGGGCCGAATTTACGGACGGTTAGTCACCCTAGCACTAACCCACATATCCGACCACTTATCAGGTGCATCTGTAGAGGGAATGGGAGATCAGAGGAAGCACGGAGTTGGAGGCTGAAAGAACGGAACCTGTAGCTATCCTCCTCTGCCGACCCTGTAAAGCCAGGACCCCGGGTGCTGTGGACGTGCCGTGCTTGGTGACGCTGTCGGCGGGAGTCAAAACCCGACTCCGAGTAGACTGATCCGAACCGTCCTCAAAAGCGGCAATAAATCGCAGAGACGATTGTGAGTGATGGTCATCAGCGAGGCGGCAGGACACCAGTGAAGGGACGGATCCAACGACCTCTGTGCGATGACAGTGAGCCTGTGTGAATGGGTGGAGGGCCTGGTGCTACGATCAGTGGCATGCGCGGTATGGATAGTGAGGCAGGTGCGACGCGGCGGGGGCCCCCTCACCCCCCCCTCCTACAACTACAGGTGCTGTGCAACAGACGCGCCGGTGACCGATGGTGGTGACGCTTTGCAGACACTCCAGGATCGTGCCTTAGGCGCGGGTGGAGACACAGGACTGCCTGTGCTGACTGGGGCCCCCCAGCGAAAGACCAGCCATATTTTACACGCTGGAGGGGGTGCCTCGCAAATACTGATTGTGGCTACTAGATCGCCTACAACTTGGGTAGCCCTCACCGTTGCCTGGCGATTACTGCACTCGCGGTCACGCAGAACTCTCAGTGGTTCCCTAGCAGGGACATAAGGCGGCACACGTACCTCCCCAATTTGATAAGAAGCCTCTCTGGGCAGTGCAGTGCGGTGCGGCATTGAAAGACTATAAACATGGGGTCCCAAGGCGGTGCAATATAATAGACTTGATAAATACGCATTCTCGAAGGAGAGTGGGCTGGAGCCTTCGCCCAAACAAAAGAACACTGAAGAGCAGGGGAGTCCGAGTAAAGCACCCACCCTAAAGGATGTTATGGCGGCTAGAACTGAGATAAAAACCTCTCTTGATCACAAAATGGACATCATAACTCTTGAGGTGAACCCCATCCGTGCCGATCTCAACAAAAACAATGAACGTTTGAAACAGGTGGAGCTCAACACTAACAGCTTGGTGGAGGACGCCTCGCAACTACAAACTGTTATTAATGAACTGCAGTCTTTCCGGAAGTTCGCAGAAACTAAAATGGACGCCTATGAAGGGCGCCTCAGGGACAACAACGTGCACATACTAGGGGTTCCCGAGAAAATGGAGTGGGGCTCTGTAGACTTATTCGTGGAAGAGCTCATTCTTCAACATCTCAAATCAAAGGGACTTAGCAACCTTTTTATCATTGAAAAAGCTCACAGAGTTCCCAGGGGTCGCCCAAAACCAGGGTGCTCCCCACGCCCGATCCTGGCCAGTATCCCCAATTACCGAAACCGCAATGCCATACTCAAGAGAGCCAGAGCGGGTCCTCCACTCAGACTTTAACACTTTCTTCCCTGACTTCACCTAGATGGTCCAGAAGCAGCGGAGATCCTTTCTGGGTGTCAAGAAACTGGTCAGGGATAAGGGCCTTAAGTATGCTATGCTTTTTCCAGCCAAACTCCGGGTGGAAGCTGATAGAAAGGCTTGGTTCTTTGATCACCCAGAGGTGGCAGCGAACTGGTTGGAGACCCGCAAAGCATGAGGTCCGGATGGCAGCATCGAAGAAGGGAGTCCCTACACTGTAGGGGTGCCATGCCACGACCAGATCCACACCAGACCCCTGAGTGAGATGCAGCCGACCAGGGATGGTCCACCGATCGGTCAGATGTAACGCAATGAGACTGGTAATGGGGGTACTGGTATGCAGTAAGCCGGGACATTTATTGACAACACCCTTTTTCCTCTGAGAGATGCATAACTTGTAATCTTTCTGGGTGGGGGGTCGGTGGGGGATGGTGTACCACGCATCCCACTTTTCTTCAACTAGTATTACAGTTGGGCGACAGGCACTCTGCCAGTTGGTGTGGGCAGTTTTAAGTCCAGAGGGCAGGGAAGCAGGGTGGGGGGTTGTTGGGAAGGAGAATTGAGTTTGTTTTTTGTTCGTTTTTGCATCGACAGATAAGGTAAAGGGCGTGATCAAGGCTTTGCAGTTACCCATTGCTTTCAATGTGCATTTTGCTGTACTTTTTTCATAGACGGGCAACGCGACTGGCATGACTGCGGTTCTGAGGTTTTACATTACCTTTCATGCATAAGTGGTGGGATAAGAGTGGCAAAGTTCTCAGCTGGAATGCCATTGGGCTCGGGGACAAGGTTAAACGCAGTATAGTTCTTTAATATATTAGGAAGCAGGCCCGCAATTGGCGTCCTCCTCCAGGAGACTCACTTGATGGGACACTCTTGTAAGGCACTGTGCTGATGGGGATATAAACTTGGGACGCATTCAGGGTTCACTACCGGTTCGAGAGGTGTGGGTATTACGGTGAAACACACATTTCCCCTCAGTGTAGATTCCACTTTGGCTGATGACAGGGGTCGCTATGTAGGTGTTGCTGGGTCCTGGGAGGGCGTACTATACATTCAGGTCTATTTATATCTCACCTTGCTTGCAAACTACCACATTTCAAGAACTCTGCACTACTCTCCTCTCGCTGCCGGAGGGATTGTTGCTACTGGGGGGTGACCTTAACTCCGTGGGCTCCGGTAGACTGGATCGCCACCTCCGTGTGACATAGGGCCAGCTGCCGGTTGACTGCTTGACTTCCTCGAGACCATGGGGTTGTGGACTGCTGGCGTACATACAACACAGAGACAGTACAATACACCTTCCATTCTGGGCCCACCATAGCCTTTCCAGGTTGGATTATATTTTGGTCCCTAGCTCTCAAATCTCGCAAACACACAAAGTCAGACACTTAGCTAGGGGTTTTTCCGACCACTCACTGTTATGGTTACATATACTCCTGGACCAGGTACGGGTGGGTAGAGTCGCCCTAATTAATTCTTTGCATCTCCTTAATCATAAAATCAGTCCGGATCTCATCACCTCTATGGACAATTATTTTGTGGAAAATGCAGGCACAGTGGACCCCTCCCAGACACTCTGAGAAGCTTTTAAAACTGTGATCAAGGGAGAAGCTTTGTCCCTTATATCTGGTCTGTCTCTTTCTCTTGACCCTGATCTCGGGTCAGGTCGCTCCGCACGGCTCCTCCTGTGCACCCCTGACTCTGCCCCACTGCTGCCGCTGTCAGGAGCTCGCTGTTGGTGTGCTCCCGCGGTCTGGTGACGTCGTAGTTTTTTTTTAATTTTCTGTACTTCTGAATTGCACTTGTATTGCATTTGTATTCCTGTATTATTCTGTATTCCTGTTTTTTATTTCATTTTAGTCCCTTTTGTGTCCCTTGCCCTCTGTCCCCTCCCCGCCGCTGCTCCCCTGCCGCCCCTTTGCTTCTGTATCCCGTCCCCATTGGCCGCCCCGCTCCCAGCTGCTCCTCCCTCCCACTTCGCCTCTTATGAAGGACGTAGCGCGGAAGCGCTGCTTGCACGGGCAAGCCTGTCTGCGCCCGTCCGCGCCTGGACCGCGCCCAGCGCCAGAACCCCTGGTCCCCGAAGCCCCCACAACACCAGACTGCACTACGACTCCAGCACCCGACACGCACTCAAACCCGGACGAGACCACCCCTGCTACCAGGCCATCCCGACGCACACCCAAGGGACCTTCACCTGTCGGAACTGCAGCTTCACCATCCTCCAGCCTGCAAAACCACCAACCAAAGAACCCAACATCCTCCGTTGTATCCTCCTCAACACCCGCTCCGCTTGCAAGCACGCCATCGAACTTTGGGACCTCGCGACTGTACCGCCCCCGACGTCGCCTTCCTGACGGAAACCTGGCTGAACGCCACCTCAGCACCAGACTTCGCCATAGCCATCCCACAGGGCTACAAGATCTCCCGCAAAGACCGCACCAACGGAGTCGAAGGGGGAATCCCCATCATCCACAAAGACACCCTCAGAGTCTCGACCAACACCGACAAAACCCTCACCACCGCCGAGCACATGCACTTCCAGATCCACACCGACCCCAACACGACCCTCAGAGGAACACTCGTCTACAGACCACCCGGACCCCCACCACAGTTCAGCGACACCATCGCCGACCTAGTCAGCAACCACGTCCTTGCCTCCACAGACTACATCCTCCTCGGGGACCTGAACTTCCACCTCGAGAACAACAACAACGCCAACTCCACCGCCCTGATCGCCAACCTCGCCAACCTCGGACTCAAACAGCTTGTGACGACACCCACCCATGCCGCTGGACACACACTTGACCCCATCTTCTCCGCAAGCCCCCACGTCTCCATCAACCACACCACCGAACCCCACTGGACCGACAGCAGAAGCCTCCACTTCACCTTCAGGAAACCCACCACACGCCACTGCACCCAACAGCTGCCACGCCGCTGCTGGGGCAAGGTCACCAAGGAGCAACTGACCACCACACTCGCCCTGAGACTACCCGCCGACCCCATCGACCCTGACACCGCCGCTACCAACCTCAAACAGTGGATCAACGACTGCACCAACACCCTCGCCTCTCTCAAGACCTCCACCACCAACCACACAAACAAGAGAGCCGCCTGGTTTACCGAAGACCTCCGAACCTCTGAACCTCCGAGCACACCTGTCAAACTTGAGAAGTGGCTCCGCGACCAAGCACCAGAAAGCCACACAGCCCACAAGAATGCCACCCGCAGGCACCACCAACTCATCAGGACCGCCAAGAGGACGGCCTTTAAGGACCGCCTCGACAACAACGCACACAACACCAAAGAGCTCTTCAGCATCGTAAAAGAACTCTCCAACCCCAGCTCCAACACTAACGACATTCCACCATCACAAGACCTGTGCGACTGCACACCTACTTTCACCACAAGATCAGACATCCACGACAGCTTCAACTCCGACACCCCCGCAACCACCGGCAAGACCACCACCCCTGCGACCTCCACCCGCACCAGTCGCCTGACCACCTGGTCCAACGTCAGCGACGAAGACACCATCAAAACCATGAACTCCATCCACTCCGGATCCCCATCCGATTGCTGCCCTCACCAAGTGTTCAACAAAGCCAGCTCACCCATGTAAATGTAGTGTATTTTGTAAAGGGCACAGCTGCCCCAACGGGGCGTCCCGGCGCTGTATAACGCTGTGGAACCCTTCCTGGTTCTCCCTGTGAGATGCCCCTCCTGGGCACCCCCAAGGTGAAGCCAGGCATCCCAGTGTTGTAGGGGCCATTGTGGAGATTAAGCAAGCTATTGCCCAGAGTTGCAGCGTGGGACTCATGATTAGAGTAGGCGCTGAGGCGAGAATTATCGAGTCCGTGGACATATTGAGCTCAAGACCCTGCCGCGTCGGGACTTGAACCCTGGTCCCAGGCCTGATCTCTGCTTCAGAGTCTGTCGCTCTAACCAGTGAGCCACACTTCTCCACACTTCTCCAGTGAACCATCGCGCCCCACCTCTGTAAAACAATCAACATCTCCTTCGAGACAGCGACCTTCCCGGAAAGCTGGAAGCACGTCGGGATCAACGGCCTACTAAAGAAACCCAAGACTAACCCCAAGGAACTCAAGAACTTCCGTCCCATCTCCCTGCTCCCGTTCCCGGCGAAAGTAATGGAGAAGATTGTCAACAAACAGCTAACCGGCTACCTCGAAGACAACAACATCCTGGACCCCTCCCAATCTGGCTTCCGCAACAACCACAGCACAGAGACCGCCCTCATCGCTGCCACCGACGATATCAGGATCCTGATAGGTCCAGGAGGAGGAGGGCGGCTGTTTCTCCTTTGTCTATCAGCAGCCTTCGACACGGTCTGCCCCCGTATCCTATCAGCACGCCTCCATGACGCTGGAATCCAAGGAAAAGCCCTGGCCTGGACCACAACCTTCCTCTCTGGCAGAACCCAGAGCGTCCGCCTCCCACCCTTCCGCTCTAAAACCACCGAGATCATCTGCGGCATCCCACAGGGATCCTCCCTCAGCCCGACGCTGTTCAATATCTACAGGGCACCCCTCGCCCACGTCGCACGACAACATAACCTCAACATCATCTCCTACGCCGACGACACCCAGCTGATCATCTCCCTCACCGAAGACCCCCACACCACCAAAGCCAACCTCCACAGAGGAATGAAGGCCATCGTCGAATGGATGAAGGACAGCAGACTGAAGCTAAACTCGGACAAGACGGAGGTCCTCATCCTTGGGCCCACCCCACCAGCCTGGGCCCACCGCATCAACCTGGGACGAATCCTGGTGGCCCACATCGCTAGGCACAACCCCGGAACCCACCGACCACCTCATCAACCTGGGACGAATCCTGGTGGCCCACATCGCTAGGCACAACCCCGGAACCCACCGACCACGCACGCAACCTGGGGGTCATCCTCGACTCGACCCTCTCCATGACAAAGCAAGTCAACGCCGTCTCCGCGTCCTGCTTAAACACCCTCTGAATGCTCTGCAGAATCTTCAAAAGGATCCCCCCTGACACGAGAAAAACCGGCACCCAGGACCTCGTCACCAGCAGACTCGACTAAGGGAACGCCCTCTACTCAGGAACAACAACCAAGCTCCTGAGACGAGTACAACGAATCCAGAACGCCTCGGCACAACTGATCCTCGACATCCCCCGACTTAGCCACATCACACCCCACCTGAGACGCCTGCACTGGCTCCCAGTCAACAAGAGGATCACCTTCAAACTCCACTTCCACGCACACAAAACCCTTCACAACGCCGCACCAGCATACCTCAACAACCAACTCCGCTTCTACACCCCCACCCGCTGCCTCAGCTCTGCCAACCTCGCCACAGTTACCCGTATCCGGAAAACCACAGCCGGTGGCAGATCCTTCTCCTACCTCGCCGCCAAGACATGGAACACCCTCCCTACTAACCTACGACAGACCCAGTACCTCCTGGCCTTCAGAAGACTCCTCAAGACCTGGCTCTTCGACCAGTAGCAGCTACCCTCCCCCAGCGCCTTGAGACCCTCACGGGTATGTAGTGCGCTTTAAAAATGCATTGATTGATTCATTGATTGATCATAAGAGGGAGCAACGAGCCACGGCAACTGTCATCAAGGACGAAATATATCGGCTAGAGAGGGAAATGGAAATATCTCCAGAATCGCTGCACCTGTTGCGTCTTAAACAGGATGAATATCGGGCCTTGGTCACCGAAAAAGCTATTACGCTGGGGAGAGGGAAACTCAGTAGAATCTATGATCTGGGGGATGAAGCTGGGAAATTGATGGCTTGGCTTGTTAGATGTGAATGGGCGAGTAGACTGGTCCCCATCCTCCATGATTGTATTGTATTGTAATTGCATTTATATAGCGCTTACTACCCCTGATGAGGCGTCGAAGCGCTTTTTCGGTGAGTAGCACGCCACTCCGGGACCCATAGAGGATTAGTGTTGATTTAGTATAGTGAAACATGCAAGTACATTTTAAGTGGTGGATAGGTTAGTCAGTTATTTGGATTTGGAATGCTAGCAGAAGGATAGAGGAGGACAAAGGTTTGTATTTATATAGCGCTTGTTGACGCACGCTATTCAGGAAGCTTACAAAGGATTAGTGGTGAATTAATATGGTGAAATATGAAGTATTTTCAGTGGTGGATATTAGTCAGTTACTTGGAGTGAAAAGGATGGCGGAGGGATAAAAGGGGAAGAAAGATTTGCATTCATATAGCACTTGTTACCCCTAATGGATGTTGAAGCGCTTTTCTGTCGAGTAGCACGCCACTCTGGAACCCATAAAGGATTACTGTTGAAAAATAAGTGTAGTAAAAAAAATGAAGAAATTTGGGTAGTGGATATGTTATTCAGTTATTTGGGTAGTATATTAATTTATTTTAATATGGAATTTGAGAAGTGAACATGTTAGTCGGATAAAAGTGAAAGATTTTTTTTTAGGTCTTAGTAGTTGGAGGAGGCGTTTGGATGAGTAAAAAGGAGTTTTGAAGGGGAGGAGTCCGAGGGAAGAGTTTAGAAAGGTACATTTTAGGCGATAGGTATAGTAAGAGGTGTCAGATAATGCAAAAAGGATATTGATAGATGTATAGGATGAGAGATAGGGTAGTGCATTGGAAAGAGTAGTAGTAGAAGTTTGAGATGAGTCAGAAGGTTGGGCTAGAAGATATATTGAGCAAAGTATAGGCTGAGAAATAGGGTAGTGCATTGGAAATGCTAAATTAGAAGAAAGTGATAAATATATGGATCCATAATTACATTGAAAGTATATACATACATAAAGGAGATAAGTATATGTAGATTGAATATATTGATAGAGGCACAGGATGAGAAATAGGGTAGAGCATTGGATATGCTTTTTCAGGAGGAAAGTAACAGTACATAGAAGGTACATGGAAGGTACATAGATGCACAATGGAAGTATGTACTTGTAGACCAAAGATTTTAACCCCTTCGATGCTGTTGACAGAACGGTTCCGTCATGCACGTCGGGTGAGCTGTGCGGATGATGGAACCGTTCCGTCATGACTCCGCCCGCGCAAGGCGGAGTCAGCATGGGCGGGGAATTCGCGCCGCACGGAAGCGGTTAATTTATTTATTTATTATTATTTTTTTCTCTCAACAACATAATTATTTTACATGTTTATACAAAATAATACACAAAGATAGGTGCATATCTATAGTGAAAAAAAAGCGTATGGTGCTTATGTGGGGAAGAGCCAAATCTTGAGTAGTTTTCTGAAGATAAGGTGGTTGTCGGTGGACCTTATGTTGGGGGGGTAAAGAGTTCCATAGTTTGGTTGCTTGAACAGAGAAGGATGTGCCACCCATGGTTTCTATCTTGTATGGTGTGATTTTGAGGCGAGATGCTCCTTTAGAGCGGAGGTTCCTTTGTTGAATGTGTTTGGTGATTTTATTCCTGATGAAGAGCGGTCCCATTCCATGTATTGCTTTGTAGGTGATACAAAGCAGCTTGAACGTGGCTCTTCTGGCACCCAGTAACCAATGCAGGGCTTTCAAGGCAGGTAAGATGTGGTCTCGCACTTTGATATGCAAGAGTAGTCTGGCAGCCGAGTTCTGAATCCGTTGTAGTCTACATGGTCGTTAAAGGTGATCCGTGGTATCGAGCCCCTGGCAACGAGGCTGCGACAGCGCCACAATGACAAGGCCCTGAGGTGCAATATGCGGCAGATACTTCCCTGTCCCTTTATGCGGATGATATCAGGCTCTATATCCTAGATCCGCAAGTCAAACTTTACCCGGTCCTTCGTGAATTCATAGTCTTTGGGAAGCTATCTGGAATTCAAATTAATTGGAGGAAGTCTTGCTTTTTTCCATTGACTGCGTCAATGGGGAGATTCCCCGCTGGATTACCCCTTGGAGTGGTGTGAGGACGAACTGCGCTATTTAGGAATAAGAGTAACCGGAGACAGAGAGGAACTCATGGGCTTGAATTATGGCACTGTAATGACATGTATAGCGGACTCCGTGACCCGCTGTATTGCTCTGCCTTTGTCCATGACTAGCTGAGCCTCGTTGATTAAAATGGTGATCCTTCCACGGCTGCTCTATTTGTTATTAAATATTCCATACTTACCTGGAAAATTCTTTTTCAAGACGCTCAGGTCAGAAATGATACGCCTAGTCTGGGGAGGAAAACAGCCGAGGTTACAATGGAACATCCTTACTACGCCATATGCTCAGGGCGGGTTTGGGATACCGCACTTTGAATTATACTACATCAGTGCACAGGCACACTACGCGTGGTTCTGGGTGAAGCAACCGAAGTATATGCCGCAGGTTGCGGTGGAGCACTGGCTTGCGCACCCCCTTCCATTGGATGGGGTGATTCATGATCCAGTCAGCCCTAGGGAAAAGACGCCGACTACCATTACATTCACGGTGGCGGTGTGGCATCGCAAGGGACGCATGCTACAGACTCCCCAGCTGTATTCCTCATATCTTCCTCTCACATACCACCCGAACATGCCTCTTCTCCAGGAATTGCTATTTCTTGATTTCAGGAAACGCATGCATATCGGCACTTGGGGAGACTTATATCAAGAGGGTCAGTTCCGCACAATGGAACATGTGTTTCAGGAACTGGAACGGACTCTGATGGATGTTTTTTTATATATCCGACTTCGACAGGGCATCAAATCCCTTACCCCAGCATTTCCAGACGAGGCACAGGATCTAGCACCACTGCACCTGTTGCTTTAGAACGAAATGGCTAGAAGCCTTGTCTCCATGCTCTACTGGTCAGTTCACACACAAAGCGGTTTGCCGGCTGGGCCTGCTCGCGCACGGTGGGGGGAGGAGCTAGTTTTCAAATTGACGGATGATCAGTGGTAATACTGTTGTTTGCAGACTGAGAGGGTGTCATCTAGTAGCAGACTTCGTATAATACATTATTAATTCTTACATAGTCTATATTATACACCAGCTAGGATGCAGAGATACCACCTGAGGGAGTCAGACAGATGTATATAAACAACCAGAGAGGAAGGGTATAAAAGGCTACTCTTCAACCCCTGAATAACAATTTACAACAACAAAAGAGCCTAATGCTGTGAATTCACAAGTGACATTGTCCCTAATTTAAAGAAAACACAGTGTGGAAAGACTAAACTAACATGTGCGGTCAAAGAACTGGGAAAAGGAAAAAAAAACTATTTTCTAAAAGAACCCTCACTCACCCTAGTGGTGACATGCTTAATCATGGGGTTCCCACAGGAGGGACCGAGTATCCCCCCTGTGTGCTTCAACGCTTGCAATTCTAGCGGAGCATGTATTTCGAGAGTGTGAAGTGATATGAGTGATCAGTGGTATAAAGTGATTGATAAAAGATCACAGCTGGACCCAAACAACTTTATTAAAGGACCAGTTGTTAACATTAAAAACAGTGAGGCCACGTGATGGTTTGTATTAGAACCCCAGTGACCTGGTGTATGTGGTCAACATGTTTCTGCTGTCTCATGCATGTTGTGCTCAGCTTTCTTCAGGACCAAATGCAAATAAAGAAAATAGTCCTCCGGGGGTCCACGCTCGCTAAGGCGTGCCCACTCCGTGGGGACAAGTATAAAAACCAGGATGTGATTCTCTCCTTGATTAACTCACGGTTTTACCCGCAGCCAGTTCTCCTGCAATTAGCCTGGAGACAATTCGGATCTTAAAGCAAGTGTGCCACATGGACTCTCAGGTTGGCACTCAGTGTGAAGTCCGGACTTCAGTGGACCTGAGTATTAGGTTCCGGGCGGCGAGTAGTTCTGTATCAAAACGAATATGACGTGAAGAGTTTGCCACACTGAGAGTCCATGTGGCACGCTTGCTTGCATTTGATGTGGCTGGCGTGTATCCAGTTAGGCAATCCTGCACATTTCACTGCTGTTGTAACCAGTATGACCGGCTTTGAGGGCTCCACCTGGGTGCCAGACACGTCTCTCGGGTGTGATTCTTCACCACCACCCAGTCACCTGGATTTAGATCATGCGCTTGATCCGGCTGCCTGGCCTCTGCATCTTCTCCAACGTGGTGAGAGACAGAAAGCACTAGGTCAGCCAATCTTTTACAATAGTCCAATACCAGATCATCAGTTATGCTTAGCATTCTGTGTCCAGGTATGAAGGCTAATCTCATTGTTATTCCCATGAGTACTTCATGGGGACTCAACCCATTTCTGTCAAGATTGTTTCTGAGTCCCATCAGATCAAGAGTCCATGCATGTTGCCAATACAGCGATGTAGATGTGCACACCTTTGCCAATCTTAATTTTATGGTGCCATACAGTTGTTCCACCACCCCAGAAGCCTCTGGGCGGTAAGCTCTGTGCAATTGTTTGTTCAATCTTGAATGCTTCACAGATCAATTGAATTATTACATTATTAAAATTAGATCCTCTATCCGATTCCACAGTTACCGGAAAACCAAAACTTGGTATAAGTTCCCTCAACAATAATTTGGCCATTGTTATGCTGCCATTTCTCCTGGTCTGATATGCCTCCACCCACCGCGAGAACAAACACAGTATGACAAGAATGTACTTTAGCCCTCTACATGGTGGTAACTGGATGCAATCAACTTGCAACCTTACAAATGGTCCTCTGCCTTTCCAATTCTTCCCCAGCTGACATCTGTCTTCCTACCTGGGTTATTCTGTTGTCAAATTAGGCACCTCTGGCAAAGGCTCTTTGCAACAGTCCTAAACTTTGGGTTGACCCAATCCTGTCTAAAGAGTCTGATCATAGCATCTCTACCTATGTGAGTATCTCCATGATACATTCTTGCTAGCTGTGAGAGTAAACAGTCTGGCATGACTGGTCTGCTATCTGGATTAATCTAAACACCATCCTCCTCTCTTCTAGGACATCCTATTTTGATCCACACTTCCTTTTCACTTACTTCTACCTAATCTTGTAAATCTCCTACTTCTTCCCATGTTCCTGTGGCTGAGATAAGCATAAGTTAGCATCTGATTCCTATTGTTTCAGTGTTCTTGTTCACTGCCATTTTAGTCTTGGCACAATATAGGACAACTTGGTCAGCATGACGATTACTAGTAGTCACATAGTCATTTCCTGACTGATGTGCAGTACATTTAACCACAGCAACTTCCTTTGGCAATTGTATTTCTTCTAAAAGCTTTCACATATTGTCCATTTTTGATAGGGGTTCCTGAAGAAGTAATGAAATCCCTTTGCATCCAAAGTTGCCAAAGTCATGCACAACTCCATTAACATACTGGCTATCGGTGTAAATGGTCACTCCAATTTTTCCCAATTTTGCATGCTTTAATTAAAGCAATCAATTTGGCTATTTGTGCAGACTTCATTCCAGGTAAATAGGATGCTTCGACTATTCCAGGCAATGTACAAACAGTATAAGCAGCACTCAACCCTCCTTCCTCGTGCCTCCTGCATGAGCCATCTACAAATAGTTCATTTTTACAATTGATCAGGGGCTCTTCTTGTATGTCTGGGCGAGGTTTGGTACAATATTCAGTATCTGAAAGAGACACGTTAGTGATAGATTCCTTACCTTAGAATATCCCCAGGCGTCAGACTGGATCCGGAAAGTTTTGCGTAGCAGTACCCTTGCGCGTCGGTAGGCGTCGTCTGCGGCTCCACGTCCGTCGCCGGCGTCGTGGGCGCCGTGATGACGTCGTCGGAGTACTTAGACGCCGCCTCCGCGTGCTGACGTCAGTTCTTCTTTTTTCCGCGCCAGCCAGCGCAGATCTGGAAAAGCAGTTCCCTAGTCATTTTTTGACTAACTTTTTGGATCTTTTGATCTATTTCGAAGTCTTCACGACTCCGACGGTGCCATTAGGGATGCCCGGCTTCAAGCACTGCGACGAGTGCGAACGCCTCATGTCGATTACGGATCCGCACCGCCTGTGCCTGAAGTGTTTGGGCGTCGACCATGACGACGAGGCCTGCTCCGACTGTCGGGCCCTCTCGAGGAAGGCCAGGCGGGAGCGGTCCCGCAGACGACTCGAGATCCGCCAGTCGGCCCGCGCCGTGTGAGGTCCCGGTCCCGGTCCCACGGGAGGTCGAGGGACAGGTCGCGGGTGCGGAGCCGTCACAGCTCCGGGAGTCGGCGCCACTCCTCCGGGTCCAAGTCGTCAGGTAAGAAGCATAAGAAGTCGAAGAGACATCATCGCTCTTCCGACTCCCCCGAACGCGCGCGCGATGCGGCCGGGGGTTCGGGTGACACCGCCCACGCGGCTCCTCAGGAGTCGCGGGCGCCGCGTTCGGCTCCATACCCCCCGGTCCCTGGGCTGAACGCGACGCCGGAGGAGATAGAGCGCTTCCTCATGGCCATGAGGTCCCTTTCTTCTCCGACGGGTTCCGCGACGCCTTCGGGCCCAGCCAACCCGTCTGGGGGCCCTAGTGGGTCGGGGGCTGCGACCACGACGCCGTCGGGTGCTTCGGCCTCGACGCCGCCGGCGTCTTCAGCGCCGGCGCCGCAGGGCTCCGTGATCCCGACGCCGCCGCTGCCCTCGGGCTCGGCGCCGCAGGGTTCAGCGGTCCCGGCGTCGTCGGTGCCTTCGGGCCCGACGCCGCAGGGTGCCGTTCGGCCCTCGTCGGGCGCTGGAACGTCCCCGGTGGACCTTACGACCCCCCCGGGGTCGGTCCGTGTGGTGTCCCCTCCGGCGTCAGCCTCAGCCGACGCCGTCCCCAATGCCTCCTCTGTATGGGTTCCGGCGTCGGGACGGGGCCTGTCGGCGCCGATCTCGACGCCGGTCGGGGATTTCCATCCCTATGACCCATCCTCATTCACTTACGACCCTGAGTCTCAGGAGATGGGGGAAGAGGAGGATTGGGAGGGGTCTGAGGACCCTCTGACAAGGGAATGTCAGTCTAACATGGACTGGACAGGAGACCTTGGGGAGGCCAGTGGCCTGGACACCTCTCCAGACACTGGATTAGTCTCTCCTCCTTCCGTGGCTTCGGAGGAGGGCGCGACATATAGTGTGGTGTTGATGAGGGCTGCTAAGGAGTTGGGCCTTGAGCTCCCCGTCGCGGCCGTGAGGACTAACCTCCTCACTGAGGTCCTTTAGCCGCAGTCATGCTCCATGGAGCCTATGCTGCCGTTTAATGAGGCCTTGTCGGACGTTCTTTTGGGCACTTGGTCCAGGCCCGCTACAGGTTCGCCTGTAGATAGGAACGTGGCCAGACGCCACCGCCCGGCTCCGGGCGACCCATGTTTCCTGTCCACCCACCCCACCCCCGAGAGTCTGGTTATCCAGGCCTCTAACTCCCAGACCGCCTTCCCGTCGGCTCCCCCTGACCGGGAATCCAAGAGGTACGAGGCCTTTGGCAAAAAGGTATTCTCGTCCCTTAGCTTAGGACTGCGGTCTTCCAACACCGCATGCCTCTTGGGCCGTTACACCCATTCTATATGGGAAACGGTGGCGGAATTGCTGCCAGAGTGTCCGTTGGAGGTACGGGCCAAACTCGGCCAAGCCCTAGTGGAGGGCCGGGACGCAGCGAAGTATTCGATCAGGTGCGGACTGGATACCACTGACTCGCTGGGCAGAGCGATGGCTACGACGGTGGCGATTCGACGCCACGCCTGGCTCAGATCCGCCAACTTCTCGGCTGATGTCCAGAATACCCTCATGGACATGCCGTTCGATGGCCGTCGCCTCTTTGGCGACAAGGCAGACCACGCGCTCGAGCGCTTTAAGGACTCCAGGGCTACGGCCAAGTCCTTGGGCCTCTCGGCCCCGCGCCAGCAAGTGGGTGCCTTTCGCTCCTTTCGTGGCCAAAGAAGGGGCGTCCCCACGAGTGCCGCCAGCCACTCGCCGCAAACTGTCGTCCAGCGCGGCGGCGGCCGTGGAAACCGCCGTGGAGGCGGTCGGGGAGGCAAGCGGAGCCAGTTGACACCTACCCCCGCAGCATCCGCCTCTAAACCCTCCTAGTCCGTGCTTTTCGGCCCATGTGACGCCAGTGGGGGGCAGGGTTCTCCATCACCACTCTCACTGGCGCACAGTCACTTCGGACAGGTGGGTGCTGCAAATCGTCCGAAGGGGCTACTCCCTCCCCTTCGAGACGACCCCTCAAGCCATGCCACCGCAACACCACCGCGTATCGGGGGATCATTTGCGGCTCCTGCAGGAGGAAGTTTCGGCCCTCTTGGCCAAGGGGACCATCGAGCGCGTTCCTGGGCCAGAAGTAGGTCATGGTTGC
Source organism: Lissotriton vulgaris (assembly GCF_964263255.1). Classification (NCBI taxonomy): domain Eukaryota; kingdom Metazoa; phylum Chordata; class Amphibia; order Caudata; family Salamandridae; genus Lissotriton; species Lissotriton vulgaris. The sequence goes on from NC_141694.1 coordinate 436,212,820, forward strand.
TACTCCCACTACTTCCTGGTACCCAAGAAGGGCAAAGGGGGCCTACACCCTATCTTGGATCTGAGGAACGTCAACGGCTTCCTCCGGAAGGAGAAGTTCAAAATGCTGACACTGGCTCAGGTCTTGGCTGCCCTAGACCCAGGAGACTGGATGGTAGCGTTGGACTTGCAGGATGCGTATTTCCACATCCCCGTCCTGCCGGCGTTACCTGCGGTTCACGGTAGGCCTCGAGCACTTTCAGTTTACCGTGCTCCGCTTCGGCCTTACCAGCGCCCCACGGGTGTTCACGAAGGTGATGGCGGTGGTCGCAGCTCACCTGCGCAGGTTAGGGGTTTCAGTCTTCCCCTACCTAGACGACTGGTTGTTGAAGGCGGGCTCGCCCCAGGCAGTCGTCAACCACCTCCAGACTACGGCGGATCTCCTGCACAGGCTGGGATTTTCCATCAATGTGCCGAAGTCACACCTGTGCCCCTCTCAGAAGCTCCTTTTCATCGGAGCGGTTCTCGACTCGGCGCAGTTTCGGGTTTACCCACCCGAACAGCGAGTCCGGGATATTCAGGCCCCGATTCCGATCTTCGGGCCGTTATCCCGGGTTTCGGTCAGGCTGACGCTGCGGCTTCTGGGGCTGATGGCCTCCTGCATCCTTCTGGTGCATCACGCTCGGTGGCGGATGCGGGCTCTGCAGTGGGACCTGAAGTTTCAGTGGGCCCAGCACCGGGGCAACCTTTCCGACCATGTCCTGATCTCGGAGGGCACTGCGAGACAGCTGCAGTGGTGGCTCACGGACCGCGATTGGGTCAACGGCAGATCCCTCTCCCTTCCCCAACCGGAGCACGTAGTTGTGACGGACGCGTCCCTCCAGGGCTGGGGTGGCCACTTGGGAGAGGCGGAGATCAGAGGACTCTGTTCTCCGGCGGAGTCCCGGCTCCATATCAATCTGTTGGAGCTGCGGGCGATTCGTCTGGCACTGAAAGCATTCCTCCCGTCTGTCCGAGGGAGTGCAGTGCAGGTGTTCACGGACAACACCACCGCCATGTGGTACTGCAACAAACACAGCGGTGTGGGGTCGTGGACCCTATGCCAGGAGGCTCTGCGCCTCTGGCAATGGCTGGAACATCAGGGCGTGACTCTGGTGGTTCAACACCTGGCAGGTTCTCTGAACGCCAGGGCGGACGAACTCAGCCGTCGGTGCTCGATGGATCACGAATGGCGTCTGAACTCGGACGAGGCGCAAGGCCTCTTTCTGCGTTGGGGAGAGCCTTGGTTAGATCTATTCGCCACCGAAGAGAACGCGCAATGTCATCAGTTCTGCGCGTTGGAATTTCCAAGGCGGCACTCGCTCGGAGACGCTTTTCGTCGCGAGTGGAGCTGCGGTCTGTTGTACGCCTTTCCGCCTATACCTCTTCTGCCCAGAGTGCTGAAGAAGATCAAGCGCGACCGAGCACAAGTCATCCTTGTGGCTCCGGACTGGGCACGAAGGTACTGGTATCCCGAGCTACTCAGTATGTCAGTCGATCCCCCGGTTCGTCTGCCTCTTCAGGAGGACCTTCTGTCGCAGCAGCAGGGGACGGTCCTCCACCCGAACCTGTCCAGTCTCCACCTCCATGCATGGAGATTGAGCGGCGACAGTTGAGGCCATTTGACTTGCCTCCTGAAGTTTGCAACATCATTCTGGCAGCCAGGCGTCCCTCCACGAAAACGGTATACGCCTGCAGGTGGAACAGATTTGTGGCATGGTGCACAGCAAAGGCTGTGGATCCTCTCAATGCCCCTCTCTCTGAGATTCTTCTCTTCCTTCTTTCTCTTGCCCAGCAGGGCTCTGCTCTGGGCACTATCAAGGGCTATCTTTCGGCTCTTTCAGCCTTTCTGAGGCTGCCTGATCAACCTTCTTTGTTCAAGTCCCCTATAGTAAACAGATTTCTGAAAGGCATCACTCATACCTTTCCTCCTGTTCCTTTCGTGATGCCTCAGTGGGACTTGAACCTGGTTCTAACATTTCTGATGTGCGCTCCCTTTGAGCCACTTCATAACTGTCCACTTCGCCTTCTTTCTTTGAAGACTGCCTTCCTGGTAGCCATCACCTCTGCCAGGAGAGTGAGTGAGCTCCAGGCCCTCTCTTGTAAGCCTCCTTTCCTTTCAGTCCATCCGGACAAGGTTGTTTTGAGGACTAGGCCCTCCTTCTTGCCTAAGGTGGTCACGGCCTTCCACATGGGGCAGTCCATCACATTGCCCACCTTCTTTCCGCCTCCGCACCCCTCGAGAGAGGAGGAGAGGCTCCACCGTCTGGACCCAAAACGTGCGCTCTCGTTCTATCTGGATCGCACACGCCAGTTCCGGGTGGATGATCAACTCTTTGTTGGGTACGCGGGTGCTAAGAAAGGGAAAGCGGTGCACAAGAGGACCATTTCTCGATGGATTATCATGTGCATCCAGGCGTGTTACTCCTTGGCTAAGAAGGAACCACCTGTTGGGCTGCGGGCTCATTCCACTCGAGCCACGGCCACTACAACTGCCTTGGGCCGAGGTGTGCCCTTGCAGGACATTTGCCAGGCTGCTACGTGGGCTTCGTTGCACACGTTTGCGAGGCACTCCTGCCTGGACAGTCAAGTCCGGAGGGATGGCTACTTCGGCCGTTCCGTTCTCCAGGACTTTCTGGTGTGAATATTGGTTCGCAGACCCACCACCACGGGGATGGTATTGCTGGGGTATCTATTCTAAGGTAAGGAATCTATCACTAACGTGTCTCTTTCAGATGCACAAGTTACTACTTGTGTAACGATATATCTGTAAGAGACATTAGTTAGTGATAGATTCCTTACCGACCCACCCATCCTCCCCGTTCTGCGAACCGATATCTAGGGTTAAGGTCATCCCCTTTCAGGGCCCTAGTTTCTTGGCACCAGTGTCGGTTTTTGTCATGGCTCTGCGCTTCTGGCGCGGAAAAGCTGTGGCTAAGAACTGACGTCAGCACGCGGAGGCGGCGTCTAAGTACTCCGACGACGTCATCACGGCGCCCACGACGCCGACGACGGACGCGGAGCCGCAGACGACGCCTACCGACGCGCAAGTGTACTGCTACGCAAAACTTTCCGGATCCAGTCTGACGCCTGGGGATATTCTAAGGTAAGGAATCTATCACTAACTAATGTCTCTTACAGATATATCGTTACACAAGTAGTAACTTGTGCAACATCTAGGCAGTCCTGTTCCACATCATCCCTCACTTCTTCTCCATACACATCAGGTAATAAAGGAGCTGGATTCAGAACTGTACACCTGATTACTGTTACATTCTCTGCTCCTAAATAATTTTTTCATATTTTGTCATTCGACTTGGGGTAAAGTACTGAGTTCGGGTTCTGGTCGGAAGAATTTCAACTGAATGAGGGACATATACCTTCACAGGATGTCCCATCACAATAGATTCACTTTGTTCAAGACTTGTGCAAGCAACAACCACTGCTTTTAAACAACCTGGTAATGCAGAGGCTACAGGATCCAATGTAGCAGAGAAATATGCCACTGGACGTCTCATCAGACCATTCTTCGGTCAACACTGACAATGCGCAATTATCTCGTTCACAACAAAATAATGCAAACTCTTTAGTGTAATCTGGCATTCCAAAAGCAGGGGCTTAGCAAAGAAAAATTCTTCATTTTACAAAAGCTCCCATGCTTTCACTATCTCATTCTACAGGGTCTTTTGCTCGTTTTCTTGTCATTTGTATCAGTGGTTTAGCCAGTAAGGAAAAACCTACAATCCACGGTCTACAATATCCTACAACACCAAGAAACATTCTGATTTCTTTCTGGGTCTGAGGTAACTGCATCTGTTTTATCATTTTAATCCTTTCAGGTGTTACTTTCCTCACTCCTCTTTCTAATTGATGTCCCAAATATTTAACTCTGGTTTGACAAAATTGTTGTTTTTCTGGTGACACCTTATGCCCTCCATCGCCCAAATTATTTAACAATGCAATAGAATCGAAATTTGCCTAGCTTAGTAACGGTAAGTTTCAATTCTATTAAGGACACGGAGGCGAGGATTATGCTTTTCTCTCTTCGCTGTTTATTCACATAAAACCACACAGCAGCCAGAAAAGCATCAAAACTTGAAAATTTTCCATTTGTATTCCAAACACAGGAATAATCAGAAAAAACATCATAATAACATCTTCTTAGAACCACAACTCCCATAAGTCCAACATTTGGTAGTCCTTTCTTAGTGTCCATAGAGCTGAAGATAGGGCGTCCATCTTGTGAACTCCTCCTCTTTCTTCGTCGCGAGTCAAGCCAAAGTCTCAACGATCCTGTTTCGCACCATCATTACCTGGCGGAAAAAAGAAGAGTGTGAGCTTTGCCATACCCGCCAAGCCTGAAGGCAAATCATCCAAAGCAGTACCACAAGTCATTGAAATGTAACCAAAGAGAAACAGTACACCCTGAATGTAATCCAGAAAACGTTTACTTACTCCAGTACGGGCGGGATCTCCGCAGGAGGTATGGGTGGGATAATCCTCGCCTCCGTGTCCTTAATAGAATTGAAACTTACCGTTACTAAGCTAGGCAAATTTCGATTCTATGTCAGGACCGGAGGCTTTGGATTATGCTTGTTTAAAGCTTGTTTACCACCAAACTTGCAATATCCACCACTGGCTTGAAATAAAACCTTTTGAAGGTTGAATCCGAAGACCAATCCGCAGCTCGCATTAGGTCTTCTAAACGTGCCCCAAGGGCGAAATCTTTGGAGGCCATGGCCCCTCTTGCGGAGTGAGCTCCGAACTGTTTTGTATCAATACCAGCTTCCTGTAACACCCATCGCACCCAACGGGCTATAGTGGGGGAAGAAACCGCCTTGTGAGGTTTGCGTAACGCAATCAGGAGCTGCCGCTCGCCCGGAGGGCGAAGTTCTGTTGTGACATCCTCATACGTTTTTAAACATTGTACCACACGCAACTTAGGGACGTCCGCAAAGGCTGGGTATGAAATAGACCTTGTAGCAGACTTTGTGCGGCGGCCCACGGTAAAGGTAAGCCCATCTGGAGAAAACACTCTCGCCGTGATGTCCAAGGCGCGCATGTCGGACTCCCTGCGACACGACACCAAACAGAGGAGCATAGCCAGTTTGGCAGACAATTCCTTTAATGAGAGATACTTGTTATGGTGCCAAGAAAGGAAAAGGTTTAATACCACATTAACGTCCCAGAGGACAGAATATCGTGGTTCCGGCGGTAAGGCAAGCCACACTCCCCTGAGGAGTCGACAGACGAGGGGATGCTCCCCGACCGCAACTCCATCCAACTTTCCTTGAGCTGCTGATATGGCAGACCGTATCGTGTTAATAGTCCGGTATGCTAAGCCGGCCGTAGCTAATTCCGCCAGGAAATTCAGGATGGGAACGAGTCCTGCGACCATGGGATCCAAGTCCTGTCGAAGACACCAACGAACCCACCTGGTCCAAGCCGATCTATACCTTTTTGCAGTGCTACCTGCCCAGGCTTTGGACAAAAGGTGCTCAGCCGAGTCCGAAAGGCCTGGGAGCGACCAGCGTCTCCGGAAAGCCTCCATGCCATGAGGCGGAGAGAACCCTGGAGGAGATGGTGAGGGTCTCCGTCCGGATTGAGGAGAAGACGAGGGATCCGGGGGAGTAGGATTGGAAAATCCCAGGAAAGTTCCAGAAGAACTGGAAACCATACTTGCGACCTCCACACGGGCGTCACCATCACCACTTCCGCCATCTGTCGGCGCAGCTGGGCCGCGGCCCGCACTACCATGGAGAAAGGCGGGAAGGCATACGGTCGTTCCTGACTCCAATCCTGGAGGAACGCATCCGTCGCTTCCCCCAGAGGATCCGGTCTCCAGCTGGAAAATCTCGGCAGCTGGAAGTCCAGACGGGACGCGAACAGGTCTATGGAGAATGGACCCCAACACGTTGCCAGCCAGTGGAACACCTGAACATCCAGCTTCCACAGGCTGGAGTCCCGTAGATAGCGCGAATGCCAATCCGCAACTTGGTTGGCCTGTCCCGGAAGGTATTCTGCCGTTACCGAGATCTGATGGGCGAGACAATAGTCCCAAAAGTCTTTCGCCAGATCCGCTAGTGCCCATGACCGCGGACCCCCCAAATGTTTCACATACCGAACCGCCGAAATGTTGTCCATCCGTAGAAGGACACAAGACTTCACCGAATCTCTGGTCCAGCAACGGACGGCAAATGATCCTGCTAGAAGTTCCAAGCAGTTGATGTGAAGCCGCTGTTCTTCGGATGACCAAGCGCCGCCTGTGGAGAAATCCCCGCAGCAGGCGCCCCAACCGGACCTGCTGGCGTCGGACTCTATCACCAAGTCCGGAACGGACCCGAAGATTGCTCGGCCGTTCCACGCCTCCATGTGGGTGAGCCACCAGGACATCTCTTCCTTGACTTCCACTGACGGAGGTATTAGGTGGTCGTAGGATAGCCCTCTTCGCAAATGATGCGCTTCGAGACGTTGGAGGGCCCGGTAATGAAGAGGGCCCGGAAAAATTGCCTGAATGGACGACAAGAGGAGTCCCAGCACTCTGGCAACCCGCCGGAGAGAGGTGTGCGACTTGGAGATCGTCTGTCGCAGTTCGTGCTTGATTTTGGCCATCTTCCTGGACGGAAGACTGAGAGTCGTGTGTAAAGAATCCACCACGAAGCCCAAGAACACTATGGTTTGGGCGGGCGTGACAACCGACTTGTCTTCGTTGATAATGAACCCCAGACCCTGCAACAGGGAGACTGTCTGGGATAGATGAGCTGTTAACTTGCCCGGGTCCTGGGCCATCAGCAAAATGTCGTCCAGATAGACGATCAACCGAATCCCCTGACTCCGCAGGACCTCTATCGCTGGGTGTAAGAGCTTGGAGAAACACCAAGGGGCCGAGGAAAGCCGGAATGGAAGGGCCTTGAACTCGAAGACCATGTCCTTCCAGCAAAACTGGAGGAAGCGGCGGTGAGGCGGATGGATGGGGACCACCAAGTACGCATCCTTGAGGTCTAGGCGAACCATCCAATCGTTTGGGAGCAGCACGTCTCTCAACAGATGGATGCCCTCCATCTTGAAGTGATTGTACACTACTCAGCCGTTGGACTCTTTGAGGTTGATGACTGGCCGCTTGCCTCCGTCCACTTTCTCCACGAGAAAAATATTGCTTAGGAAACCACCGGGGTGACGCGTTGTTCGACAAATAGCCCCTTTCTGCAAGAGCGCCGAGACTTCCTCGTCGATCAACAGCACGTCTGGCTGAGAGAAAGTTATGGGACGAGGCGGCTGTAGCTGGCGCGGCTGATCGTAAAACTCTATACGGAACCCCCGCACGGTCTGAAGGACCCATGCATCCGTCGTAATAGCCGCCCAAGCCTCTGCGAAACATGCCAACCTTCCCCCAATCACAACTTGATCCGCAGGGATCACACTTACCGTGGGAATTGGTGCCACCGGAGTCATTCCTGAAGCCTCCACGTCCTCGGAAGCGCTGACCCCTTGTCGGGTAGAAATTGTTGTAGTTCGCAGAGGTGTTGTAGTTTCCTCTGCCGGAGCCCTGCCCCTTATTGGATTGGTTTTGACCGCCACGGCCGGTCGTGAGGCCCCTGCCACGACCAGCCCCACCGGAAAAACGTTGGTGGAAGACCCTTTTGATAGTGGACTGGGCCTCGTCTAATGAGGTGAACGTAGAAACGAATTTTCCCAGCTCCTTTATAAATGGTTCTCCAAAGAGACCCCCTTGCGCGACAGCGCCTGCCTCCGAGGAGGCCAAATCTCCCAATTTGGGGTCCAGCTTAATTAGTAGAGAACGTCGCCGTTCCGTTGAGAGGGCGCAGTTTGCGTTTCCCAAAAATATGACAGCCCTCTGCGCCCAGTTAGACAACACCTCCGGGCATATGGGGGTGCCCGACACCTTGGCCTCCTCGGCCATATCAAGAATCTTCGTGAGTGGGCCTATGGCGTCCAGAAGCTTGTCTTGGCATGAATGCCAAGAACGATTGATTCCTTTACGGGGATCCTTAACAAACTTGGCCATGAAAGTGGCCATCTTCCCGTCTAACTCTGGTGTCATAGCTACCTTCCCCTCCAGAGTAGGACGGGGACACTCTCCTCTTTGGCAACTGCGCGACTCCTTTTCTAAGGGCTTGCGGAGCCGGCCCGCCACAAACTGCGCGACCTTGTCCCCAGGCGCCCAAGCAGCAGACCTCGGATGAATGATCTCATCCGGGTCGAGCATGCCCAAAGTGTCCTTGGGTAACTCCGCCGTGGATGTGGACGGTCGCCAAGACCGCACGGAATCTTCGTCCTCCTCATCAGTATCCGCAGGGGAGAGTCCTCCCGGGGAGGGAGGGACAGTGCCAGCAGATGTTGAGGGGGCCTGAGGCGGGAGCGACACAGGGGCAGGCACGGTCGCCTTAGCCAGAAAAGCGTCCCGTAGGCGCTCGAAGGCGTCCTTGTCCACGCCCTGCGTGCCTCCAGGGCCTGCGTCCCTACAAACCTATTGGCCGCCGGTGGCTGTCCAGGGTCAGCGACGGGCGACCCTGCAAGGCCTGGCGCCAACTTAGCGCACTCCTCCACTATGCGGGCGGATAGCCTGTCTTCCATGGGCCCTACAATCTCCTGTACACAACGGTAAATCGACTGATCTACAGCCGCATAAAACTAATCGTCTTGGAGGTATTGATGAGATTCTTCCTCCTCGACGTAATACCCCTCAGCCATGACGCACCTAATGCGCAGCTACAATTACCAGAAAACTGAGGGTTTCGTTGCCGTAGAACCTGCCAAAAATATGGGCTAACCGGAGGCTAGCAACGTTTGTATGCCGGCGGAACCTGGCAGTCACAAAGGCAGCACCAGCCTTCACAGCGCGCCGACCCTCTCACAGAGACCGGGTCACACCGCCTCCCAGCGCGCTTAAGCGGGTACCACCCCAGCGGCAGCAAAGCTGCAGAAGGTGCTCAAAACCTGCCCGTAGGCGTCAGCGTGGTCGAAACCACCAATACAGACCCCAACGGGGCATTCAGACACGGGACAATACAACCCAAGAAGGGCGTCGGGGTTAGGCGGCAACAGGGCTCCGGCGCGACTCCTTCTCCCCAGCGCGGCCCCAGTCAGCGAGACGGAACCGCGCTAGGGCGAACGAGACGCTACGGCGCCCTCTAGCGGTAATATAGGCACCGCGGTACACACGGCGACATCGCGTAAGGGGCGAAGGCGTCCCCGCGATGAAGGGGCTCTGTAGAAGGAAAAAACTCAACAGAACCCGCCAAATAACAAATAACCAATCTATACAAATATAGGATTTACACCACACAAGAAAAAAACCCCCACACACAAATCTGTGAGAGAGAGGGAGAAATAGCACTTAACTGGCTGCGAAGCAGCGAACAAAGAGGAGGAGTTCACAAGATGGACGCCCTATCTTCAGCTCTATGGACACTAAGAAAGGACTACCAAATGTTGGACTGATGGGAGTTGTGGTTCTAAGAAGATGTTCTAATGATGTTTTTTCTGATTATTCCTGTGTTTGGAATACAAATGGAAAATGTTCAAGTTTTGATGCTTTTCTGGCTGCTGTGTGGATTTATGTGAATAAACAGCGAAGAGAGAAAAGCATAATCCGAAACCTCCGGTCCTGACCTAGAATCTAGGACACAGTCTTCTTGTGCTTTTGAGGCAACTAATAAATCATCTATGTATTGGACCAAACTGAACTTCTGGGCGTCACTCATGTTTCGAGACACCTTTACAAGATCTGATTCCTCGCATAAACAAGATTTTTAAATTTAAATGAAAAGAGATATTGACTATCTGGGTGTAACGGAATGGAGAAAAATGCATGACACAAAACAATTACTGTGTACCATCCTGCATTCCATGGTATTTGATACAGAATTACAGCTGGGTTCTGCACTATAGGACAACAAGGCACAACTATTTTATTTATTTTTCTCAGGTCTTGCACTATCTGATATTTTCCATCCGGTTTCTTAATGCCAATTATGGGTGAATTACAAAGACTGCTCATTATTTCCTTTGAAATGCCTTGTTGAATCATTCGTTCAATTTCTGCTATGCACCTGATTTAATTTCTGGGCTCATTTTATACTGTCTTGTGTTTGGGAAATTAGCACCTTCTTTTACAGTCAACTTTACTAGGTCTACAGCTGCCATTAACCCTACTTCTTTTCCAGTGAAATCCCACACTTCTGGGTTTACTGTCAGTTTTAATTCATCAGGTAGGTCATCCTTTGTCATCATTGAGTACATGTCATCTACCTCCGTACCTTGTTTTGCTAGCATTAATTTTTAAATACTATCTTCATCAGGGTTTGAATTGTCACACCATCCGTTGTACAATAAATTGTACAGTTCATCTTACATAGTAATTCTCTGCCTAACATATTTACGGGACTGGAATCACATACTACAAATGTGTGCATTTCTTTAAAATTGCCTATGCACACCTCCATCGGTCTGTGACTGGAGTTCTGAACTGTGTATTGGAAACACCAACTACTTGGATTGCCTCTCTTGAGAGGGGTGGGTTCACAGTAGAACGGCTATCACCAGGTCCAACAAAAAAGTAATATATTTTCCTTCTACCTTTCCATCAATATATGGACCTGACTGATCTACCTGCAAGGATGCGCCAAGTAGCATTCCTCTTCCCCACTCCTCGGGCACCGTCATAATTCATCCTCCGATGAACCACTGTTCTGTAAAAGAAATTGTGAAGTTACTGAATTTAGCTTACAACTTTCTCCTTGAAGTCCGGCGTCCACACTACTTTGCTCTGTTCACAAAATGTTGCTTAGGGGCAGGTGGTAACTGACTCTGTGGATTTACAACAAGTTGCGGTTTACTCAATATCACCTCGTGCTGTGTCTGTGGATTTAAATTTTGATTTGGGCCATTATTAGTTTGAATATTTTTATACTTGTTTTTCCAATGCCCCAATTTTTCACACCCATGACAAGGACACTTCTTCTTTGCTTCTCCTCTACTCATTTTCCCTCTTGGTTTTCCCCCATTATTTTCATTTTGTCCTATCCTTTATTTTATTCGTTATTTAATTTGAGTTCTTGTTGCTCTGCCAATTTTACTTGTGCCCACATTACTTTTTCTTCTAACTTTTTCCATCTATTTTCCATTTCATCTCCGCAGTATTTTGCGTATTTTAAGACTTCATTTATGGGTTTCCCTTGCCAGCACAACATATGGGTTTGGATCATCTGACAAATCTCTGGTCTTAATCCAGATACAAATCGATACACAAAATGTCCCATACCTTTTGTCACCAATATTCTCAAATCCACTATACTACTTGAACACCTCCAACAGACGCTCATTGTAAGCATGTACAGTCTCATTTATTTCTTGTGTAGTTCGATCTATTTTATCTAATCTGTCTCTTTTGGGGGAAATTTCCCTTTCAAGAAAGTAATCACCTGATTATATTTCTTCATTACTTCTTCTGAAGGTGCACCTGTTGTCTCATCTCTTGGGTACTCATCACTAGGCCAATCAACTGTGATTTTACATTCTGTCCACAAGGTACCACTATGTCAAATAGACCATCTAAATCCTTCAATCAAACCTTAGAGACCTTCACAAACCTTTCAACCGGTCTATACCATTCAACTGGCTTCTCTCTTAATTTTGGTAAATCATTGGTAAATGATCAAATATCTTGCCTAGTCAATGGAACATGTACATTTCCTCCTCCCTCATAGGACATAATCTTTCTGTCTTTTTAGGTTCTCCTAATAAATATTCTGATGTAGTTTTGTTTGCCTGAGCTTCCTCCTATTTCTTAATCCACATTGTTTTCCACCGGTCTAATTCTCCCCATTTTTGTAAAATTGTCATTAGTCCTCTAATCTGTAATTTTCTTCCTGACTCATATTTTTAAAATCTTTGTCAGTAAATTCTGCCCTGTAAGGTTTCTGCAGTACTTTGGATCTCCCTATTTCAATTCCCATCTCGGAAGCAAGCTCTGTTCATTTCTCATGTAGTGATAGGCAAATGTGTTCAAAATCCAGCAACAATGCTGGTAGCTTCATGTTTACATGTGGCAATAGTATGCCCTCACGCATCAAAATGCTGCCAATGCAATGGGAGAGGGTGGTGGGAAGGATACCCTGTGCCAAGAATGCTGGTGCTAAAGTCTATGTTGTGTGCACAAGCATGCACTGCTCACTTTTAATCATGGACGCCTGTATGAGGGGCCTTCCTGTTCTGCCCATTGCCTCAACCTGCCTCTGCCGCTTAACTGTTTTATTCTCCCCCGCAGCAAGGGGAGGGGGTTGTTTTTTAAGCATGATGCGCACTAAGTGATTTAAATTTGCTGATTATCCGCCCTTATGTTTTTTTAGATTAGTAATGAAGAAAAGGAGCTTTACAAGGACAAACTGATGCGATCATCTGTTGGATTAAGTATGCCGAAAATCGAAGAACAAGAGTTTTACAAGGTATGTTCAAGCGCCAGCTTTTTCCCAATATTTGAATGCTGCTGCTGTGTGAGGCATGTTTGTGTGTGCTACCATTTTGAAACCTAGGTCTCCTAGCATGTTGCATGCTTCTAAGTGTACTCCAGAACCTCACTGATTTGATATAAGGCACCCATGAGCCTGTGACACATAACAAACCAGCTTTAATCACAATATGTATGACAACAACGGTTTTAGTCTTAAGCTATGGCCTGAGTTGCAGTTTTTCCTTGAAGTATATTTCAAATGCATGATCCTTAAGTTGCAGACAGTAAATCCACTTTTGTTTCTGTACTCTGCTGGTAGTGTACACACTAAAGTATTTTGAGATAAATATGTTCAGGTCATTTGTTTGTACTTTGGCCCATTCTCATTTCACAAGAAGTCTTTTTTTTAGTCTTCCTACAGACAGCTTTGATAGCTGTCAAATACCTGTTATGTTTTATAATAAACAAGAGAGAGAGGAAGGGTATTTTGAGTAGGGTCATACTCCTTATCCCCAAGGGCTATATATTAAAAAAAAAAAAAAAAGAGGGGCATCCCCAGGACACAAAGTCCTAATGATGTAAAAAATAATAAGGGGAGAAAAAAGCAGATAAAGAAAGAACTCTTTCTTTATAAAAACCCCTCACTCACCAACCTGGTTGGTGACCTGCTTCATCAAAGGGGCCCACCAGAGTGACAGAGTGCCACTCCGGTGTGCTGCGACGCCTGCAACTGCAGCGGAGCTGGGTTTTTTGTGTGAATTGTGACAAAAAGTGAATGTGAGTGATTAATTAATTAAAAAGGTGTTCAAAGGTGTTCAGCATGTACTCCTATCTAATTTATTCTAGAGTCATGTGACAAGGTTAAAAAAGGAAGCTTACTTCATACCTCTCCTGGTATATTGTAGCCAGAAGGTACAAGTGCTTAAGTGAATATGGTCAACATGTTTCAACCTTTGTCTATTGTTTTGTAAGTTTTCGTCAAGTCCAGTGTGTACTGAGCTGAGAGGTCTGCACTTGCTAAGGTGCACCCGTCCCAAGCTCAGTGTGTGGCCAGACCGTATACTCACGGTTTTGGCAAGCTTACAGCGTTCTGTGCAAGAATAAATCTGAAAAAAACAGTGTGCGTAATTCATTAGTTCAGACATTAATTGCATATTTTCTCCTTTCTCCCATGGCATGTTCAGTCTCATGCTTCGATATATAATCACTGCTATAGCATGCAGTGAGTAGTACCTCGCTCAGGTGCACTCGTTCTGTTAGAAACGTGTTTGGTGTCATACCTACTGTATTCGATTCAGTGGTATGTTTTTTGCATTCTTTAATTTTGTTGGAGTGCTTGGAAACTTGTGTAACACTAACAGATTCAGCCTTGTGTCACACATGAACATTAATTAAAAACAAGCAAGGGTGACCGAGGGTTTTTTTGTTTTCCAAAAAGCACATATTATACTCAACATAGAACTTATTTTTAACTAGATTTTAGTCATGCCCCATGGATCTCGTGGGAGGGCCTTCTACGAGAATAATCTGTAGAAATGGAAAGAACGTGGAACGGGATTATTGTTAGCTCTCTTTTTGTTGTGCCAGTCTTTTCTCAATGCGGAATCATGTCCGTTCGTGAGGATCGGAATTATTGGACACTGACAAAAACGGAGCCCACTCGTATTAAAAGGCGGTGAAGCACTTACTTTTCTCGTGATAATGGCCCGCAGGAAACCTGATTACCTTTCACAAAGAGTCCCGAGGATACTGAGGGATTCTCGAGTGTGTGTATTAGTGCTTGGTTTCCTGGTTGGTAATAGCCAATCACAGCGCTTCTAGCCCTATCACGTGATGTGTTGTGTCATCATTCTTATAAGGGACCGTCTTGAAATTTAGTTTTTTAGTACATTTCTTAGGGAACTAGTCCAAACTATAGTTTTTTTAATTTCTTAAGCTTTATTTTTAATTTTCAGCCATTTTTAACATAGACTGATATTTCAGGTGTTCTAGAGTTCGCTAATTGCCCCTTTTTTTCCGTTCTTTTTTGTTTGAACACTTATGGATGTTTTTTATTTATTTGCGGATTCTTTTATAAATTTTTCCGATTAAGGCTATTACCATACAATGAAGCCTGTTATCTTTCTTTCACGGTATACCACGGTATATTATCATTAAGTCCAGAGGTGTTTGTGGAAAGTGTATAGATCCATCTTGCTCTTTTTCAAATAGATGCTGCATTGTCTTATCTCCTGGTTTTATTGCTTCGATTACTGTCCAGCGCATATCATTTGTGGTGTGATTCATTGCGAGGAAGTATTTCGTCAGTTTTGTAGTTGTTTTTTTACATCTTATTGTGCTCCTGTGTTCACAAATCCGTTGCTTTACCTTTCTTCCACTCATGCCTACATAACGTAGACCGCATGGGCATGTTACTAGTTACACCACATTTTGGCTGTTGCAGTTCGTACGAGACCTTTGTGTCCAGACTTTTCCTTCTTCTAAATTTAGAGTTTTTGTGCTTGTGGTCAAATGGCACACGCTACAGTTCCCACACGGATGGTGTCCCGTGACTTTCGGTAATCCCAGGCACTTAGTACGGTGGTTGGTTCATCGGATTCCCGGCGTTTAGGACGTGATTTAACTAGCGTGTCCCTTATGCTTCTCGCTCTTTTAAAAGAGAACAGAGGTTTTTTCCAGTGTAGATTTCCAGTGTTTAGGATTTTCCAATGCTTGGTTATGGATTTCGTCATCTGGTTGGATAGTGTATTGTATGTAGTAACACAAGTTAATGGGATTTTAGTCTCTCCATCCTCCCTTTGTCTTCCAGTAATACATCTCTGGGTTGGTTCCTAGCCCGTTTCTGGCATTTCCTCAGGATGTTGTCAGGGTAACCTCTGTCCAGTGGCGTAACGAAACTTGAGGGCCCCCCCCCTGCAAACTACATGGAGGGGGCCCCCCTCCCATCCTCCGAGCCAGTCTAGAGCTCTCAGGCCAGCGACCCGCCATAGTGCGGGGATGCGGGGCTATTGTTACACCACTGTAACTAATCCAGCCGTTATAAGTAACACTGGATGGTGGAGTCAAAGGTTGGGCTTAGTCTGCCAGCAGGCTATCATAGGTGGTGGGTCATTCATTACAGGGTCCCTGCCATCAGTACGCCGGGGAAGTTTGCCCAATTCTAGGTGGGTTTCCTGATGCAGACTCCTGTCATGATATACAACATCGGGCCCACTCATCGTTCAGTTTTGACTAAAGTGCATCCACTACTCCTTTTCATTTCCGTTTTAAAACATTAGACAATGCGACAATGCAGTATTTCAAAAGCAGATGTAACTACAAAGAGCAAATTTTGATAATAAATTTTTATTAGTAGACAATAGCAATCTTAAGAGGCATTGCATAGCTTCATACACACCGTGACCGCAATTCCATCACAGTCTCTCTCTGTGAGTCAGTCAGTCTCTCTCAGCCAGTCAGTCTCTCAGTCAGTCTTCAGTCTCTGAGTCAGTCACTCTCTACTCTCTCTCCACTCTCTCTCTCTACATTCTCTCTCTCAACTCTGTCAACTCTATCTCTACTGTCTCTCTCTCCACTGTCTCTCTCTCCACTTTCTCTCTCTATTCTCTCTCCACTCTCTCTCTCCCTCTCTCTCTCCACTCTCTCTCCACTGTCTCCCTCCACTCTATCTCTCCACTCTCTAGTCACTCTCTCTCTCCCTCCACTCTCTCTCTCCACTGTCTCTCTACTCTCTCCACACTCTCTCCACTCTCTCCCTCCACTCTCTCTACTCTCTCGCCACTCTCTCCACTGTCTCTCTACTCTCTTTCCACTCTCTCCCTCTCCACTCTCTCCACTGTCTCTCTCCACTGTCTCTCTACACTCTCTCTCTCCACTCTCTCTCCACTGTCTCTCTCTCCACTGTCTCTCTCCACCCTCTTTCTCTACTCTCTCTCTCCACTGTCTCCACACTCTCTCTCTCCACACTCTCTCTCTCTCCACTCTCTCTCACTCAACTCTCTCTCACTCCACTCTCTCTCCCACTCTCTCTCACTCCACTCTCTCTCACTCCACTCTCTCTCTCACAAAGTAGTGTGTGTTGCCATGGGCGTACGCAGAAATATTTCCGAGGGGGGGGGGGGCACATTTTTAACTTCATCACCATCCCCCTTGCACCTTTCTCCCCTCTGCCTTGCACCCTTCTCGCCCTCCCCCTTGCACCCTTCTCGCCCTCCCCCTTGCACCCTTCTCCCCCTTCCCCTTGCACCCTTCTCCCCCTTCCCCTTGCACCCTTCTCCCCCTTCCCCTTGCACCCTTCTCCCCCTTCCCCTTGCACCCTTCACCCCCTCCGCCTTGAACCCTTTTCTACCTTGCACCAATTTCCCCTCTGCCTTGCACCATTCTCCCCTCTGCCATGCACCCTTCTCCCCTCCGCCTTGTACCCTTCTCCCCTCCCCTTGCACTCTTCTACCCTCTGCCTTGCACCCTTCTCCTCTCTACCTTGCACCCTTCTCCCATCTGCCTTGCACCCTTCTCCCATCTGCCTTGCACCCTTCTCCCCTCCCCCTTGCACTCTTCTCCCCTCCCCCTTGCACTCTTCTCCCCTCCCCCTTGCACTCTTCTCTCCTCTACCTTGCACCCTTCTCTCCTCTGCCTTGCACCCTTCTCCCCTCCACCTTGTGCCCTTCTCCCCTCTGCCTTGCACCCTTCTCTCCTCTGCCTTGAACCGTGCTCCCCTCTGCCTTGCATCCTGCTTCCCTCTGCCTTGCACCCTGCTCCCCTTCTCCCCTCCGCCTTGCACCCTTCTCCCCTCCGCCTTGCACCCTTCTCCCCTCCGCTTTGCACCCTTCTCCTCTCTGCCTTACACCCTTCTCCCCTCTGCCTTGCACCCATCTTCTCTCTACCTTGCACCCACCTCCCCTCTGCCTTGCACCGTTCTTCCCTCTACCTTGCACCCTTCTCCCCTCTGCCTTGCACCCATCTCCCCTGTGCCTTGCACCCTTCTCCCCTTCCCCTTGCACCCTTCTCCCCTTCTCCCCTCTGCTTTGCACCCTTCTCCTCTCTGCCTTGCACCCTTCTCCCCTCCGCTTTTCACCCTTCTCCTCTCTGCCTTACACCCTTCTCCCCTCTGCCTTGCACCCATCTTCTCTCCTTGCACCCACCTCCCTTCTGCCTTACACCGTTCTTCCCTCTACCTTGCACCCTTCTCCTCTCTGCCTTGCACCCATCTCCCCTTCCCCTTGCACCCTTCTCCCCTTCTCCCCTCTGCTTTGCACCCTTCTCCTCTCTGCCTTGCACCCTTCTCCCCTCTGCCTTGCACCCATCTCCTCTCTACCTTGCACCCATCTCCCCTCTGCCTTGCACCCTTCTCCCCTCTGCCTTGCACCCTTCTCCCCTCCACCTTGCACCCTTGTCCTCTCTGCCTTGTACCCTTCTCCCCTGTGCCTTGAACCCTTCTCCCCTCCCCCTTGCACTCTTCTCCCCTCTGCCTTGCACCCTTCTCCTCTCTACCTTGCACCCTTCTCCCCTCTGCCTTGCACCATCTCCCCTCCACCTTGCACCAATCTCCTCTCCGCCTTGCACTCTTCTCCCCTCTGCCTTGCACCCTTCTCCTCTCTACCCTGCACCCTTCTCCCCTCCGCCTTGCACCCTTCTCCCCTCCGCCTTGCACCCTTCTCCCCTCCGCCTTGCACCCTTCTCCCCTCCGCCTTGCACCCTTCTCCCCTCCGCCTTGCACCCTTCTCCCCTCCGCCTTGCACCCTTCTCCCCTCCGCCTTGCACCCATCTCCTCTCTGCCTTGCACCCTTCTCCTCTCTACCTTGCACCCTACTCCCCTCCCCCTTGCACTCTTCTCCCCTCCGCCTTGCACCCATCTCCTCTCTGCCTTGCACCCTTCTCCCCTCCCCCTTGCACCCTTCTCACAAGACCTGGAACCCATCTCCTCTCTGCCTTGCACCCTTCTCCTCTCTGCCTTGCACTCATCTTGTCTCTACCTTGCACCCTTCTCCCCTCTGCCTTGCACCCTTCTCGGCCCCCCCTTACGAACCCCCCTGCGGACGCCCACATGGTGCGTTCTAACAAGAGTGCTTACCTGAGGGCACCATTTTGCTGCCTCATCCCTTCTCATATGAGCTTTGCCCTTGAGAATGCTGACAGTCTGACTCTGAGGGCCCCCACTCCCAAAGGGTATACCGACTCAAGACATACTCCACATTTCTCACAGTTTAAATTCAGAGAAACAATATACTGATGTTATAGAGGCAAATTCACTAATGAATACAACCTTTACACACCACCCTCACCAGAAAGCTCGAAAATATCCAACCAAAGATTTCCTATAGGAATCAAGCTATTGTTTGAAAAACTTCACAGTGGAGAGCTACAGCTAAAGGTGTGGTGTTACATGACAACCAAAGTTGTGAAATAGTACTACAATATTTGACAACATTGAGAAGATAGGATCTTGAAACCATTAATTCAAAACATAGTCTTGCAAGTGTGTGGGACAGCCCCATTCTTCCTTTGGGAAATGGCAACCAGTTCATGAATAACATGCATATTTGCATCCATACTCTTGTCATGAGTGTGGTATGTGCCATCAAAACCTGTCGGAAGAACACCATCTCCATTTCCCCTCTCTCAACTAGGTAGACCTGACCTCATGACTTGTTCTGCGTCCTAATTGCTCTGTGCTGCCTCCTGCTCGGGTCCCCTACCCACCCCATCCTCTTTCCGGGCCTTGCTAGCTCTAACTGAAGAGAAACATTGCAACTTGTTTCTCTTCAGTCAGAGGGAGGGGGCGAGGGGCTCGGAGCAGGCTGCAGACAGCCTGCACCTGCTTAGTGGGAGAGAGGCTTGCTTCAGCGCAAGCCTCTCTCACAGCTCTCTGAAGTGCTGAGGGGCCCGGGGGCCCCCTTCATGTACTGAAGAGAGTGGGCCCCCCCCCGCACCGCGGGGGCTGCGGGGTGTTCATTACGCCCCTGCCTCTGTCAGAGAATTTCTCAGTAAGTTCGTTGGCTTGCTGGCGGTAGTCATTTAGTTTACTGCAATTCCTGCGTAATCTCAGGAATTGCCCAGATGGTAAGTTCTCTTTCAATGCTCTAGGGTGAAAACTTTCAAACCTAAGGGCATTGTTTTTGGCAATAGGTTTTTGGTGAGTCCTTGTTTCCAACTGACCATGCTCCAAAGGTACTTTTGGTAACCAATGCACCGAGAATATTTCTCAATGACCCCATTTTTAGACGCGATTGGGCCCAGATCGCGTGGCATTGCACACGCAAACGGATGGTACTAATAATAAAAACAGACTTGCGGATATCTGAGGCCATAATGATTGAAATACAACAGACAGAAAGCCACATCCAGGGGAGCTGGATTGGTCCTCGCCTCCCCCATCCTGTTTACTTATCATTTATTTGTGATTGGCAGATACAATTTGCTACCAGAAAACTTATTTTCCGAAAAAGAGTTTTTGTGCACTTTTTAAGACTCACTTACAGACAGATATCTTTAGCTGTCTGCCAGCCTCCGGTTTTCTTTATAGAAAAAAAAAGGCAAAATAGGCTTTGTAACAACCTTCTTCCGCAGTTGATCAGTTTAGCTGTCATTAAAAGGTTGGACCAGCTTACAGTTTGCATAGAGTGGTCAAGTGGTTCAGTCCTCATTTCCCATTGGCTTCGCTGCCAGAGTTTTCTTTTTTCCAGTATCAGGCCTTAACACTACTATTCGTCATCTGACGCGTCTGGGATGGCGAGTGATGAACACTTTCCTTCCATATTTGGGAAGGAGATACCATCAAGTGTACATCTTACACGGACCCAGATGCCACTTTTATGGAACACATGCGTTTCTATCTTCAGACACAGTAAAACCACTATCTAATGTACCCTCACATACCGGCCACCAGGACCTTGCGCCCCCTTCAGAAACCTCCGCACCGCACCACCCTCCATGGGCGCCAAAGACTTCATACTCATCGGCGATCTTAACTTTGATCTTGAAAACTCCACAGACATTCTTGAAAGTCTACAGAACATTGGCCTCATCCAGCACACACAAGCCCATCTTCTCCTCCAGTGACCAGGTTAAAGTCAACCATATAACTCTGCTCACATGGACGAATGACTCTGTCATCCACTTCCACATAACAGGGCTACCAACCACCTCTTCGGAGTCTAGCCCCGCCCCAGGCCGCTGCTGGGAGAAAGTTAAAAAAAAGGAATGGTTCAGCGCCCTCCAACCGCACTACTCAGACCCCACCAATGACCTCATAGATTCAGACAACTTCAACAACTGAATCACCACCTGACCCGATTCCCTGGTGTCTCTGAAAAACACTAGACCCAAAAGATCCAATGACTAAGCAAGCTGATTAAACGCTGACCTCAGAGAGTCCAAGAGAGTTTGCAAACAACTTGAAAGGAAATGGAGAACCACCTGACGAAACACCTACAACGCCGTACTTAGACACTATCACCATCAAGTGAAAGAGACCAAGAAAAAGGCTCTGACACTGAGATTCGAATCTAGCTCCATTGAATAAAGGAACCTTTCACCATTGTAAAGGAATTCACCAACCCAACAGCCAGAACCAACACCATTATCCCTGCACAGGAACTCTGCAAAAACTTCTCTGACTTTGTCCATGAAAAAATCATCAAGATCTACAGCAACTTAGAACCCCAGCCATCCCCCATTCACCTTCCCAGTCTGCTACCCTCATCAACCAAAGACTACTAACACTACCAACGGACAGCATTGAGCCTTTTATCCATAGAGGACACTGCAGTATTAATCAAGACAGTCCACTTAGTGGTGCTCACAGTTCCCTACCTCCACTATATCTATAGCCTGGGAAGAGCAACGATCAGCGTTGCACTGACTTCCATCATCAACACTTACCACAAAATAGCCACCTTCCCAGATAGTTGATAACACGCCAAAATCACCGCACTCCTCAAAAAACCCTCCATTTACCCTGAAGTACTCAGCAACTACCTACCCATCTCCTTCCCAGAAAAAGTTATTGAGAACACTACACTCTAACCACCTAGAATGCCACAAACTCCTGGACAACTCGCAGTCAGCATTCCAAAACTACCACAGAACCGAAACAACCCTCCTCATTGCTACGGATAACATACTCATCCGTGGACAGACCACCGCCCTCCTCCTCCTCAACCTCTCTGCTGACTTCGGTACGGTCTCCTACCACACACTCAATGCCAGAATACACACAGAGGGAATAGAAGGAACATCATTCAAATGGTCCAGAAGAACAAAATGAGTCAGGCTCACATCATTCACATCCGATCCCAAGGACCTTA
This sequence comes from Lissotriton vulgaris, assembly GCF_964263255.1. NCBI lineage: Eukaryota > Metazoa > Chordata > Amphibia > Caudata > Salamandridae > Lissotriton > Lissotriton vulgaris. The sequence continues at coordinate 436,234,614 of NC_141694.1, forward strand.
TCTGCGGCGTCCCACAAGGATCATCACTCAGCCCCACACTTTTCAACATGTACATGACTCCTCTGGCTAACGTCATCGGATTTCACTAAATCACATCATCGGATTTCACTGAATCAACATCCTCTCATACGCTGAGGACACCCAGCTCATATTTTCCATCTCAGGTGACACCATCCCCATCAAGATAAACTTCAAACAATGCATAATCAGCATGGCCAATTGGACGAAAGAAAACTGTCTCAAGCTTCACACCAACAAAACTGAAGTGCTGATCTTTAGGAATAAGTACTCATCTTTGGAACGTCTCCTGGTGGCCCACCGAACTCCGACCCAGACCCACCCCCAATTGTCCAGGCTAGGAACGTAGGCCTCATCTTTGATACAAACCGCACTGTTAGAAACAGGGTCTCTAGTTGGCAGTGGTTTGCATCCTGAACAAGTCGGGACCCTTGCTCTAATCAGGGTAAGGGGATTAAACACTTTAAGGTAATCCCTGGTCAACCCTTTGGTAGCTGGGCACGAGCAGTTAGACATGTCTCAAAAAATGTGTAAAGCATTTGTACATGCACACACACAGTAACAGAGTGAAAACGCTACAAAAGAAGTCCACATCAGATATCACTTTTCAGAGGTTAAATTAGTTCAGTCCATAGAAATATATGGATGCCTCACTTTTAGCACAAAGTACCTTGGATGTATGAAAATTCAAAGACCAAACCGGAGAAGTGAGGTGCCGGTAAAGCAGGGCTATGCATCAGATCTTTACTGCCAGGGGATGTGATGTTATGCATAGGTCTCCGGACACGTGGCCTTGGTTCCTTATTGCTTGGCAATGTTGATGAAGAAATCGGTGCCCAAGAACGATGTGTCAAAAATCTAGATACGCTGCATCGACCCCACAGCTGTGAAGCAGGCGCTGCGTCAAAGTTGGAGGGGTGCATCACAGACTTTGGTGATGCAGTGCTTGAAACTCAGCTGCAGTGGTTTTTCTGATGCGCTGTGATGGAAAGCTGGGGTCTGCGGTGAAAGCAGTGGTTGATACGATGATTGCGAACCATTTTCCGGTGCTTGCAGCGTTGCTGCATTGAAGTTTGTAGCGATGCGTTGATAAAAACAGATTCTGGGAGTCTGCGTGGATTTTCTCCTTCAGTTCACCAGATTTAATTTCCAAGGGCCCAGGGTTTAGGGGCTGGATTTGGACCACTTGGCAAGACAACACTCTCAGCCGAAGAGCCCAGGCACTGCTAGGTGAAGTATTCGCTGGCCCTGAGACTTTTTTAGAAGGAGGCAAGCACTCTACATCTGCATCCCAACCCATCTTCTTCACAGACTTCAAACCATCCCAAACGCTGCCGTCCTCAACCTCCCTCACCAATTCCACACCACTCTTCAGAGAGCTCCAGTGGCTCCCCATCCAAAAGTGCTGCCAGTTCAAGCTTAACACCTATGTTCAAGTCACTACATAACACGAGACCCACATACCTTAATCATTGGCTTTGCTTCCACCAACTCACCAGACAACTTTTTTCAGCATCACTCTCACAGCCTGTTTTCACAGAAACAGAACAGGAGGTTGATCATTCTCTTACCAAGCTGCTAAATCCTGCAACAACCTCACCCAACACATCTGCATCTCATAATAACTTCTTGAATTTTGTAAAAAGCTGAAGACCTGGCTTTTCAATTAGTTTTCTTTCAAGACCATCGACACTGCCTGTGCTCAAGCCCTGCCTCACCACACACTTTCTCTCACCTATTCAGCATCTGGATACTCTTACGGGTGACAAGCAGAGCTCTATAAATCCACTTTACCGTACATTACAAGAGTCCATCTTATATCCCACCAGTTTAGGTCTCACTTGTCTGCATCATTACATGTGCTCTCACTTTGAAGGGATATTGTGTCCTTCTAGGGGTTTGAGACCTTCCGTTGCTTACCTTTCATGTGCTTCATTGTTACACTCATTTGCTGCTTTCTTTACTTCCTCTTCATTTGGCTGGAGCATTGACCAAGTACTGATTACTTCATCTGCAATAGGGTCCTTCTGCTGATGGCGCTGGGATTGAAGTACATAGTTTTTCTTCTGCTTCTTCCCTTACCATCCCCCTGTCCGTATTGCTTATTCCCCCCCCCACCTCCGACTGTGTGACTTCTTAGTCTACCCCCATATATTGCTTCTTCCCCTCCCACCCCTGCATCCGTGCCACTTCTTCCCCTCCCACCCCTGCTTCCGTTCCACTTCTTCCCCTCCTACCCCTGCATCTGTGTTGCTTCTTCCCCTCCCACCCCTGCATCTGTCGCTAATTCACATCCCACCCGTGCCGCCTATTCTCCTCACACCTGTGCTGATTCTTCCCCTCCCACCCCCCACCTGTGCCACTTCTTCCTCTCCCACCCCCCACTGTGCAGCTTCTTCCTCTCCCACCCCCCACCCGTGCCGCTTCTTCCTCTCCCACCCCCCACCCGTGCCGCTTCTTCCTCTCCCACCCCCCACCTGTGCCGCTTCTTCCTCTCCCGCTCTCCACCCGTGCCGCTTCTTCCTCATGCGCTTCTTCTTTCCCGCCTCCCCACCCGTGCCGCTTCTTCCTCTCCCACCCCTCCACCCGTGCCGCTTCTTCCTCTCCCACCCCTCCACCTGTGCTGCTTCTTCCTCCCCCAACCGTGCCGCTTCTTCCTCTCCCACCCCCCACCCGTGCCGCTACTTCCTCTCCCACCCCCGTGCCGCTTCTTCCTCTCCCACCCCCGTGCCGCTTCTTCCTCTCCCACCCCCCCACCCGTGCCGCTTCTTCCTCTCCCACCCCCCCACCCGTGCCGCTTCTTCCTCTCCCACTCCCCCACCCGTGCCGCTTCTTCCTCTCCCACCCCCCAGCCCGTGCCGCTTCTTCCTCTCCCACCCCCCACCCGTGCCGCTTCTTCCTCTCCCACCCCCCCCCACCCGTGCCGCTTCTTCCTCTCCCACCCCCCCACCCGTGCCGCTTCTTCCTCTCCCACCCCCCCACCTGTGCTGCTTCTTCCCCTCCCACCCACCTGTGCCGCTTGTTCCCCTCCCACTCCCCCACCCGTGCCGCTTCTTCCCCTCCCACCCGTGCTGCTTCTTCCCCTCCCACCCCCCACCCGAGCCGCTTCTTCCCCTCCCACCACCCACCGAGACGCTTCTTCCCCTCCCACCCCCTACCCAAGCCGCTTCTTCCCCTCCCACCCGTGCCGCTTCTTCCCCTCCCATCCCCCACCCGTCCCACTTCCTCCCAACCCCCACCCGTGCCGCTTCTTCCTCTCCCACCCCCACCCCTGCCGCTTCTTCCCCTCCCACCTGTGCCGCTTCTTCCCCTCCCTCCCACCCCCCCACCCGAGCCGCTTCTTCCCCTCCCACCCGAGCCGCTTCTTCCCCTCTCACCCCCTACCCGAGCCGCTTCTTCCCCTCCCACCCGTGCCGCTTCTTCCCCTCCCACCCCCTACCCGAGCCGCTTCTTCCCCTCCCACCAGTGCCGCTTCTTCCTCTCCCATCCCCCACCCGTCCCGCTTCCTCCCCTCCCAACCCCCACCCGTGCCGCTTCCTCTCCCACCACCACCCCTGCCGCTTCTTCCCCTCCCACCTGTGCCGCTTCTTCCCCTCCCACCCCCACCTGTGCCGCTTCTTCCACTCCCCCTCCTCCACCTGTGTTGCTTCTTCCACTCCCACCTGTGCTTCTTCCACTCCCACCTGTGCCGCTTCTTCCTTCCCACCCGAGCTGCTTCCTCCCCTCCCATCCCCCACCCGTGCCGCTTCCTCCCCTCCCATCCCCCACCCGTGCGCTTCCTCCCCTCCCAACTCCTGTGTGTGACCTGCGTTGGTTGTTTTTTTTGCTTGAATACCACCTGCCCTTTCGTTATCCACCTCTACCCGATTGTCAAAGCCGATAGGTCGTCCATAGACGAGGCCTATTGGCTTTCCCAGTGTTGTTAATTAAAAGCTGCCAAGAAGGCAACCCTGCAAAGACTATTCTCCCCTTCCGTGCGTAGCAACCAATGCGCAACAGAAGTGGGGCGTCTCGGTGTGGTGCTGTCGCTAGTGGGAGCTCTGTTATCATGCTACGTGTCTGTTGTAAGGGGCACACAATGTGTTCTGTTCTGCCTGTTGTGGAGGACAGTCAGCGCACACAAGCCACGTTATCACCATCACGCTGCTGCAGCAGGTGTTGTGCCAACACAGCAGCCTTCTTAATGTGGTGACTGGTGACCCCGAAGTGTGTGCTCTTTATCTGTGTCTTTAGGTAGCGAATCTTGCTCAATGGCATTGGAGCGCTTCACATTAGCACCAGAAAATGTTACACGTTTTGTTCTTTTTTTTTGGCCGCGGAAAGAGTAAGTGATTTGCCCAGAATCACGGGATGCTGAGCCCAGGCCGGCATTCAAGCTCGCTCCCCAATTCCAAACACGGGAGCCATTAGTTCTAGCCAGAAGGCCACATGTCTTCCACTTTGATGCGCGACTTGATCTGGGTTTGATGCGCGACTTGATCTGGGTTTCTTGTGAAGGCTGCTTTCCTCTGTATCTGTTGTGAACCTATTCAGTGTCGTATGAAATAGACATGTCATACAGGCGGCTGTGAATGATCGAATAGCATATAAAATACGAGCATTTGTAACATTGTTAGACGTTGGCTGACAAGCCTGTCGTGGAGACATTCGGGTCCAGCAAGCCGGATCCTCACCAGATCACTGAACTCGACTCCCTACCCAGGGACTGGACAAGAAAGAAGTGTGGGCAGAAGCAGGGGAACCCAGGTAAGCGAAAAGGCAGCGACCGTATGGGAGGGGACAAGCTCCCCAGAAGGGGACGAACGCCAGGGATAGAAGGATTTAACTAATAAACAGACTAGTCAAAAAACATTGGCGTCTGTGTGTTAATTCTCCAATGGGCCGTTACATAATAGCACGACAGCGCGTTATAATAATACATTTTAAAAAATACAAAATCCATGTGGTGTGCCAGGAGTACGCGTTCTCATCTTCTCTGCCTTGGCGCTGTGCATAGTGTTTTTTTGATTTTGCTATTCAGGCTCTGACAGTAAAACAAGAGGAATGGGTCTCGTTTACAGCGCCGTACTACTGTGAAACGCTTCTTTTCTTAGGGAAGTGTTTCTATATTTTGTTTACCCTATAACATTGATATCTCTCCTTGTCGTGTAGACCGTCCTTGCAGAAAGAGCTTTTATTTTGCCATCAAAGACTAGCCTAACATTTAAAACGTTTTAGATGGAATACTGCTTTGTGACAGTGCGATATTGTCAAATAATAAGTAGCAGGGGTTTCTTACAAAAGCTTAAAAATTCCACCTTCTGTCTGAACCAGAAGCGGATGGAAAGGACATGTTTGAGTCGTTTCTAATATTCTTTTTTTTCTTTGTAGGTTCCTTTCCAGGATGCGCTCGATTTGGTTCGCCCAAGAAAAGTCTTCCTTCGGAAAGGCTTTGCCTACGTCCCGCACCAGGATATTGTTGCTATTGTCCTAAACGACTTCAGAACCAAGCTTTCAAAGGCACTGGCGGTAAGTGCATCCCGTCACGTTTTGCCTGCCCCAAATATCGATTTAAACTGTATTTTTTCTTTAATTTACCAGTCACAATCTCGTGAAGCCGCCGTTCTGAGACTCGTTTCCTGGTTATCTCCGTAAAATGAAATGGAAACCCACTTGCAGAGCTCGGAAGAGGAAACGTGAAACCTCCCGCGGCGCGTGGCTAAGCCTGTAGAGATTAACTTTAAATAGCACTTTATCTCGCGGTATGGTGTAACATGGCGGGCTCCTGTACGGATATTGTACAAAGGACGCCGCTCTTGAGCGCAGCTCCCACTGAAAATTGAATATGCAGCGCGGCGCGTGCCGCAAACATGCCTTTTGTGGCTCTCTCGTGCGAGCAGCTGTAAGTGGTGAGAGGCCAACAATTGAAGGGGAAATGGAAATCTGAAGTATTTCTATTCCATGGGAGGTTTCTAAGAACTCTCTCTGATCGCACCTCTGTTGATGAATGTAGGCTGATCCAGTCATGTTTAAAGTACAGTCATAGGATTGATTGCGTAATTGTGTTAAGATTTTAGATTCGACTGTAAACAAAACAAATACTTTGTAAATATAGATCTTGGTTCCTCTACAAGCATCCTAAACTATTAAGTTAACATAATTTTGAATTGTAATGGTTTGTACGCAAACAATTTACCATTATTCGCTAACCACTGATGAAACCTAATCTATAAAGCAGACTAATTTTGAGAAGTGCAACTATTTTAATTCATACAGTGCAGGAAAGGCGGGTTTGGGCAAGGAGAACACTGTATGAGGAATAAGATGTTGACCAGAATACAAAGATATACATATTGGTAAGGAACATGTAATGGGGGAGTGAAAACAGTTATGCTATCGAAGTAGTGCGATTAAATGGTGACTAAGTTAATGAAAATGCCCTTGGCCGACTTGAACAATATTGGTAGAAGATGGGTAAAGGGGGACATGTTGGATAGGTTTTAGAACTATCAAAACAATCTTTCCTATTTGAGCTTTTTTTCCAATTAGAATCGAGAAAATGGAAAAGGCGATTAACTGAAAAAGAAAGTATTAGCAGCTTTACTTGAATAGCAGTATGGTGGGAGGTGACCAGGTGTAATAAACAGGGGTTGCTTTCACAGTTTAGGGGCAGACTATGGTTCACGTCTCTTTAGTCCACCATTATAGTGGAGGAATCTTCCAGTAGTTAAGCACGTACATCTTTGAGGTGAGTAGGCAGAAACTTTGCTTCGTAATCAGACTTGGTGGTTTCCAGCCTAGAATTTACAGTCTGCCTTAGTCTTTGTAAAGAGGGAAATTGTTGTATTCTTTCTTTTACGTTCGTGATTAAACCACCAGCAACAGTTTGCAGGTGATAGTCTGTTTTGAAAGATGCTAAAGTAGGTGATGTTAGAGTACTTGCTGCAACAATATTGATTCTACAGTCATAAGTGCAGACCTTCAATTACCTTTAAAGGGCCTGAGCAACCAGTACTCAGTGTAGAGACTCAAGTCCTATCCACAGCAGTCAACAGAGTCTATAATCTCACATTCATTCTTTGCTACAGCTCACACAACCTCTCTTCACTTGTGTAAGCGGATTATTTAAAACCCACTGGTGCAGGGATCACCCTTTGTCCACGGGTTCTTAACAATTAAGCAGGAATTGACACTGGAGTGAAGTACAAACCAAGGGTAATTTATTAGCATTCATGAATGGGGCCTCATCCGACAAGCACCATAGAGATACTCTAGGGGGAAGCACACTGAACGGTTGTTACATGGGTTTTTATAGCAAAACATCACAAACCAGGGACGCCCAGAGGTAAATAGAGCTTTGGGAAGAACACACACATTAGGTAACGGTAAGAATCAACAGCCTTGGTGTCTTGTGCAATTGTCGCGTCTTAAGGCTGCACAACAAGATATGCTATCTGAGTCAACTTTGCTTGAGGCTTTACCATCGTCTGAAAAACCCAGAGCAGATACCCGCTGTTCTTTTGCGCTGACTCTGCATGTATACTAAGCTTACAATGCCCCAATCTAGATTCTTTTACTCATGTTTATGCAGATGCTGTATCAATGATAGAGCCGGGCTGGAATTAGTGCAGGGGTGAAAAACGGATGAGGCATAGCTTAATCAAAAAACAAGAGAATCAGATTTTACATTTTAACACACTGACCTATAGCAGTCTAGGAGAGCATCTTCTATTCAGACCCTCCAGGATTTCGCGATTTGCAAAAAAATTGCGAAATCGTCCGTTTTATTAAAATGCCGCGATTTTTACAAAACGGCCCGCAAAATTTGAAAAATGTGATCCATGCCGGGATTTATTTCTGCATTCTCGATGGCACAGATATTTTAAATGTGGGGAAACAATTTGTTTGTAATCCCTTGGTCTTCCTTCCATAATAGATAGTGTTTCCTTAGTAGTATATCGCCCTCAAGTGGTTATTTACAGAATTACGCTGCAGATTATTATAAGAGGAGTTTAAAAAGTGCTCAGACCTGGAAACCAAGAAAACTGACAATAAACAGGTCTTAAGTGCTGCAAACAAAACCTGCTCTACTTGTTACTGTAATGGAGGCCACCCTCGCAACGCTGCAAGTGGGGGGGGAAACATGCGGGAGACACCTTTTAACTGAGCAGCCGAAGCCTACAGGTTGGCCAAGGAGGGAGGGCTGTTTATTCTAGTGTTTTTGTGACTGAGCTACTTCATCTAGTGTTTTTGTTACAGTCCGTGCCTGTGTTTCATCCCCCAGGAGCATAGCAGCCATGATCCTGGTATCCCCCCTCCCCCCTCCCTCTCCTCCACCCCCTTCTTTGAATGCTGCAGGCCAGTAAGGAGTCTGCAGGCAGGGAACAAGAGGGCCCCACTCTAGACCTGTCGGCAATTGAGGCACAGTTGCGCCACCCTGGAGGCCTCTTTAAATGGTAAGGTCCAGTAATTGCGGACTTCCCCCTAAAAAGTTCAGACGGTGCCACCCCCTCAGATAGGTGGAGCACACTGCGGCCAGCGTGGGACAACAGCACCAGCCAGAGAAGGACAGGAAAAGGGGGCATTGGAAGTGGAAGGCTCATGAGGTAAATCTTTCTGAGGCAGGAGGGGGCATAACTCATGAGGGAATGAGCACAGACATTAAAGGACCTTTAGAGGGACCTCTGGACTGTTTTTTGAGGAAACAGAGTGCTCCGAGGGAGTGTATCTGTACCGCAGACCTGTGGAGGGCACAGTTGGATGGTGGAAACCACTGAGAGGAGCAGAAGGGAGTAGTGGAGGCAGGAGCCCCCATATGCACTGCCCAGGACTAAGGGAGCCTCCAGGCACACAGGCAATTCAGAATTCTTGTGTGAAGGGCACATGTAGCCCAACACAAGCAATGAATGTGAGAAGTTGGCCTGATATGCAGTGCTCACTATTCTAGTGATCACTATGTATCAGTCCAAACGACCCTTATTGATTGGTTGTAAGTCAACCTTATAGACCAGCTATCCTAGTAGCATGGACAAGAGCAGTCTTTAGGCTAAACTCTAGAGGGCGTGTTAAGCCAGCTGTTATACCATCACATATACCCCTTGAACACTAAGTGAAAGGACACCACACAAGTTGTTATGAAAATAAAAGGATATTTATTTATAACACAACAGCCCTGGACTCTTTATGAGGACAGGGCGCTAAGCACGATACAAAGCTCTTAAAGAAATACTGAAAGTCGCACAATTTACGCAAATGCCCGAGGGGCACGGAAAACCATATACTACAAAAGTGGAATGCGAAATTACTAGCAAGTAAGTACTACTCTCAAAGACTTTGGAATCGCTAGGCCTAATATGCTGAACCCTTAGATTAGAAGCAGGAGGTCTAGGAACGCCGTGTGCAGAGTGGGAACTCTCACGCGTAATGCGGGACAAAGTCTATGGATACTAGTAAATGCAAAAGTTAGTGTTCTCGGGCGAACCCGACTAGGTAGTTCAAAAACGAAAGTGGATCTAGACACTTAGAGAGTTGGTCTACGCTGGAGCACCGGGGTACTCGGTTTACCTAGCCCAGGGGCTGCGGCTGCATAGGGTTCAAGTGTCGTCGGGAATCCTCGTTGACGAACCAGGAGCCTGAAGTGGAAGTTGCTGGCAGGCGACCAGTGAAGATGTTCCGGGCCGATCCAAGGACTGGATCAGCTGAAGAGGGTACCTGTAAGCAGAGGGGACCAAGTTCTGAATCACTAGCCAGTGATTAGATGGGCACCAGGATGGCACCGGATGAAGTCACCTCGACCAGGTGAGTGGGCGACGCTGGGCTCTGCAGTCTCTCGGACCAGGAGGCGTTGTCGGCGACCAGGATGGAGGTGCGAGCTGTCCCACGAAGGTTTCTGCTGTCGGCGATGCTGGACCCAGGATTGGGGCAACAACTCTTGGCAAATGCAAGCCCACGCGGTGGACTCAAAATGGCGTCTGGAGTGGACCAGGAGGGTCCGGGGTGCTCCTCTGTTGGAGGGGAGCAAGGGCCAGTCTGGAGCAACCAGACCAGCGATGGAAGTGTCGTAGTTCGTCGTCAAGAGGGCTACAAGCCAGCAGGCAAGTGGCCGGACAGCGCGGTGAGCAGCAAAGAGCAGAAGGGCCCCACGCAGATCTCGTGGATGCTGGGGGGCTGGACTTCGGTGCTGGAGCGGCTCAGGGTTAGGGCTTCTCAAACCCCAAAGCACTCACTCGAGGATCCCTTGGCGGTCGTGCTGGATAAGCGTAGTGCAGTTCTGAAGATGGCCGGTCCCTCGAGGTCTCGTCACACCCACGAATCTCAGCTGGGCTGATGATGTAGGTAGAGGTCCTAGGTGCCAGGGAAGCCGGGTCTCGTCGTGCTGGTCGGTCTGGTTCCGGAGGAAGGACGTGCAGCAAACCGCAGGTTACTTAGTTGGTGCCCGCAGATGCAGGGTGACTACTCCTTAGTCACAAGGGAGAAATCTTAGGAAGAAGTCTTGAGTTCCTTTCGTAGAAAGTATTTTCAGGATTCAAAGATGATCTAATTTGGAAGGGTCCCCGCTCCCACCTTTATACTAAAGAAAGGGGCTGGTACGGGACTAGGTCCTGCCCATGGGTGGGACCAGGAAGGGGGGTGGTTACACCCCTCTCCCATGCCGGACTTTCCCCAGCTCAGGGGCTGGTGTGCCCCTGGAACTGGTTCAAACTGGCAGATGCACAGTGAGCACCAGGGTGCCACTTGCAGTCACCTTCCTATTCAGCCCTGCCTACCTAGGATACACAAAACCCTGTCTGGGATGGTGCTAGCACCGCCCCTGACAGGAAACCCTTTGTCCAAGCTCCCCTCGCTGGAAGGACTCCCAGCTGCAGGGGGTCAGACTTGTGTCTGTGGTGGCAGCATCACTTTTGTGATGCTGAGGCTCGAGTTAACTTTAACCGGGGTTCACAGTTACATACATGTCGTGTCCCTCTAGAAGGGTGGAATGCTAACCCCGTCGCCAGAATTGGCGAGGGGTTAGTATTCCAATTCGTATGACACCTTACTCGACATGTTTTGATAAAGCGATACCAAAGATAGCAAATAACCGCGAGGATTATAATGCACTAAAGAGTATTTGGTACGCGTTATTATAGAACAGCTATAAGGACTTGGTTCCGCAAGCTGCAGACGGGCTCAGCTCATGCCAGAGCACCATCTCACATAATTCCAAGCACTCTGCCTTCAGGATTGTTAAGGCCTGCCATAGGAGTGACTGATAGGAATACATGTGTCTATTTTAGGGTTAGATATAGGTATACTATATCTACAGCAAAGGGTGATTACACCGCTTTGCCCCAGCTGTCGTGCAGCCAGTTGTGTCAGATTTAGATGGCCAGCCAGGGGTGGCATAATACATGCTGCAGCCCCTGGTAGGCCCTGGGTAAACCTATGCCCTGAGTTACAGGGTCTGATAAGGTGGCCCAGTACCAATTGGTTAATGCACCTAAGGTACACGTGTCAATTTAGTGAGAGAACAGCAAGGCTGTGGGTCTGATTAGCAGGCCCACAGCCAGAGAAGTTGTAAACCAGTGAAGCAAAAAGCAAAAATCTGGGGTGATCATAGGATTGCAGACCCTACTCTCCTACAATGAAGATATCCGGTCAGGTGTGGCTGTCTAGTAGGAGCAAGAGATGGCGGAGAAGGACAGGGCACCTCCTTCCTCAAGAACATCCCTGGATGAGAAGGCAAGGACACTGCACTCTTTTGTAGATGGCAAGGGTGATGAGGGGAGTACTGGAGATGGTGGGGACAGAAAAGCTATATGGTCAGCTGTAGTATTGGTCGTTAAGCATAGTGGTAGGGTGAGCGAAGGGATAGAGTAGAAGGCAAGGGTTAAGGTTGTTCTGCATGGCAAGAGTAGGCCCGGACGTATGTTAAATCTACATTTCAATCAATACCGTTCAGTTGCAGGAAGTACTATTGCAGAGCCAACTTTATGTAGACAGAGCCATGTCGATGGGCTGTGCATTGCACGAGCAGCTTTCACAAAGTTAAGCCAGTCATTGAGTCATTGTACAAGTGCGTGCACAGTGACTTGATAGGTACAGTGCTGGTAGTTGACAGCAGGGTGAGTTTATAAGTGTTTGTGTTTTAGCACAGAGATTAGATAAGATCATGGTTCTGTTAGGATGATTGCAGGAATGGACAGAGAGCGAAATTGTGATTGCTAACTTGCATGGCTACTACCTGGATTTTTGTAGGAGTGAATCAGTAGTCTGCAGGGGGTTAAGGGACCGCATAGATTGTGCACATTTAACTGTACCACTGTGTCTCTTAATGCATGATTCAGAAAAGGGGGTGGTGATGAACAGAGTGTCTGAATTAAGCAGACCACTCTTACCCAGTCCAAAGATCAGGGCTTGATCCATCACCGTTTTTTAGCTCACTGCACCATCCCAGCTCAGAAATTGGCTATATGCAAATTAGTCTGACCCTGGCCCAGTGCATCATGGGAACAGGGCAGACCAAACTACCAAGCCAATTCTTATACTGGGAAGGAAACAAGCTACCGGGGACCGGTTTCTGGCATTTCAGCCGTCTTCGGCCCGGCTTGCTTGAATCCTGATGGTGCAATGAGCAAGGGACTCACATCTGAGTATACCCTTCCACGCTTATGGTGGACAAAAATGATTCAGAAAAGGGGGTGGTGATGAACAGAGTGTCTGAATTAAGCAGACCACTCTTACCCAGTCCAAAGATCAGGGCTTGATCCATCACCGTTTTTTAGCTCACTGCACCATCCCAGCTCAGAAATTGGCTATATGCAAATTAGTCTGACCCTGGCCCAGTGCATCATGGGAACAGGGCAGACCAAACTACCAAGCCAATTCTTATACTGGGAAGGAAACAAGCTACCGGGGACCGGTTTCTGGCATTTCAGCCGTCTTCGGCCCGGCTTGCTTGAATCCTGATGGTGCAATGAGCAAGGGACTCACATCTGAGTATACCCTTCCACGCTTATGGTGGACAAAAATGATTCAGAAAAGGGGGTGGTGATGAACAGAGTGTCTGAATTAAGCAGACCACTCTTACCCAGTCCAAAGATCAGGGCTTGATCCATCACCGTTTTTTAGCTCACTGCACCATCCCAGCTCAGAAATTGGCTATATGCAAATTAGTCTGACCCTGGCCCAGTGCATCATGGGAACAGGGCAGACCAAACTACCAAGCCAATTCTTATACTGGGAAGGAAACAAGCTACCGGGGACCGGTTTCTGGCATTTCAGCCGTCTTCGGCCCGGCTTGCTTGAATCCTGATGGTGCAATGAGCAAGGGACTCACATCTGAGTATACCCTTCCACGCTTATGGTGGACAAAAATGATTCAGAAAAGGGGGTGGTGATGAACAGAGTGTCTGAATTAAGCAGACCACTCTTACCCAGTCCAAAGATCAGGGCTTGATCCATCACCGTTTTTTAGCTCACTGCACCATCCCAGCTCAGAAATTGGCTATATGCAAATTAGTCTGACCCTGGCCCAGTGCATCATGGGAACAGGGCAGACCAAACTACCAAGCCAATTCTTATACTGGGAAGGAAACAAGCTACCGGGGACCGGTTTCTGGCATTTCAGCCGTCTTCGGCCCGGCTTGCTTGAATCCTGATGGTGCAATGAGCAAGGGACTCACATCTGAGTATACCCTTCCACGCTTATGGTGGACAAAAATGATTCAGAAAAGGGGGTGGTGATGAACAGAGTGTCTGAATTAAGCAGACCACTCTTACCCAGTCCAAAGATCAGGGCTTGATCCATCACCGTTTTTTAGCTCACTGCACCATCCCAGCTCAGAAATTGGCTATATGCAAATTAGTCTGATCCTGGCCCAGTGCATCATGGGAACAGGGCAGACCAAACTACCAAGCCAATTCTTATACTGGGAAGGAAACAAGCTACCGGGGACCGGTTTCTGGCATTTCAGCCGTCTTCGGCCCGGCTTGCTTGAATCCTGATGGTGCAATGAGCAAGGGACTCACATCTGAGTATACCCTTCCACGCTTATGGTGGACAAAAATGATTCAGAAAAGGGGGTGGTGATGAACAGAGTGTCTGAATGCATGAAGCATTGTACAAATGCATGGACAGTGACTGGATAGGTAGAGCGCTGTTAGTTGACAGCAGGGTCTGAGCCCCTCTTTTTATACAGTAAATGTCTTGGTTCTCTGAATGCAGAGAGTGTCTGTGCGGAGCCAAAACCAGTTCTGTGCTCTCTGGTACAGCTGCCCGGCAGGAGGTGGAGACAGCATTGTGGAAGGTAGACCAGGCCCATTCAGGTGAAAGGAAATCTCCTCCCCCTACACTAAATGCAGCCCAGGTCTATTCAGCCCAGCCCTGACTCATCAGGCTCTCTGCTCCTCCTCAGCCCCATACACTCCAAACCCCGACAGTCAATCCACATATTAGCAGAGGCACACTAGATGGCAAAGCAAGAAAAGACCTACTTTCTAAAAGTGGCATTTTCAAACACAGAATGTAAATATTACCCTCACTCAAAGATGCATTTTAACATTCTGAGTTCAGGCATACTAAACTTTATTTTTCGATTTTGTTCCCAGGGGTAGTTATGTTTATAAAATGTTATAAGCAAACTCCCGATTTTATCCTATGGGAACAGATAGCCTTGCAATAGTGAAAAACGAATTTGGCAGTATTTAACTATCAGGACATGCCACACACACCAGGGCATGTCCCACCTTTCACATACCGCACCCTGCCCACAGGGGGTACCTTGGGTCTACCTTAGGGGTGACTGACCTGTAAGAAAAGGGAAGGTTAGGGCCTGGCAAGTGGGTACACTTGCCAGGTCGCCATGGCAGTTAACAAACTACGCACAGGCACTGCGGTGGCAGGTTCGAGACATCTTTTCAGGGCGAATTAAGTGGGTGGCACAATCAGTGCTGCAGGCCCTCTAGTAGCATTTGATTTACCACCCCTGGCACACTTAGGGCACTTTACTAGGGACCTAATAGTGAATCAACTATGCCAATCAGGGAGTCAATCATAATAACAATTTACACAGGGAGCACTTGCACCTTGACACTGATCAGCAGTGACAAAGTGCCCAAAGCATCCAAGCCAGCAAAAACAAAATCCAGCACAGCATAAAAAAATACAGGAGGTAGAGGCAAAAAGCCAGGGGAAACCACGCCAAAGATGCCAAGTCTAACAGGCCCCAGTCCGTGCAGTGATTTATGGGCCAGACAGAGAGGATTGCACCTGCAGCGTTGTCGGACTGGTAGTCAGTGGATGTTCCTGATGGCTCCTCTAGCAGATTCAGATTTAGGAATTTTGAAAAGGAAGAGAGCAGCTGCATTCTGCAGAGTCTGAAGCCTTTTCGGGGGACCTGATGCGAGGTTAAGGTAGAGGCTGTTGCAGTAATCGATCCTTGAGAGTACAAGTGCAATGATCACTGTTTTCAAAAGCTCAGGAGGCAGAAATGTTTCAATCTTTTTTACGAGCCTCAAAGAACAAAATGAGGCAGATGTAATTTTGTTTACTTGGTTCTTGAGCTTCAACTCTTTATTTAACAGAAAGCCAAGATTTTTCACTTTGTTTGTAGGTTCAGGAAGTAGGCCCAACTCAGGCAGCCACCATTCTGGCGTCCAAAATGAGGGCTTGTTGCCAAAAATGATGACCTCAGTTTTAGCGGCATTCAGTTGAATACAATTGTTGTCCATCCAGTTGCTCACATTGCTCATGCAGGTCCTAAATGCTGAGCCAGAATTTATTTCGGATTTTGCTAGTGGCACCATAGTTTGAGTGTTGTCAGCGTATGATGCGAAGGAGTAGCCCAGATTTTTGATAATTGTCGCCAGTGGCGTGACAAAGGTTGAACAGTGTTGGGCTCCGTGCCAATCCCTGGGGGACTCCACAGGGCAGGGAGAAGGGCCTAGATGTGTAGTTGCTCAACGCAACCCTGTGTGGTCTGTTGGCCAGGAAGGATTGGAGGAGATCTAGTGCTGTAGCCTCAATCCCCAGACTCCGCATACGGTCAACCAGAATCTCATGGTTGACCGTATCAAATGCCATGGAGAGGTCCAACAAAATCAGAGCCGACGTCCCTTCTTTATCAAGCGTTTCCCAGCTAACTTCAGCGCAGATTCTGTACTCCGGTTTTACCTGAGCCTGTGCTGTGTATCGTCCAATAGAGAGTTTTCCTTTATGTTCTCTGCTTTGATCATTCATTACTTTCTCCGCCAACTTGGCGGCGAAGGGGTGTCTTGTTATGGGGCGATAGTTGTTCAGGGCCAGAGCATTCAGATGTCCTTTTTTAACAGGGGCAGAACAGAGACAAGTTTCCAATGTTGGTGAAAAAAAACCCTGCAAACATATTGTTAAAAGTTTGCCCCAAATTTTGTGCCATTTGTGCTGGAATCATGTGCATTATTTTTGGAGGACGGGGGTCTTGCAGGGCGCCAGATTTAACTGATGGAATTAACTTTGTAAGTTGTTCTTCTGAATGGGGCCTTAAAGTTGGAGAATCTGGTTTGACCTAGGAATAGTTTAATTTACTATTCCAACTCTAGCCTACGTACAGAAGGGAAGGTGTTGGAATAGTAAATCACACTATTCTTTAGTCGTGGTAACGACTTGTTTTGTTAAAGCAGTGATGTAAATGTATTGCGGTGTTTTGACCGCGTTAAGGTCGTTTCCCATTGAAAGGCTGTCCTCCCTGCAGTAAGTTTGTTAACAATGTTGGCAGCCTTTTCTTGAAAGAACTTTGCCAAAGCATCACAAACATTTTGATTTATTACTTCAGTGTTGGGCCTTGCTGGTACTACCAGTTTTTTATAACTAGAAAAAGTTTTGTTTGCGTCACAGGCTGATTTTATCTGCTCAGTGTAATAGGAAGTTTTCACTGCTATGAAACTTACTTATGTTCGGCTAATTTATTTTTGTAGATAATGTTCTCCTCAACCTCATAATTTTTTCTCCATTTCTGGTCCGTGCCTACGGCAGTCCTGTCTTGATGTACGAAGGTTTTCATTGTACCGTGGCTGGGAGACTTTCTTAGCTGCGGTTTTTGGTTTGAGCAATCAATCAGGGGAATTGTAAGCGCGCTACTCACCCGTGAGGGTCTCAAGGCTCTGCGGAAGGGGGAAGAGGGTGGTGCCCAGATCTGTTTAGCCGAAGAACCAGGTCTTGAGAGTCTCCGTGCCGGTAGCTCGTTCCAGGTCTTGGCTGCAATTTGAGAGAAGGATCTTCCGCCTGCTCCGGCTCTGTGGATGTGCGGGGTTTCGCCCAGTGAGAGGTTGGCAGATCGGAGATTTCTTTTTGGTACGTGGAAGTTCATTCTGTCGTTGAGGTATTTGGGTCCGTCGTCGTATAGGCATTTAAAGGCGTGAGTGAGGATTTTAAAGGTGCCTCTTTTCTCCACGTGGAGCCAGTGGGAGTCTATGTAGGTGTTGGCTGATGTGTTCGTGCCGCAGGATGCCGAGGGTGTGTTTGGCCGCGGTGTTCTGTATTGTCTGGAGTTTGTGGAGTAGGGACTTGTTGATGCCGAGGAAGTGTGTTTCCGTAGTCCAGTCTGCTGGTGATGAGTGCGTGGGTGACTGTCTTCCTTGATTTCGGGGGATCCATTTGAAGGTCTTGCGAAGGAGGCAGAGGGTGTTGAAGAAGCTAGAGGTGACGGCGTTGATCTGTCGGTTCATGGTGAGTGATGCGTCGAGTTTGATGCTGCGGTTATTGGCGTGGCCTGAGGGGGTGGATGGGCTTCCAAAGGCAGTCAGGCACCAGGTGTTGTCCCATGCAGAGGGGTGGTTCCAAGGATGAGGACTTCTGTTTTCTCAGCATTGAGCTTCAGGCAGCTGTTGGTCATCCAGATTGCGACGTCTTGCATTCCTTTCTGGAAGTTAGAGTGTGGCGGTGGTGGGATTTCTGGTGAGGGAGAGGATGAGCTGAGTGTCCTCTGCGTAGGATACGATGTTGACTGTGATGTCGGACAATGACTGCGCGGGGGGCATGTAGATGTTGAAGAGGGTCCGGCTCAGTGGTGACCCCTGTGGGACAAAGCAGGGGATTTTCGTGGGATCAGGGAGGAAGGGTGGCAGTCTGATTCTTTGGCTCCTTCCGATGAGGAATGATCGGATCCAGTCTAGGGCTGTTCCTTGTATGCGGGCGTCATGCAGTCGGGCGATTAGTGAGCGGTCAGAGACGGTGTCGAAGGCCGCTGACAGGTTGAGTACGATGAGGGCTGTGGAGTGGCCACGGTCCAGGAGGGTGCGGATGTCATCCGTGGTGGCGAGTAGGGCGGTCTTCGTGCCGTGGTTGCTTCGGAATCCGTAATGGGACAGGTCGAGGAAGGAGTTCTCTTCGATGAATCAAGTCCATTTAGTTGACTGTTTTCTCTGCAACTTAAGCTGTGAAAGGGAGGAGCGAGATGGGCCGGTAGTTCTTGAGGTCGGTGGGGTCAGCTGTGGGCTTCTTGAGCAGGGGCCTTACTTCTGTGCACTTCCAGTAATTGGGGAAGGTGCCCGTTCTGAAGGCGGTGCTCATAGTGCGTTGCAGTTCAGGTGCGAGGGCGGGCGCAGCTCTGTGGTTGATGTGAGATGGGGGCCCCAGAGTGGATGCCTTTCATGGTCGAAGTGGTGTCTTCGGTCTTGATCGGTGTGCAGTTGGAGATGGTGGGCTGGCTGGTCTCTTTGGGGGGGGGCAGGGAGACGGCTGTGATGTCTGGGCAACGAAGTTGTCATAGAGGTTTTTGATCTTGAGGTGAAAGTAGGTTCCAAGCGTGTCACAGAGGTCTTGGGACGGGGTGATGTATGTGACTTCGCTGCATGGGTTGGTGAATTCGAGAATGACACTGAAGAGTTCTGTGGAGTTGGCGAGGATTTTGTTGTGGATGAAGTTCCTCTTGGTGGTTCTGATTTTGTTGCGTTAGTCCAACATTGGCATCCTTGTAGGTGGAGTAGTTGCTGGTTGTCTTGGTGTTTCTCCAGTTTTTCTCCAGGCGTCTGCAGGTACGTCTGGCTTCTTGGAGATCAGCGGTGAACCAGGCGGCTTTCCTGGGGCGTTGTTTGTCGGGGTTGCGTAGTGGTGCGAGCTCGACTGCTACAATGTCTAGAGCAGAGTTTAGCGAAAGCAAAACATTTGTGACTCTGCTCCAGGTTGCCAGCTGGTTGCTAGGGTACATGGGAAAGGGTGTCTCTCAGTTCGACCAGCTATATTTTGTGCCAGGCACTACTTGTGGTTTGTTGAAGTGTATCTCTGTACATGGTGATATTCTCAATCTTTATCTCCCAATTGATTGCCCAATGGTCGGACCAGGTGAGAGAAAGAGATGGTAGTAGATTGATAGCTGGGTAGTTGGAGAAGATCCCCTCTAGCACATGTACAGCCCTATAGGTCGAACCTCTGGAGATTAAAGATAGTCCAAATGCATTAATTCGCTTTAGGGCATCTGGGTCAGTTTTATTTTCCAGATGGAAGTTAAAATCACCTAACACCAAGAAATTGGCCGTGACAATTTCTGGGCCAGAGCTAAAATCTGTCCATGTTTCCGTTACAAATCCAACATCTGCATGCTGCGCTTGGACTAGGTCGGAGAACTCTAGGTGATGTTTCACTAGGGACCTAGTGTTTAGTAGCATACATGTTGAGATGTTTGAGAGTTTTGGGCCGCAACTTTTCTATTTTGCTGGTCAAGTACCCCAGTATCGACTGAGTTACTTGCAAAATTTGGCCTAGGGCACCTAGTTTGGTTAGGGCCAGAAAGCTGAGGAGGGGTCCTGAAGGGAATGTTAAAACTGATGCCAGGGGGACCTTTACCGTAAGGTCTCAGTGCCAATAGAGCCTCCGAGGCTACCTGAGATCCCTGCTGTGTCTTGGGACAAACAACCAGGAGACAGGCGCTGGGCGCGGTCCAGATGTGGACGGGCGCAGACGGGCTTGCATTTGGCGCGCCAGCAATGCGCCCGCTGCGAGCGCCCACTGTGCATCGGCGCCATCGTCTGTTTTTATGGTCAGAGGCAAAGGGCTCAGTAGGGAGGCTAGAGCATCCTTGTATCAAAGACCAGGAACTTGATCTGCATCCCCCGCGGATAGTCTCTCTACCCTACCCTACCCTGTTTAACGTCTACACAACACCACTGGCTAACATAGTCTGATCCCAGGGCATCATCCTCCTTTCCTACACCGTTGACTCCTAACTCATCCTGTCACTGACAGACAAGGCAACAACCAACACCAGAACCAACTGCTTGGTCATGGGAGCAGAATGGATGAGTACCAACTGCTTGAAGCTCAACTTTGACAAGACGGAAGTAATAGTCTTCGGGAACATGACCACCCCATGGGATGCCACCTGGTAGCTGAAAAGCTAGGGCCAACACCCACTGAACACACCAGGAATCTGGGGATCCACCTGGACGACTAGGTCAACACGACAGCACAAGATAATGCAGTGAGCGCTTCCTGCTTCCATATCCTACATGTGCTAGGAAAAAGCTTCAAGTGGCTGCCACAGAACACCAGATGTACCATCATGCAAACACTCCTCCCTAGCAGGCCCTAATATGACAACACACTATGCCAGAATATCCTAGCACAGCAGTTCCCAATTTATGTGTTGCGGCACCCCAGTGCGCCGTCAAAACCAGCTAGGGGCGCCGCAGAATTGATGTTTTACATTTGTGAACTTGGGATGGTATTTTCATGCAAATAAAACTGATGCTGAATGACCTCACGTAGACACAAATAATGCATGCTGGAGTTCACTTAAGTTGTTCCTTCTCTTTATCAATCCATGTCAATGTTGTCAATAATTAAGTCTGTAGATTTATAAATGCTTTAAAAGAAACACCTAAAGCGGCCAATCAGCATCAGCCCCTGTTT
Source organism: Lissotriton vulgaris (assembly GCF_964263255.1). Lineage (NCBI taxonomy): Eukaryota > Metazoa > Chordata > Amphibia > Caudata > Salamandridae > Lissotriton > Lissotriton vulgaris. The sequence goes on from NC_141694.1 coordinate 436,255,477, forward strand.
AAGTAGACTGCAAATCGCCTAGAGTCAAAGGGGCAGGCAGATTTTTCTGACTCTACTGTTTTTTACAAACGGGTATGTGATAATATTTAAGGATTGCCACGGACTTGCAGGGAAAAGTTTAAAATGCAATGTTTGCCTTGCTTTTCCTTTTGGTTTTGCCAGCAAGTGAAGCACGATTCTGCCTCTAAGATGCCGTTTAAAAGATTCTGTGTGTTAATGGTGCCTTTGTTCGAACTCACCAGCAGTTGCTGGAAATCTAGACTTCAATGATTTGACAATAAATCTTGCTGTAATTCACCCGGCTCCACCACTAACAGTGCTTGAAAAAAATACTTGTGTGTTTGAAACCATTCTTGCTCTGCTGCTGTTAAGAAAGAGAAGAGGGGACTCTCAAAACACACATTTACTTTTTTGTTGCAAAATACTTTTTTATTCGTGCCAGCTGGAAGGAAAATGCCCCAGTTGGATGTCAGAATGTTATTGTAGTTCTAAATGTATTATAATGTAATTAATGCTGAGAATGCATTGACCCTAACATTTCCAAGTTATGTTAGTCAGTTAATCAACTCTGCTAAGGAAATCATATTCTTCTCATGACAAGAAACTCTTTTGATTAAGTTAATATCCACTGCTGGGTTTTTGTCTGCACAAATGGGCGTGTTCAAGTCCTAGGAGGTTTAGTTTGCTGATGCCCCATGTAAACCTTTCTACACGTGCCGAAGTGCGTTTATAGCCATCACTTCGCACCCGCCGCTGCTGTCTTCAAGAACAGCTAGAAGGGGCCCATTTATTACAGACGTGAACTGTGTGAATAGTGCTTTTCAGCTGTTTGGTGCGTTTTGTGTGTTTGGGATGTTCAATGTTATGTGTGCTTTCCTTTTGGAATAGACAGCAATGGGTGTAATACTTTAGACAAATCTTTATTTGTCATGTATTATTTTAGGACCATTTGACACTGCTTTTGTGAGAGAGAATATTCCGTTACTTTTGAATAGTATTTTCCCAAATATTGTACACTGACTGAAAGACTATTTGTTTTTCATATAACAAAATGTGGTTCCCTACATAAGGCCAGATAGAGAAAAGGATTGCACACGTAGATAAAACGTGGGTGCTCAGATAGCTAAATTTACAAGTGTAATATTCCTTGGTGGGATTTTGAAGTCTTAATACGGATGGTGTGAGTTTTATTTGCGTGAGCATGTCATACATTGATACTAATGAATGTAAATGGCTACCTTATTTCAGAGCACTCTCACTAGGAAGGGTTTTGGCCTCTGCCGTGGAGAGAAAACATCACATGACCAAGGCCCACCATGCGCATGATGTAGGAGTGCCATAGAGGTTTTGTCAGTAATTGAACAAAACCGTGCATTATTAGAAGAAGGTTGTGCTTCATCAATTCTTTAATTCAAAAAATTGTTTTAAGAAATTCCATATGCAGACCCCAGTGCTGAAGAGTATGGTTTGTGACTTAACCAATCAAAGTTTTTTTATTAAACAACTTTTATATTTTTATTTTGTGATATCTATGATTTATAATACCTTCATTGGCTTCATCCCAATTATTTTCAGGGAGAAAAGTTGAAGTACTCCTGAGGCTTACACCAGCTGCTCTTGCTCCCCCTCCCCCCCCGCCCCCCGTCCAAAAAATCAAACGTAATGGGGAGCTGTGGCCAACGGCCAATAGGTCAAGGGGGCCACGGATCGAAAAAGTTTAGGCACCACTGTCCTAGCAGCTTCCGGGCAGACTCCGGACCATCCAGTATGCTGCTACAAGACTCCTACTTAACCTTCCATGCCAAACCCACATCTCACCCCACCTCAGAGCTCCACTGACTCTCCATTCACAAATTCAGCTGATTCAAACTCATCTCACACACACACACACACACACACACATACAAAGCCTTAAAGAACACAGGTCCAGCATACCTCAACAACTGTATATAATGTCACCACCCTAACAGACAACCTATTCTCAGACTCCCTCTCACTCGCGCATGGCCCCCTCCCTCGTGCACAAGAGCAGAACAGGAGATCATTCTGTCTCATACATCGCACCAAAAATCATGGAACCGCCTCCCACAACACATCAGAGCCGCCTACTCACTTCTTGACTTCAGCAATAAGCTGAAGACCTGGCTCATCGAATTACTCTTCAGGGACACTCGCCTACACACCTGCTCAAGCACCTGGATATCCAAGTGTGATTAGTACGCAATACAAACAGATATACCATAACTAAGTGCACCTAAAGAACACAACAGTTACCCAAACCCTGACTTGAGTTTCAGGAATAAAATCCAAAATTACAACGCAGGCTTTTTTAACATGCAAAGGGCATGTTTGTGCAATTGAATTATTTGTCACCGTACAAATATAACCTCTTCAGCCCAGGCTTTAGTATTTAATGCCACTCTACAGTGCTGTAAGTGGCACCAAAGTACAGCTAAAATCTTTTCTTGAGGTAGGCCTTGTTATATGCTACTACATTCTGGTGACTGACGAGCCAGCGTGGAATGCTTTCACCTTTGGTTCAAATGAGACTGCTGTTTTCACCCAAATATTTTCCTTACAGGATGCCTCATGATTAACTAAGGAGTCTGTAAGAGGCAGATTAAAGCTTAACAAAACAATGGTGTATCATATTCCAGGCGGGTTCCTGAGGGACTCTTGCCATCATCCTTCCCTATTCAATAGAGAACTAATTAACAGACTGCACCAGGAAGAATGGGTTTCTCTGCCATCATGGAAATCTAGGTTAGTTCGATATTTGCCAAAAAATATCACCTTAGGTACTCTTTTTGCTGCTAACTTTCACAGAGTCACCATTCTGCTGTATCTGGCTATTATTTCGGGGAAATTGAAGCGGATCGTGATATAGCATTCAACATGATGCACTATCCACGACCTTCGTACATGTTAGTAAATGTAGGAAGACAATGTGCTAATCTATAAATGGCTTGAAGATGGTTTTGCCACAAAGGGTTGTCGGAGTTTGAGGACATTAGAGCAGATACTTAGGACCTAGGAGCATGACTTAAGCTTTTGAAGAGTTTAACCGAAGCTCACTTACACTCTTAAATTTTCAGTGCCTGCCTCTTCGGCAAAGGAGTGATATTCTCTTGCACAATAAGCTAGGAATCCCCAACCCTCTCTGTAAATAGAGCTGCTTCTCTTCAATGAAACTCATCAAGAGCTATTGTTATTAGTAGTGTTGTAATAGTGACCACACCTGACATGAATGGTCACCATATGCGAGATTACTACCAACAGTTGGTTGCTAACCAAAATGTAAGGAATGCTTTGCCAGTATGGTATGTTTCTACATGGATAATACATCCCAGCCATAGCATCAATGTATCTGGTACCATGGTGATAACATTTGTAGAAAATCTCCCCAGTGCCACATGATTTATCACTCGAATATCTGATTTGAATAAATGTTGTTAATTGAGCTATTTTTCTCCAAATACCAGATAACACCTACACTCCATCCGTGAAAGTTTTGTGGTGTTGCATCCATCTGTGGCGGAGAAAACGTGAGGTCCCAAAACGTGTTTTCCCCATTCTGTTTCTCATAGGAACTTTACACAACACTACAGCCAAAATGTCTGAACTGAATTACACCAAATTTGGCAGAAAGTTAGATCTTTATCCAGAAATCTTTCTTTTTTTGATTTGACTAAAACTTATTTAGCTGTTTGAGAAAAATTAAGCTTTAAAATGTATAGATATCTAGCGCTGTGGTACTACAAAGGGGAGAAAACCCCAGACAAATGAATCATTTTGAGTGGCTGGTCCCATGGAATTGACTGGCCTCGACACAAAGAGAAATGCTACAGCATCTATTTTAGGTCTTTGGAACTTGATCCCAGTTTCCTGAATATTAAAATAAAACAACTTATAAGGGGGCAGGTTAGGGATCAAATTGCAAAAGAAAGAGAAACCAATATAGATCTATATCTTTTGGGGGAAACCTACAATCCACCCTTCCCAATTTGTTTTTTTGGTCTTATCTCCCTCTACCTCTTCCCATCCCTAAAATCTCTCACCTCCCTTTAACCCTGCCCATCCCTAAGCCCTAAAATCATACCTAGCCCCCTTTACCTCTACCCACACTTGAACCACTTTAAAAAAAAAAAAAAACATGAAAAGTATGTTATTTACAAAAACATACCTGTCTCAAAGTATTGTGTCGTAAAGGCACAAACATTAAAAAATGAATTGATAATGCCGGCTGGCAGTGGCAGTTCTTTCCATAGAGCGTAGGGGCGGCGCCCTCTGTGTTTTCTGCCTCTATTTTTATTGTAGTTACTTTAGTACCTATAAAACAGATGCCGATACTAAACTGCCTGCTGGGTATTTAAAGGGATCCTCACTCGGAGTGTGCATCAGGTAGCAGTCACAGCTCAGTATCAGCATGAGAAATTTGAATCACCAGTGCGCTTGCGCCAGCCTCTTCAGCTACACTTTGCTGGGCCGATGATCCCTCAGCCCTGGGGCCTGTGAGGTCATCAGCTCATCATAGCCCTGACTTTTAGTGGTGAAGGACCTCCACGTATGACGTCTCTCCCAAAGTCAGCCTTGGGCATTTCAGGCTTCATCCCTGAAGTTCTGAGGCTGCATGTCAATCAGGGAAAGGGAAGTCACCCCCCCACTGTTAGACCTGGCACCATTGGCGTGGGTCTCCCTTCCATTTTTGCTGTTGCCTCATGTGTTTTTGCTGGTGTTAGATGCTTTGGGAACTGTGCCACTGCTGTCCAGTGCCACAGTGCAAGTGCTTCCTACTGTAAATGAATGTATTAATGATGATTCCATGATTGACTATTTGGTTTACTTGTCAGACCCTAGTACAGTGCACCAGGAGTGCCCAGGGCTTGTAAATCCAAATGCTGCTAGTGGGCTTGCAGCACTGGTTGTGCCACCCACAGAAGCAGCCTGTAAAAGTGTCTAAGGTTTGCCATTGCAGAGCCTGTGTGCAGTTTGGTACTGTCATGTTGACTGACCAAGTGCACCCACTTGCCAGTCCCTAAACCTTCCCTTTTCTTCATATCAGGTGCATTGTAAGTACAAGGTAGGACATGTCCTGGTGTGCGTGGCTTGTCTTAATAGTGAATTACGGCCATTTTTGTTTTTCACTATGGCAAGGCAACCGGTTCTCCATAGACCAGAATGGGCAGTTAGATTATTACATTGTTATAATCCTAACTGACTCAGAGAACATGGTGGAAATTCGAGTTTAGTATGCCTGAACTCAGAATGATAAATTACATATTTTAGCGAAGTTGGTTTTAACATTCTGTGTTTTAAAATATCACGTTTAGAAAGTAGGTATTTTCTTGCCTAAACTTTCAAGCCTGCCTCTGCTAGGTTGTGTATTCCTTGTCTGGAGTTTGTGAGTCACAGGGCTGGGGATTTCAGGAGACAGAATGAGTCAGCCCAGTGGTGAATAGAGAGATCTGCATCTAGACGGGAGGGAGGAGTTACACCTGAACCTTGAATAGGGCTGTGCCGGCCCAAAGTGCTCCAAGGCTGTGCTTTCCCTCCACAATGCTGGCTCCACCTCCTGTGCCCTGCACTGTGAGAGGAAAGGAGTCATGTAAACATAGTGCACCATAACTGGTTTGGACTGAGCAAAGGCCCCTCTCCCCTCAGAGAACAAAGGATTGTGGGGTATAAACATTGGGACCCTGATCCCAAGAAATTAGATCATTTTTGGACTACAAGAAGAAACCTTTGCTGAGGAGAGGAACCTGAAGAAACTGAGGAGAGATCCCTAAGCTGAAGGGCTGCTTGGGGGATTGACCTGCAGTGGTTGCCTGACTGCCAAAGGAAAGAGAAAGGAACTTTGTGTACTTTACTTTCAACTTGTAAAGTATCTCCAAGGGCTTGGAACAGAGCTTGCCTTCCGCTGAAGTCTCATGGAAAACAGACTTCAACCACCAGCTCCCCAGAGTTCTTTGGAAGTGCCTGCTGCTGTTTTGGGCCTTCTAAGAGACTGCGTGTTACAAGGAGCTGGAAGCGCGACTCAAGAGGAAGAAGCGTGTCGCTGCTGCTGCTGCCGTCGCAACTCTGAAGGAGGGTGTCGCCGCTGTAGCTGTCGTATTGCACTGCATCGAGAGAAGCGTCTCGCAACGAAGAGGAAGCGTGTCGCCGCTGCTGCCGTTGCATCGTGAATGTCAGCGCTGTAGCTGTCGTATTGCACCGCATCAGTAGAAGTCTCGCAACGAAGGAGAAGCGTGTCGCCGTCGCTGTTGCTACCATCACATCGTGGATGTCTGCACTGTAGCTGTCGTATTGCACCGCATTGAGAAAAGCACCTCGCATCCCCGGAAAAGCGTGCCGCCGTCGGAGCTGCTGCCCTCGCATCGTAGATCTCGGCACTGTAGTTGTCACATTGTGTGGAAGCCTCTCGCAACGTCGGAGAAGAGTGCCGCAGCCAAGGCTGTTGCCGTCGCATCGCTGAACAAGGGTGTCGTCGCTGCAGCTGAAGCATCGAACCGAGACTACTCGCATCATCAAAGAAGCATGCCACATCTGGAAGATCTTCACGTCTTTATTTCTTTGCACCTGAACTTTGCTACATTTCCATCGCTGCAACATTGCTTGTTGTGGAAGCGTCCTGCATCGAAAGGTACATTGACTTAGTGTTGCATCTGAACTGAACTAAGCTAAAACTACCATCTTAAGTATAGTATTGTGGATTTTTGTCATTTGTGGTCTTGTGTTAAGTCTATATAAAGAATACTTATTTTTAATATACAACTTTGTGGTGTCCATCTGTAGTGTTCTCACTGGGTTACTTTATGTGGTCACAAATGCTTTACACACTGCCTTGAGATAAGCCTGTCTGCTCGTGCCAAGCTACCAAGGGGTGAGCAGGGGTTATTTTAGGAGAGTACCCCTTTCCTTGACAAGAGGCAAGGGTCCCTATTTGTCACAAGTACCTACCTGTGCCAACTCGAGGCCCCCAAAACTAACACCCACCCTCTCCGAACACATGTGGCGTGGAATCTCTAACCCCACCGAGCAGCGTCGCACCGTCACTGACCATGCCTCAGAGAGCAGCGTTTTTTCTCTGGGCTGGAACCGTCTTTGTGGAACTAAGTATTTATATAAAACAAACTGATAACTATGTCTGCGCTGACACCTTCTGTGCTGTGTTCTCTTGTGCACAAACATCATGAATAATGCAATGTCGCACAAACCACCAGATTCGGTAAGTAATTTGCATTAGAACAATATATAAGCTACACAAAGGAAGTTGCGTCTGACTGACATTTTAAAGTATAAAATACTCTCAACATTTACTTTGGCAGTATGTATTACGTCTGTGTAGCGATTTGGTCCGGTGCACTTTACTGCAGTCTCCTCTGATCTCTGCAGCAAAACCTCTGAGCTGGCTTCTGGTATGTGTAGAATCCACTAACGCTTCACCCTACTTCTATGTCTACTTCACTGTTTTTGGTTCTCAAATTATGGTCACCTCATTCATGGTGTTAGTGGTTTGTGGTTTTTGGACCCCAGTGCATAGCTCATAGTGTTAGACAGAATTTGTTCATGATGTTAGAGAGCAGCGCCTGATTTAAGGTTTTGGAGTCGGACACCAGTGTATAGCAAATGGTGTTGGACAGAAGTCGTTGGTTTGTGGTGGGCAACAGTGCTTTGCTCAGTTTGTTGGACAGTAGCGCTTCATTGTTTGAGACAGCAGCAGTGTCTTGCGGTATTTACCAGTGGCGCGTGGCTCAGTGTTTTGCACAGCAGGCATAGTGCTGACCCAGGAGAGGTAGTCTGAATGGGTTTGCGCCGCACAGAAGCCGGAAGAGTATGTGGGGCGCAAGATGTTTTTCGAAGAGGAAAGCAAAGCAAGGCGATCCAAGGCAATCATCCTCCCAGGGGGGAGAATGGCATAACCACACCTTTATTCTGAAATTAAATGCTTGCCATAAATACGTTTCCTTCTTCAAAGGAAGGCTATTTGGTTTATTTATTGATTTTGTGCATCACTCAAGGGCTCGCGGTAGGCAGTATCACTGTCCTGGGCAGACTCATATCCTCAGCACCCTGTGGCCTTAAATAATCATTGCTCATCTATAGCCCCCGGGGCCCGAATGAATACCCCATCTATTTATTGCTGATACTAAATGTGCTGCATTGAAAGCTTGGAGTCCCATGCTGGGCTTAAAGGAACCCCGGGCCTAACTTACTGAGTAATAGGCTGTAATAGATCAGCTCAGCTGCTAAGAGTGTGACCGCCGTCAGCAAGGGGAACTTCTGCCGTAAGCCTGCTTCCTCGTAGACAGGGCAGGATGGGTCACATGTAAAGGCAGGTACTGGGGCAGAAGCGGGCACCCTGAAGGCATGTACAGCCGGCCGGTTCTATCTCCTGGGTATGCTCACCGTTTTGGAGTTCTAATTTCATGACAATCGCTCATTTAATTTATTTGGAGCGAACCTCCGGTCAGGAAAAGAAAATGTGCACATGATTATGAAAACACGGTTGAGCAGCAAGCAAGCCAATTTTGCTTTTGTCTATCTTTTTGTGTGAATGTTCGGTTTCCAGTTTATTTATGTGTGCACTGTACCAAGTACTGACCTAGGCAGGATTGTGTTGTTTTGTGTTTATGTTTAGTGAGGCTCGAAACTGGATGCTAAAATGGACCTTGGTGTGGCTGAGGCACAGGGAAGCACTGCTGCCAGTATCATGCCAGCGCCAGAGCCCTAACCTTCCCTCTCCTTTGCTTTCCAACCCTGTGCCTCACTAGTGTCAATTTGAAAAAGAAAGCATGCACTGTGCTCCCGTGAACGGGCCTGTGAGTTAGCATAGCAGTACTCCGATTTACCAGCAACAATTGCTTTATGACCCTTCCTGCTTTCTAAAGTTTGCTTGAAAATGGACTATTTGCCCACACCTTTTACAAAATGTTCCCGGGGAAAATCCCTGGAACCCTTGTTATGACAGTCCGGCTCACTCACTACGCTTGCTTGCCACAGTGCACTCAGCATGAACTTTTACGCCGCACCACTTTCAGATGTCACCAGCTGCCACTGCCGGCTGGACCTTGTCGGGTGGAAGTACTGTTGGAGGTACGCCAAATACAATGAGATTTAAAGTTGTATTTATTCTAAAAGGAAATAGATCAGGTTCAGCTCATGCACCCTAGTGAGAATATTTTCGGACCGCATAATAACATGCTATTGGAACTTGGTGTTGGCAGTTGGTAACTATTATCACTGTCCTAGCCATCATCTGCATACAAAATGTGGTTGTTTTGGTCCCTGAGGAAGGTCTGCGGCTCAGGCCGTGTGTCTCTTGAAACTCGCGTTGGCATGATCCATTTATGGCTACGAGAACCAATAAAGGATATCAACCGGAGATCACATCCAGCCTAAAATAAAGACAAATTATTGAAAAGGAAGATCGAAGACATAAATGTATGATTTATTAGACCATCATGACATATATGTGGGTAAAAACGACTAATAAGTAGGACAAAAACATGATGATTTCATGATTTGGTTGCAGTTTTTCTTGTTGGACACTGTTGATCTATAATTGGCTGGGGGTGTTTTATGGTATAGTATGAATACAAATGGATGTGGTATGAATGTGTCGCAGGTTTTTCAAGGGGATGGTTATGTGCTATATAAGGAGGCAGTGATGACATTGTATGTTGTATTTTTGCAATATAGGATGCGTGTCATATGTAAGGTATGTACTACTGTGACCAGAGGAAACATTGTGTTAATGGAATCATATTTGAAAAAATGAAATGATATCTGTAGATTGATGATCTACTGATTCTTTAAATACATTCTGGGACGTGGGGTCTTTTTGGATGTTTCTGGTTTAAGGTGTGGTAGTTATCTGCATGGTAAAGACTGCGTGCTAAAGGTGCTGGGTGGTCAATGCTGTTTCCTTGTGGCGAGTGACTGGCCAGTGCATGGCACAAACCATACCCTGCAACTGAAGGCCTCTGGATACAGCTAAAGGCCATGCTATGGAGGCTCAGTGTGCAGGGAGAAAGATACAGGATCTGATCAAAAGCCTTTCCCTGTGACCAAAGCATGCAGGTCTTTCTTAACCCTTTCGATGCTGATGACGAGCTCAGCTCGTCATCACCCACGGGTGTCGTGTGCTGATGACGAGCTGAGCTCGTCATAGTGCCACTAAAATGGCATTTTCCAGCACTGGGGGGGAAAACGCCCAGCAGCCATGTGGTTAAAGGCAATGCATGCCCAGGGGGCTTTAGGCAGGAAGCAATTCTCAATGTAACACGGAAAATCTACCGAAACATACTGCTGTTGGTACTGAAGCCTTGCCTTACAATTACATTAAACATCTTAGAAGATTTTATATCTGTTGATTGACAGTGCAACGTCCGCAGCTCGTCTTCTGTCACTTTCTTTGTGTGGGTGTCTTTCTCACTCTCCTGTCTCTTTCTGATTTTTGCCTTCCATGTCCATCTATGGGCGTGAGAACATTAAAAGGCTACTGCACTCTTACGACTGGTGCTTCTAGCAGGAAATACATTGTAAGTAAAACTGCTGTCAACTACCCCCCCCCCCCTTCTGTATTGAAGATTTGTGAAAACGTCTATTTGCTGACAGTTTTACTGCACGCTTACAACTAGAGACAGGAGTTACATGTGAGTGCCTTTCTTGTTTGTGTAATCTCTGCAAGGGCATTCAGATGTCAACAGAGTTAACGCCATATTTTTCATGCAGACTCTATTTGATCATCTATTTGTGGTAAAGAAAATGTGTTATGAATTTTTTTTTTATTTGATGCGAGGACAAAGCTTGACTAGCAGTGGAATTCCAATCTTATTCTCCAGGCATCAATTGTACTGCAGCTCCTAGAGCCTGTGATCGCTGCGAGCTTTTGTCCATCGGAGGAACTACTGGTTTCTGCAGATAGATGCAATTGATATGATTCATGGGGTCATGCAGTGTTGTGGTTCTGTGGCTAAGCACACCTGCAGAAGTTACATAGGTTTTAGATTTCGGATCAGAACACCAATTTCCCTTAATGTGTGTGACTATTCCACCGTCTTGCCTTCTTGTGTGCCTGATAATTGCTATGGATTGATAATGACCAAATCCACCTGCAGGTGGTTATTGTTAATAAAGAAAGGGAAAAGGTCTCCAGCTTATCCGTCTCTTATGGAATTCCTAAGTAAGTTTCTAGAATATAGTCAAATATATTTTTATTAGCATTTATATTTTCAATTTTGCACTTGTACTCAGTCACACAGTACATTACATATTTCTTAATTTTCCTGGGGTATATCTTCATGTCCATATTAGGCATTTGGTTTATTTTTTTATGGCGCAGATGCTATATGTCTTAACATTTCAGAACTATATTCCTCTCCAGTACTCCGTTCCACCACTATATTTCTCTTTCAACAGGTGTTATGGTATCTGATTCATTTAACCATATTACATGTACAAGGGAGTGTCGATTCTTACTATGTTTCTGATATAATTCTACAGTCTGCTATATTAAAATAACTATAACTAAACTGGGATGTAAACTAATTGTGTGATGTCCCGTGGTACTAAGGTCCTGTGCATGAGAGATATGAGAGGGCCACTTTGGTCTGTTTTGATTTGTGGGGGGCTCCCTCAGGAACCCACTTTTCTGTTCTACTTGTGCTCTGTTGCTCTCTTCATTCTTAAGTTGCGAGAACATAGTCGATATTTCTTCAGTGTTCGAAAATGTGTTGTCTCGTTTTATTCTTTAAATGTTGTTTATGGAAAACCCCACTCATCTTAAGATGAAACATACACGTTATGTAGTTAATTTAAGGAAACTTGCTTTGTTTGGAAGTGTGTGTGAAATCCACGCACCGTACATAGCACTGCATTCATTGACAAACAGAAGAGTGTTAGCATTACCTGTATCTGCAGGAATAAAATCGCAGATCCTTGTTGCTAGGAAACACCAGAATACTGAAATAGCTTTTTTTTGTACTTGTAAATTCAGTTCTTTGACAATTCCACTTTTATATAGCAAAAAATTTATTCAGTGACTTCAAAGAAGGATGCACGGCCTGTACAGTTTCCAATTTTGTGTTATGTTGCACGGTGGGGCCTGGGGGAATACAAGCACGGCTACAGGATGATTAAGTGCGGTGTATGTAATTATTTAACCGTGAATGGACATTCACTCACATTTTTTTTGGGCTGTTTCATTCGAGAGAATTAGCACTTTTTAAAAATCGTATTACCAGATAAATGGGAAAAAACGACTATACAAACAGCAACGTCGGCAAAGCCTGAATTTTACATTTTAGACTACCTTAATTTCAAACAAATTTGTTGTGAAGTACGGTGTAGAAAAAAACTTGATAAAAAGCAACCGATACAAAAGTAGCTAATCAAAATGTAAGTTTTTCATTTACTACTACAGGAATTAATTCATGATGAGCAGAGAGGTTACCTCCTTAGTCAAGAACTCCATATGCAGTCACAATATGTTTCAATCAGTCAATCAGGTAGCTTGTAATGCACAACTACTCACCCGTAAGCTTCTCAAGGTGCTGTGAGGAGAGGGGAGGGGGGGCGGCTCCCGATCTGTCGAAGGTGCTGTGGTTCAGTCGAAAAGCCAGGTCTTCAGGAGGGTGTGTGGAATGAGGCGGTGTTTGAGGTATGCAGTTCCCGTGTCGTGTGGGACTTTGTAGGCATGTGTGAGGAGCTTGAAGTTGATTCTTTTGTTGGTTGCAACAGCTTCAAGCATTAGCGTCAAGGGTGTATTGTGTTATTTGAGAGAATGTTGAGGAGGGGTTAGGCCAGCACTCTGCAGTCCCAAGAATATATTACTTTCACTATGTACGTTAATTTGTAATATAATTTTAGTCATAATGTAAAAAAAAAAAAATCTGGTAAATGACAGTAGATTTAATGATTAAGATATGGGGTGCTCTGCTGACCTTGGGGGTGAACGCTTGTCTCCGCGCTGCCCTCCTGCCTGCCGCCGCAGCTCCTGGCTCTGTGTAGGTCTCCCTCCCTCCCGCCGCTGCAGCTTCTTTCCACACTAGCAAGGCCGCTGTGAGGGGGGGGGACTACACCTACCGAGATCCTTTGCAGCAGGAAGCCGCCATCAATCATCCCACGCCCGGAGGCGCTAAAAGCCGACCAGAGCCTCGGGTGGAGCGGGGTGCTCTGCTGACCTTGGGAGTGAACGCTTGTCTCCGCGCTGCCCTCCTGCCTGCCGCCGCAACTCCTGGCTCTGTGTAGGTTTCCCTTCCTCCCGCCGCCGCAGCTTCTTTCCACACTAGCACGGCCGCTGTGTGGGGGAGGCGACTACACCTACCGAGATCCTTTGCGGCAGGAAGCCGCCATCAATCATCCCACGCCCGGAGGCGCTAAAAGCCGACCAGAGCCCCCGCGTCGCGGGACCGCGTGCGGGTTAAGCCCGGGCAAAGGGCGGGCCGTCCGGGGCCAAAGGAGGCCGGGCCGGGCTACCCCTTTGACATTCCAGTCGAAACTCAAAGGTATTATTGATCCCTTTCAAGAACATTAAGGGAACAAACTGTGTGACTTATTGGGACAATTCTGTGGACTAACAATAAGGGACTACTTGAGTTTGTGTTGGGGTTTGGGGCCAAGGGCAGAAGTAGATTTTGCGCGTATGAACAACCAGCGAGGGGGTCTCTGGCACTTACTTTGCATCAGGGTTCAGCAAAGCTCACCTGGTAGCTACTGCTATAAGCTTATTTATTAACAGACCGACAATAGAATGGCTAGTTCGGTTCACACCAGGTCGGCCAGGTACACCTCACGCACTTCACCTGACATCTGCTCGGCCGGCAAACCAAAGGGAATCCCCCCCCCCCCCCCCCCCCTCCCACACTCGACAAACTTACAGCAATAGATAGAATGCTGCGTAAAGCCATAGGGGTAGTGGCAGACGAAATTGAGCGCACAGAGAGGCGCCTCTCATTAACACCACAAGTAGATCTAACGGCATCACAAGTGGATTGGGAGGTAAAAGTGTCACCAATCCCTATGTATACATCACCAGACTTCGAGCAAACTGATATCCCCTGTGATCAGGGGGAGATTTCGAAAGTACAAGAGACACCTAAAAGGGAAGTGTTGGCACAATTGGGAAAGAATAAGAAGAAGCTAAGCTCTAAGAAAGCAAGGCAAAAGAGGGGTAAACCAGTTGTGGTTGTGAGTAAAAAGCCTAGCACTGCAGCCACGTCCCAGGGTGAGGATGAGTTACACACACAAGCCCCCCCCAATGTGGGTAACTCAAATTATAACTGAATTACAGGCTCACTTTGAACATGTTATTAACACCCAAATGAAATTAATCATTAGTAGGCTGGACAAAGTAGTCACCTTGGTAAAAACAAAGGGGTTGGGTGGTGGGAGTACCCTGCCCACACAAAGTAGCATTATAAGAGGGGAGTCAATCACCACAAACCGGGCCATGGCACCATGTTGTAATCCCGTAATAGGACAAATCACCACCGTCATATGCCCCTCTCAAATTGCTGGCCCTTTAGGGCCACATATAATTGAGGCTCCGAAGGGTCACAACGCCATCACGGGTGAGGCAAACTCAGTTGTGCCAAACATTTCTCACCAAGCTATAGTTCAGACAGCCTTCTCCAACATCCCCGATACGGCGCCAAGCAGAAGGCCCCCCCCCCTCAGGGCTCCCACGTACACTTTACCCTGTATTAACTTACCACCACAAGCAGCCCCATATGTAATTATTTTAACGGGGGTCCCAGAACTAAGGCCAGTCAGATTGAGGCCCACGATGAGCTAAAAAACAAAGTCATGTTTTGGCTAAACAAGCATAGACTCCGTGCAGGGAACGAACAAGGGGAAATGTTGCTGGTACGCAGGGTGAACTGGGTGGGGAACAGGCCTAAGGACATCGGGGGGGGATTGTGTGGTGGTAAACTTCAGGAACCCCCGCATTGTTGATCAAATAGTAAGGTGGGGACCGCTCACTCAATCTAGCAATATTAGTTCTATGCCTTTAGGCTTTTTCTATTTAAGGGGTATGTATAACACGGGCCACGACCTTGCCATACAAAGTAGAAGTGAATGGAACCGGGTGGGGTTTCGAGGTCCATCTTTACAAGCCCCTATCGGGAACCAAGGAGCGATACACCTGATGAACAGATTTGATCCACTGATGTCCCTGGAAGAATTAGACTGACTAGCGAAGGACAGATCCCCCCCCAAAAGGGAGGCTGTTTTGAAAATGGTCCTTATATACATGTTGTACAGTCCCCAACTTTATCTCAGTACCCCTTACCTAATGATTCACTAGATACTCCCTTTGATCTGGTGGGCGGAATTAGAGAGAGCCCACAAGATTGTCTCGTAGATGATACTCAAATAATGGGGTCTGACATTATTGCCTTGTGTTCCCAGCAACTGAACTCGCACACCTTGGCAGAATTCAAGGAAGCCCTGACTGGGGACAGGACAGAAAACAATAATTTAATCGCATCTCTAAGTATGACCCAAAAGCAGGAGGGGCTAAAGCTGTTATCTTGGAACATAGCCAGACTCGCAGCGAAATGTAATTACCAGGACTGGAGGGAATACATCATCAGGTTCCAGGTAATCTGTTTACAGGAAACCTGGGCGATCGATTGTAATCCTTTTTTTCTACCGGGATAGAAGTGCTTCTCAGTCCCTGCCCAGAAGTCCTCATCGGGGAGAGCCATGGGAGGACTGATCACATTTGTGGACTTACGGGTAGAAGGAGTGTGAACTGACTTCAACTGGCCATCCCATAACATAGAGGCCCGGGGATTACATATAAAAGGGTTAAATATCACCATGATCAACTTATATAATGCAGTGGGAATAAATGGGAAGGGATGCACAATAAAAGAACTGGGTAGCTGCCTTAATGCAGAGCCAGCCTCCGGGAAAAGGACGGTGGCGCCACTATTGGTTATTGCTGGCGACTTTAACTGCCACCTTTGTCCGACCCGTAGACCCATCAATAAGGATTGGTCCCGTTGCACGTTGGAGGATGGCCCACACTTCCTGCACTCACCCGAGGGAATGGAATGGGATAGGCTGTTGAAAGGCCATGACCTGGTGCATACCATGGACTTAGTGGCAGTGGAAGAGGGAGACGAGATTCATCTCACTTTTAAGGGCCGAGGCTGCCCCTCTTTTATTGACTACATCATGGACTCTAGTCTACTTAAAGTCTGGGTGAAAGGGGCAGAGATTGAATGGAGTATACACAGTGACCACAACCCCCTAGTGTTGGAGTTAAAAACTCCTCCCACTAAAAGGATGATTCAAGGTGGGGGCAACATTTAGAGGGCAACTGAGCAGGGGCGGCGTCTCAGGTGGGCCAAAATAGACGGGGACACCTTTTATAAATCTTTAATGGAGAAAGGGGGAGATGCCTTTAAGGTGTGTCTCGACTTTTCCCTAGAGGGTGTTGCTGTTGTAAATCCATTCGAGGATATAGCGCATCTGATTGACGGATTCTTAACGACCTTTAAGAAGGCGAGTTTAGATATCACCCCAAGATGGTTTGACAAAGCCTGCTCGCAGGCCCATAAGAAGTTGATAGCCAGCTTGAAAACCCTACCACGTGATATGTCATACATTGTCCAATGTAGGCTTATATACAAGAAGAAATGTATATGGCCTGGTGCTGTGAGTCACCAGGACTCCAGTATGCACTACTAAAATACAAGTTCTCCTTTAGTACATTTTGTTTATTTTATCAAAACACAAAAAGTGCATCATTTTTTCACTTTACTTTTTTACATGATATCTTTTGATAACACCATTTATATCATCATGGTAACATCGTGAATACAAACAGATTTATTTGCTCATAGAAAATAATAGTTGATCAACACCCAATGCATTTCGGGGCTGAGGCCCCTTCGTCAGGTTTTTAAAAGCAGACCCCTGACGAAGGGGCCTCAGCCCCGAAATGCATTGGGTGTTGATCAACTATTATTTTCTATGAGCAAATAAATCTGTTTGTATTCACGATGTTACCATGATGATATAAATGGTGTTATCAAAAGATATCATGTAAAAAAGTAAAGTGAAAAAATGATGCACTTTTTGTGTTTTGATAAAATAAACAAAATGTACTAAAGGAGAACTTGTATTTTAGTAATGCGTACTGGCGTCCTGGTGACTTACAGCACCAGGCCATATACATTTGTTTAATCCAGTTAGCAGACACTAATCTAGTACAGCACACATATCGGATTAACGATTCAAATTAGTTTTCAGCTGAGTGCAGCACCCTTCCACATTCATTATATACAAGAAGGCCTTACAATCTAGGAAACAATCTCTTCAATCTCAAGCCTGGGAGGATCTTAGGGAGGCTGCGGAGAGAAGGGACCTGACAGAGTTTTGAAAAATTATAAATAAACCTTGTTTCCAGGACGCACTTGCCCCTGATATATGTAATACAATTCTCCCAGAGCAATGGCACACCCATTTTAAAGACATATACAATCACATGGGTGAAAATCATGATGGCGACGGGCAAGGCCCCCGATGGGTTGCCAAGCCTGAGTTTACACTGAAAGAAGTAGTAGGGGCCATTAAAGGCCAATCCAAAAATAAAGCTCCAGGCCAAGATGGCATACCACCAGACCTCTACCTAAGCAAGGTGGAGCTGTGGGCACCTATCTTGACGATGGTTTTGAATGCAGGGGCCGAAACAGGTCTTCTGCGCTTGTGGTCCACAGCAATAATAGTCCCGTGGTCCTTAACGGCCTCATGGAATGGGCTGATACATATAACATCATCACTGATACACAATATGGATTCAGGGAGGGAAAGGCTACAACGGACCTATGCCTGAACCTCTATCTCCTGGTTGCCAAGTACACCATAGCTAGCAACGAGGCAGTATAGTTAGGGTTCATGGATCTCTCCGCCGCTTTCGACCATGTCAACAGAGAGAAGCTGTGGGCCCTGATGACGACTCTAGGGGTCGAACCCGACCTAGTGAACATATTGAAAGCGTTGCACTGGAATACCCCTGCCAAAGTGCGTTTTTACTCAGGAGGTATTACATCACCTTTTCCATGCAATAGTGGGGTCAGGCAAGGCTGCATTTTAGCTCCCTTCCTGTTCTCCCTATACATTAATAACTTAGACATGGAATTAAGCAAACTAGGAGTAGATTCCCCCCAGGTAGGCACCCGCCAGGTCCCCGTATTGTTGTACGTGTACGACGCGGTACTGCTGGCCCATACCCCTAAAGGCCTCCAGAGGTTAATTGATGGGTTTGTCAGTTTTATGAATTCACTAGATCTATCTGCAAACTTGGACAAATCCCACGTCATGCTGGCAGGGATCAAACCCTGTAAGAATTTTTCATTCAAGATAGGCACTCATATACTAGGGCTGGTACAGTGCTTCTCCTATCTAGGTTTGCTCTTTGATGGGTTGCTATATTTCAAACTTCTAGTGGAAAAACAACGCTCCAAATTGGCGGCCTCTACTGGGGCAATAATTAACTATGGTCGGAGGCTGGGAAGGTGGTCACCTGAACAAGTCATGAACCTATATAGATCAATTTGCTGCTCTAAAGTGACCTACAGGTCGGAAGTTTGGGGTTTCGCAAACATCCAACAGCTACAGGCAGTGGAAAACAAATATTTTAGAAAGGTACTCAAAACCCCACAAAGTGTTTCTGCCCTCATTATACACGATGAACTGGAGGGGGGGGGGGGGGAAGTATATCGAAGACCTAATACAGGTCAGACCTCTCATAGCCTAGCTGAAGATCAGGACCAACAACGAGGCAGATCTAAGTAGACAAATTATCACAGACTGCCTGAAAAGGGATAAAGGGCTGAGTATTCCCTGGCTCAAATATGTAAAGGGCACATTTGAGGGTATTGGCTGCATGAACCTTTTTACCAACCCTGAGGAAATCACCGCCCACGACAAATTGAGAGTTAAAATAATATTTGGATAACGTGCTGCCGCATGTAGGGCTGCCATCGAAGAACGAAAACCCACAGTGGGTGCTTACAGACTCCTGAAAACAGGGATAGGAATGGAACCCTGTCTTGCTCTGACACATAATGCGCAGGACAGATTTTATATGACCCGTTTTAGGCTCAACCTCTTACACCACATATTAGCCGATCCTTCAGGTTTTACACCGGTTGAGCAGAAGGGTACCTGCGGCTGTGACAATAGGTCTCCGCAGGATACCCTTCATTTTGTATTGTTATGTTCATATTATGCCTTACCCAGGCGTAAGTTCTTAGTTGGTATTTTAAAACAAGCAAAGTTCAAACATGTTAAAGTTGCACTACTGTTTTTGCAAAGGGCAACTGATCCCTATACCCTGTTCTGTATAATTAATTTGATCAGAATCTCTGTAAGGCTTAGGAACTCGAGAGGGCGGTGTTGAACGTATTGTTTTTATTTTGTATAATCATGGGTCAATGAATTGTACCTTGACTATTTCTTACTGTTTTTATGGACTTTTATGGTATTTTTTAAATGCCGAATAAAGAAACATTGAATTGAATTGAATTGAAATTGAATTGATTAAGATATGTTCTTGTTACCGCGCCACGGGCATTTATTCACGAGATTTGACAGCCCAGTGCATCCTGATATGGACTGAAGTCTACATATGAAATGATATGATTTTTGGACATGTGCACATTACACCGTAGGTGATGGCCTATTTTAACTGTCTTCTCTTTGCCACCTCCGGCTTCTAATTGTATTTCTAGAATGGTACGAAACAGGTGTTTTTTTCTTTTTAAAGCGCGTCTCTGCGGAAAATCTGTGTGAATAAAAGAAAGCCAGATGAATAATGCAACCTTAGATCCCATCAAACACGGCACATGTGACTATCCGTGTTCTCTTGTCTGCACAAGTGGATGGAGATGATGTGTTAAAATTCACAAGTTAGAAAGCTGCTCTTTGCCGATCTGGGTTTCCTCGTCAGGCTAAAGGAGCATTATTGTGCATAAAACATGAAGGAAGGCACGCATTTGTGTACCTGTGTGTGTGTGTGGAGGAAAAGCTACTGGGAGCATATTTGAAAACAATCTAAATATTCCGTTCTAGTGGCAGTGCGCAGCGTTACACTGTCTTCTATAGACATTATTGTACTGTAAGTTAAAATACCTGCCATGGCAAGATGAAAAGGATCCAAAAAGGTGTCCCTTGGTGCAAACCGAAGTAAGCCCTGCAATCAGCAAGAACCCGCCGAGGGTATTGGGGTATATTTGCTGAAGTTGTTTTCAATCAGTTATCATACCAGACGGTGACGAATGTTCTTGTGCCCTGCCCAATTCACAGGAAGTTCCTCGGCGACCCCCCTCCCACCCTCCACCCCCACCCCAAGCACTGCTATGGCTGCAGGCCGCTTTAACTTCCGATTGCCAAGGTCAGTGGAGTTATAGCTTACAAACCTTCGGCTTTCTCAGCATGTTGGCTACTGTGCGCTTTGTTGAATAAAGACGTAAAGCATAAGTACAATGAAACTTCCATCTTTTATTTTAATATAGTGCATCAGACAGGGTGCGAGTCACACTGACACTGCGCCTTGCTTAGAGCCACTCGCTGAAATGTAGTTTTGTGCGGGTTAACGAAGGTGGCCAGTGTTCTTGCAGTGGCTAATGGATAGTTGGTTCTGACGGTGGCAGGGTGCATGGCATAGGGCACTGCACTGGCAGTGTAGAAGACGAGACATCCACTCCTCTGGGCAGAACTCTTTGAGAACTCGGGACAGAAGATGGAAATGCGCTCTTTCACGAAGTGCCAAATCACTCCATTTTATCGGCACGTCTCCGTGCATCGTTTGCTTGGTAGATTCCAGGAGCGAACCTTTACCATGTCGGCACTGTTGCATCGCCTGACTTGCTACTGGTTCTTTGTGTGCATTCAGACAGCCAGGGCTTTAAGTAGTCCGATTGCCACACCCGGTAGTCATTAAAAACGGACTTGACCATTATATAGTTCTTTGATGCTTGATTAATAAAAACCATTTCAGTGTAATACATGATGAGCAACTTAAACCCATAATATATGCAATGGAACCGTCACCTTAAATTCACAGCAATACACTCAATTAAAGCCTTCCCTCCAGCCTCGGCAGCCTCTTCATCATCAGACTGTGCATCGGTGTGCTAAGAGTTAAAGTGCGGATGCTCCGTTTCGAGTACAGGGCTGGTGGGGGCAGATTGAATACACCCTTATGAGATCTGCACCCTACTCAGCTTAAAATGCGAGTGCTTATTATATGATCAAAAGAAAGGTAAAATCTGAGGAAACGGAGACCATTATAGAGATGGATGTGCAGATACTCACTGAGCGATGTAGGACAGTGCATTATGAAAATGTAAGATGCAAGTGCTGGTTTATAAAATCAAATTTTCAAAAATGTAGTGCACTGCTGCTTATGATGAAATCTAGGACAAGTGCAAGGCATGAGAGCAGCGACCATTATAGAGATGAAGGTCCTTAGTGCTTTTTAAGTGGTGCATTTTTAGAGTTAAAATGCTGTTTTGAAATACAGGGCGAAAATCAAGGACAGTGCTCTCTTCTCAGGACTTTGAAACGGGTCCCTTTTGGGGCCCTGTATTTAGGTCCTTATTTTATAGGCAGAAAGACCCACCGAATGATGAACAATGAGTGTAAAAAAGTTTAAATAATCTGTCATTCATGTATATATTTCACTTGCTTCTCTTACTCTCACATTCCCCGATAGTGTTCGATATTTCCAGGATTTTGTGCAAGGTATTTTTTTTTCTTTCAGGCAGCATACATTGAACCAGCGTCAGATGGTACCGCGGGCACTAGGGCAATGCCCGAGGGGCCGATATCCGAATTCCAGTTGTGGCAGGGGCGGCTCTAGGCTCATGGTGGCCATGGGCAGGGAGCGTAGGTAGGGGACCCCTGAAGAGGGGCGGAGCGGAGCACAGAGGCCAGTCAAGAGGGGGGGTCAGGGTGTTTGGAAGTGGAACAGAGCCAGAGCCACCAAATCCCTGCCAGGGTCCGCCACACAAATATGTATCCATCCTCAGAGGATTATTATATTAAGGATATATATTGGCTTGGTGGCCCCTGGGATTTGGTGGCCCTGTGCAGGTGCACAGCTTTCACATGCCTAAGGCCGCCCCTGTTGGTGGGCTGCTTTTTTCAGCAGCCTGGGGGCCGATTTGGGCGGTTTCTGCATTGTTCGATGCTGCCAGCGGTCCAGTGGGTGCCTGAGTGGCCTTTCTGGAGGTAGATGATCATACATTACCTCCTTTTTTATGAACTGCAGAGGTGTCACTCCCTTTCTCTCGCTGGGCTGGCCCATTAATATATGCATATTGAGCGGGGGCAGGGGGCCTGAGCAAACAGGGCCTCGCTTATTTTCAGGTGTGTTTCACCAGTGTAAACTAATCCGTGCATTCCCCTCCCCCCCTCTTTTTAATAACATTTCGTCAAAGCAGTGTTTTACCGAAAGGCGGCAATATGCAAATGTGAGACACTTTTTTTTTTTTTGCGTGCCCGGGCTGGTTTTTAATCCCAATCCAACCCTGCTTTCAACTAAGTAGTTTTCAGGTGTTTATAACGGCCCACAATTGAGTTGTGACTGAAGGCAGTGTGAATTTCTCTCAGTAGGTCAAAAAGATATACAGAATACAAGCTCATCCAATCCATGACCTCTGCAGAACGCACAGAGCAATGGTCATGTATGCCATTCCAGTTGTTTGGTAGGGTGGCATTGTGTGTGACATTTAGTTTACTTGATTAAGCCATACCCTTAATTATATAGACCACACCCCTTTAAGTACTCTCCAGGTTTCTCATCCCAGTTATAGCCCTGTGTTCAGATACTGAAAATTTAAAGTCCGAATACGTGTGCTCTTGGAGCCGGGCAGCACAATGGCACTTTTTGCCTTAGCACCATGATCATAACTAAGTGTACTGTGAATGTTGTTTCATTTAGATACGATTGGAGAGAATCTTTTACCTTATCGGGACATGTATATACATGGAAGACACGTTAGTGTAATTTTAAAATGTAATCGTGCTTGACATCCAACACACTAGATTTGCAAAATTGAAGTATATGTTTTGCTAGTTCTCCTTAAGGGAATTTCCATTGATAATCTTAAGTACTGAATAGTCCTGCCCAAGCCTGGGGATCCCAGAGCACTTCTTTCAAAATGGACATTTGTATTACATCCCCACCTTACTTAAAAAATGCAATATATCTTCAAGTGACTCAAAAATAATGTAGAAGCTTATAAAGCAAATCAAATTGTCCAATTCCATGAATTTGTGTAAATAAAACCTGACAATATATTAGAAAATTAAAATGTCACTAGAAAAAAACAGCTGACATTTCACAAACCTTTTTCACAGACCTTTTTTTAAAGTAATGCAAGGGAAGGAATTGGGGCAATTCTTACAGATAACTTTCAACCGCAGATTCCTTACCTCAGAATACTCCCTAGGTGCAATACTGGATCTAGAAACTTTTTCCAGTAGTATTCCTGAGTGCTGCTAGGTATCTCATTACAGAATAGCATTGGCTCTGCAATGCTGCAGACGTGATGCAGTGGAGCCCCATATAAGTGCCACACCTTCGTGCTGACATCCGCACCTTTATTTGTGCACCTTGGAGCTTGGCTCTGCACAGCAGGATGAGATCCAGTCCGAGTTAGACAAAGTCAAGAAAAAGGGGCAGACACAGTATTGGAACTCAGGGCCACAAGTGTTTCTTGGAGCTCCACCAAGCCCTCAGCCAAGTGATAATGATGATGACCGCAATTTATAGCACGCATGGCTACTCCATGGAGGGTCCTGGTGCGATAAGTGTAGGTTGGAAAAACAACAACCAAGTTAGTCCTGCACAAAAAGCCAAGTTTCAAGCTTTTTCTTAAATGTTGAGGCATCGCTTGTGCGCAACTCAAGAGGTAGCTGATCCCCAAGCAATTGAGTCCAGATACGTGAGGGACATTCCACCTGTTCCTAATCACTGAATTCTGGGGACCGCTGCCAGAAGTTTGTTGGCAGATCTCTTCTTTCCGGGAGGATTGTAGATCAAAATTTGGCTCAGAGGTAAGAAGCTCCAGATTGATACAGATCACCATGCACTAGCACAAGAGACTTAAATTGAACTCTCTTCCTGATGGGCAGCCAGTGTAGGGACCGCAGGTAGGGTGTGATCAGTATTCTCACTGGGAAATTTAACAAAGGGCGGGCAGCTGCGTTTTAGACCACTTGGAGCCTGTCCAGCAGTTATTCTGGGAGCCCAAAGTGCAAGACGTTGCCCTAGTCGATTCTGGAAGTAATCGAAGGCTGAGTTACTATTTTTTTTTTTGCTGTAAATGACAGAAAAGGAAGACCTTTATTTAGGGACTGCATGCTGCAGAAACGGGTCCCCACCAACACTTTAACTTCAGGCTTAAAGGACAGGTTGTTGTCAAATTTTACACCAGATATTTAGCTATGCCACTCTGGAGTACTGGGAGAGAGGCATTATCAGGCCAGAAAGTCCCCAGAAATCCAGAGGGATATTACCAAAGAAGAGAATTTCTGTTCTCTCCATTTCATTTGTGTTGGGAGCATGCTAGCCCGTTAAAGACAGCTGTTAAATGTTTTTTTATCGTGTGATATTGTACAGCATTGCTGAACATCATTGGCAAAATAAGTAAGTCTCAAAGGCGAGACCTGTTGGTTCTGCAAATGCTTGTTTTCAGTAGCATTCACATGCGTTGTTTTTAATACCTGGGCACCACCTACACAGGTCAAGACATCTCACGGACGCCACCTTGCCAGCGCCTGATAAGCATTGCCCGAGTGGCATCCAAGTTGTGGCGGATGTGAGAATCTCCCCGCCACAGACGTGTTGTTTAGTGGTGGTACACTCCGCGCGCCACCCCCTCCTCGTAATGATGATTGCTGTCAGTTTGGCCTCGCTCTGCATTTCTGCCAGACTGCTTCGGTGACAGATGTTTGGGATATGTCCGGTTAAATTCGCTGCGCACTTCTGCCACCTTCCAGAAGCACGCATGTAAATCCTGTTTCTCAAAGTGCGTTTTATATAGCTTGTTACTTGCCCTGCCAGGCCGCGCTTTTCTTTGCAGCCAGTGAAAGGACGATGGCTCGCCGTGCCCGGTGCACCTCACGTCCTCTGCGTTTGTAAATGAGAACGCCCGTCTCCTCATCCTTCAGCGCCTGCAGGCAATTCTACCATCGCTCGCCACAAGGGCGTGAAAGCTGCCAGCCTTTATTTGCCTGACCTTGCATGCATCTAAAGACCAAAGCAGGCAGGAGCGTTTAGCAGCACGGCCTTCTGTACAGGCAGCCAGCGGACTCGGATAAACATGCCATGTAACCTGTGGCTAGTGCCAGGACTTTTTTTTGCAGATTTATATAGTGCTAACTCGACCCGAAGGTATTGGAGCTATTTACAGGAGCACCAATTACGTTACTGAAGGACACATTCATATTGTTTTTTGGGGAGGCACAGGAGTTTGTGATTTGCCCAGAATCACAGGATGTGGAGTCGACCCCCGAGGCTCGAACCAATGTTCACCTCCATCGAGTCTGAAAATCAATGGGTGCTGGCACGTCGTAGGATTGGCACCGAATATTCTGGCGAATGCCGGATCCTGCCCTTTGGTCATGTGTTTGGCGGGGTTTGCTTCAAGGGTGCCTTGATTATAGCAAGAAAATTACGGTGACTTTTAGCATTCAGCCAGTGAAGCGATTGCATCGGCCCCTTGACCCGGGAGCCACGGAGGGGTTGTTCAGAGGGTGGGGAGCAGCAGACTGGTTTCGGTATTACAAAAGCAGCGTGAGTGAGCTCTATCTGCACCAACGGTGGGCCTGCTCTTCCGCCGTGGGTGCCTGCTGTGAATGCCCCTGTGCTAGCTGTGCTACAAGTGACTGTCGCCAAGGCCCAGACTCCCTTCCGTTGCCAGACAGACACCGAAGTGGAAGGCAGTACGTTGTGGTGTTAATGGCTGAAAATGTTGTTTAACGAGCCCCTTGTCACTTAAAATTCATTTCACGTCCGCTGTTCTAACTGTTAACGCATAGTAATTCGCGTTAACATAGATGGATAATTTTGTTTCATAGCAATATGCATATGCAAGGTTAGGAAGGGCAGACCGGTGTAAACATGATTAACATGCCTTTGTACTTTCATGAAACTTGGAACAGTTCGTGGTGTTGATATGTCATACTAACTACTGCATATTATTACTACGTACAGTCTACCTATTGTATCTTTAAAAAGTCAATAAAGAAATACCCCCCCCCCCAACTTTTGACACCTTCTAAGTATTTCGTTATGCAGCACACTATTCTTGGTGTAACAACTGTTGCATGGCTAAACACTTAAAAGGTCCCAAAGCAGAGAGCTATTTGCTATGCCAGTGCTTGTTTAATAGTCATATATTTTGTTGGCCTAAATCATTGCTATGTCACGTGTAATATCTACCTTTATGCCTTCTTGAGTACCTAATATAAGTCCATCGTCACCTTTACTGCTTCTTCCCGTTTCGTGACTGCTTCTTCCAGTTTCTCTTGGCACTTTTAAGCATCTTAGTGCTACTGTAAGCCTCGCACAAACACCACAATTAATCACCATCCTCCCTCTCCACCAACATCTCTTTTCTTTGCATTAGTTCCCTCCTTTTCTCCCAATCTCTTTCACTTCAGTGTTTAGGAAGGTAGTCAAAGTTGCATACAAACATCAGTATGGCATTGCATACCCTCATCCCAATTTCAAATTCCCTCATTCACTCTCTTCTTTTCCGGCTTCCCTGTTACTTGTCACCTTTCCTCCTCCTGTCACCCCTCGTTGCTTCAAGAAGAATGGAAGGTTTGTAAATATTCCATAATATAAACCCTGGTGTAACTCCCACAAAACCCTTTAGCTCTCAGCAGCTTCAAGCTCACCCTCTGAAACCTTTGGACATTCCACAATTCTCCCTTCAGTTACCATGAAATACTACTGTAATGTTCATATTGCCTGAATCCCGCCACCAGCTCCCTATTGTCAAGATGATTCATTGATCAACACACAATCCCACCGAACACAACTACGAGAGATGCTCTTCCAAGGGGCAGCTGCTCTGACGTCAGTAAGTGAGGGACTATGAAAAACGAAGGCTGGAGAAGGCTCTCAATCGAAACACAAACCCACATGTGGAAGGGTGCAAGATCAGACACACATTTTTTCAAGCCCCCAACTTTTGAATATTCTATGACTTTTTTAATCTATCATCTTAAAAAGCTATAATGTCCACGATGGGTGCCACAGTCTTCGTTGTTGGGCCTTCTTGAATGCTATTGCTGTGTTGCTGAGCTTCTGAAATCGCATCTTACCCTTCCAAACTGGTACCATTATATGTGATGTGAGAGGTGTGATCACACACACTTCAGAGACACAGAATCGTTATCCAGGAAGAAACTGGCTATGTGGTGGTCCTTGGAAGTATTATACAATGTTACCATCCTCTACCTTTAACTCAGGGATTGGAAATATTTCATGGGTGACCGCACATAAGTGAGATCTATATTTTTGGAATCTGGGTCTGGAGATCCTGCTCAAGATTCTACATTGTGGGGCACAGAAATGGGGTACACAGTGCAAACACTGCATCACTTTGGTTACATTATTTTCTCTGTTCTGTTACTGCAACCTCTCTTACAGAGTGTATTCATGTGACAATCAAGAACCAAAAACATATTTTCACCACTTGGCGTTTGCAACAGAGAATTCTTTAATTTGGACGTTTTAAAAGCTTCCAAACACTGCCAGCAATAAAGCCATGAATCAGTGATCGAATTATACTAGTAAGTAAACGGGTCTTCCTGATTATGGCTATATAGCAACTACAAAACTCTCTTAGAAAAAAATCAGGGAAGACCTTTCTTACCACAATTGTCGCATGACGTTCCTGTGAAGCAGTGCAGCTTCCCATAGCCACGTCTACACCACTGACAGCCAAGCTCCATGCTCAATCTTGGCTCCACACGTCCTGCAAGACAAAGATGAAAGGCTTTACAACTATCTATGCAAGAAAACGCACAAAACGTACAGAATTTGTGACCTGCCTGAAAAAACTAAGAATTACGCAGAATGACCCCCCCCCCCCCACGAGCAACAAGTAATGATGGAAAGTCTCTCGCAGTAGTTGGCACGCGCCCTGGCCTTCACATAAACAAGTTAGCTGCTAATGCCTGCTTCTGACGTCACCCAAACAATCATAATTATATTCAAAAGTTAAAAAAAATCGCATAGAAATTTAACACGGAATTATGTAATTCTTGCGAAGCACGCAATCTCTTTCTTGCTATCCCCAAACACCCGAGAAGTCAGAAGGAAGAGAATAATCCACATTACACTGGTCAAACCTAGATTTAAAGTAGACCGAGCCACGCACTGAATGTCTGTACCTCTTTCGCTCTTCGTGTTCGCAGTGCCTCCCCGTAAAGTGCTGCGGGTATGCGCAGCTACTGCCCCAGGATGCAGGTGCCCCCATTCTGGCAACAGTGCCTGTTTGTTTCCTGCAGAGAAAATGTGTTCCTCTTTACTAAGAAGGCAGCGCTGACTTCGCATCACAGTGACATTTGGCAGACCCTCCCACCCCTTCCACCAGGGTTCCCCGAGAGGCCTTGTATTCTTGCCCTCTACCGCAATCAAATTAGCTGCCTATTTTTGCAACTGGCCAAGAGGAAACACCCCAGCCCTTCATCTTTTGGGCATCTCCACATTTTTTACTTATTTTGACATATAGTTCAAGGCTAGGCCTGCATTTGATATAAAAGTTCTAAAACTGTAATTTCATACATGATAACTCTTACAAATCAGCGGAAATACTCTGCTACCCCAGAAATGTCGATACCAAAGGGGATGATGGACTGAGCGTTTGAGCAAATCAAACACTCACCCCAGTCAACTGATCTGGGTTTAATCCAGCACCGTTCTTTAGCCCACTCTGCCACCCCAGTTCAGACCTGGCCATATGCAAATCAGTCTGACCCTGTGCCTCATGGGAACAGTCCAGCCCGAACTGCCAAGCCATGTCTTCCCTGGACCGGAAACAAGCATCCTGGGACCGGTTTCGGATTCATAATCCTCATCAGCCAGGCTATCTTGAATCCAGTGGCAAAGTGAGCAAGGGACCCATGTCTGGGCATACCCTGGCAACTTAGGGCGAACAAAGCGATACCAAAGGGGATGATGGACGGAGCGTTTGAGCAAATCAAACACTCACCCCAGAAATGTCGACATATCTCATTTTTATTTCTATTGAGGAAATTCAAGTTGACCAGTTGAAAGTGGGTACTGATATGTCTAGTGTACCACAATGACGTTTGGTCATTAGCAGTGCCTAATTTATAAAATAATAAGTGCTGGGGCTCTGGTCAGGAGGCCACTGCAGCTTGCAACACACATAGCCCCTGCTATGCTGCCAACGATAGAAACAACACAAGTACTAATCATCAAACTCTTACAAGTGTGACTATTCTGACTATTTCAGGCCCTCAAAACTATAAGAATGGTTTGAGTGGCAGGTAATAGTGAATTTAATGTTTATTGAATGAAGAATTACCTAGTGTGTGGTAACCTCCAAATTAGCCAGACCGCTCCACCTTGTGGCAGCTGTCGCAAGCGCTGGTTTTGAGAATTAAGTGCCGGTTAAGCACGTAGTCTAACCACTTTTTCATAAAACGATTAATATATATTATGTACTAGCAATATGGCGCTCACGTGCCTGTCCTCTCTCTATGCCCCATACTAACCTGTGTGTGCATTTGAAATGAAATAAAATGGCGCCTCGGCGCGCGTTGCGAAGTAACAACATTGAGGAAGGAAGCGTGGCTTCCGAAACGCGTCTGTGCGAGTAAAGTTGCTTTTTGAATTGAAGATTCCCGTGTGTGCAGTCTTTATTTCCCACCCCGGACCGGGAGGGATTGATCTTGAATATAGAGAGCGCGAGGCTCCGACACGCTTGGACTGCACCCGCCGAAAAGAGTGCCTCGTACCTTGGGGCAGAGAGCGAGGATATATATATATATCTATATATCTATATATATTATGGCCGGGATGCCTGTCACCCCCTCCCAACACAATCCCCTAGGATGGGAAGACGGACGCAGTTCTGAACTTTTGGAAGGCGGGAGGGAGTTACCCTCCCGGCCGTATTTATTAAAATATGAAACAAAATTAAAACATTATAATAACAGTTTCATATCATGTACAATTTTTCATTTATAACATTACGATGCAGACACGTTTATTGGCTAACCTTAACCAATCTCTAATACAAAGGTTCTCCTATCCGAGTCTAAACATCCTGCAAATGCATACTTTCTAAATAAAAATTGTACATCCTAACATTACGGGCCAACGGCAAGGTCGTAACCGGTGTCAGATCCCTACTACCAGAACTCCCCCCTCACGGTGTGAGGGGCGGGCACACAGAGGACTGTACCTCTGTGCCAACTTCCAATTTCCCTTGTCTTAGCGGGGGCCCCGTATTTAACTCGACGCCATCTTAATGGTCATCCGAGGACTCGTGTGAGGTGTCTAGAAGGTAGCGTGGACCCCCCTCCCACCCCACACTGTTCATCACATCCGCCGTCGCGGATATCCTGGCCCCGGGAAATTCCTAGGAGGGGCATCGAGCCGCCTCCTCCCCTGGGAGGGGCCTATGACCGCCTTCCCTTAGGCGACCCCATACTTGGTGGGTGCCGCCTCCCCGTGTGAGGGGCCAATGGCCGCCTCCCCCCGGGCGCTCCCATCCATAATGGGTGGCGCCCCTCCTCTAGGGACCTTGAAATTACTGCTCACCGATCATGACCTTACCGCAAGACCAAAAATAAATACGACGTTTTTATGAACCTATTGAAGAAAGCGAATAACTTAACATTGCAATATTCTTCCTCCTTATCTACACATTCAACACATCTTTCAATTAGACTGTGATACTCCGCTCCACTGGGGAAGAAAATGTTATGAAGCAAATCATTTTATTGCAGTATAAACATTGACATCTTTATTAACCACTAAAACCTGGAGAAAAAGATACTATCAAAGTAAATCGATTTTATTGTACTACTAACGTTGCCATAAGGGGCTGGTGGGTGGGTCAAAATTGCTCCTTGTTCCGTCGAGGGCTCACGTGCAACGAGAGGGTGCAGCTTCCGAGCACAGGAACAAGAGGATGCTTCTTTGGATTGTTGCTCTTTTTATTCCTCTTCGGGAGGGCGTGTACCCTCCTCTGGTACGCCTATGGGGCGTGGCCAACGATGTAGGTGTCTAGGACAACCCTTCTTGGGCGGGAAAAGGTGCGCCCCGGCTACGCCGCTTCGGGCATACCAGCCGAGACACGCCCCCCGCCCAAAATGGTTTCCCGGGGGGATCCGGGCCCCCTACCATACGTTCGGGGGGACCGAGTGGTCGCCCCTTTCCAATATATCTCAACACGGCTCCAGTTAACGGACCTCTGGCGTTCTACTCCCGGTGCATAACTCGTCGACAGAGCCATGTCGATAAATATTGCACAGCCTTCTTTCCTCAAGAAGAATTAGTACGCACTCACAATGTCCAATATTTCCACAATTCCTCTATTTGCAGTAATATTTACAACAAGGGGTGGTGAGGGACAGAGTCTCTGAATTAAGCAGAAAGCTCTCACCCAGTCAAGAGATCAGGGCTAGATCCAACACCGTTTTTTAGCTCACTGCACCATCCCAGTTTCAGAACCTGGCTGTATGCAAATTAGTCTGTTCCTGTCCCAGTGCATGATGGGAACAGGGCAAACCAAACTACAAAAGCCAATTCTTACACTGGGAAGGAAACAAGCTCCCGGGGACCGGTTTCTGGCATTACAGCCGTCTTCGGCCCGGTTTGCTTGAATCCTGATGGTGCAATAAGCAAGGGTCTCTTTCTGGTGAAGAATTGGCTTGGTAGTTTAGTCTGCCCTGTTCCCATGATGCACTGGGCCAGGGACAGACTGATTTGCATATAGCCAGGTTCTGAGCTGGGATGGGGCAGTGAGATAAATAACGGTGATGGATCAAGCCCTGATCTTTGGACTGGGTAAGAGTGATCTGCTTAACTCAGACACTCTGTTCATCACCACCCCCTTTTCTAAATCGTTTTTGGCCACCATAGGTGTGGCAGGGTATACTCAGACATGAGTCCCTTTCTTACTGCTCCATCAGGATTCAAGCAAGCCGGGCCGAAGAAGGCTGAAATGCCAGAAACCGGTCCCCGGTAGCTTGTCTCCTTTCTGGTGAAGAATTGGCTTGGTAGTTTAGTCTGCCCTGTTCCCATGATGCACTGGGCCAGGGACAGACTGATTTGCATATAGCCAGGTTCTGAGCTGGGATGGGGCAGTGAGATAAATAACGGTGATGGATCAAGCCCTGATCTTTGGACTGGGTAAGAGTGATCTGCTTAACTCAGACACTCTGTTCATCACCACCCCCTTTTCTAAATCGTTTTTGGCCACTATAGGTGTGGCAGGGTATACTCAGACATGAGTCCCTTTCTCACTGCTCCATCAGGATTCAAGCAAGCCGGGCCGAAGAAGGCTGAAATGCCAGAAACCGGTCCCCGGTAGCTTGTCTCCTTTCTGGTGAAGAATTGGCTTGGTAGTTTAGTCTGCCCTGTTCCCATGATGCACTGGGCCAGGGACAGACTGATTTGCATATAGCCAGGTTCTGAGCTGGGATGGGGCAGTGAGATAAATAACGGTGATGGATCAAGCCCTGATCTTTGGACTGGGTAAGAGTGATCTGCTTAACTCAGACACTCTGTTCATCACCACCCCCTTTTCTAAATCGTTTTTGGCCACTATAGGTGTGGCAGGGTATACTCAGACATGAGTCCCTTTCTCACTGCTCCATCAGGATTCAAGCAAGCCGGGCCGAAGAAGGCTGAAATGCCAGAAACCGGGCCCCGGTAGCTTGTCTCCTTTCTGGTGAAGAATTGGCTTGGTAGTTTAGTCTGCCCTGTTCCCATGATGCACTGGGCCAGGGACAGACTGATTTGCATATAGCCAGGTTCTGAGCTGGGATGGGGCAGTGAGATAAATAACGGTGATGGATCAAGCCCTGATCTTTGGACTGGGTAAGAGTGATCTGCTTAACTCAGACACTCTGTTCATCACCACCCTTTTTCTAAATCGTTTTATTTGCAGTAAGGCTTCTGGTTCAAAAGAAAATACTGGCGCGTTTCGTTTGTTATAACTAACTTGATCACGTACTAATTCTTCTTGAGGGGCTCAGGGCAGCGGCGCATTGCTATTGAGCTGGAAAGAATGGCTGTTCATACCAAATAAAAGCTGATTTGGAAAAAGCTGTCGTGTGTCAGAGTGCTGCTTACTAGTTGGACCTCCCCAGCGAGCGTGATGTTAAAGTGGCTGTCCTGCCGCTAAACCCGCCCCTCTCTGAAGTGAGGGTTGCTGAGTTCACGATTCACGGGGCTCTACATGCAATACACAGGACAAAAAGGATAAGAACAGTCAGGCTTCCGGGGGCTCAGGGAGAGCCTTGATTTTGTGCGTAATTTTGAGTGCATCCATCTGAGGACATATCGGGACTACACCTCCCAGCAAGCAACGTATGGCACTCGATCATTAAAATGACAAAGGTTTATTGTCAAGTAAGATATTCTCGTATGCCCCAAGGTCATTCACTAACAGAACTTGTGCCTTATGTTTATTTAAAAAAGGTATTAACATCTGATGCACGTTTTTGCGTCACTGCAATGAAATCTTGTAGTTCTTACAGCTTTCCTTATTTCAGTTCTCACAATTAACGCTTGTAACTAGGGAGTATTGTAATGAGCAGGGACTAAAGGTTTTGGAAAACACTTTGTTGCTTTTAAAAAGTTGCTAAAATGGGAAATGATGTTTGCATGGTTTGTTTAGATCGGTTTCAAAGGAAAACCACACGCGAGATTTTCTCTTTTGATGTTCCATATAAGTGATTACCTGAATAACAGAAACTGTTAATTTCTGCTACCTGAAATGCAAAAGGATAACCACACATTTGTAATAGTTGGAAAAGCTACTGTAGGTGTTTTTACAGGTTTCCTAATTACTGCACATGCTTTATCCCAAGCCCTTGGCTACCTCTATTGAGTTTAACGTGGTGGTGGATGACACAAAATCCAGTTTAATTACAGATGAGCACAGGCTGGATTGTTGTAAAAGACTATTTTGATTTTCTGTTTGTGGGTGTAGAGTAGCACATCCAGAACAGGGAAATTAGTTCGTAAGAACTTTGGCTAAACGCATTTTATTAGGTCTTTTACTAAGAGCTCTAGGTAAAGCTATCAGACCATCAACATAGATATATTGGTGAAGAGAGATGTAAAATCAAATATATACATATATATTACATACATAAAAGGTTAAACGCTCTGCTAACTTATGCATGTGCCGGAATGCTCAGTTTATGATTTTATGAAGATTCCCTTTGATGACAATGATGGGAAAGATATTAGTGGAGTTGAAAGCCAATGCTTGCCAAAGAATTGTACAAGCAGCTGTATATCCATAGCTGGTAGAGATATCATTTTTGACAGATCTTCCTAAAAGTTAATTCTCTCTTAAAAATAGCCTTACTTCTGTTTGCTTCCAAGATCTTGGAAAATTGTTCAGCTCTCTAATACTAACCCTAAATGCAGTGCATATGTGTCATTTCAATGGGATTTCGACACCAATGGGAAGCTTGTGAAGGGGTATGCCATTTGTTTAACCCGTAATGTGGGTTCTTTGATTAAATGGTATACTGAGAAATGTATGTATTAACTTAGGAAGAAAGTGCGTTCTAGTAAGCTGTTCTCTGGCCTTCATAGAAAATTAGTAACCATTCATTAGTTGGAGAAACCTACTTACACAATGTACTCATAAGTGTAACCTATTGTTCATTAACTCATTGTCTACGTGGGGTTTACCCAAATCCATCAAAACCCAGCAAGATTCCTCTACTGATCACAAATGCCAGGCCTCTAAAAATATTATAGCTTGATACTTTCAGAAAAAGGTTATGGAAGACTAAACATGATCATTTAAAATTCATTTTTTCTGGTTTCGGAACATAGGAAAAGCATCTGATTTTGTGAAAAGTCGATTTCAGTGGAGCTTGGTAGAAGTTTGATATTCATTACTATACTGTTGATATTCTTGCTACCCTGTGTGCATCCTGGGTAGAGACTCTAGACTGGACCAAAATGACTCACCACCTTCTTCATTCCACATTACTAGGTTTTTAAATGTCTGCTTTTGTTTTGTTTCTCAGGGTGTTAAAACACCTAAGTGTAGCGATGCTCATTGTGAAATGCCGTTTAATGTTTCTTCCTAGTTAAAAAGGCGTCTTATTTGTTTTTTTTTTAGGTCTTTTTTGAAGAAAGCATGCCATTTTAGAATTTCTGTCTTATTAGAGCCGATAATGATGATTAAATGGCCAGTAGGGTTTCAATTGTGTGCCAGGACAAAACATTTACTTATATTGGCAACAAACAATAGTCCAAAGTTTGAAATTAACTGAAGGGCAGCAGTGGGGCCGATGTGAAGCAAAGAGCGTAAATATTTTAGATGTAAATATATATTTTTCGGGAACAGACACACCTTTGCATTTACAGCCCACACGAGTCGGTGGCAAGCAAAGCTGACCGTTCATTACTTTGACGCCTGTAAAAGCCAACTTGTTGAAATTGAGTTGACTCTTTAGTGACAATTCCATGTTTGTAGATGTTCCATTGTTCGGAAAGCTCCATACTAATGTCATGCAAATTGAAATAGTTCCATTTCTTTACGCTACATTGCCTTAGTGCATTTCAGCGATCTGATTGAAGGAAGAGACCATTCCAGGTAATTTGATGGGCGGTGTGTTCCACTGATCTCTCCTTTCATTTTCAAGGATTTCTTTTATTGGAAAATGAAGCTACTGTGAATTAGTTTTTCAAACTATACTGATGGGTTTATCTATAATTAATCTTCCCGCATCACTGACGTTCACCATTTAACCTTTCCTGTTTGATAGGTTCTTTATTCTAAATATCCCCTGCCGAGAAATATTGCTAGTGCCGCAATAAAATGCGGAACGCTTGAGTCATTAAGTACTGCATTGCTGAAAACCTTTTTATGTTTCGCGATAGGTAAAGTCATTTAAAGTCGGTAACAGGATTTTAGTTGTGTTTAATGTAGATTGTGGTTACAAAATTAAAATTAATGTATGCATTTCAGAACACCGCCGTCGCATGAAATAGTTGTACTTTCATAGCTTAAGCAGAAGTCTCCGAAAGCAAAGTATACATTTTTCATGGAGAACCTTGTGCTTTGCAAATTTCCCAGTTGTTACTGATAATTGTATTCTGTTGGGGCACATTTGACGATTCCTCATTAAACTCGGTTATATCTATGCCCTCCCTCATTTTTTGGTTGAGGAAAACTGACGAACTTCAAATGCCAGTGCACTAAATACATACCTTTTGGGGGGAAATTAACAGTTTCTATTTATTCTGAATTAATGTGTTTTTCCCGAAAACACCATATTATGATTCAAAATATTTTCTTTTGCTGATGGGTCTCAACTGTAATTACCTGTATTTGCAAAGCACTTCATCGCTTTTGGTATATTAACCCGGGGAACATAAATGCAAAGCTATGGAACTTTTACACAAACACATGTTAAGATATTATTGGCTGCAGAGAGAAAGTATTGAGTTAAAAATGCAGATTATATGCACTGAAGAAAACAAAATTGATTAGTAAAATGATTAAATTAATCTCGGCCACTGGCAAATGGCATGGCCACTTCCCAAACCATCGAGTTAAAATTGTAATGGGCAGAGCTCAAAAGTTGCTCATTGTGGATTTAGACAATAAATGAAATCCTAAAATGTGCGTTTCTTTGGGACTTGTTTAGAAGAGCGAAGGATGCAGACATTAAAGCTAGTGCTTATAAAGTCTTGGCATGGTGTTAAAACTTCATTTTAAAACCCAATCTGTTCCTACAATATGAAGGGGAATACTTCTAAGGGGCCTATTGCTAACAAGGTTGCGCGTTTGTCGGCTAACCTTTGGTAGTCTAGTCTGCCATTGCCTGCGGTCTCACAGTTCATGGCAGATATTCGTTTTGGGGGTTGTTGTATTTTGTCTCTTTTGTTTCGTTGCTGACTTTTTGATTGACACATTTGTCAAGGTTATGCAGAAACAAAAACCAAGATTAATATTTTACCATTCTAATTGTTGCTACATTGCACTTCTCTGAAGGATTCTGCATGCAAATCTTTAATTATTTAAAGGCCCGTCTTCTGAAGAACTGAAGTGGAAATGAAAGCCCTCTCTGCAGCCTCTTTTGTCAGTGATAGGCCGTGGGCAGGAAAGTGTTTCTGTTTAGGTCTTCCTTCTTCCCTCCACATTTGCACCTTGGCTTCGTTTTTGAAGTCAGTCTGCATTGCTGGACCGTGCGATTTTGAATACAGGCCTTCGACTATTGCACAGTTAGGATTTTTGTCAGTTTAGGAGTAGTAAATATAGGACTCCTAACTTTAGGACACCTAAATGCCTTCTGTGAATACCAAAAGTCTTAAAGTTAGGATTTTTCTCAGTTTAGGATTAGTAAAGTTAGGTCTCCTAACTTTACTACTCCTAAACTGGGAAAAGTCCTAACTTTAAGACTTTTGGTATTCACAGAAGTCATTTAGGAGTCCTAAAGTTAGGACTCCTAACTTCTGTGAATACCAAAATGAGTAAGTGTCTTCTGTTAATACCAAATGGTAGTAAGTTTAGGATTTTGTCTTAAGTTAGTTCTGTGAATCGGGCCCTTGGTTTATATGCGTCTCGTAATCGCTTCTAAAAATCATTCACAATCAAATCTAGTGTGATATTTGTTTTTTATCTCGGTCACCTGGCGTTTATTTTGCCCCTAACATGGCAGTCAGACTACGAACTTGGAGGAAATCGGTCGCTGATTTCTTGCTAGTGATAGAGGAAAGTGCTGAGAAATCTTTCGTGTAGGTGTGACCCAGTTTACAACGTTTCAGATGTGAAAAATATATAGGTTTGTTTGCCATTAATGCTACTTGTAGAGTTTAGATGCACAAGTTGTTTTTGATATGCTAAGAAGGTTCGCTCCTCAGTTTGTCACAGAAGGACTAGGTTGTGACAGTTTTTTGAGGTACAATTGCCGATGGGGGCCATTCCCTTGTCATGATATCAATTGGACAAAGCACACTTTTGCGTAAACAATTTTATTGTTGAGTTCAGGTTTACTGTCTACCTCCAACTAAGTTAACGAAGGAGTCGGTATCTGAGAGAGAAACTTGGATTGTGTGTCCTTATTGCCTCACATCATATAAAAACCACTTGTGCCCGGTGTTATTTTTGTGAACTTATGAGGGCTCAACAGATGCAATACACTGATTTGACTGTACAGTACAGTCAACATAGATTGTTAGCTTTACCAACACCTCTATCTTCCTCTGGGCCGAATTTTGGTGTCTGAAAGAAGGGGAACTAAAGGCATTATTTCTAGACTTTCATTTTAGGGGAGGGCGGGCACACTAAGTGGCACTTATAAAACAGACTGGGCCTCCAATTACACAGTTTCCATAGGAATAGCATTTTTTAGTTTTGCTAATAACCATGGAACTATTTGCAAATCTTCACAAAACCTTCCAAAAAAGGATACATTTATCATCTTCCTGGAACATCCAAAAAAAAGTACATTTATCATCTTCCTGGAACATTTCAAGGTGATCCGTCAAGCGAGAGCTGAGAAAAAACATAATTTTACCGTGTAACCCCATAGGAAATTTTAGGAAGCGATACAGGAAAAAAATGGCTGAACAGAAAAACATCATATTTGGCAGAAGTTAGAACTTTACTCCTATACTGTGCTTTTTATGATCTTGCTTGACAGCTCAGCTGTCACCAGACAATTATGTGAGCGTCAATAGAGAGGGGTGTTTGCTCCGCCGTCATGTTGGGAGCCTAGAGTACATGTTTTGATTGAGCAGAAGATGTGTGCTTTCACAAACAAGTCCTTGCCCTCCACACAGCTGTGATCATTTTGTTTATTCATCTAGTTGCCTGAGCTTGAATCTTCCGGGGCGCACACGACATTGTAATGCTATTAAAGTAAAGGGAATCCTTTGTGTCCGTTTGGCGTTGTAGTTGCTGCCCACTGCTGTATTACCTGCTGAGTTACTGGGGCCATTGTTGCCGCTGTTAACCGCTCGCTGGACCCGCTGCGCGGGTCCCGCTTCGCGGTCTGAGGAGAAGAACTGTCAGGACTTGTGGAGTGCGAGGGCTGAGGCAAGGAGTGTTGCAGGGCTGCGAGCGTTAACAGGGACTCCGTATCCCAGGAGTCCCTGTGGAGACCAATTCGAGTCACCTGGTCCACTCTCCCTGCCTGACACGCCCCCCGCCCTCGAACACTGAAAGGCGGGGATACCTGGAGCCACTGCGGCAATCCTTTGTGTCCGTTTGGCGTTGTAGTTGCTGCCCACTGCTGTATTACCTGCCGAGTTACCGGGGCCACTGTTTCCGCTGTTAACCGCTCGCCAGACACGCTGCGCGCGTCCCGCTTCGCGGTCTGAGGAGAAGAACTGTCAGGACTTGTGGAGTGCGAGGGCTGAGGCAAGGACTGTTGCAGGGCTGCGAGCGTTAACAGGGACTCCGTATCCCAGGAGTCCCTGTGGAGACCAATTCGAGTCACCTGGTCCGCTCTCCCTGCCTGACACACCCCCCGCCCTCAAACACTGAAAGGCGGGGATACCTGGAGCCACTGCGGGAATCCTTTGTGTCCGTTTGGCGTTGTAGTTGCTGCCCACTGCTGTATTACCTGCTGAGTTACCGGGGCCACTGTTGCCGCTGTAAACTGCTCGCCGTCTGAGGAGAAGAACTGTCAGGACTTGTGGAGTGCGAGGGCTGAGGCAAGGACTGTTGGAGGGCTGCGAGCGCTGACAGGGACTCCGTATCCCAGGAGTCCCTGTGGAGACCAATTCGAGTCACCTGGTCCGCTCTCCCTGCCTGACACGCCCCTGCCCTCTCCACACCCTATTTAGCAAAAACAGTTTACCGCCGCGCAGGAGCGCGCCGGGAGAAGCCCGGGACAAGGGCGGGACCGTCTGTGGCCGTCAGGGGCCGAAGGAGGCTGGGCTTGGCCTACCCTCTAACATTGTGCTTTTTATCCACAAGATACAGTACGTCCCTGTGGACTGGGGTTTGGTGCGGACTGGAATAATAGGCGTGGAAGCCGTATGTATTTCGATATGGTAGCTGTTTTTATTATTAATGTTCTTAATCCCGACAGTGAAGGGGGTAGGAGTCTGATAGTTGTAGAGCCCTCCCGAGCGTCAGCCGGACAGTGGGGTCTTCGGGGCGTCTTCTGA
Source organism: Lissotriton vulgaris (assembly GCF_964263255.1). Classification (NCBI taxonomy): domain Eukaryota; kingdom Metazoa; phylum Chordata; class Amphibia; order Caudata; family Salamandridae; genus Lissotriton; species Lissotriton vulgaris. Next base: position 436,295,879 of record NC_141694.1, read on the forward strand.
TCACCAGGCGGATCCGGTGTAGCCTCGGAGGGAACAGAGAGACAGGGCAGTTAGTCCTTTTGGCATGGACTGTCAGAGTACTAACACCAACACCCGGGTCGTGAGGGGATAACGCAGAACGTGAGGACGGGGACGGTAAGGGAGATTCGGAGGCAGGGGAAAGGGGAAAGTAAAGGGAATGGGGAGAAAGTGCCCAGGTGGGTGAGGGGTTACAGGGTCTATGGTACAGAGAGGGGTGCAGTGCCGCTATTAAATATACTACAGTGCTTTAGTGATCTATCAGTGCAATTATACTACTATACAAGTATTTACAGGTATCTACAGAGGGGCACGGAGAAAAGGTGACAGTGTACTCACGTGCCCCGCCGCAACTCTCCAGCGAATCGCGGCCGCTCTCCAGCCACCTCCTGAGGACTCCACCACTCTTCGGTCCAGACGTCCTCCGCTTCCTCGTCTTCACTCCTCGCACTCCTTCTGCTCTCCGTCTCCGGCTCTATACGCGCTATCTCCTGCCACGAGTCTGCTGCCTGAGAGCGTCTCCTCTCTTCGTTGCCGGCTTTTCTGTGTCTCGGGCTGATCTTGGGGGCGGGACTTCCGGGTACACAGGAGGCTGCTTCCGGGTCCGGACTTCCGGGTTCTCTGGGGTCACGGGAAGCTGCTTCCGGGTCAGTGCGCAACCCCGCTGGTCGGTCAGTTTCCTGCAGGGGGAAAAAGAAAGGAGAAGTCCTGGTCGTCAGGGACGCAGGAGGGTTAGCGTTCAGGAAGTCGCTGCTCGGGCGCTGCCCGGTCGAGGTGAGGGTCGCTCCCCTTCCACATCCCCTTTCCCTAGCTGTCTTTCTTGTGGGGGAGGCAGGTGGGGATACCGGGAAAGATAGTCAGCATTGCCCTGTTCTACCCCCTTTCAGTGTAATGTCTTGAACCGGTATGGTTGCAGGGGCTGGAACCACCGAAGCACACGGTCATTGTGTCCCCGGTTTCTTGCCATCCACTCAAGAGGAGCGTGATCTGTACATAGAAGAAACTCCCGCCCATCTAGATAGTATCGAAGGCGCTCTATTGCCCACTTAATGGCCAGGGCTTCTTTCTCCACTACCGCGTACTTCATTTCCTGAGGGAAGAGTTTTCTGCTGAGGTAGAGGATAGGCCTCTCCACCCCTGTCTGGTCTTTTTGGGATAGCACGGCTCCCAAACCCTGGTCTGAGGCGTCTGTATGCAGGATAAAGGGTTGTGTGTAGTCGGGGCTGATCAGGACTGGTTCTGACACTAGGGATCGCTTGAGGTCGTGAAAGGCCTGCCACATCTGAGGAGTGGGGTGTTGTAATATGGTCTCGGTTCGGATGTTTTTCTTCAGTAGGTCTGTCAAGGGAACTGCTGTTTGGGAAAAGTTGGGGATGAACCTCCGATAGTACCCTAACAGCCCAAGAAAGGCACTGAGGTCCTTTTTGGTTTGGGGGAAGGGGATGGTCTGGATGGCCTTTATTTTGTTGTCCTGAGGTCTGATAACGCCCTCCCCAAGTAGGTACCCTAGATATTTTACGGATTGAGCGGCTAGAGTGGTTTTAGCGGGATTGATAGTGAACCCGTATTCCCCCAGGGAGGTGATAACACGTTTCAGGTGGGAGAGGTGCTCCTGCCAGTCATGGCTATGAATGACGATGTCGTCCAGGTAGGCTCCCGCGTATTGGGCATGGGGTTGGAGGACAATGTTCATGGCCCGCTGGAACGTCGCAGGGGCCCCATGAAGCCCGAAGGGCATGACTCTGAATTGGAACAGGCCATCCGGCGTGGAGAACGCTGTTTTCTTCTTATCTTCGCTTTTCAGGGGAATCTGCCAGTATCCCTTGAAGAGATCCAAGGTGCTAATGTAGCTGGCTCTGCCTATACGTTCTATCATCTCGTCTACTCTTGGTAGCGTATACGTATCAAAACTGGAGACTTTATTGACCTCTCGAAAGTCTATGCAAAATCTTGTGGAGCCATCAGGTTTGGGGACGAGGACGATAGGTGCACATCAGTTCTCATTTGAAGGGTCATACTGTGGATTTTGGCAACAGTTTGTGTTGTCACCGCCCAGATTAACATAATAGATCTGGATTTTCTGCCTCCACTAGCACTTTGCAATCATCCTGAGGAGATGGTCTTTCTTCCTACTTTTAAGAGAAAGTGCAACGAGTCCATGCTCAAATTGAACCTCTTTCAATTTCAGTGCTTCCAGCGCTGCGGGATCCCTGAGCACTCTTATGTGCCTCTGGTCGCAGTTTTTATCGTTGGCGCCTCCAGGCATGTGACAATCATGCTGACTGGTGGGGGTCTCTTTGAGGAAAGTTGAACAGATGTGTTTTTTAAGCACACAACAAAATTTAAATGTCTGTAAATGAACTGTGCTGACACTCAAATCCATACATTGGGTGATGAGATTTTCTCACATTGTGCGCTGTATACTTTTATCAGTAAACTGTCTTTAAACACCATGCATACTCCACTTTACCCCATTCCACCCTATTGTGCTCCACTCCACACCATTGCACTCTACTCTGCACCCCTCTACCTGCACCACTCCACTCTGTACCAATGGACTCTACCCTACACTACTCTACTACACACCACTGTACTCTTTACCACTGCACTCTACATAACTCCTCGCCACCCTTCTCTGCAACACTGCACTGTATGCCATTGCACTCTACGCTAATGCACTCTACACCACTTTACTCAAAACTAAAGCACTCTATGCCAATCTTCTTTGCACTAAATCACTCTACACCACTATACTCTACGCCACTCTATTCTTCTTTGCGCCACTGCTCTCTAGGCCACTCCAGTCTGTGCCACTGCACTCTATGCCAATGAATGCCACTGTATTCTACACCACTGCACTGTACAACAGTATACTCCATAACACTACACTCTCTGCCACTGCACTCTATGCCCCTCTAATTTACTCTGCACCACTGCACTCTGCAACATTCTACTGTACACCACTGCGCTCAACTTCAATCTACTCAGCCACTGCAGTCTACGCAACTCTGTTGGACTCGCCGGCACACAGTGCAACTCCACACCATGCCACTGCACTCTACACCACTTTGCTCAAAATTGATAGTCTATGCAACTGCACTGTATGCCAATCTACTTTGCACCACTCCACTGTACGTCACTGTACTTTACTTTTTGAAACTGAACTCTACTCTACATAATTCCAGTCTACGTCACTTTACTCCACCACTGGATGCCACTGCACTCTACACCAATGCACTCTGTGACATTCTACTCTGCCCCTCTACTATGCACCACGCCACCCTCCCCTGCACCGCCCTACACCACTGCACTCTACCCCACTTTTGTGCACTCTATGCCAATACCCTGTATGCCACTCATCTGCACTCTATGCCAGTGCACACTACTCTTCTGCACTTTGCGCCATTTGACTACTGTGCATCACTCTACTCTGCCAGTACACCCCACCCACCTAGTCCATGCACCACTGAACTCTCTACCACTCCATACCACTCTGCAACACTGCACTTTACGCCACTACTCTATACCACTCAACTCCACCCTTCACCACTCCCTGCCACCTCGCTCTACTCTAAAACAATCTACTCTGTGCCACTGCACTTTACGCCACTCTACTCCAATCTGCACCACTCCACTCTGCACCACTGCAGTCAACGCTGCACCTCTCGACTCCACCCTACTCTTTGCAACTGCACTCTATGCCACTGCACTCTAAGCCCTTTCTCTATGCCACTGCACTCTACGCCCTTTCTCTATGCCACTGCACTCTACCCTGCATCACTATACTCTACCGTGCACCACTCCATGCCACTTCACACTACTCTGAAACAGTCTACTCTATGCCACTGCACTCTGCGCGTCACTCCACTGTATGCCACTGCACGCCACTCTACGTCACTTCACTCTACTCTAAACCACTGCACTCTACGCCAATTCACTCTAAACTACTTTACCCAAAACCAATTCACCCTACACCACTCTACCTTTGCCAATTACTTTGCACCACTGCACTTTACACCACTATACTCTATAACATTCTATTCTATGCCACTGCACGCTAAGTCAATCTACACGATTGCGCGTTATGCCACTGCACTGTATTCCACTCTATTTTACTCTGCACCACTGTACCCTACATCACTGCTCTCTGTGCCATTCTACTCTGTACCACGCAACACTGCGCCTCTCTAGGACACTGCACTAGGACACTGCATTCTACTCTGCATGACTGCACTCTACAAACCTGCATTCTGTGCCTCTGCATGGCTTCCCAACACTGCTCTCTCCGCTACTAAACTCTCTGCCACTCTACTGTGCATTGCTTCACTCTGTGCCAATGTACTCTAAGCCACTCTAATCTACTCTGCACCACTGCTCTCTACTCTAAACCACTGCTCTTGATAGCCAGGCAGCTTTAAAGAACTGGAGGAGCAGACCGCAGGCCTGGATGAAGTAAACAAGTCAAACCAATCACACCGACCTGTACTTGGCACACCCGGATTTAAAGCCTGAATCTACCTATAGGATTAGCTTATGTATGAACCCTGCTGAAATAGAGTTTGAGCAGCATGGCCGGCTCTGAGCACGGGCGTAGCGTAGACATGCACATATTGGCTTGCAATAGGCACACCAGCAGCACATGTCCTTGCACTGGCCTTCTTAATAAAGGCTGAGGACATCCTCACTCGAGCTCCGACCGCACACGCTGATTGGTTGAGGAGTATTGGACTCACTGACCATAACTAGGCATCACTTTCAACATGCTGTATGCTCCTTTCTTATTGGCCTATTATAGAGACTTTCCCCATGGGATGCTTCATGTCTCCATTTAAATGTAACTGCTGTAATGAAAGTTTTGAGAGCAGGAGGGTTAAGGTGCTCCATATGACCAGATTTGTGATTGTGCTCGGAATCGGTTTGTTGGTTCGTCTGCTATAAATTCGACTGCTGCCTTGTTGTAAGGCCTCTCCTTCCAAATGTTGAAGTCAGCAGTCACCAAGACATTTGCAAAATACTGCATGTCTAAAGAAATGTCTAGCATATTTGTTAGAAATCTTGTGACATGATGAAGCTGTGTAGGTCTGATATGTATCTATGGACTCTGCACTCAATAGAACAAGTTACTGCAGAGATTTCCACGCAGGTGAGCTGTGTGTGAGATAGTGCACCCCTACCTCTTTTCACATGTCCATTTTCATGAATATGTTTGAAACCTGTAGGGATCTGATGATCGTTAAACATTCAGTAGAAACCAATTGAGAGAGTGGGAAGACAGGGAGTAAATGGATTGAAGTTTTTGCTCGAGGCCAGCTGCAAGTTAGGCACATATATTAGTTGGTCCGTGCTGTTTTATGGATGGTGGTTAGGAGAACGTTGCCACCATTTTGTGAAGAAGTTAAAAGGGGATAGTCTTGAGGAGCTTCCCTGCACAAGGCATGCTGAGTGAAGCGTTAAGGCTGTATCATAAGCATTTAGCTGAAAAGTAGAACTTGGAAGATATTTACTGACGATTCTTGGCCGAGTCATTTTAGGTAAGAGGCATTTTGGCTTGCTACAAAAATGCAATGAGTGTCTCCTACTTGACCTATAATGTTTTAGATTTTGCTTGACACAGCTCTAATGGGCATCTCATCCTATATAAGTCAAGGCACTATGCAAAAAATCATTTCAACATTTTATTAAAAAGTTCTTGTTTTTTCCCCTAAATTGATAAGTGTTTGTATTTCATTATTCATTTATACAAAAGTGACACACAAATCTTTTTAAATAGTTTACAAATACATTTTTTTGAAGGAAAGCTTTTTTTAAACCTATGTTTTTAAGACATCACAAACTATGAAACAATACATTTATAAAATACAATACATATAAATACACTTCCTATAAATGGTTAATGACTCTTCATAACCCCATCAAAAGCAAAAAGAAACCTTATCACATCATACCACACCTCTCATTCCATCTCATTCTCACCTAAACCAAACATGCAAACTCACATTCCAAACCACATCAATTTCCCAACAAACCTAGGTGTACTAATAAGACACATGGTAGAGATCCTTTTCAAGTGTCCATAATATTGCCGCCAGCCGGGAATATATCACTCCAACGTACGTTTCGGTAGATTCAATAAATTGGTGTCCACCTTCCTCAGGGCCATTTGATATTAAATGTCTTTTCCATGACACAGGTGTGATGGGAATCCGATAGAGTAGATTAGAGTATTCTACTCTCCACAATTATGTATCCTAGTAGATGTTCCTTTCAGTACTACAGCGTGCTGCAATATCAGTTGGTTTTAGAAAGGGATGTACAGAGTTGGATCCCCGTCTTTATGCTGTGTGGCGCTGCCTCAATTCTTTTTGTCATTGGGTTTAGGCACCGTCTGTTCTCTACAGTGACGCAGAATTTATGCTTTCAGGGCGAGCTCTAGTCCAAGCCAGGGTCATTCGGTTTTTCCTTTATTTACTGCTTAAAACGTTCCTGCTATTAATTCTGGTCTCATTAGCCCACATCGGTCTCATTCCTTTTGCAAGTAGCTGAGCCTGTCAGTACCACATGGTTGCTTTTTTCAGGCTGTGCGGTCCCCGTATCCCTTCCCGCATATCTGCAAACCACTAACCCCGAGAGGCTGAACGCGGAAGGCCATGCGTTTAAATGCCTAGGATGAGATGCCCATTAGCAGTGTGTCAAGCCAAATCTAAAACATTATAGGTCAAGTGGGAGACACTTATTGCATTTTTGTGGTCCTTCTCCCAAACCTCGAAAGTAGCATCAGGGGGTACCTTATTTTAATAGAAGCATTTTGGCTTGCTAGTCATGACTGAAGCAGCAGTGTTTAGTGGCAAGGAGGGAAGGCTGTGGAAAATCCTGCACTTTCACTGGGAACAGCGATGACTTTAATTAGTTGATGTTAAGAGCGGAAACTTTTAACAAGTATAGTTGGGCATCCTCTGTGATTGAGTTCTTGGCCTAAATCTGGTTCGATGAAGACTTCAGACTTGAATGGGTGAACGATCTGAAGTTCATGACATAGAACAATGTCAGAGATTAATTGGGGATCTTAAGGATGATGCGTGCGAGTGGCTTTTCAGCGCTCAAGGCAAAAGTGTTTGCCTGAAAAAATTGAAGGTTTGGACAGGTTTGTTGAAATGCACATCAAATTCTAGGGTTAATCTAAAAGAAAAAAAACAATTTTGTAATCAGAACAATGCAAGTTAACTTTCTACCAGATTAATGTTGAGTTTAGCGTAACCGCTCTGAAAAATTCATGACCTGAAAGTGATTGTTTATTGGTTCGTCAATGTTAGTGTGTCTGGTAATGCGAAAGAAAAGCAGTCCTTTTGTGGTACACATTCGAACATCCACTCCACGGCCTAGGCGATCACTGTGATGCTGTGCTTAAAGGTAAATTTTAACAAGAATTGACATAGCCAATAGGTCTTGCCTTTGGGACCTTATAAGTGTTTGGTTATCCAGCACAATATCCTTGGTGCAACAACATCAACTGTTGCATGGCTAAACACTTATAAGGTCCCAAAGGCGAGACCTATTGGCTATGCCAATGCTTGTCTGAATTGGTGTAGAATTTCTTTTGACTTGTGTCAACAATTTATTGTCTAGGTTGGTACTCTGAAATTCTTTACACCTGCTTTTCTAGGAAAGCCGGACTGCTCTGTGTCACACTAACCGGACTGAGCTATAGATTTTTTCGTGTGAATACAAAGGACCTATTTGAGGTGGCGTGAAGGTATTGCATGGTGAAGCCTAACCAGCTTCACTACATAATACTCCACTTTCCTACGCTGCTGTACGTGGTGTGTGTGCGCGATTTTGTCTCCCCATGTTGTACTTACTGTGTATTAGGGAAGCTTGTCCATGAAGGATGCTTGCACTGTTGCTGCCTCGGCTGTATCTGGTTTGCGTGTGTGATTGTGTGTGATAGAACTTTGAACCGCCATGTATCTGAGAGAAGCTTGCACTGCATCACCTCATGCTGTACCTGCTGTTTGTGAGGGAAGCTTGTGCATGAAGGACACTTGAACTTTTGCTACATGTGCTGTACTTGGGGGGAGGGGGGGGAAGGGTGTGTGCGTGTGTGTGTGCGTGTGTGTGTGTGTGCGTGTGTGTGCGTGTGTGTGCGTGTGTGTGTGTGCGTGCGTGTGAAGCTTGCACTGCATCTCCTAATGTTGTTCCTGGTGTGTATGAGGGAAGCTTGTGCTTGAAGGATGCTTGCACTGTTGGTGCCTGTGCTGTATCGGATGTGTGTGTGTGCGAGAGAGAGATTGTGTGTAATAGAAGCTTTTTCGGAGTCTCCTAATGTACCAGCTGTGTGCGAGAGAAGCTTATGCATGGAGGATGCTTGTACTGTTGCTGCCTGTGCTGTACCGTGTGTGTGTGTGTGTGTGTGGTGTGTGTGTGGTGTGTGTGTGGTGTGTGTGTGGTGTGTGTGTGGTGTGTGTGTGGTGTGTGTGTGGTGTGTGCGGGGTGTGTGCGGGGTGTGTGCGGGGTGTGTGCGGGGTGTGTGGGAGAAGCTTGAACGGCGTCTCCCCATGTTGTACTTGCTGTTTATTAGGGAAGCTTGTGCAAGAAGGAAGCTCAGTGTGTGTGTGTGTGTGTGTGTGTGTGCGTGTCTGTCCTGCCTTGCTGCCGGTCGCATGAACCTATTGTGTGTATGAGTGAAAGTGAAATGTGTACTTTCGGTGCCCAGGCCTTCTCCACTGTTCTGCAGCCGACAGCTTTGTATTTGTTCCGCATGAAGGGAAGTTTATAAAGTGGCGTCTGGTGACATTTGAAAGCTTTGGGGCGAATGTCGGGACTCACGGCTAAATCATACATGTCAATCGAGAATAGACCCGATTCAGGCGGGAGACTCCGGAATTTTAAATTTTAAACAGCTTTGTTTTAGGAACAGACACAATCTCATCTGCTGGGTTCATAGAAGGCCGGGGTTTGTCTGTTGTTGGGCTCTGGTAGTAACACCTACTTGCATGCGCGCACTCTCTGGGTGTTGTCGGCAAGCAGCACTTCTTAAATTAAAGGAACACGGACAGCCAATCAAAAGATAATTTAGAAAGCTGAGACTATATCCACTAAGAGTAATTCAACAAACTGAACACCAAAATTACAAAAAGTATACTGATGCATCACGTTTCATCTAGTGCTCAGTAGAACACATGAATAAAAAAAAAACTGTCCCGGGACTTCATAACAAATGTTAAGTAAGAAACGTCCCCTACTTCATACGACTTCGACAGAATTATCAACGAGTTTGGATTGGACTGTCCCATAGAGGGGCTGCCAAAGATAGGTTTGTAAATGGTTGGTCCCCGTTATTAATGGCACCATGCAAACATTGCTGCATATGTGGGTCAACTCGAAAAAAACGTATACATTACTAATCAACTATATCATCTCCTACCGCGAAAGATTCCTCCTCATATATGCGGCTATTTGGCCTAATAGCGATTAGCTGTCATGTTAACAGACTGTCACATACTGGTGCACGAGTAGAATCAGAATTTTAAGTATTGATAAAAAAAAGTGTTAAAAAACAGGTACCATGTTCTGTACCGTAATACCTGGTATAAGGCTTCGCAATCAAATGTTTTGAAATGTCACGCAGGTCGATAACTCATGAGATAGGATGCATGGACGAGAGTAACATTATTTTGTTTCTTTTGCTAGGAATTTAAAGACCTAAAAATGAGCAGAACTTTAAAAAGTGTTCTTCTGAAAGGATACGGCGAGTACATCGTTTACTTTTAACTTGGTTACTATACTACATTATTTGTAAGATTTGACAGACCACCCTTGAATTTCTAAAGCCAAGGCAGACGTCGCACAAAACCTAGACCTACATTGCCTTCTAGTGGCATTTGACTTGAAGCAGGCGCGAATATGCTTGCCGGTGGAATGGATATGTGCCCGAGGAAAACCTTATCGAAACCAAATCAAATTTGACGTCTCTAACCGATAAAACGTTAGTTTTAGTGGCATTTTGCATGGCTAAATAATATTCCGAGTGGTGCTTTTAATTTATTTTTTGTGGCAGGGTACGGTCCTAAAACAAAATTCACATTTTGTAGTTAGTAGATTTTTTTTATTTTTTTTTTATAAGTACACAACATTAAAACATCAGCAAAATAGTGTCATAACCTGTATCACTTAAACATTTCCTCAAAGGTAAAATAAATGCAATTTTTCTCACAATAGAAGTTAATTTGCGGCCTTGTTCAAAGTGACGTTTGGCATATTGTTTCATGTTTCAACCGCAGTATTTCCCGATGACATGAATACAAAGATAGATTTGCAACTACAACAATGAAAATATGAGCAAAATAATCAGTTTTTGGTTGAGTCTAGCCCTATAACAATTTATAAACGCGTAGCAGCTTCAATTTTCCAATAAAAGCTGCCTATCAGAAAGAGCGAAAGAGAGAGACAGAGTATGTGTGTGTTGGGAGTGGGGATTGGGTAACTGTTAAACAAGCATTGGCCGCGCGGCCACGAAATGAAATTTAAAAAAAAGGAGAGTGGTGAGCACGCGCGTCACCGCAAGTGCTACCATGCCGTCCTCCAGCTTGCTATTACGTGCATGCGCTCTTGTGCTCGTGATATGTAGCTGGGCGCCGGGAAAGTAGCACTTCTCAAAGCAGCTACTAAATGTCTCGGCCAGATCAGCGCATGCGCTGGATCAGCCCGAGACCTAAAATGCATAAGCGGCTCAGATCTTCTCGACGTAGGCCATCTCGTTGGGAACCTACTTTGCGATCTCACTTAAGCGCCCAAAGGGAAACGCGGCGCTTTGGATTCGGGAGAACCGACTGTAAGGCATTGCTTGGAACTTGCTGTAGTTCAACCATCTTCCTTCATCAGCCATATTCAGACTTTTTAAAGAAATGGTCACACTGATTTAATATTGGTTTTCTTCTGATATTAAAGGCTACTAAAGAATATGTTAAAGAGTAATTTTTGCACATACAAGGGAAAGGGAATTCTACAGACATTTGATTTGAGAATGAACGTACAACACCTGGACGGTAAGTGAAATCAGCTGTTCCAGCCCTGCCGGTTTAACCCCTTCCTCATCAGTTCTGTGAGTACCTAGACTAGTTTGCTTCCCCCTTTTTAGGTCTCGTGGCGTAACAGCGCATCAGCGCTGTGTCCGCCAGGAGATCTTTTGTTACTGAGTGTGCTTCACAGGAGACAGCACCTGGCCGCGCGCACTGCCTGTTGAAGGAGGCAATTTCAGCGGGCCACGCGCTCGAACGCGCTCAGCTGCTGTCTCCTGGGAAGCACCAACACCACACACGCATGCGCAGAAACACACACACACACACACACACACACACACACACACACACACACACACACACACACACACACACACACACACACACACACACACACACACACACACACACACACACACACACACACACACACACACACACACACACACACACACACACACACACACACACACACACACACACACACACACACACACACACACACACACACACACACACACACACACACACACACACACACACACACACACACACACACACACACACACACACACACACACACACACACACACACACACACACACACACACACACACACACACACACACACACACACACACACACACACACACACACACACACACACACACACACACACACATACACACATACACACATACACACATACACACATCCCGCGCCCGCCCACTTACCGCCACTCCGGACTTCAGCCGCCACCGCGGGGCTCCTCTCTCTAGGGCATGGGAGCCCCGCGTCACCAGCACTGCTTCTCTCCGTGGCGCGTGCGCGGGCTTCCAAAGCCGGAAGTCCCGCCCCACGGAAAGTTTCGATTTCACTCTCTGCCTTAAACCAGCACGTCCCCGCTGACACTCATTTCTCCTATTTTTTTTAGTTTTTGCTATTTAGGCTCAGGAGCTTACTCACACCCATGCTTGCGCCTTCTCCTCATTATCCTGAACAGCTGCTCTTCATATTTGCTAATGCTCATTCCCCATCCTTGGCTACAGCTGCTTAGTACGTCATGCTTTATCTTTAAATGCGCCGTTTGTTCACAATTTACTACAGGCGAGCACTTATGTGGGTGCTTGTGCGGCCACTTTATATTTACAAAACATGCACACTGCGACGTCACACTTTAACCTTAAATATTAAGTTTTTTTTGGAATGCGCCACACTGCACCTCTCTTTTGTGCCTTGCAGCTCACCTAACTCAACTTTTAAAACATTCTTATTTATTTTTCGACAAAGCGACATGCTGCGCATTAACAATGGCGGCTGTGTGCCTATTGCCAGCAGCTCACTGTCCCTTTAACATGTGTGCTGTCCTCCTGGCCCACTCCCAGTGACTGTCCCTTTAAATCCTAACTTACGTCCTGCTGCAAAGACCACCACAGCACATACTGCACCGGCTTTGAGCAGCCTGCAACAGTTAAAGTTTAAAGAAAGTTGTGTGAGTGGGAGAACAGCAGTGTCAAAGACACTCGTTTAAGCACTTTAAATAAAAAATTTTTTTTTAGAATATTTATTCATTTCATACAGCTATTATGCTTCCATTGTATGGTGTGGCTGCATGTTTTCATAAAAACCCAATTACTGGCCATATGGCACTGTGTTCAAAGCATGTGAGCTTGGTGTACATATTTTAAGCCATACCATTTAATCGCCTAGACCACATCTCTTTCTAAAGATTCATTTTAGAGCCCACCCCAGCTTCTCTTTTCTCACTGAAAGCCCTGCTCTCCGAAGCCTCTTCCCCACCCACAGCCCCTATCACTCATCGCAAAAAACTAATAGGTACCAAGTGAACTTTACTTCTATAACAATTAACACAATGCACCCTGGATGAGTCGGTGTTCAGGGCACAGCCTTGAAACCTTTGGGTTGCGACTTGCAGATAAACACTAGAAATCAGCCTTGCTACGTTTGACTCACTGAGCACACACCACGAATATTCTGGCAAAGTGAGTGCTACATTTTCATTTGCAAGATTAGGTAAAGCTGAGCAGTGGTGAATGAAGTCGGGCCAGTCATAGTGAGAAAGAACTAGAAGTTTGATTACAGAAGAAATTCTCAAGTGTTAAAAAGAATTTAGAGCTCAGAAGAGCCACCTTAAAGTATATGATAGTTGCCCTTTTTAATGAAGGAAAACGCGGTCTATACACCGGGACAAATAAAAAAAACTGATATATGCAAATGTACAATTTATTCAATGTATTCAATTAGGATCTAGAACATAACAGTTCTTTTTGGTGTAAAAATTGAATCCTTGCCAAAACTTCCATCTCCATTTGACCACCCATACTAATAGTATAGTATTCATGTATCCGACGAGTGGAGACAACAGATGGGTACGCGCAGGCATTGTACAGGGATTAGGTCGCGCGCGCGTGAGCTTCTGCCGTAGCCAGCTTTGCAGAAAGAATCGGATCACGACGCGTGCCTTGTGAACAGGTCACGTTAGTTTTTAACAGCTTTTAGGTTTCGGTTTCTTTCTCATGCATGTGCATCTGGCTTTCGAAGATTTACGGCGTGAGCTGCAATGAAGTGGCGCCTCGCTGTCGGCAGCAAGTTCTTTCTACTTATACCCCCCCAAAAAAAAATGTTATTCAATGTCACTTGTTGTGAAACAGCGCATTTCTCTTTTAAATTAGACCGCACGCTTTTCGAAATAGGAAACATGAGGGCAAATACAAGAAGCATGGAGAGACAGTCAGGAAGCGCGTTGTATATTTTATGTAATGTTATTTAATTTCACTATTTTGGAATCGGCGCATTTCAGAATTACATTAGGGCGCGTGCTTTTACAAATAGGAGACATGAGGGCAAATACAAGAAGCATGCAGAGACAGTCAGGAAGCGCATTTTATATTTTATTTAATGTTATTTAAAGCAGTAAGTTCTTTCTACTTATACCAAAAAAAAACCTAATAATGTTATTTAATGTCACTCGTGGGGAAACGGCGCATTTCAGATTTACATTAGGCCGCACGCTTTTAGAAATAGGAAAAATGAGGGCAAATACAATAAGCATGGAGAGACAGTCACAAAGCACGTTTTATATTTTATGTAATGTTATTTAATTTCACTCGTTTGGAAACAGTGCATTTCACATTTACATTACCCCGCGCGCTTTTACAAATAGGAGACATGAGGGCAAATACAAGAAGCATGGAGAGACAGTCACGAAGCACGTTTTATATTTTATGTAATGTTATTTAATTTCACTTGTTTGGAAACAGTGCATTTCACATTTACATTACCCCGCGCGCTTTTACAAATAGGAGACATGAGGGCAAATACAAGAAGCATGGAGAGACAGTCACGAAGCACGTTTTATATTTTATGTTATGTTATTTAACCAAACAAATATACAATCTTTACATATTTATTTACAAACAACAAAATAGGCACTTGCAAATCATCTTCATGCGCCAATACAGAGTTTGCAAAAAAATTCATGCAACACATTGTCATATACAATGCCAATAACTCAAACTTTAATGCTGCGAGACCTATTGCATTGCAAATGCTTGTTAGAACACTGTCATGGGGGATGCAGCAGGTGTCGAGTATGTCTAGTGGGAGAGATGCTGCTGTAGATCCATTGGGGCGACAGGTGTTTCTAATCCTTGTCTGCTTTGTAGTAAACTCATTTAGAGCCACACAATTGTATCCCATTTTACTTCTACATTTGCCAGTACTTGCTCATAGCATATACTTCTTTAATAAAGTACTTTTTCTTTCAAATCCACTGCTTGGTTTTGGTAGATACCACTCTGTTTCTCAGCGATTCCTTGATATTCAGGTGACATTTCATTTTATTCTACCAGCTATGCGATGTCAAAAGAGATGAAATCTTCTATAATAAATAAAATGTACATGTGATGTGTGCACGTAAATATTTTGTCAGCTGAGTGTAAATGGGGCGTATTTGATGGATGGCTATAACTGTCGTACCTAATTGAACAGCAAACATGTTTTCCCTGCACGCTGAAATGTTTCTTTGAAAAATAGCTCAGACAAAATGAGTCCATATTAACCTTTTTTCTTGTGATCAGCAAATCAACTGTCTGTTGCTATATTTTGACATGAAGCTCGACAAGTTGCAATCTGTCTTGATTGGAAGACATTGTGGCTTTTAAGACGTATTAAGTACATATAGTAGTTAAGATTACTATTAAACTGCTAGTTTTGCAATAAATGCACAGGGACCTTGGCTGAGCATGATTCCGTGCCCTGTTCCACACTTCTGATGGATTCTCACAGTGCGCTTACGTGGTCTTGTGAGTTCTAGTTAGTTGTCTTGCGAAGTATTGCTCATAAGGAACTCAGTTCTAAAGAAGACCCATAACCCATTTCTGGTCCCACAGGTCCCACAGCACCAACAGATTGCTCTTCTAAATGTGTCTTTGAAGGAGTAGACCTTGGGTTTTGACTGCTAGATGCATAGCAACTCCCTTGTTAGGTCTGGCGTTAGCCAAGACATTGTGATTGTACATAAAATATGTATAATATACTTACATATAGGGACTTTCATCCACCTCTCTTCAACCAATGGTCTGTTGTGGGAGCCACATTTTGCATCTGCCCACTACAGCACATAGAATGGGGCAATGGGTCAGCCTACTTAAGCCTCGGATTAACTTGACTTGAATGACTGCATTTTGCTCTCACATGGAGCACATCTGCGCACGTTAGTTCCCTTCAATCCCACTGTTATTGTGTATACTTTATAATTACCTTAGTGGTGTTTTTGTGTTTAGAGAATGTGATAGCAGGATCCTTCTTATGCACATTCCAGCTTTAGTAGATCCTAGTTGTAAATTCCTTTTGTAGTATTTTGCTTTTTTTACTGCTATTTCACAGCATGCCAGATTGGAAGCTAGCCATTGGAAACTGTTTGTATTAAGTTATCTTCTTTTACAGTTTTTCTTTCTCTCCTTTCTTTCCTTCTTTCTTTACGAACTTCTATCATTTCTTACCTTCTCAACGAATGCTAGACTGACTTTTTAAGTAGTTCTCTACAGTGCCTGGGAGAACAATGGTAATGTGTGGGTGTTTTTTTTTCTTTTTTTTTTAGGATAATTGCGTGTTGCAAATTATTATTATTTTTGGTCTAAAGTGATGAGGGGCCGGCATACTGCAAAAATTAAGGTTTTGCAAAAACCATGGCAAAACAAGAATTACCAGAAGGATGCAGCCAATGCCTGACTTAATGGTTTTTCCAATGCACATTAATATAGCAGTTAGCACACACTCCGTAAGAGGTATTGGGGTGCACTAGTGTGCTGCTCCTCCTGCTGCTGCTTCTATCAATTTACAGATAAGTAGCACTGGGAAATATTAATGTGGTCCCCCACCCATGATTGCCATAGTAACCCTACTGTGAGAAAAATAAAGTTTTGTTGCAGCCAGTTAACATATACTGTTAACATTGAACAACTTGACCACAGGACAGTATTGCCAGAAAGCCCTTCAGTTTAAATACTTTCCACTATAATCCAGGGGGGTGGTGGGGGGTGGTGGTGTACTTGCTTGATAAGTACAGAATAACAATTCTTTTCTTATTAAAGCCACCTAATGCACCGTTCTATTTAACCATTTCCCCAGTCTGCTGTAGTAATTACCAAATTGGCTTCTCCCCTCACATTTATACAATATCGGAGTGGTTGGATGTTGAATGCTCAGTATATCTTGGTATTTATCATTTCTGAGGCATATATATTTATTATTTTAGTCCTTTTTCCATATACTACTTTTTACAAGATATCTCATTCACACCGTTAGTAACAAATATTTAACAAAATAGATTTTAGAATTTACTTGACGCACTCTAAATTTTATAACTGAGGAAACACTAAGATATCTCTGAGTGTCCTAATACCACTGCTCCATTACACTGATCCATTTTAATAGATTGAACGTTTATGTAGTGCTAGCGAACAAGAACCTGACAACAGGGAGATGGCTAGATGAGATGTCCAACAAAAACTTGATTTGCACTACTTTCTAAAGAAGTGTTATTCTGAGTCTGGAGAGATGTTGGTAGTCCATTTCAGAGCTGCCTCTAATCCAGGATTGACGGGCTTTGGGTACCACTGGATGAGTGTTGTCTACCTCTCCCTGAAGGGAAGAAAATTCCAAACTTGGCTTGATCCTGGAGCGGAAACTCTCATGATCGTCTGGGAAGTAAACTTCTCTTGAAGTCTTGCGAAAGCGACTGACCAGGCAGGCATAACCTGCCTCGACCGCCTCAGCCAAGCATCTTGGGCTCAAAGACCTTTTTAATGGATATTGCGCCTTTTCTGGGTGACCAAGGCTATGGCAGACCTACTCAACTCCTTGAGGAAAGGCTCTCGGAAGAGGCCGTCCTCCCTCAACGAGCACAACTTGTAAGGTCAACAATTTGCTTAAGGTCGATCATGATAAAAAGTAAATGTGTACATTTGGTCAATAGGGCAAAATTAGCATTGCCTAAGAAGCGAATCATTCTTTGCACCCTTCTTCAAATAATATCTGAAGGAATCAAATTCCCAGGGGACTTGGCCTCCTCTGCCATTTTCAGTATTCTGGCAAGTGGATCTTCAAGGTCCAGGAGTTTATTCTTAAAGGCCTTTGGAGGGCCTTTATGTGGCCCATTTTGTATTTGGCAAAGTATGTTGACATTTTGCCATCAACCTCCGGTATCTAGGAGACTTCCTTCTCTAAGGAGAGAAGTGGGCACTCGATTCTCAGGCAACCACTCACCTCTTTATCAAGAAGTTTTTGAATTCTATGGGACACCTTATCCAAGGGAGTCTCTTCTAATGACCTGTAGTAGGACTAGTCTTCTGGCTGAGGCATATCAGAATCCCTTGAAGGGTCTAATACCAGATCTGCCAACTTGGGACTTTTAATAGGAACAGACCCCTACCATGATGGATTAGGACCAGGCTCATCGGACTAGGCTGAAGCTTTCAAACTTGCATCAGCCTCTAGGTCCTTGTTGACCAAAGGACCTTCTCACACTCTTCCTCTAGGACCACGCCAAAGTCTGGCAAAGTCACACCACAATTAAAAGGAACTGTGTCTTCTGACATTGGGGAGAAGGCACTGTGCTTTGCAAATTGTGGAAACCTAAAAGAGAATCCTGATTTAAGGTGAAAACAAAGCGGGGGCACACAAAGCAAATCATAGCAGATTGAGCACTTACCTTTGGGCAGAGCTGTAAGAAAAGAGGCCGAGTATGAAACGGGAGACTTGATTATGGAGAGGATGTGGTTCCTCTTGGTAGATTCGATGAAGGCAGATAAGGGTTCTGTGCTATGTAGTTGTTGAATAATTCCTACTACGTTTATTATAGTTTAAAATACTGTCAATGTGGGTGAGCTTTATATTGGTTGGTGTTATGAAGATTAAAGCATAATCCTCTTATAAGTTCTGCAGTAGAAGCTCGCTGCATCTGCCACAGTGTGCGCTGTATGTTAATGTGATGCAGTTTGATACATATTTTTCACTCCCTGGTGATCCTTAAATCAGAGAGAATGCCACTTCATTGCTGTCCGAAAGAGCTAGAGTTCAAACTTCTCAAACTGTGTTTTACTTCTGGCCATTCCTCTGTACAGTGCACTTAACTGTGACTTTCAGAAGTGGACACCGTATGCTATAGTTGGCCTCATGAACTGGACACAATAAGCACACGGTTGGGTTCACTACTTGACACAGTGTCTGATGAAGCCGCCCAAACAGGCCTCAACAATACGTCAGAGGAAGATTTCAGAAATAAACACAATACTCCACTGATTCTGTTGAATGTAACCCAGGATGCACATGCTGCTTCTATACTAGTACTCAGTAGTCCACAGTATCCTTAAAAAAACTACTCGACCCATAACATGTGGCTTCTAGCTCTTGACACAGCAGGAAAACACTTCAGAACTAAACACAACACCCATATGTGGCCTCCACAATTGAAAACCTTGTTTCGGATAGTTTTTAAAGAATGGTACATAATATGACAGCTTGCACGTGTGGATTCGCTATTAAAAATGAGGTCTCCGGAATGGGACACACTACTTCAAAGGATGCCTTATTAGTGTCCACCATGCATTGCGGAAATCAAAGATCTTAATTTAAGGTTTGATTCTTTCCCTCTACCCCTACCTTTCTTTGCTCTCCACCAATGTTGTTATATTTTTACTCACTTTGCGGTCAGTCAGTACAAGAGCTCAGGAATTGTCAAGGAACAGGGAAGCTTGTGCAGCTGCCTGTGTATCAACTGTTGTGTGAGGAAGAGAATCTTCTGTTAAAGTTAGCCGTACTGTTAAGTTACGGGTTTGTGTTTGTGAGAAACGACTCCACATGTTTTAGCTGTTTGTGGGAAAGCAATCTTTATATTATATATATATATTCATGTGATCAAGACTGGGGTAACCTAGTCGAAACGCGTCATGTTGGTGGAAATAAAAACTGCACTTTAAAAACTACCTTTCGTTGTGGTCCGTTCCTGGTAAGAAGCGTTGGGTGGAGATTTTGCCCTGGCAAGCTGCTTCTCAAGGACTTGTTTGATATATATATATATATATATATAAGTGAGATACGACTCCACATGTTTTAGCTGTTTGTGGGAAAGCAATCTTTATATTATATATATATAGAGAGAGATTGATTCACTGCTATCTGCTTTTCTTTAGTTCTTTCTGCTAGGAAATCTTGCACTGCTGCTGCCAATGTCTGTGCTGGTTCTTAATGGATTTTGATAAACGCCTATTATATATATATAGTCATTCATATTTTCAGTTTTAAAAATTCGTATAGAACAGGGGTCTCCAAACCGGTTTGGAGAACCCTGGTATAGAACAATAGGTGACATTGAGTACATTTGCCTACAGCTAATGTACCAAATAGCCAACATGGAAGTGAGACCGGTCCCCACTTGGTTAACGCTTTCATGTTAGGCCGACACCTTTACGACTGGCTTGTCCAATACATGCTCCACTTTCACTTGATTAGTTTGAGCTATAAGCGTTACCTTCAGCACTACCCCTTGGTTATTATATTGTTCATGCGAGTCCATGTGAAAGTAAAAGCCATGTGCCTTCCTATGTGGCCTTTTAATCTTAAATCTAAATAACCTACCGTGCAAAGGCCAGTTCTTTGGTTTGCTCTGATGCCATTTTGGCTGTCTGTTAAATCTGGTACTTTTGTCAACAAGAGTGATAGAAATTAAATCGCCGTTGAAAGAATAAATGCTTTCTGCCCCATGCAGTGATGTGTGAAAGTACCTCATGGCTGTGTTTAAAGATTGTGTTCATGAATGTAATTTCAGGTGACCGCTTTTGTTTGAAGTGCATGTCCTTTGACCCAATGCATAGTTGCTTGATGCAGCACTTGACTTTGACGACTATTTTCCTCATTGTGATTGCTTCAGCTCTTTGCATGAGTGAGCATCAGGCACTATCAATGCATCTGTCCTACACTCCCTTTTTCCAGATAAACTGTTACTGAAAACTCTGGTAGCCTTCTTAAAAGTTGTGATTCGTTTCCACATTAGGCAGTCTAGCTCCCTGCCTACTTTCTTTGCTTCTCCATTCCCTTGGAAGAGGGAAGATAGACGTAATCTGCTGGACCCTAAAAGACCTTTAAGCTTTTTATATTGATTATACCAAGGTACACTGTGTCTGTTAGCTTTTCGCAGGGCCTCCGGGACGAAAAAAAAGGAAAGGCTAAGCAGGAGAGGACTTGGTCAATGTGAATAGTCCTTTACATAAAGATCTGATATATACTGGCCAAGAGGAGCCAGTGTATCTTGTAAGAGCCCATTCCACCACGTTAAGGCTGCTACCACTGCATTGGTTTGCAGAGTGCCTGTCCTTGACCTCTGCCAGGCTCCAGTGGGCGCCAGTGTATATGTTCAGAAAGCACTACTGCCTTGACAGCCAGTTCTGGCATGAAGGACAGTTTGCTCGCTCGGTGCAGCAAGGATTTTTTGTCAGAGTACTGCTTTGGTATTTATTCTAAAGTGAGGAATCTGTTAGAAGTATCCATCAGAAGAACAAGTTACCTTTGATAATTCTCTTTCTAGTGCAGAGTCCTCACTGACCTCCCTTCACACCATTCTGCGGAAAGGCCTCGTTTTAACATCTAAAAAGGTGCAAAGTTGGCAATGTGCACCAGTTACCAATTGCTAACATTCCACATCTGAGTGAAGAAAGAGTCCAGCAAGAAACTAACAGTGCACGGGGATGGTAATTTATGCATTTCCGCTCCATTGATTCGCGGATGGTACGGAGTCCACGCTGAGCTGCATGTCGCTGCCTCACGGTTCATTGCTTGACAAGTTTTCCAGGTCCAGCCTGGGACATGGGGGAATATTCTAAGTAGAGGAATCTTCACTTTGATAGCATATCTACCAGAAAGAGTGTTATGAAAGGTAAGTAACTTGTTCTTTAGGGAGTCTGGACTAATGCACCAGATGATGAATTATAACAGAAAAGTAAGTGAGGAATGAATGTGCTGGCGTGGCAACTTGGGTGGCAGCTCTGCATTCAGTTCTACTTCTTCCCAGTGGTGTCTTAGTACATTTGGTTTGGTGATGGTGGGCTTTACTGTTGTTTACATTCGCATACAGGCTGGGAGGGGTAGTGCCACTCTAGAGAGAAGACCTCTTATCTCTTAGTAATAAAAAAAAAAATGATTACCATGTTACTTGTGCCGATCTGCAGATTTCCGCGCTGTATTCGCTGATAATGTGTGTGAGTGATACTATGGGGGTTAGTGTGGAGTTTTATGTTGCCTGGACGTCTGTCTTTTGCAGCGTCATACAGAATGAATCATGGCAATGTCATCTATAAAAAATGGTTGTTGTTCAGGCTTGTCCTTTGCTTGCCTGACTATACATCAAACCCGATCAGGCTCAGAGTGCAGAAAAATATGTAATAAGCGCATTGGAAAGCCATTTGTCAAATCCACGCCAAAGCCTTTTAAGGCATTTCTTGTGCTGGTGATCCCTCTGCATAGACGTCTGTGCAAGTGATGCTTTCAAGCCATAGCCAATGACCTTTCACAGCAGTGTGGATTTTATGGCTAAAGGTCTGATTTCAGTATCTTATTTCCATAGCCTTAACTTCAAGGTCTTGCGTCGACATCTTTCACTCGTGCGCGTTCACAGACACGCCCACACACATGGTCACGCACATATACCTTCCATGTATGTAAATCCCACCCAGGATTTGCACCCTGGCTGAGAGCAGACGAGTGTCTCATCAAACCCTTGCTCAGTCTCGTGATAGAGCTGGCTGAGGACAATCGTGTGCACATCCTATCAACAGAAGTTCAATACCCAGAGCCGGAATCTGCTGTGCCATCCACTCTTGCCCCTTGTTTCCCTCGAGCTCCAAGTCCTTATAAGGCTTATGCTTAATACAGTTCAGCTGGGAAAATACTAATTGTGCAATAAAGCATTGACTGTCGCCATTTTAGCTAGTCTGTTGTTGTCTTTTTTCTCTTGTGCATGTTCCAGTGTCCCTCCTTCCACTACTGTGCCAGTCAGGATTTGTACGGATACCGTTCAGATGTACCCCAGCTGAAAAGTACATAGGAGGATTCCACACTGGCACCTTCCTAACCATACGTTTCACAAGTCTTTTACACTAAGCATCTGACATTTTATCATTTCGACCTAACAAAACTTAAGAGAGTTTCCACATTAGGAATCATTTTCGCCTGGATCAAAAAGAAGCAGATACATTTTTTTTTTTAAATAGTCCTGCTTGTCCACTATGCTATGCCTAGAGTAGGGCAGAGTGCAGGGACTCCGCTGGAAAGGCGCAAGGGGGAGTGGAAAACAGCACTCTTTATAGACTTAAGCAGTCCATTCCTCTGGAAAGAGCTGTTGGAGATAGTCCATTGCTGAACACCACTGTCCTCTGAGGCTGGCTACTGTTGACACCTATGAGCTCTGCGGTTTCGAAAGCTGAAGGAGCGAACTTAACCGAACACATTAATGGACACGGAACCCATGCAAAATATGAGCTAAAGATTTAGAAACTCAAACCTAGTTTGAAATGAGCTGCTTCTTGTAGATTTATATGAAAATCTTCAACTGAGGACAGTATAAATTGTAATTCATGGATCATATTAAGAAGCACAGCCTGGCCCTCTGATTCTTCAGGATATCCTTGGAAAAGTGAGGCATTCGTTACCTCTTTGTAAGAGAAGTATGTTGGGTCACAAGGAGGAAACTACTTTAAGCACCTTCTATCTAAAGTGCTAGTAATAGGTGATGTTACTCTGAAGACCGCTAAGTAGAGGAATAGAGGGAAAGAATCGTTAATCTGCCTGACCTAATCACGAAGATACTGTTGTAGCTCTCAGCAGTGCTAGTACATTGTTGGTAATGTTTTAGGCTAGTAACCCATATCCGTACTTGGGATTGTGTTCTATGTGCGTTACTAAGAGCTGAACTCATTCCCCTCACTCACGCTGGCCAGCCCAGTGCACAATAAAAATAGTTAAGAGTCACATAACAATGCCATGTCAACCCTCTAACAATCCTACTCCCCTCGCGCTGTATGTTGTGGTAATTACTTACATTTCTTTGGGCACTTCTGCACTACATTTTGTGTGTGTCATGACACTACCTTTTTCTTCTGACGTTATTATGAGCATGTTCTGTTTAACCTACTTCTGCTGTTTACTTCACTTAATGTATGTATTGTAATTTGTAACAAATAATAGTTTCTAAACACTGGCTTTCTGTACTGTCTTTGTATTGTTAAACTGGTATGTTCTGTTTTGCCCACTCCTGCTGCTTATCTCACTTAACACATGTATTGTATTGAATTTTTGTTTCTGGACCCTGCTAAATAGATATTGCTCCTTTGTGGGATTTTCTTTTTTCTAAGGGATTGGGAACATTTTGAAGTGGGAGTAAGGGTTTGTAAAATAAAATATAAGAATACAACTAGACGGAGAGTAAGGGGGTTTATTAAAAGGAATTGAAATAGGAGGGAAAGTAAAAGTTTTTTAAAAATGGGAGTAAAACGGGAATGGGAGTAAGGGGTTTGAAAAAACAAAAATGTGAGTCGAGCAAGAAGGGACTAATGCTTGCAAAAAGCTTTAATTGGGAGGCGTAGGAGGGTTTTTATAAATTCCGGACTTAAGTGAAAGAGATCATAAAAGGTTTGTTAAAATAATCTTGAATGAAATGGAAGAGTGCAGTATCATAAGGGGAAAGGTAGAATGTCTCGAAAAATAACTGACTTGATCTCAAAACGAACATCAAACATGAAGAGAGGAAAGTTTCTTCAGAAATTACTATCAGCAGGTTGGTTTATTCAATTTGGTGAAAGCTGTTATTAAAGAAGAAAACTTCAGCAGTGGGTCTACAAACTAAATTTGTCAAACCATTTTCTCAGTGTTTGATTTTCGTCAAAATCGCAGGCATCCATATCTCTTGCTCTTTCCATTTATTGATCAGTGTATGCTATTCTTCTGGCATCGCAAAAAAACATAATTTAACTGATGGGGGGAAAAACAAACTACATAGTGCCACCTCTTTCCCGGTATTCAAGGTATACACTTTCTTTCAGTCCTCTTCTGCTTTTAGTGTTCAGGCCAGCCTTTGCATGCTTAGTGATGTTTGTCTATAGTCAGGGCCACTGGAACAATGCGATTCTGCGGGCGTGACAATTTCCGCATGATTATGGGTTTGACCCATTTGCCACATAATCCATCATCTGCGCATAATCTGCCGTTTTTAATAAAAACAAATGGTTTTGGGGGGAACTAGGCGCACCAGAAAGCTTTTCACAAATATTGGCCGGTCATCTTTCAGTTGCTTATTACTGTATTTGGGTGTTAATTGGTACTAATTAAGGTGCACTCTTTTATCGGGGAAGTGTTCACCACAGTGGTATGGGGGCACTTAGTGCTTCTTAAAATACCCTTCACACACCAAAAGGCCCTTGGTGTCATGCTTCATCATAGGGGTCTTCGCACCCCTCTAGCGGGATGCGGCGTGCTACGACCTACGACTACGCAGGAGCACTTTTAGTTTTTTGACTATATGTGGTGCATGTGAGTGGGTATGTTTATTATGCGAGTGGTGGGATTTAAGTGAAGTAGTTAAAAAGTACCTGGCTCATGGGTGTAGTAGATTTTTTTTTTTTTCATGGCCCCGGACTGGTACTATTAAAGGAAGTGAAGTGCGAGGTGTGTATTGTCGTGATTATGGACAACACCTCATGCGTGCGTCGACATGTTTCAGAGGCAAAGCTCCTTCTTCAGGACAGGGGCATAACTTCCCCACCTTACTCGCGTTTCTCTAATGGTTTACAGATGTATTAATGTGATTAACAAAAGTAAAGAAAAAACTATAAATATGTGCGGGTATATATAGGCTATTATGTACCTACAGCGGTTCAGCTCAAGTAAATGCAAATTGCATGACCTGAGAAAAAAAAGGGAAGGGAAAATTATGGTCTCCCTTATCCAGGGTAGCTCAAACAGGTGCAGTCACCTGGAACAAACCATCCAGCTTAATTAGCCCTGTGGGGAAAAAAACACTTACAAGACATACAACATAGATAACATATAACACACTCTTAAAAAGTGCAGAGGTTTGAATCATACTTATGTAATTGTGCTTGCTTGCTTCATGAGCCTTCAGAACGTCTGGGGGTTAACTGCTACTGTGCAGTCTAGATGGAAGACATGTAGGTTTCAAGGTGGTGCATTACTTACTTAGGCTGCCTCAATAATCATGTTGTTACACATCATACTCACGAACTCAGGAGTAGTTCTCCTCGGTCTAGCCCCACACGCTGCTCCGCTGGACTGAGGTTTGAGCCCAGGGCGTGCGGTATTTATACCCCGAGTGAACTGGTAATTGCTCGTTGAGAAATGCGTGTGAGCGGATGCCAATTTGTGCCCATATTTGGGTAGCCCGGTGTTTATTGAGCGCCCCTGAGCTAATTGAATGATTACTGAGCCTTCTATGGTTTGTCCGGTCGGGGAACGGCCCTGTATTCCAGCATCCCGGTTTCGCGCATGCGCTTTTGTTGCTAACCGCATTGCGCATGCGTGGAAAGGAGATAGGCTTTCTCCGTGCATGTGTGGAAGGAGAAATCAGTGCTGATGACTCTGCGGGCTCCGTAATCCAAGCCTGTTGGTAGGATTAAAGAAAGAAGGCTCCGTTTGTAGTGATGCGAAGAGCACCTTAGATGGGAAAAGTTTTATGCTAGAAAAAGTTTTATGCTAAAAGGGCCTGTTGCCCATTGGAAATGGTACAGATTGCATCTTGGGTGAAAGGTGGTTTCGATGCAAAAGGGAGTTTTGCACAGTGTAAGAAAAGCGTCTTGCTCCGGTTGCATATGGGCTGGACCTCTTGCAATAATGTGGCATTCCTGGTCAGTGCATATTGATGAACCAAGTGCTGGATACACAGGGGTGATGCCCATAGCACATGAAAATGGAACACAGTATTTAAATGAACTTGTGTGCAGTGCATACCGCTTTTCGTGAGCATTTAAGCTAAGACCCAGTTACTTGTATAGGAGGGAATAAGCGTAAATCCCTTTCAGCAAACAGGGTTGCGATAGGAGTGAGCTTTATATGGACAGGTAACTCTAAGTTATGGCAAAAGGCATACCTAGTCCATTCCAAGGATGTCAAGGGAAGGTCCGATTTAATTAGACAATTGTCCCCAGGGTACATCATCATTCAGTCCATTGTTTTGTGTACCCAGACGGAACACCCATTTCTGTTCCTTCTGAAAAAGGCCTGTTTCAGATGGCAATTGCTCGATCACAGTCCACTTTAAATCGTTTACACAGTGTTGAGCATTCAGGTAGTGTGTTGCCATCTTTGTTGTGCTTTTTTTACAACGGACATTATTTTTATGCTCATTCATACATGTCTTGACCGCTCTAGTGGTCATCCCCACATATTCAAGGCCACACGGGCAGGTGATCAGGTAGACCACGTTTTTGCTATTGCAGTTCGTCATTCTGCGCTGCTCCCGGGTTGTGCCATTCCTGAACGTTCGTCTAGTGCTTTTTTGTCTCAGGTGACAACTGCTGCAGTTCCCACAGGGGAAATGACCTTGGATACCTAAAGAGGGTTGTCTCGGCTCTTGGACTGCTTTGGGATGTGTGTGAACCAGAATGTCCTTCAAATTCCTGCTGCGGCGATGTGCGAGCATTGGTTTCTCAAGTTCTAAAGCCCCACATGTTCAAATTCCCCAGTGCTTATTGACTATTTTCGAGACCTCATTGGACATGGTATTATACAGATTGGTCGTTTGACTTCCGATACCACTTGCTGTCTGTCCTCAAGTAGTGCCTCCCTGTTATTATTCTTAGCCCTCTTCATTGCTTGGTTGATTATCCGTACAGGGTACTGTCTCAATTTCAGTTTCTCCTTGAGATCAGAAGCTTGTGTTCTGAATTCAGTCACATCCGTGCAGTTCCGTCTTAGGCGGAGAAACTGACCATAGATAAATTCTCCCTGAGGTGTCGGGGGTGGAAGCTGTCGAACCTTAGGAGACAGTTCCTCGCTGTTGGCTTAAAGTGTGTTGTCGTTTTTAGCCTTCCACCCTCAGCATAGATATTTAGGTCAAGAAAGACCAGTGACTCATTAGATACTGAATGTGTGAATTTTAGATAGGCGTTCTGGTTGTTTAACCAAATCATAAATTCGTCTGCTGATGACTGAATATTTAAGGAACAGGATGGCGCCACCGGGGCCGATTGTAAAGAACAAGCCGTTTATTTTCCAGACGGACATGCAGTTTAAAAAAGAGTGGTCCCTAATCTCATGGCACTGCACCAGGGATTGGCTAGTCCTGATAGTAAAGACAGCGGCCAGGATTACCCAGGAACTAAGCTAGAAATCAAGAAAATAGAGGTGCAACTGAGCACCTATATAACCCCAGCAGATTTGAAAATAAGACTGGATGAGCTAAACCAGCAAATGACAGAATTTGAGTTTACGTTGAAACAGAGTAAGTTCAACAAACTTCGTAAAGACAAGGACAAATTCACACCAGAGGGGGCATACCCATACACAAGGGCAGACTATGTTTCCAAAAATGTGAATAGTGATATTGACACTGATGGTTCCGATAATGGCTCATCGGGCTCGAACTCAAGCGGTAACCAAAGGTACAGACCCTCAAGGGGTGGCTGGAGACAAAAGAGACAGCAGTTTCCTAGGCAACGTGGGTGAAGAGGATATCAGGCCCCACCCCAATACCCGCAATACATGGGACCTCCACCATTTACACCTTTCCAGTATGGGCCATCAGCCACTGGGCATGGTTATCCACAATGGAATCCAGAGTACGATGGGGGATTTTACATCCACAACCTTTTTTAGGTGCCCGCCCCGGATCACGGGGAAGGAACAGAAAGGGCAACAATGTTGCATAGGAAGACCAGGATCAGGGCAACTCCTGAATGACCAGGAGCATGACGGGATCCCTCCCGAACCAACGCTCAACCACAGCCTCAACCAGCAAGAGAGGGACCTAATGGTCAATCTGACCCCATAGCCACTGACGGATACACAGAAGAATGTGTTAAATAAGGGCTTGGGCTTTTTACCTACTCACAAACCCAACATATTCAAACTCAATATGGAAATACAAGACTTCATCAGGAAATTGAAATTGCAAGTATTTTTCAAAGATAAAACACCTACGACTGCACCCACTGACACGGGTCTCCGACCTAAGTCTACTTTCACCCCCCCCAGAAGCTGGGTAACCTATGTAACTACTGACTTTTGAGAAAGCCATAATGACGGAAGTGAATAAACTAAACCCGACCAACACTAACACTTTCCACAATACCAGTAGACTGGAACAGCAAGCCATAAAAGAACTGGCTGACAACCAGGATATATTAATCAAACCCACAGACAAAGGCGGTGCCATAGTCTTGCAAACTGAGGAAGCATATGACACAGAATGCATGAGACTTTTGGCAGACAGAAGGAACTATACCGTTCTTCTGGAAGATCCCACAGAAACCATCCGTATCAGAATAGGAGGAATGATTGAAGAGGGCCTGGCGCATGACTGGCTAAGTAAGAAAGAAGCTTAATTCTTGGCACAGAACGCTCCACGTATCCCTTATATCTATTGCATCCCCAAAATCCACAAGAACATTACTAACCCGCCCGGACGACCAATAGTATCGGGCATTGGCTCGATTTTGGAGCCCCTATCTAAATTCGCTGATGCATTCTTACGCCCTTTGGTACAATCAACTGACACCTACCTGAAGGACACTAAATCGGTCCTCTAACTGCTCCAGGATATAACTTTCGATCCCACGACCCAACTACTGTTGGGTCTGGATGTAGAAAGTTTATACACTAGCCTACCACATAACGAGACACTCCGAATTATTGAAGAGGTACTTTTTACAACACCATGGCAATACCAAACACCTTCGGCCTAGTTCTGGAGTGCATCTCCCTGGCACTTTTTCCAGTACAAATCAACCATCTACTTGCAAAGCCACGGCACGAGTATGGGCAGTACTTTTGCTCCATGTTTGGCTGGACTATATGTGCACCACCTGGAAGCAAACAGAATTCTGCATACCCAGAACCCCTACAGACAAAACATAAAAATCTGGAAAAGATATATAGATGACTTGCTGGTCATTTGGGAAGGCGATTTACAGTCTGTGAACAAATTTATGATTTGGTTAAACAACCAGAACGCCCATCTAAAATTCACACATTCCGTATCTAACGAGTCACTGGTCTTTCTTGACCTAAATATCTATGCTGAGGGTGGAAGGCTAAAAACGACAACACACTTTAAGCCAACCGCGAGGAACTGTCTCCTAAGGTTCGACAGCTTCCACCCCCGACACCTCAGGGAGAATTTACCCTATGGTCAGTTTCTCTGCCCAAGACGGAATTGCACGGATGTAACAGAATTCAGAACACAAGCTTCTGATCTCAAAGAGAAACTGAAATTGAGACAGTACCCTGTACGGATAATCAACCAAGCAATGAAGAGGGCTAAGAATAATAACAGGGAGGCACTACTTGAGGACAGACAGCAAGTGGTATCGGAAGTCAAACGACCAATCTGTGTCACAACATATAATACCATGTCCAATGAGGTCTCGAAAATAGTCAATAAGCACTGGGGAATTCTAACATGTGGGGCTTTAGAACTTGAGAAACCAATGTTCGCACATCGCCGCAGCAGGAATTTGAAGGACATTCTGGTTCACACACGTCCCAAAGCAGTCCAAGAGCCGAGACAACCCTCTTTAGGTATCCAAGTTCATTTCCCCTGTGGGAACTGCAGCAGTTGTCACCTGACGCAAAAAAGCACTAGACTAACGTTGAGGAATGGCACAACCTGGTAGCAGCGCAGAATGACGAACTGCAATAGCAAAAACGTGGTCTACCTGATCACCTGCCCGTGTGGCCTTGAATATGTGGGGATGACCACTAGAGCGGTCAAGACATGTATGAATGAGCATAAAAATAATGTCCGTTGTAAAAAAAAGCGTAACAAAGATGGCAACACACTACCTGAATGCTCAACACTGCGTAAACGATTTAAAGTGGACTGTGATCGAGCAATTGCCATCTGAAACAGGCCTTTTTCAGAAGGAACAGAGATGGGTGTTCCGTCTTGGTACACAAAACAATGGACTGAATGAAGATGTACCCTGGGGACAATTGTCTAATTAAATCGGACCTTCCCTTGACATCCTTGGAATGGACTAGGTATGCCTTTTGCCATAACTTAGAGTTACCTGTCCATATAAAGCTCACTCCTATCGCAACCCTGTTTGCTGAAAGGGATTTACGCTTATTCCCTCCTATACAAGTAACTGGGTCTTAGCTTAAAAGCTCGCGAACAGCGGTATGCACTGCACACAAGTTCATTTAAATACTGTGTCCCATTTTCATGTGCTATTGGCATCACCCCTGTGTATCCAGCACTTGGTTCATCAATATGCACTGACCAGGAATGCCACATTATTGCAAGAAGTCCAGCCCATATGCAACCGGAGCAAGACGCTTTTCTTACACTGTGCAAAACTCCCTTTTGCATCGAAACCACCTTTCACCCAAGATGCAATCTGTACCATTTCCAATGGGCAACAGGGCCTTTTAGCATAAACTTTTTCTAGCATAAAACTTTTCCCATCTAAGGTGCTCTTCGCATCACTACAAACGGAGCCTTCTTTCTTTAATACTACCAACAGGCTTGGATTACGGATCCCGCAGAGTCATCAGCACTGATTTCTCCTTCCACACATGCGCGGAGAAAGCCTATCTCCTTTCCACGCATTCGCGAAACCAGGACGCTGGAATACAGGGCCGTTCCTCGACCGGACAGACCATAGAAGGCTCAGTAATCATTCAATTAGCTCAGGGGCGCTCAATGAACACCGGGTTACCCAAATATGGGCACGAATTGACATCCGCTCACACGCATTTCTCAACGAGCAAATACCAGTTCACTCGGGGTATAAATACAGCAAGCCCAGTCCAGCGGAGCAGCGTGTGGGGCTAGACCGAGGAGAACTACTCCTGAGTTCGTGAGTATGATGTGTAACAACATGATTATTGAGGCAGCCTAAGTAAGTAATGCACCACCTTGAAACCTACATGTCTTCCATCTAGACTGCACAGTAGCAGTTAACCCC
This sequence comes from Lissotriton vulgaris, assembly GCF_964263255.1. NCBI lineage: Eukaryota > Metazoa > Chordata > Amphibia > Caudata > Salamandridae > Lissotriton > Lissotriton vulgaris. The sequence goes on from NC_141694.1 coordinate 436,327,626, forward strand.
CAGACGTTCTGAATGCTCATGACGCAAGCAAGCACAATTACATAAGTATGATTCAAACCTCTGCACTTTTTAAGAGTGTGTTATATGTTATCTATGTTGTATGTCTTGTAAGTGTTTTTTTCCACAGGGCTAATTAAGCTGGATGGTTTGTTCCAGGTGACTGCACCTGTTTGAGCTACCCTGGATAAGGGAGACCATAATTTTCTTTTCCCTTTTTTTTCTCAGGTCATGCAATTTGCATTTACTTGAGCTGAACCGCTGTAGGTACATAATAGCCTATATATACCCGCACATATTTATACTTTTATCTTCACTTTTTTTAATCACATTAATCCATCTGTAAACCATTAGTGAAACGTGAGTAAGGTGGGGAAGTTGTGCCCCTGTCCTGAAGAAGGAGCTTTGCCACTGAAACATGTCGACGCACACATAAGGTGTTGTCCATAATCACGACAATACACACCTCGCACTTCACTTCCTTTAATAGTATCAGCCCGGGGCCATGAATAAAAAAAAAAATTCTACTACACCCACGAGCAAGGTACTTTTTAACTACTTCACTTAAATCCTTCCACTCACATAATAAACATACCCACTCACATGCGCCACATATAGTCAAAAAACTAAAAGTGCTCCTGCGTAGTCGTAGGTCGCAGCACGCCGCATCCCGCTAGAGGGGTGCGAAGACCCCTATGATGAAGCATGACACCAAGGGGCCTTTTGGTGTGTGAGGGGTATTTTAAGAAACACTAAGTGCGCCCATACCACTGTGGTGAACACTTCCCTGTCATTTCAAGGAGGATTCCTTTTGTTTATACGAATTAGCTTGTGGAGTACGAATCCTTCTGAACTACTCTACCTCCCCTCTCCTGTTTGTTTACACTCTTTTATCAGACACTGTTACCAGATGTGAACATGATAAAATAATGAAGTAATACTATCACAAAATGTGCCGTCTCATGCTGCATAACTTGGCTCTTATTGCTGCATGATTTAGTCAATCCTGCTGCATAATTCCAGTGGTGCTGTCTGTAGTTTAAGGAAGGAACAGATGTTCAAGTCTTGCTAAGTGCTACTTCAAGAATTATTTAACCAATAAATACATTTTATGAAAAATGTGCAAAGACATGTTTTAATTGAGTGCTATTTTATTGCTTGTGGCATTGCCCATATAATGTGCAAAATCTGCTATTAACAATACATAATTGAATGCAGCGCAGTGACAGCCGTGCATTCATTTCCAATGGACTGGATGTAGCAGTCTTGCAGAGAACCTGCGATATGAACTTTGTGAATGTGAAACTGCGCTCATAATGGGCCTGGAACAAATACAGCCTCTCGCATTAAAAGCCAGTTGCTTGTCACGGTTACACGGCCAACCCAATCATTGACAATGACCACCATAGCATTTCATGCGAATTTCTGTTACAAACCAGAAATTATTCACAAGATATTTCTTGAAGAGAATGTATCAATTAGTTTTCTATATTTTCAGACGGTAACACTACTATTGCGTTGCATTCAACATTTAGCATAGATATTCATCAACAAGTCATTATTTAAGCATGGAAATAAAACTGGAAAGAGAAATAATAAGTGCAAGGAAAATCCACCTCCAATCATGGAGCTGTGTGCCTCCTATGAAGTAGGTAGCACAATCTAAATCAATATACTTTAGATAATAAGTAGTGCTAGCCGCACAGCTGTAAATTATGAGCACCTAATGATGATCAGAGCACACTGCAACATTAAGCATCACATAACCTCTTTGGAACCAACACGAAACCTATGTTAGTACTAGACAACTCGAACTCCATCCTCTACACAAAATAGTATCCGTCAGACGAGGCTGGCAATGTTGTTGCTATTCATGAAACTAAAACTAGATTTGTGACTGCTTGGCAGACATCTTTAAATCCTTCATTATTTCATATTTATGATACACTTTCTAACCGACGAATACAGATTCACATAAGTACTCTTAAGTTACAGGCCACAGGGCTGAAAGGCTATGTTCTTTGCCCACTTTTTGGCTGTGTTTTACTGAATAACTTGTACAACTAAGATGATCCCATTTTTCAGACATGGTAAATTCTCAGATGACACAGCAGTCGCCATTTCGTTTCTCACCGTGGACCTTCACCGCATGTAATCTGACCCACATTCAGGTAACCTGAACCTAATATTTCATTGACGGTTCCATCAGCAGCCGCCACTCACAATACAGGGAGCTGTCCTCAGCACCAACCATCTCCACCATAAACTACTATACTGAACATGAAATACTACACCTGCAGACAGGAACCGAAGGGCAGGTAACTAGGCACATTAACACGGCCCCATGTGTTTTAGCAGTTGAACACGATTCATTAGTAAAATAGGAATAACATAATGATGGGCAGTGAATAAAGTTAAGTTGACCTCGAACTTTAAGTTGTTGCATTTTCCGTTCATGGCGAAGTTAAATACCATACAAAGTGCAGCTGAACTGAAAGTTATCATCACTGGCAAGGTTTGTTTGCTGTGCTGAGATTATATTGTAGGATCGTTTTAATTTGCTAGAAAATAAGTAATTTGGAGATGCTACAGTTAGCATAACTAGGCCACAGTAAGCTGCATTGGCAATCATTCATGAAATGCTATAGAGAAGTGCATGTTTACTTTAGGTGTACAAGCTTTGCACCTGTCTTTTTTAGAACATCAACGAAAACACAGTTTCAGCATGGGCCATGTGTGAAACAAATGTGCAATAATAATTCATTCTACTCTGTAGAGGGAAGGGGGAAGAATATGCCTTGCTTACAAGTTCGAAGTTAATTAACTGATTTCTATTGGTAGTTGAACACGCAGCTATTGTATTCCAATGTTTCAGAATGTATTAATTAATCTCTTTAAATAAATATGCACAGCTTTAACCAATGAGATGCTTTAGACGTTTCTAGTTGTGGAGTACCAACTATTAGACTTATTGGTTGTCCTGAATGAAACCTTTTTAACCCAGCCTTCTACCTAATGTCATGCTGTGAATGTGTGTGCCTTCTTTCTGTTTTTGAACCATTCTAAAACACATGCTTTGGAGGGGATAGCCAACCGATTGTTCATTTTAATTATAGCTACAGAACAGTGAGCTATGATCTTTTGGACTTTCTTTGGAGACAGAACCATGTCAGTCTGCTTTGTCAATTTACGTGGTTTATTAACTATCTACTTTTGTTTTCTGTTAGGATACTATGCTTGAAAAAACCTATGAAGGTATGAATTTCAGAATCTTGTCATGTGCAGGTTTTATAATAGCCTTAGACAAAGCCTATAAGAGACTCCAATAGTCCCATCCCTGCCTGATGGTACTTCAATTTCCTAAAGGATCTGCAATATTCTGGATAGTTTCAACAATTTCAGCAAATAGTCTGTTGGAAATTATTAATTTGTAAAGTTAAGTAAGTGGCTTACAGAGGAGGCGTGCGTTCCTTATTAAAATGTCCACTCCATGGAAGAGTACTCTTGTTCTCAGCCTATGTTCTGATTTTTGCTTTGTGGATGAAATTATTCTTTTGGCTTTTTAAGATCTTTTGACTGACAGGCGATTGAGTGTGGCTGTGCCGTGGGGAGAAAGTCTTCTTTTGACACCGCTGCTGCCGGAAAACCTATTTAATTTAACACCGGTTTTTGAGCTAATCATTTCTTTTAGAAAACTTTCAATAGAAACCCCCTCATTCCCCTGCCGGTCTCCTGTAATACCCACAGTGTTGTATTTGAACTGCAGGTGTATTATAACATCAAAGTGACACCATTTAGAAAGGGAGCATTTTATTGGGAAAAGTGGGATTTCTAGAATCGTCTTGAGATAAAAAAAAGAATCTTTAATAAATCAGTCATGATTGTCAAATAAATCCGGCAGTAGGGAAATACGTTTTACATACCTTGCTTTATCCAATCACATTTTCTATGTATTGCTGCCAAAATCCATTGTGACTTATCAAATTTTATTACTGGGTAGGATTTGAGTTAGCAATGTATTTGACTGGTTTAATGTTAACTTTTTCTCATTTGACTGACTTTACTTTCAGTTGTATCCCTATACATTTTGTTTAGCAATTCAAATTGCAATTGCTGCTTAGCTTTAGGGACTTTCAGAAAGTTGACCTGGGCATTCATTCCACCTGTGGCTTGCTATTGGCGTAGTGGTTTGTAACTCACATTTTCTGGCTTAACATTTGCTGGTTTTATTTGCTTTAGGTTGTGCAGCTTGAATTCATACCTCCCCATGCTAAAGCCGTGTTTTCAAAATTCTTCCACGAATGCGTTTTCTGTAATAAACCGGCCTTTAAATCTTGTTGTTTTCTCATCACAATTGCTGGGCAATCCAAGACCGAGGTCAAAGTTAAACTGGATTTTTGTGGGAGTCAGGTGTTTATTTTGCTTTCGGTTAACTTCAAAGTAAGAGCGTTTATAGGAAAGTGGAATGCAGCAAACTTTCTCTCTGGAGCCTTCTTATTGCTTTTTTTTCAAATTTTATTTTAGACATAGCGAACGTGTTAGACCTGGTACCATTGGCGTGAGTCTCCCTTCCATTTGTTACTGGTTGCCTCCTCTGTTTTTTGATCTGTTTGCTGGTTTAGATGCTTTGGGCACTGTGCCACTGCTATTCAGTGCCACAGTGCAAGCTCTCCCTATGTTAAATTGATGTATTGATTAGTGACTCCATGATTTGGATTATTTGGTTAACTTGTCAGACCCTAGTACAGTGCACCATGTGTGCCCAGGCATGTATATCAAATGCTGCTGGTGGGCTTGTAGCACTGATTGTGTTACCAACAGAAGCAGCTTGTAAAGTGTGTCTCAGGCCTGCAATTGCAGAGCCTGTGTGCAGTCTGTGACTGCCATGTCGACTTTGCAAATGCACCCACTTGCCAGTCCCTAAACCTTCCCTTTTCTACATATCAGACACCCCTAAGGTAGGCCATAGGGCAGGGTGCATTGTATGTAAAAGGTAGGTCAATCCCTAATGTGTGTCGCATGACCTGATAGTGAATTACAGCCTATTTTGTTTTTCACTATTGCAAGGCTACCTGTCCCTATAGGCCAGAATGGGCAGTTTGATTATACCATCTTATAATGCTAACCGACCCAGGGAACATGGTAGAAATTCGAGTTTAGTGTGCCTGACCTCAAAATGATAAATTACATCTTTTAGTGAAGTTGGTTTTAACATTCTGTGTTTGAAAATACCACTTTTAGAAAGTAGGTATTTTCTTGCCTAACCGTCCAACCTGCCTCTGCTAGCTTGTGTATTGTATGTCTGGTTTTGTGAGTGACGGGAGCTGGGGGGTTCCTGGAGACAGGGTTAGTCAGCACAGGGCTGTGTATTGTATGTTTGGTTTTGTGAGTGACGGGAGCTGGGGGGCTCCAGGAGACAGGGTGAGCCAGCACAGGGCTGAATATACCTATCTGCATGGAGAGTGGTGGGGAGGAGTAGCATCTGGGCCTGAATAGGACTGTGCCGGCTTCCACAATGCCGGTTCCACCTCCTGTGGCATGTCTGATTACCCTGGCCGACCCTGCCAAAGGAAAGAAGGAGTCATGTAAACTAAGTGCGCCAGGAACCGGTTTGGACTAGGTACTGGACCCTCTGCCTTCAGAGGACAAAGGATTTTTCAGTATAAATATGGGGACCCAGTCCCGAAGACTTTAGATCACTTCTGGAACAACAAGACACATCTTTGCCAAGGAGAAGAACCAAGGAAGCTGCAGGAGTTTGGACTGCCCCCATGCCAGTCTGCTTTGTTGCTGGGTTGGTCTGCAGTGGTGTCTTCATTGCCAAGGAAAGGAGAAGGAACTTTTAAAGAACTTTCATAATCTTGCAGAATATTTCTCCAAGGGCTTGGACTTGTGCTTGCCTCCTGCTGAAGTCTCAGGGACAAAAGACTTCACTACCAGCTCCCCTCTTAATTTCCTTGCTGGGAATTCTGTCTGCAGAAGCCTGCGTGTCGCTGGGAGCTGAAAGTGCGACTCGAGAAGAAGCATGTCACAGTCGTAGCTGTTGCCGCCGCATCGCCGGAGAAGCGTTTCACCGCCAAAGAGGTCGCCGCCGCATCACCAGAGAAGCTTGCGTTCGTCGCAGCTGTTTACTGACGCATCACCTGAGAAGCGTGTCGCCACCAAGAGGGTCGCCGTTGCATCACCGGAGAACCTTGTTGCAAGGTCTGTTGCAGCTCAAGTTACAGAGTTCACTGCACGGCTGCCGGGCGTGCACGCATTGTCTTCACGTCGTCGCATCACATCAAGGGCAGCCATCTTATCGCATCACACCGGATTGTCGCATCGTGGCGCCATCTTGTCGCATCATAACCGGAAGGCAGTACGAGAATCAATGCATCACCTCCTCTCCGGTAAGTAACAAGACACATCCCGTACTCAGCGCAAGCATTGAGGAGCGACATATCGCCTCCCCCGTAGCAACGAACTGACACATCTCCCTCCCTGCAAATCTTTTGTTTATTTTGCGTTACGCATCCAGGATCTTTTGTCAGAAACGTGTTGCATTTATCATCAATGTTACTTCTACCGTATTTAAGTCTATTTTGAGTACAGTACTGTGGATCTTTGTCGTTTGTGGTCTTGTGTTAAGTCTATATAAAGGATACTCATTTTTATAAAACCTGTGCTGTGTCCATCTGTAGTGTTTTCACTGTATTACAGTATTTGTTCACAAATGCTTAACACACTGCCTCTGAGATAAGCCTGTCTGCTCGTTCCAAGCTACCAAGGCAGTGAGCAGGGGTTTTCCAGGATTGTCATCCCCTTTCCCTGACTCAGAAGCAAGGGTACCTGTTATACCTGGCACCTTGGCGTGGGTCTACCTTCCATTTTTTTGCTGTTGCCTCATGTGTTTTTGCTTGTTATAGATGCTTTGGGCACTGTGCCACTGATATTCAGTGCCACAGTGCAAGTGCTCCCTATGGTAAATTGATGTATGGATCAGTGATTGGCTGGTTTGGTTTACTTGTTAGACCCTAGTACAGTTCACTGAGTGTGCCCAGGGCTTGTAAACTAAATGCTGCTAGTGGGCTTGCAGCACTGGTTGTGCCACCCACAGAAGCAGCCTTTAAAAGTGTGTATCAGGCCTGCCACTGCAGTGCCTGTGTGCAGTCTGGTACTGCCATGATGACTGGGCAAGTGCACCCACTTGCTAGTCCGTAAACATTCCCTTTTTTTTAATATTAGTCACCCCCATAGTAGGCCCAGGTGCAGGGTGCATTGTATGGAAAAGGTAGGACATACCCTGATGTGTGTGGCATGGCCTAATAGTGAATTACAGCCATTTTCGTGTTTCACAATTGCGTGGCCACCTGTTCCCCGTAGGCCAGAATGATCAGTTTGATTATTACTTCTTATAATCCTGACTGACTCTGGGAACTAGGTAGAAATTCGAGTTTGGTATGCCTGAACTCAGAATGATAAAATACATCTTTTAGTGAAGTTGGTTTTAACATTGTTTTAAAAAATACCACTTTTAGAGGTATTTTCTTGTCTAACCATCAAAGCCTGCCTCTGCTAGGTTGTTTATTACTTGTCTTGAGGTTGAGTGACAGGGGCTGGGGGATTCCAGGAGACCGGATGAGTCAGCACAGGGCTGAATAGAGAGATCTGCATGCAGATGGGAGGGAGGAGTTGCACCTGGGACCTGAATAGGGCTGTGCCTTCCCTCCACAATACTGGCTCCACCTCCTGTGGTGCGTCTGATTTCCCTGGCCTACACTGTGAAAGGAAAGAAGGAGTCTTATCAACAAAGTGCTTCAGGACTGACCAGAACTGGTTTGGACTAAGCAACGGTCTCTCTGCCTTCAAAAAACAAAGGAAAAATTAGTATAAAAGAGGGATCCCAAACCCCAGAACTTTAGATCAATTTGGGAAACAAGAAGAAACCTTTGCTGAGGAGAGGAACCGGAGGAACTGAGGAAGAGACTATCCCTAAGCTGAATGCTGTCTGGGGGATTGGCCTGCAGTGGTTGCCTGACCTCCAAAGAAAGGAGAAAGGACTTTGTTCTACTTTTATTTAACCCCTTCCGTGCTCATGACGGAACGGTTCCGTCATGAGCATAAGGTGGCCTGTGCATATGACGGAACCGTTCCGTCATGGTTCCATAGGCCCAATGGAATGTTCAGCACCGGGGGAAAATCCGCGCAGCACAGAAGGGGTTAACTTGTGAAGGATCTCCAAGGGCTTGAGATAGAGCTTGCCTCCTGCTGAAGTCTCGGAGACAACACTCTTCACCCACCAGCTCCCCAAGAGTTATTTGGAAGTGCCTGCAGTTGTGTTGGGCTTTCAGAGGGACTGCATGTCGCAAGGAGCTGGAAGCACGACTCACGGAGAAGAAGCGTGTCGCCGCCACTGTCGCCGCATCACTGGAGAAGGGTGTCGCCGCTGTCGCTTCGCTTCGCCTCGCAGAAGTGCTTCGCATCGCCGGAGGAGAGTGTAGCTGTCGCATCATCGGGAAGCGTGTTGCCGCCGCAGTCGCTGTAGTCGCTGTAGTCGCATCACTGAAGAAGGGTGTTGCCGCTGCAGCTGTCACATTGCATCGTCGAAGCGCCTCGCATCACCGGAGAAGAGTGTCGCTGTTGCATCAGATGCCATTGCATCGCCAGAGTAGCGTGTCGTAGGGCCTGTCACGGCTCAGAAGAATCGTTGAGTCGCCACACGGCCGTCTGGCGTGCACACATTGTGTTGCATCAAGGAGAAGACGCAATTTTTCATGTTTTATTGCACCGAAACTTCTTCGCATCATGGCACTGCTGGTCGCATCGCCACGTTGCGCAGTAAAAAACAGATGCATCACCTCCCCACGCGGAGAAGAACGGACTCATCTCCTACGCATCAGTAGGGACCCGACGCATCCGCGTTCTTGCGTGTAAGGAACCAACGCATCCCCTTCGCTGTAACACTTTCGTTGTATAGCGTTACGCATCCAAAGGTAAATTGAACTTAAAGTATCACATTTTACATCTAAAGAGAACTAAGCTATTTCTACCATTTTTAAAGTTCAGTATTTTGGGTTTTTGACGTTTATGATCTTGTATTAAGTCTATAGAATAATACTTTTTTTTATACTACAACTTGTGTGGTGTCCATCTTTAGTGTTGTCACTGGGTTACTGTTTGTGTTCACAAATGCTTTAAACACTGCCTCTGAGGTAAGCTTGTCTGCTCATGCCAAGCTACCAAGGGAGTGAGCAGGGGTTGTTTTAGGAGTGTACCCCCTTACCCTGACTATACCAAGGGTCCCTATTTGGTCAAAGGTACCTACCTCTGCCAACTAGAGACCCCCAAATCTAACAGTCCCTATTTGGTCAAAGGTGTACACCGTTGCCAACTAGAGACCCCCAGTTCGAACACAACTCAAAAGTTGTCTCTTTCTTCAGCTGCACAAATCATTTCCACATTTGTTTGCAAAATTCCTTTTTTTTGGTGAGTCCATTTAATTTGTGAAACTACCTTTTTAGGAACAAAGTACAAAACCACATTTCAGTCTCGGCATCAGCCTAACATATGGTGATCTTGGGCAATTTCCACTGTTTAGGGCCCATTCACTGTCAAGCAGAGGATAGGATCTTTTCACAGAAAATAGCCAGCCACATAGTAGCACAATTTAGCAATGCTTGGTTTTCACTTTGAAGTGTAAAGCTTTAATTATGACCTCTGTGACAACTCGTTTTGGATAATTAGATAAGTTTAAAGGCACATTTGTTGAAAGGTTTGTGTTTGTTTAGCTAAACAATAATTATATTTTCCATCTGCAACAGTGTCTTTTTCGAAACACATAAATTACTGGATGCTAACTATTGGTTTGTTCTCACAGCCATCAGGGTCATGATTTAAATGGTGCAGCAGGTGCACAGGTGCCAACAGCTCTTTGAAGCCTGATTGGCGATTATTGCTATGTTTTACTACTAAACAAGCAGTCACAAGTGCAATTCCCTTGCAGGCACTAGGGTCATGATTTCTATGGTGGAGCAGGTGCAGTGACCCTGGGGCTAAATACTCTAGGAAATCCACTGAACATAGATTATTACTGTATTTTACTACTAAACAAGCAGTCACAGTCCAATTACTTTACAGATGTCACGGCCATAATTTCAGTGGTGCAGCAGGTGCAGTGGCACAGGGGCCAAAAGGTCCAGGAAACCCACGGATAGCCAAATATTTTATATATTTTACTTCTAAATAAGCAGTCAGTGTGCTTTTTTGGTTCTTTTGTAACCGTTGAACCCGAAGTAACACATAGCTTAAAGCATCACTGTAACAAAAGCTGTAACCGAATAGACTTTTCTTCCAACCTACAAAATGTTACATTCAGCATATGTATGTGGTACATTTTCAAAAAATTGTATATGGTCCTAAAGTGCTTTTGATTTCATTCGCTCCATACCTTGGCAAGGGCATTCTCTGTTCTGTAAAATTAGCACTTCAGACATTGTAAACATCATACAAATACCAATAACTTACCATATAGCATTCCATACCAAGCATTGGCAAAGCCAATAGGTCGTGTCTATGCAAGATCTATTGGCTTTGACAATTTCTTTTAACCATATTATACAGCAGTGCTAGCTTCAGAGCAACATACCAGATTTCTTTTTAGGTCTCGCCTAGACGAAAGCAAAAGCGAAGCTTTTGCTGTCTATGCGAGACAACTTATGTTGCCACTTTTCTGGGAATATTGTGGACATCAGACTGTTACGAGCTTTTTCTGCTGTAGTCAGGCTGTCACGAGCTTCTCCTTTGGAGATTTAACCTCGTGAGCGCGCCTTGACTGCATCTAATGGGCCGTGCGCTTCTTTTAGTCAGTTTCACTTTGTTTCATTTCACTTTGAAAGTGCAGGCGTCAATGTGTCTGGTAGTTGTTCATGTGGAGTGCCTTCTGACCTCGTGAGCGCGCCTTGACTGCATCTAATGTGTGTGGCTTTTTTTTTCAACGTGGCCCTGGCGCTTGCTTCAGTCAGTTTCACTTTTAAGGTGCAGGCGTCAATGGGTCTGGTACTTGTTTTATTTCCATTTAATGCTCTTTGGAACAACAATTTTATATTACTTGTGTGTATTACCACTGGCCAGAATTTCAAAGACTTATATTCACGCAGGTGAAATAATACTATTGTGATTAGGGCCGATTTTTGGAGTCTGACCGTTCAGAGTGCAGAGTGGAGCTTCAGAGTGGAGCTTCAGAGTGGAGAGTGGAGCTTCAGAGTGCAGAGTGGAGCTTCAGAGTAGAGCTTCAGAGTAGAGCTTCAGAGTGGAGCTTCAGAGTGGAGCTTCAGAGTGGAGCTTCAGAGTGGAGCTTCAGAGTGGAGCTTCAGAGTGGAGCTTCAGAGTGGAGCTTCAGAGTGGAGCTTCAGAGTGGAGCTTCAGAGTGGAGCTTCAGAGTGGAGCTTCAGAGTGGAGCTTCAGAGTGGAGCTTCAGAGTGGAGCTTCAGAGTGGAGCTTCAGAGTGGAGCTTCCGAGTGCAGAGTGGAGCTTCAGAGTGGAGCTTCAGAGTGGAGCTTCAGAGTGGAGCTTCAGAGTGGAGCTTCAGAGTGGAGCTTCAGAGTGGAGCTTCAGAGTGGAGCTTCCGAGTGGAGCTTCCGAGTGGAGCTTCAGAGTGCAGAGTGGAGCTTCAGAGTGGAGAGTGGAGCTTCAGAGTGCAGAGTGGAGCTTCAGAGTAGAGCTTCAGAGTAGAGCTTCAGAGTGGAGCTTCAGAGTGGAGCTTCAGAGTGGAGCTTCAGAGTGGAGCTTCAGAGTGGAGCTTCAGAGTGGAGCTTCAGAGTGGAGCTTCAGAGTGGAGCTTCAGAGTGGAGCTTCAGAGTGGAGCTTCAGAGTGGAGCTTCAGAGTGGAGCTTCAGAGTGGAGCTTCAGAGTGGAGCTTCAGAGTGGAGCTTCAGAGTGGAGCTTCCGAGTGCAGAGTGGAGCTTCAGAGTGGAGCTTCAGAGTGGAGCTTCAGAGTGGAGCTTCCGAGTGGAGCTTCCGAGTGGAGCTTCAGAGTGCAGAGTGGAGAGTGGAGCTTCAGAGTGCAGAGTGGAGCTTCAGAGTGCAGAGTGGAGCTTCAGAGTGCAGAGTGGAGCTTCAGAGTGCAGAGTGGAGATTCAGAGTGCAGAGTGGAGCTTCAGAGTGCAGAGTGGAGATTCAGAGTGGAGCTTCAGAGTCCAGAGTGGAGCTTCAGAGTGGAGCTTCAGAGTGGAGCTTCAGAGTGGAGCTTCAGAGTGGAGCTTCAGAGTGGAGCTTCAGAGTCCAGAGTGGAGCTTCAGAGTCCAGAGTGGAGCTTCAGAGTGCAGAGTGGAGCTTCAGAGTGCAGAGTGGAGCTTCAGAGTGGAGCTTCAGAGTGGAGCTTCAGAGTGGAGCTTCAGAGTGGAGCTTCAGAGTGGAGCTTCAGAGTGGAGCTTCAGAGTGGAGCTTCAGAGTGGAGCTTCAGAGTGGAGCTTCAGAGTGGAGCTTCAGAGTGCAGAGTCAGAGTGGAGCTTCAGAGTGGAGCTTCAGAGTGGAGCTTCAGAGTGCAGAGTCAGAGTGCAGAGTCAGAGTGCAGAGTCAGAGTGCAGAGTCAGAGTGCAGAGTCAGAGTGCAGAGTCAGAGTGCAGAGTCAGAGTGCAGAGTCAGAGTGGAGCTTCAGAGTGGAGCTTCAGAGTGGAGCTTCAGAGTGGAGCTTCAGAGTGGAGCTTCAGAGTGGAGCTTCAGAGTGGAGCTTCAGAGTGGAGCTTCAGAGTGGAGCTTCAGAGTGGAGCTTCAGAGTGGAGCTTCAGAGTGGAGCTTCAGAGTGGAGCTTCAGAGTGGAGCTTCAGAGTGGAGCTTCAGAGTGGAGCTTCAGAGTGGAGCTTCAGAGTGGAGCTTCAGAGTGGAGCTTCAGAGTGGAGCTTCAGAGTGGAGCTTCAGAGTGGAGCTGCAGAGTGGAGCTTCAGAGTGGAGCTTCAGAGTGCAGAGTGGAGCTTCAGAGTGGAGCTTCAGAGTGCAGAGTGGAGCTTCAGAGTGGAGCTTCAGAGTGCAGAGTGGAGCTTCAGAGTGGAGCTGCAGAGTGCAGAGTGGAGCTTCAGAGTGGAGCTTCAGAGGGCAGAGTGGAGCTTCAGAGTGGAGCTTCAGAGTGGAGCTTCAGAGTGGAGCTTCAGAGTGGAGCTTCAGAGTGGAGCTTCAGAGTGGAGCTTCAGAGTGGAGCTTCAGAGTGGAGCTTCAGAGTGGAGCTTCAGAGTGGAGCTTCAGAGTGGAGCTTCAGAGTGGAGCTTCAGAGTGCAGAGTGGAGCTTCAGAGTGGAGCTTCAGAGTGCAGAGTGGAGCTTCAGAGTGGAGCTTCAGAGTGCAGAGTGGAGCTTCAGAGTGGAGCTTCAGAGTGCAGAGTGGAGCTTCAGAGTGGAGCTTCAGAGTGCAGAGTGGAGCTTCAGAGTGGAGCTTCAGAGTGCAGAGTGGAGCTTCAGAGTGCAGAGTGGAGCTTCAGAGTGGAGCTTCAGAGTGCAGAGTGGAGCTTCAGAGTGGAGCTTCAGAGTGCAGAGTGGAGCTTCAGAGTGGAGCTTCAGAGTGCAGAGTGGAGCTTCAGAGTGGAGCTTCAGAGTGCAGAGTGGAGCTTCAGAGTGGAGCTTCAGAGTGCAGAGTGGAGCTTCAGAGTGGAGCTTCAGAGTGCAGAGTGGAGCTTCAGAGTGGAGCTTCAGAGTGCAGAGTGGAGCTTCAGAGTGGAGCTTCAGAGTGCAGAGTGGAGCTTCAGAGTGGAGCTTCAGAGTGCAGAGTGGAGCTTCAGAGTGGAGCTTCAGAGTGCAGAGTGGAGCTTCAGAGTGGAGCTTCAGAGTGGAGCTTCAGAGTGGAGCTTCAGAGTGGAGCTTCAGAGTGGAGCTTCAGAGTGGAGCTTCAGAGTGGAGCTTCAGAGTGGAGCTTCAGAGTGGAGCTTCAGAGTGGAGCTTCAGAGTGGAGCTTCAGAGTGGAGCTTCAGAGTGGAGCTTCAGAGTGGAGCTTCAGAGTGGAGCTTCAGAGTGGAGCTTCAGAGTGCAGCTTCAGAGTGCAGCTTTAGAGCTTCAGAGTGGAGCTTCAGAGTGGAGCTTTAGAGCTTCAGAGTGGAGCTTCAGAGTGGAGCTTTAGAGCTTCAGAGTGGAGCTTCAGAGTGGAGCTTTAGAGCTTCAGAGTGGAGCTTCAGAGTGGAGCTTTAGAGCTTCAGAGTGGAGCTTCAGAGTGGAGCTTCAGAGTGGAGCTTTAGAGCTTCAGAGTGGAGCTTCAGAGTGGAGCTTTAGAGCTTCAGAGTGGAGCTTCAGAGTGGAGCTTTAGAGCTTCAGAGTGGAGCTTTAGAGCTTCAGAGTGGAGCTTTAGAGCTTCAGAGTGGAGCTTTAGAGCTTCAGAGTGGAGCTTTAGAGCTTCAGAGTGGAGCTTTAGAGCTTCAGAGTGGAGCTTTAGAGCTTCAGAGTGGAGCTTCAGAGTGGAGCTTCAGAGTGGAGCTTCAGAGTGGAGCTTTAGAGCTTCAGAGTGGAGCTTCAGAGTGGAGCTTTAGAGCTTCAGAGTGGAGCTTCAGAGTGGAGCTTCAGAGTGGAGCTTTAGAGCTTCAGAGTGGAGCTTTAGAGCTTCAGAGTGGAGCTTCAGAGTGGAGCTTTAGAGCTTCAGAGTGGAGCTTTAGAGCTTCAGAGTGGAGCTTCAGAGTGGAGCTTCAGAGTGGAGCTTCAGAGTGGAGCTTCAGAGTGGAGCTTCAGAGTGGAGCTTCAGAGTGGAGCTTCAGAGTGGAGCTTCAGAGTGGAGCTTCAGAGTGGAGCTTTAGAGCTTCAGAGTGGAGCTTCAGAGTGGAGCTTTAGAGCTTCAGAGTGGAGCTTCAGAGTGGAGCTTCAGAGTGGAGCTTTAGAGCTTCAGAGTGGAGCTTCAGAGTGGAGCTTTAGAGCTTCAGAGTGGAGCTTTAGAGCTTCAGAGTGGAGCTTCAGAGTGGAGCTTTAGAGCTTCAGAGTGGAGCTTTAGAGCTTCAGAGTGGAGCTTCAGAGTGGAGCTTCAGAGTGGAGCTTCAGAGTGGAGCTTCAGAGTGGAGCTTCAGAGTGGAGCTTCAGAGTGGAGCTTCAGAGTGGAGCTTCAGAGTGGAGCTTCAGAGTGGAGCTTCAGAGCTTCAGAGTGGAGCTTTAGAGCTTCAGAGTGGAGCTTTAGCGCTTCAGAGTGGAGCTTTAGAGCTTCAGAGTGGAGCTTTAGAGCTTCAGAGTGGAGCTTTAGAGCTTCAGAGTGGAGCTTTAGAGCTTCAGAGTGGAGCTTTAGAGCTTCAGAGTGGAGCTTTAGAGCTTCAGAGTGGAGCTTCAGAGTGGAGCTTTAGAGCTTCAGAGTGGAGCTTCAGAGTGGAGCTTTAGAGCTTCAGAGTGGAGCTTCAGAGTGGAGCTTCAGAGTGGAGCTTTAGAGCTTCAGAGTGGAGCTTTAGAGCTTCAGAGTGGAGCTTTAGAGCTTCAGAGTGGAGCTTTAGAGCTTCAGAGTGGAGCTTTAGAGCTTCAGAGTGGAGCTTTAGAGCTTCAGAGTGGAGCTTCAGAGTGGAGCTTCAGAGTGGAGCTTCAGAGTGGAGCTTCAGAGTGGAGCTTCAGAGTGGAGCTTCAGAGTGGAGCTTTAGAGCTTCAGAGTGGAGCTTCAGAGTGGAGCTTTAGAGCTTCAGAGTGGAGCTTCAGAGTGGAGCTTTAGAGCTTCAGAGTGGAGCTTCAGAGTGGAGCTTTAGAGCTTCAGAGTGGAGCTTCAGAGTGGAGCTTTAGAGCTTCAGAGTGGAGCTTCAGAGTGGAGCTTCAGAGTGGAGCTTCAGAGTGGAGCTTCAGAGTGGAGCTTCAGAGTGGAGCTTCAGAGTGGAGCTTCAGAGTGGAGCTTCAGAGTGGAGCTTCAGAGTGGAGCTTCAGAGTGGAGCTTCAGAGTGGAGCTTCAGAGTGGAGCTTTAGAGCTTCAGAGTGGAGCTTCAGAGTGGAGCTTTAGAGCTTCAGAGTGGAGCTTCAGAGTGGAGCTTTAGAGCTTCAGAGTGGAGCTTCAGAGTGGAGCTTCAGAGTGGAGCTTCAGAGTGGAGCTTCAGAGTGGAGCTTCAGAGTGGAGCTTTAGAGCTTCAGAGTGGAGCTTCAGAGTGGAGCTTTAGAGCTTCAGAGTGGAGCTTCAGAGTAGAGCTTCAGAGTAGAGCTTCAGAGTAGAGCTTCAGAGTAGAGCTTCAGAGTAGAGCTTCAGAGTAGAGCTTCAGAGTAGAGCTTCAGAGTAGAGCTTCAGAGTAGAGCTTCAGAGTAGAGCTTCAGAGTAGAGCTTCAGAGTAGAGCTTCAGAGTAGAGCTTCAGAGTAGAGCTTCAGAGTGGAGCTTCAGAGTGCAGATTCAGAGTGGAGCTTTAGAGCTTCAGAGTGGAGCTTCGCAGATTCAGAGTGGAGCTTCAGAGTGCAGATTCAGAGTGGAGCTTTAGAGCTTCAGAGTGGAGCTTCAGAGTGCAGATTCAGAGTGGAGCTTTAGAGCTTCAGAGTGGAGCTTCAGAGTGCAGATTCAGAGTGGAGCTTTAGAGCTTCAGAGTGGAGCTTTAGAGCTTCAGAGTGGAGCTTTAGAGCTTCAGAGTGTCAAGAGCAATGCCAATAGCTCTAACTTTAACAAAGGCAAAACCATTGCATTGTAAATGCTTGTTATTTTACCGAATCACATGCTCATGCTGCTGCCTGGTTTGTCTACATGCACACAGGCATAATCACTCGGTACAAAATGGCTCCTGTTCACTCGTCAGTACGGTCTTGCGCCGCCCCACCTTCCCCCTGCCAAATACATTCATTCCAAATACTGCTTATTTTCATATCAGACTGACTTCTCACATCTGGGATAGCAGGGGCACCTTCCACAGTGATTAGTGCTTCACAAAAAATAATTCTCGGCTAGCGCTCAGAAGCCTTGAAGCTTTGATTGAATGACACTGCAGTTTGATGCCCCGCTCGTTTTTTGATGCTATGCGTTCCAGACACTGATTTTATTAAGACTCACTTGGAGCTCTAAACTGTCACTTGATCTTTCTTTGGGTCATTTCGTTTGCCCGGAAGGACTAACATATCTGTGAAACCCTCTTCTTTTATAGTTTGAGCATCGTCTTCGTTTAGCAGGATAACATTATACATTTGAAAATACAAATATCCGGGAAGAGCAGAGAGCAAATCTCCGCGATGTTGGGCATTCTCCTATCATAAAGGAAGCGTGTTGGTGGGACCTGTGGCATCTAACGCATCATTTAACCCTATATGCGTGGGCACCTACCACAATAATGTATAGGATGAGTTTGTTCCGTTCCCGTTTTTAATTTGATGTAAAACTCAAATCACTGCACACTCTCTACTACACACTCTCTACTACACACTCTCTACTACAGTCACTACTCTCTACTACACACTCCCTACTACAGTCACTACTCTCTACTACACATTCTGCTACACACTCTCTACTACAGTCACTACTCTCTGCTACACACTCTACTCTCTACTACACTCTACTACACACTCTCTACTACACACTCTACTACACACTCTCTACTACAGTCACTACTCTCTGCTACGCACTCTACTCTCTACTACACACTCTACTACACACTCTCTACTACACACTCTACTACACACTCTCTACTTCAGTCGCTACTCTCTACTACACACTGTACTACACACTCTACTACAGTCACTACTCTCTACTACACACTACTACACACTCTCTACTACAGTCACTACTCTCTACTACACACTCACTACACACTCACTACTACAGCCACTACTCTCTTCGACACACTCTATACTAGACACTCTCTACTACACACTATCTACTACAGTCACTACTCTCTACTACACACTGTACTACACACTCTACTACAGTCACTACTCTCTACTACACACTACTACACACTCTCTACTACAGTCACTACTCTCTACTACACACTCTACTACACACTCACTACACACTCTACTACAGCCACTACTCTCTTCGACACACTCTATACTAGACACTCTCTACTACACACTATCTACTACAGTCACTACTTACTACACTCTCTACTACACTCTCTACTACACACTCTACTACACACTCTACTACACACTCTACTACACACTCTACATTACACACTCTACATTACACACTCTACATTACACACTCTACATTACACACTCTACATTACACACTCTCTACTACACACTCTCTACTACACACTCTACACTACACACTCTACTACACTCTACTACACACTCTGCTACACACACGCTCTACTACACACTCTACTACACACCCTCTACTACTCTACTACACATTCTCTACTACTCTACTACACACTCACTACTTTCTACTACACTCTACTACAGACTCTCCACTCTCTACTCCACACTCTCTACTTCAATCTCTCTACTTCAATCTCTCTACTTCAATCTCTCTACTTCAATCTCTCTACTTCAATCTCTCTAATTCAATCTCTCTACTTCAATCTCTCTACTTCAATCTCTCTACTTCAATCTCTCTACTTCACATTCTGTATTACACACTCTCTACTACACACTCACTACTCTCTACTACACACTCTCTACTACACACTCTACTACACTCCCTACTACACATTCTCCTACACACTCTACTACACACTCTACTACACACTCACCACTCTACTACACACTCACCACTCTACTACACACTCACTAGTCTCTACTGCTCACTCTCTACTACACACTCTCTACTACACACTCTACTACACACTCTCTACTACACACTCTCTACTACACTCTCTACTACACACTCACTACTCTCTACTACACACTCACTACTCTCTACTACACACTCACTACTCTCTACTACACACTCACTACTCTCTACTACACACTCACTACTCTCTACTACACACTCTACTACTCACTTACTACTCTCTACTCACTCTCTACTACTCACTACTACTCTCTCTACTACTCACTACTACTCTCTCTACTACTCTCTCTACTACTCTCTCTACTACTCACTCTCTACTGCTCATGACAATGCCATTTATTTATCTGTTTCCAAAACCAACACATAAATAAAACATTTGTCATTTACAATGCCAAAAGCGCTAACTTTTGCAAAGGCGAGACCGTTGCATTGTAAATGCTTGTTTTAAAAGCCTTCTAACGCAGACCACGTTGGTTGTGTCATACAGCTTTTTACATTACTTTCATCTTTTTGCAAGATAGCTAAAAAGGATTAGCAAATCCAATAAGTGTCACATAGGCAAGACCGATTGTCTTTGCCAAAAAATATACTACTGAATTTGAAATCTAATTCAGTGCTGATTGTGCACTTATTCGCTGTAGAGAAAGGATATTTAAATGTTAATTGCAGATTGGATAAACATGTTATCCCTAGTGGAACTCGAGATAACTACCAGTTAATTGCATAATTGGGACAATTGGCTAGATGGATAGGGATCCGGATGGTGTTAAGCTTTTAAAGCAAAGTGGCAATTGTGGTACGTTTTGGGTAGAGTGATAGACATATCCTGGCATCTCATATACAATGAATGGAGAAAGAGTGTCCAGGTGGGTATGTTATGGTTTCTGGTGTTTTTGGGGGTTTTAGATGACACCGTGGGTGACACCAGCCAGGGCATGCAAAAAAAGGGAGAAAGAAGTCCACAGTAAATTCTTTCAGAAAAAACAAATCTGATAGGAGAGAGGTAGATGTCCTTGGCATCTGAGGTGGGAGCCAAACTAAAATGTCAAAGGGCTGATGGAAGAAGCAAGTGTAGGGGCAACTAATAGGATTTGTGTGACTGCTTCAAGGTATGCACGATGCGTTTGCAGTGTTTAATTGCTCTTTAGTCTTTTGCCTGAATTTCGATATGTAACTGCCGATGTGTGACCACTGTGATCTGAGTGCAGCTGGTCTCCGACTTCCTGTCTGAAATGTGCTGCATCAAAGGCACATACCAAATACTTTTGGTGCTATAGTAGAAACCTATCTATTGACTGAGCTAGCTGCCTTAAAGCACAATTAATTCACGGGCACTTTTCAACTGTTTACTAAATATCAATGTGTGTCTCTCTACCCCAGCATGTTACAGGTGGGAGATAGTGAATTCATTTTCATATCCCCTGAAGGTATGTCCTCCTCATCTGGTATGAATCAACCCTTACTGTTCAGTTTAGCTGCTCTGTTCTCTTTGTGCATGCCCACTCCAATCCAAATGGCTTGGCTAGTCTAGTTGTCCTGTGTGTAGTTCTCTGTCCTGTGTGAAAGCTCTTCATTCTTTTGTAGTGGGTCATTGATCTGGCTTGTGAGAGGTTTCTTTCTAATCATCTATGCATGCCTGGTTGGAAGCATTTTTAGCTACTATCATAATTGGTAATAAGCTATACTCCATGTATACATTTTGTCAGGGTTTGTATATCTTGGTATTAGTGTATTGGAGGCTAGTTGTGTTAGCTGAGCTGACAATCCATTGTTAAATGTTAGCCTGTATGTTATTGCTTCTATGCTGTTAATTTCACATCGGCCACTTAATGCTTTCATATTAACAGGGTTAAACTACTTGATGATAAATGCACCCATTCAGAAATGCTTGTAACTTGTTACAATCTCTGTAGTCATTTAGATGCAAATGTTATGAGGGATGGGGTGTACACAGGAATGAAGCCAGGAGAATCAAAATATCAAAAACATAACAAATAACTCCTAACACCGTATTAGGGTCAAGTTAGCAGCTACAGTAGAAATGTGCTCTTTTCATGCTTCTCCCTGCACATTTTGGAGAAGCAGCCAGGAAGGCAAGAACTAAGACAGAGAGGGAACGTCTATTGGGTAAATTGGCAGATGCAGAGGAACAGCATAGGAAAGATGTATGTCAGGGGATTCAGGGTAATTTAAGTCTTGAACGATTGAATAGTATCAAGGCTGAACTCCAGGTACAATTGGCAAAAAAAGCTGCAGCTGTATATCAAACACATAGGGCTGGAATGTATGAAACAGGGGAAAGTGCTGGTAAAGTTTTAGCTCTACGGATAAGGCAGGCTGCATCAAGGAACATCATAACTGAAATAAAGGAAGGAGATCAAATTTATAAAAAGTCAGATGAGATTCTTGATGTCTTTAGAAGATTCTATCAAGATCTATATAAGGAAGAGTTGGAAAATGATGATCCGGGTATGATCTGGCCGGAAATGGGTACTAAACTCACCTTTAATCAGAGAGAAATATTGGAACAGAGTATAACTATAGATGAATTATCCGAGGCGCTACAGGATCTAGCAACTGGTTAGGCGGCAGGCCCTGATGCTTTACCCTTAGAGGTATATAAAAGTTTAAGGGAAGTAATAACACCCCTACTATTGGACCTATTCAACGGGGTTATTAATACCGGTGTTATCCCGGAATCCTGGACCGAAACAAACATTGTGGTCTTCCATAAGAAGGGGAAACCGAAAGAGAGCCCAGGTTCATACAGACCAATATCGCTAATAAATAGCGACAATAAATAGTATGCTAAAATCATGGCGACACGGCTGGGTGGGATCATCGGGACCCTGGTCTCCCCCTGGCAGCACGGCTTTATTCCAGGTAGAGGCACGACTGACCATATAAGAAGAGCCATCAAATTATTTGATATACATGCTGCCGATGGTGGGAGGGCCGCGATGACCCTACTTGACGCGGAAAAAGCTTTTGACCGCGTCAGGTAGAGCTTTTTGTGGAGGGTGATGGGAGACAGAGGTTTTGGTCCCAGATTCCTACAGGCAATCCAGGCTATGTACGCAAACCCAACGGCTAGTATTCATCTTATGGGGGAGCATTCGGGGAAGATCCATATATCAAGGGGCACGCAACAAGGGTGCCCGTGCTCACCTATTCTTTTTGCATTGTATATAGATCCCTTAATAACTCTACTAATGAATAGCAAAATTAAGCCAGTTATTACCAATGGATTCCACACTAAGGTTCTCGCCTACGCGGACGATGTGGCTATTCTAACTACGGATCCTGATAGTGCTCTGAATGAAATAGTCAGAATTACTTCAGAATTTGGTGATTATCTGGATACCGTCTTAATGTAGCCAAAACACAGGTATTATGCACCAGTAATATAATTAAAACGGACAATAGATATCTGGACTCAGTAGTCTACTTAGGAATCGTAATCAATGCACAGCCAAGGGACATCATCAAAGATAATTTTGAGCCACTACTGGTTAAGATCAAACAGGATCTAAGGAGAATAGACAAACTTCATTTATCAGTTATAGGCAGGGTTAATGTCATAAAAATGTCTATCTTCCCTAAGATCTTATATAAATTTAGGTCCATCCCTTTCAGAATAGAAGA
The DNA here is from genome assembly GCF_964263255.1 of Lissotriton vulgaris. NCBI lineage: Eukaryota > Metazoa > Chordata > Amphibia > Caudata > Salamandridae > Lissotriton > Lissotriton vulgaris. The sequence goes on from NC_141694.1 coordinate 436,349,883, forward strand.
TGTAATGATAAAGGAAATGGAGTCTATCTTCATGAACTTTGTATGGCAGTATGGCAAGGTCAGGAGATCTAATAGGCTTATGTCCCTTCCCCAAGAAAAGGGGGGGCTGGGAATACCCAACCTCGGGTTTTATAATTGGGCCTGCCTCCTTACAGAGATGTCTGTGCTCTTCTTCCCAGAGGATGCTAGATACAGTCAGAAAGACATCCCCACTATATATCACCTGGCACTGGGGGGGGGGGAAGTATACGGGATATTGTCGAGGAAACAGGACAAACGTTTCTTTAAAACATCTGGCTATAAGATACTTAAAGATATTTGGGGGATATGGTCTTCCATATGTAAAAATCAGAACATCCCAAGATATAATCAGCACAGCCTATTATGGAACTCAGATCTATTCCCGCATCTAAGTGACGATGGCCCATGGAAATATTGGGAAAGACAAGGGATTACCACATTAGGCCAAGTGATGATTAAGGATGTTTGCAGGCCTTTTGAATTGTTGAGGACACGGTTTTCACTGCAAGGTGTTCAAGAATTTAAGTATATGCAGCTGGTTAACATCATTAAATCAAAAAGACCGGGTCTGAATATATCTAAAGGCTGTGCTCTACTAGACTATTTGAAAGGGGGAGGTCATAGAATCAAGGAACTGTACAGGATATTCATGGAGAGTCTCTCTGATGATCTGATCAAGGTGGAGGAGAGTTGGGCCTCCAAATTGCAGGATCCAGACCTTGATCTTGACAGAGCATTGGTAATGGACAAAAGGTTTCTAAGATCATCAAATTTAAGAGCACAGCACTTTAAGACCCTTTTTAATTTATACTATACACCAGCTAAATTGTTTAAATGGGGCAAGAGACTAGACCATAATTGTCCTAGGTGTGGTAATGGGCCAGCAGATGTATTGCATATGTTCTGTAGCTGTGTAAACTTGGGACCAATTAAAAATGAAATTGAAAAGTTTTTAGAGGGGCTGCTAGCTGTCAGAATAGACCTATCCCCTACTCTTTTAATATTCGGTTGTGATGCAAAGTCAGGTCTGAGCATAGAGATAGAGGCGTTGGTTTTTATATCAACAGCTGTTCTCAGGATATTAATTGCTGCTGCATGGAAAGATGTGGAGCCTCCAACTTTTCAAATGTGGATGTGTAGGCTGTTAGGGATTCACAACATTGAATCAGAACTGTATGCCCTCAAAGGAATTAAATCTAGAGAAATGGGGCTACGGGTATGGGCACCAGTGGCTAGGTGGAGGAAGTCAAGGTGTGGGGTCCTCTAGATCATATTGTGGGGTGTCATGATTCATGCTATATATGATTGGTTTTACCTCGTTTTAATCTCAGTCTCTCCTGTTAAATATTGTCTCTGGTTATTGCTGTATCTATTGTATTATATTATTGTATTTATCATATTATCAAGTGTATTTATATGTGTCTATATTTTATGTGGATATATTTATATATACTGATAATATTAATGTATACCTTGCTGCTATGAACTTTCAATAAATAAATTAATAAGGGAAAAAAGAAAAAAAAAAGGGAAAAACAAACAAAAAAAAAAACAAATAACTCCTAACACCGTATTAGGGTCAAGTTAGCAGCTACAGTAGAAATGTGCTCTTTTCATGCTTCTCCCTGCACATTTTGGAGAAGCAGCCAGGAAGGCAAGTGTTACCATTCACCTCAGACGAGGGGATAAAGGTAGGAGCTGTGAGGATTGAAGATGACTGCTGTCAAATCCACTGTGCTTTTGAAGGGCGATTTTGCACAAATATTGATTTACTGGAGGGGTCGAGGTTGTAGAGCAAGTGGGGCCCAGTTACAGTTAATCAGCCTCTACCCTCTGATACACCTACATTTGTAACCTCTAAAAATATACATATCATTGCCACAAACTTGCAACCATGGCATAAATGAATCATTGTGGGGACCCCATCAAGAATATTTGCGGGATACTTCTCTCTCGCTCCATCAACACACAACACTACTTGGCAAACATTGGAGCAGATGTCCATCCTTGTCTCCTGCAAATGTCAAGCTTTTGGGTTTGATTGCTCATTTTTGGTGAGACTCCAAATGAAAACGGACTTTTTCTCTCTGTGTACGTTTAACTAAAGAAGGAATACACCGCTGTAGTTGAAATACCACAATAAAAAATATAAATGTCTGCACGTGTGATATTTGGTCTTTGTGATTGATAGAAAGGTATGAAATGTATGCATTGGATACGTCTCCCCTAGGTTAATTTGCGATTAGAGCCTGCAACTTTCTGTTTGTTAAGCCTAAGCATCACAAAAATGTAATGTTGGTTACTTTGGTCTATTTTCGGAAGCGTTTAGTTCTTTGGCCATTTGACTTTGACCTAATATTTGTTGGAACGGTTTGCATTAAAATAGAGATCACATCAGTGCCTAGTTTTTTCTTTCTCCACACTGCTTGTGGGAGTCAGTCCATACTGCTTTAGTATGCCTCCTGATTTCCAGTTTGATCTGCAGTCTCTGACCTTAACACTACCACAAAGAGGATATAGGAATATGATGTTACGTAGTAGGATCAAGCAAGGAAAACAGACATAGGAATATGATATGAGGTGGAAGGATTAAAAAAAGGAGAGTGGTTTGCAGCATTACAAATTGTATCCATAGTTTGTTGCCATGGGGGTGGCTTTCTTTGGATTATCCTAAGTGCATTATCAAGTTAAAAATCAAAACCAAAAATCTGTAAAATGCTAAGTTGTGTTCTAAAGGACCTGTATATACCTTCCAACTAGTGGGACAAGGTTGCTGTAGCCTTGAACTTGTATAGGACTTTTGATTTAGCTCTGAAGTTAATCATTAATTAAAACAACGTACTTTTTACAAATATCCACAAAATACCCTTCCTTAATTACAGAAGCTAATAATAATTATTGGTTCATAAAACAATTAAAATAATTTAAAGTGGAATGGAAACTTGGTAGTAGATACCAATGTCTCTTTATATTAGGAACTCACAAAATATGCAACAAGTTCTCTTTGTAGTATTCCCAAATGTAAAATATTTGGCTCACATTTTTACTTTTCCAGTTCTGGCAATAATCTCATCTGTTAAAGAAAATTAAAGTCACAAATATACTATTCCAGTAAGCCAAGAAACTGTGGTTTCTAAGTACAGATGCTGTTGTATTTTTAGCTGAATCACAGGAGCAATAACAATATACCTCCTGGAATCAACGATGAGTTGATCAATATCATTTGTCTTTTGTTTTCGAACTCCTATTCAGCAGAAGATCTACTTTCCCAGAATTCAAATAGATTCAGGATCATTAATAGAGACTTCAAAGAAAGAATCCAGAGTGTTTCTTATTTTTTAAATGAGCATTGAAAAACTGTTAAGTGCGCAAGTCCATACTTTTCCATTTAAAGTACCACCCTCAGTCTTCATGACTCAGAACCTGTATCAAAGTAAATTTGTTTCCAGTTCTGTTTTTTGTATTCACAAGTGGAACTCTAGTAGTATTTGAGATTATCAAGTTACATTTGGGAGGATTAAACGTACCCTAAAAAGCTTACATTGGGCCAGATTTAACCATTTAGCTCAAGTGGCAGGAAATGCTTATACTCATAGGTTAGGGCAGGAAAAAAGCTTTGCTTGTGTCACTTCCAATTTAATGTTCATAGAAAGAGCTGTAAAATGTCTATAGATGTGTTTAACCCAAATCTGAGGTCCAAGACCGTGGTCTACATATTCATTAAATGCAGAGTTTAATCATGTAGGATCACAGGCAAATATCTGTACGAACAAGCCAGAAATTTTTTCTCACCATCCATTTAAAAGTTTTTTTTTTATAGCTTTAGTGACCATGAAAGTATATTTTGGTTGATCATAATTTTGTTTTCAGTGCCGCAGTGGCCAATGGAGGTGAAGGTATAGTGAAGCCCTACTGGCGGACCACCAAGACGAATGTCATCTGCATACTGAATTATGCTGCCAGTAGTGGCACTCAGTTTAGTAGGGCAGGCCCTGCTTGAACACACACGGGTTCCAATTTTTGACAGATAGAAGTTGAACTACATGGGTGCACGTACGCTGTCTTAAACCCTTAGTTGTGTGGACCTGAACTACTAATTGAATACTCCTCCACCCGTTCAAGCTTGTCTCATGTATTGTTGTGTAAGTCTTGAATAACTTTTAACAGAATTAATGGAAATCCCCAGGATGTTAATTTGCCCACGATTCCTATCCATGCTGTAAAAAATGTTCTTAAAGTCCATCAAGCACTACTGTAAGATGTTATACATAAAAGAACTACCAGAGAGATGCTGTACTGCTATTCATCAAAATCTGATCTGTAACCCAGGTATCTATTTTTAATAATTCACCCAATTTTCACAGGTTATCCAATACAAAGCATGGATTTGTGTTTCCACGTCAAAGAAAGGGCCATTAATATATAATTATCTGGGTTACTTTTACTACCTTTTTAAGGTTGAACCAGCTAGACCGCACGTGTATTCTGTTGTGAGATATATTGTGGCTTTTCAAGAACATGGAGGACCTTTAAGCCCACCCATTACGTACTATTGGTTGGCTTTACTTGTCACTCTCCTCTGCCTGCTTCTTATTCGTGTCCCAGCTTGTCAATCTTGTGTTTGTTCCTTTCATGGAGCTGTGCCTCATTACAGTCTCTGTTTGGCTGGCATTGCTGCTTTCATCGAGTGCTTTTCAAGCACAACTTTTTTTTCTTTGTATGAAGCACTCCATTAAAGTGGGTGTGTTTTGAGCCGTCTCCCTCATGTTTCTCTCTCCCTCAGCACACTTATTTTGCTGGATTCATTCCCCGCCTTCTTCCCTCTTGGTCTCCCCCATTGTGTTTCTTCCTCCCATTGCTTTTTCCCCCACCCCGGTGTTGCTCTCTACCTACCCTGTCGCTTTGGTGTCACCTTCTGCCCAATCAACTGTTTCTTTTGCTTCTCTTCCTATGTTGCTTCAATGCCCCCCACTGTCCCCATGTTGCTTCACTATTTTCTTCTCACACTCCATGTTTTGCCATTCACCTTCTCTCTCCCGCCATCATATTGCGTCCGCTTCTCCCGCCATAAAGGGGGAAAAACACTTTTGCACATTTTGTTTTCATTTTAGTTACTGACCAACCATGGCTCAGTAACTTAAAAATTAAAAAAAAGGACTTTTCATTTTGCAGGCACACTCGTCAAAGGTTTTTTTTCTTTTTAAAAGTGAGCCATGCTGCGAAGCGTCACAGATGCTGTGTAGCATGGCTAAAATCATTGGCAAAGCCAAAATGTCACAAAAGCAAATCCTTTTGGCTTTGCCAGTGCTGGTTTTGATTGGGATGGAAGATGGAACCTTTCCAAAAATTCAAGATACTATTGAAAACCTATCATTCATTATAAATTGAATGCATAAAGGATGCCCAAATTGTTGGATTTGAATTATATATGGCACAGGCAGGAGGGTTGCCATCAATAATTCATCAAGTGCGGTGGTACTGAGGCCCAAAAGTATGAGGGGCTCACTTCACTTCATTATTGGCTATTAAAAAAAAAAAGGGGATATCCACTTCAATTTCTATTGCTCAGATTAGGGTTCTTGAACATTGTGAGATGCCACTGGGCACAGGAGATCCCATGCTAAATTACTATTTAATTAAATGCTTGTTTCCCACTAGCAGGATAACGTGGTTAGTTTATCAGGCCGCTCTATCAATAAATATTCTGCCTCTAAAAAGGACCTTGCATTTTCAGAACCTGTTTTCTACCAACAAACAATTCTATTTTGTGCTTCTCTCAAGTATCTCCTAAGATTGAATTCATTGTATCTTCAGCAGCAGGGTTAATCTATAAAGTCCTAGAACTCCCTGGAATCCTGCTGCTTAGAAATATAAATTTCATAAGACCCCTGTTGTTCATAATATAGTGCGCAGTGCTATATGGGGGATGGCCCATTTCAGTTCCCCTGAAAATGTCATTCTGCGATAGAGATTTGTCTTAAGATGTCATTTGTTCCATTGTTTCCGTCCTGCATTCCATTTAGTGCGATCTAAGGAAGAACTAACTAAATCGGATGCAATCGTCTTCGCCCATCTAATTAAGACCACTTCACTTTCTGAAAGTGATGCAGAATTTCACATGATCCTGTTGTCGTAAGGGGATTAGTTTTACACGTCCTATTTGAATTTTTGCCACTAAAGACATATGAACTGAGTCAGATTTGTTGATGCACACTTAAATCTACACACCATAAAAAAGAGGGGCACAAAAATTACCTAACACTGCTTTGTGATGGATGGAATAATGCTTTATGATAAATTTGACAGGAAATAGTGTGGAACATCAGAATTGCTTACCTTCACTTCCTATTCTTTCTGCATCACCATGTTTCTCGATTCACTTGTCAAAAGCAAGTCACATTGATGAAATATTCCTCTGTATAACTATTCATTCTGTTTCAATCTCGTGATAGCACTTCTGAAAATAGTGAGCTTAACCAGCTCAACACAAAAAAGTGCTAACATGCCTGTTATCACTGGTGTCAACAATGCAGCAAAGCTCATCTGTATGTGCTTCTTGCAGTACACATAATACAAAGCTGCCGATGAATCATAATATTATTAGGACTTGAAACATTTTAATAAAGCCATAAGTATAACTCAGAAGCGAGTAGAAAATTCATGCATCCCTAAAAAGCTTTAAACGTCCTGGAGTTGAACTTCAAGTCTTATCATTGCTTTCAGTGAAGGTGTTCTATGAAATGTTTACCAAAGGCAGAAGGAACAGCATGCTGTTTCTTTGTGTGAATACAGGCTTTGTAGAACATAAAACACATTTATTATAGCACAAGAAAGTGCGAAGTACCAAGCTGAGGCCAGTATTGGTGTCAAAAGCAAGAGGAACGGAAAAATGGGAACACACAGTTTGTTATTTATAATTGGAATCAAATTCCATCATGAACAGAAACGTCGTTCAAAATGTCTTGGGGATTTTCAGTTGTTAGGGTCAGTAGTGTCAAACCATGCTGTTTTTGAAACTTAATTTTGACAAGAAATCCTTCTCAATCCTAGCAATAGAAGCTTCAGTTGTCTCTAAAAAGCCCTGGCACTCGTAGCTACTGCTTCAGTAGTCTGTATAAAATCTAGCTTGTGGCTGATATGAAAGAATTCAAGGTACTGGAGTGCACATTTTGATTTTGGTTAGTCTTGCAAATCACACTGTACAGTTCCCCTTTCTCCCCAGACTGTTAATGTTGATGCAAAGGTATTACTCTGCATGCTGAGGCTCATTAATTGAGTCTCACATTAAATGAATATCTTCGTATGTCCTTCCCGTTAAATCTATACTAAATTCTGAAGCAAATAATGATATTGTAGGCGTTATTCCTTATACTGGTGACACCACTGAAGAATACCCCACATACTATGGTACTAATGGCATAATTGATTTGGTACTCGGAGCCCCTTTGCCACTGCTCACCTCCTATTACACGTAATCTCAATCTCTTTATTCCCTTTGTTTGTATCATTGTTTACATATCAGTCACTCTTTTTATATCCTCATTGTGTTCTGCATATCTCCAGTTTTGCTCTCTCTTTCGTTGTTCCCTATTCACACTATACATGTCTCCCTTGGACTGGCTTTCCATGCATTTCATCAGTTTGAGCATGCATTAGCTGTACTTTATATACACAAACAAACAGCATACACAATAATAATGTCCAGCTCAGTGGTAATTTCTATTAAAAAAAGTACCTTTAATCTCCCATCAGAATTAAACACTACACAATCCGAATTTCTGTTGGATATTTCTAACCACAGATTCCTAAATTTTAGGATATTCCCAGATGCCAAACTGGATCAGAAAATTATACAGCAATCCTCCTGCATGCATATAGGTGGTACGTCTGTGTCTTCACTGTTCCTGTGATGTCATTCCTTTCTTTCCACCCCTTTGACGCGGATCTGGAACTCCGCTCTCAACCTTGTCTATCTTTGGATGACTCACAATTTCCATCAGTGTGCTACAGATGATGTTTCCTTCAAAAACAGCAGGGTTCAAGATTTGCTGCGACTGCAGGGAACACATGTCTGGTGACATGCTTGCATGACCTGTGTCTTTGGTGCTTGGGCTCCTGTCACGAAGTGAAATGGTGCTTACTCCAGTATTGGAACTTTCATAGATTCCCATGCTTGTATTATTCCCCATCGTCATAATGGGAGTCCCAGGTATACATAAAATGGCAATAGAAACAATTACCAAATCAGAACCTAGGCCCATTCTTTTTTGCAACCTATCCACCTCTTTTTGTAATTGAGACCAAAAAAAATGAACAACCAATCAGATAAGCCTCACCCCATAGAACCCTCCTGAGCAAAGCTCCTAACCTCCGATTTTCTACTGCACATTGTGCAAGGGAGTCTCCACTGAGCTCTGCTCAGTTTTTACCTGTCAACTTTAATTCTACAGTTTTTTCACCAGTTTTTTAATCAACTACTTCAGGATGTCTGATAAGCAGAAGAAGCCTGTGCTTTAATGTGGAGGACAAGCAGGGCCAAACTGCACTCCTCTTCGAAGAAGAGGGTTCTGAAGAGGATGATGGATCGTTTGCCTATGCTAAAAGCCCTTCTCAATTGCACGTCAAGTGCCAGAACACAGATTCTGAGGGGGAATATGTGGATTATGAGCAGTATGATTGTCCCCTCACAGAGGACTACCCGCAGGAGATGGTCTCTATGCCTTCCTCCTTACTAACAGACTTGCAAGCTATGCTTTTGGACTATAGGAGGAGATTCTATAGTCCACAGCCTCCTGTTCCAGTTGTGGTGCCAGTTAATACTGTTCCTCCTGCTCGTCCTGTTACCCCTCAATTGCCACCGCATCAGCCAATGCTTGCTTGCAGCATGCGCCACCTGTCGTGCCCCCCTTTCAGGATGACACCTCGGATGATGACCTGGGCACTGTCACGATTCCAGATCTGGATGCAGAGTGGGATGAAGGTCATTCTGGATCCGCCTTCTCTTGCGCCCGCACCTTTTGAGTCCACCCCTGCAGACATAGGGGGTTTCCATAACTTGATGGAAAGAACCGCTAAAAGATTTGAACTGCCCATGACCAAGGTGCAATCTGAATGCTTTCTTTACGACATTAAGGAGCCTTACAAGAAGTCGTTCCGATCAATACCTGTTGTTGGTCATGTCTGGGATGAGGGGTTAAAGGTGATGCAAAATCCAGCCACGGTCATTCCAGTACTACCTCACCTGGAGAAAAAGTATGATTCTCCAGATGATGGCCCCGCCCTCGCCACTGTCCCCCGCATTCGGAAAACGACCGCCAGCGACAGATCCTTCTCCCACCTCGCCGCCAAGACCTGGAACACCCTCCCCACCAACCTAAGGCAGACCCAAGACCTACCGGCCTTCAGAAAGGTCCTCAAGACCTGGCTCTTCGATCACTAGCAGCACCCCACTACCCCCCTCCAGCGCCTTGAGACCCTCACGGGTATGTAGCGCGCTCTACAAATGTCTTGATTGATTGATAGCCCAGCCTGTTTGATCAGCCAACCTAAACCGGTCTCTGCCATCTCTCAAGCTGCCCTGAGCAAGTCCAGAAATCCTTCGCCCCCCTCACAACTCCTCCGGATAAAGAGGTCAGGCGTCTTGATAATGCAGGCAAGTGATTTTCATCCATGTCCAGCCTGTTGGTCAGGGCTGCTAACGCCTTGGCTATACTTGGTCGCTACGATTGCCAAATGTGGTGCGTCCTGTCCCCCTATCTAGACCAGTTGCCGGAAGAGGAGAAGAAGGAAGAAAAAAAGATTCTCCAAGAGGGCGAGATGACATCTGCGGAAGACATTTACTGTGCAATGGACATTGCAACAACTGCTTTCCACTCCCTGGCTGGCGCATCTGTCCTTTGTCAGCAAGGCTGGATGCGGGCTACATGGTTCCATCCTGAGGTTATTCAGATAAACATTGGCTATTTTGCTAAACTGGTGGGGAGTCCTTTCGGGAGGGGGGGGGGTTGTGTGTGTTTGTTTATGTGTGTGTTTGTTTGATTGTCCATTGTCTCTGGGATATGCCTGACTGCTCTTGTCAAGCTACCAAGGGGTGAGCACAGGTTATCTTTAGTGTGCAACTTTCTAGCCCTGAAAAGAGTGTGGTGGGCTTTACCTGGCTTAGGTGCATACCATAGTCAACCAGAAACTCAATTTCTAGCATAGGGCTACAAGTCTTTGTTTTTATGTTTTTAACAAACATTTTATGTTATAGTTTTAAGAGTCTCCTCTGCCCTGTTGGTCTCTAATACTGTCTATTGACCTTTTAGTGTGTTAATCTTCTGTTCTCTCCATGCTGTAGTCCATTCTTAGTTAAGATGATCTAGAGCGGTCTACTCTTTATCAGTTTCTAAATTGCTCTCTGTGATATTACAGGCTTTTAAAACTATTAGTGTTCCTCGCTGAAATGCCTTCATTGCACACTGCTTCATTTTTAATGAGGTTGGATAATTCTGGGATCATTCTGTGAACTCATTTATTTGGTCCTCAAGTTTTTGTATTTTAACATGGTCTCTAAGGGGGTAGTCTAAGTCTTCACATCTCCCCATGCTGCTCTAGTACTGCTCCCATGTAATGGCAGATTGGACCATACCGACACATTACTCCAAACTTAAGGAGTTATGCAAATGCGCTCTGTCTCCCATCTAAATCTTTCCAACACATCCAATGAGCTGATCTGGTGGTTCTGTTTGTGGTAAAGAAATGCTCTTTGCTGATGTTGGGTGACTTCCAAGCATCTACCACTCCCAGATCCTCAATAAAGTCCCTCTGTTTTTGATTTGCTGTCTTATTATTTTGACCCTGAGTGCTATTCAATGAACTGTTCCATTCCAGGTTATTATCACCTCCTGCTTTCACTTCCACCTTCAAAAGATTACTAACTAATTGTAGTAGCTTAATTAGGAACTGTTCAGGACTTGGGTCAGGTACATATATGTTAAGAACTGGGATCAATTATAACCTTGTGCTCTAACTGGGCCACACTATCACTTCCAATATTGTCTTTCTTGATCAAATCCCAGCATCATTTATATCACAGTACTTGGAGGGATCTTCTGTTGCTCAAATTAGGGCAGGGTGCACTATACATGCTTTAGAGCAGAAATCAACATAGTTCAAGGGAAACAATCACCGAAAGTAGGATGGGTTGCTATATGCTTTCTGTATACCATGTGAAAATCAATAAAGTATTTTGAAATCAAAAATAAATTAAAGCATGAATCAGAGCAGACTGTAGTGTATTGGGCACCACTGCTCAAATTGTGGGTTATTAGTGGCACTAATACCATCAGTTGTAATAGCACAGAGAGGACTATTTTATAGTAACAGTCTTCATGGCTGTAGGAAAGCCAGTCTTTAGTTGTAGCAGAAATGTATGTGGTAGGAGAAATAATGTCCAATGGGGTCTATGATGGTTTGAGGTCAATTGTATAATATATAGTTGCGCCGAGAGGTGACACCATTGGATTCCATGGCAACCTTGTTGCCTCTCTCGAAGTAATAGTATTTAGCTGTACATAGGTGCCACCCATGCGTGCTGACGTCATAAACATATTTTTTTTGTTTTTTAGGCCATTGATGAGCATTTGGAGCTCTGTTCCTGAACTTTTGTCACATTTGCATTCACTTTCAAAGGTGTTTTCAGTAGAAGTGTGCTAGAGATATGTCTTCTCTGAAAACTACAAACGCCTTTCTAAGTCTCGCTAAAGCCAGCGCATGCGCTGGTCTGGCGAGATATTTAGTAAGCGGGTTTTTCAAGTGCTACCAAAGGCTTTTGCCGGCCACCAGCTTGCTATTACACGCACTAGTGCGAGTGTGCCTCGCTCCGCCTCTCCAATGTTGTGTTGCTGATCTCTTTCACTTTTGCATGCGCGCACACAACTTCCGTTCGCGCCCCCACATTTTGTTTACACAAACATTACCGGTTTGTTTAACTTGTCTCCCTGCTTCCTTAAACTCTGAGGACTCTTTCTGCTGATTGACAAATGCACTACTTTTCCCGCCCTGATTTCCCTGAAATCCTGATAGGGATAGAGTTTTTTGGTTTTGATTTATCGCTTCTTTCGTGCACGACTAGACTTGTAACCTTTCCCTCTCAGGAGTGAGCAACGCTGAGAGGCGCCGTAGTGACAGCTTTGGGGTCTCGGTAGTAAATCCACGACACACTGAGGCACACCGGGACATCTTTATGAACTGTCAGGTTAGTTAAAGAGTGCAGGCCTTGTCAAGTCTCCACCCCACCCCTCATCCCGCCCACTGTAGCGCCTCAGTGCCCGCACCTCCTCCGCTCACTAAACATTCCATTCATCACCATGGCCTATCACACCTCACCATGCATCCTGCCAAAGCCGACACTGCAGGCACACGCTGGAGACCTCATACTACGCATGCCCTTTACTTACCAACACGGATACTACTTATGCCCTTCTCTTATGAGACACAGCGTACACTGATGACGGATACTACGTATGCCATTGCCTTATCAAGTACCAACACAAAGTGCACTCTGAAGACCGGATACTATGCATGCCTATAATTACTTACTGACACCTAGCACATATCAGAGACCGAATACTAAAAACGCCCTTTAGTTACTGACACTCAACACTGCTTGTACCCTTTCCTTACCTACACAGTGCACACTGATGACGGGACACTATATGTGACCTTTCATTACCAACACATAGTTCACTTTGAAGAGTGGATACTGCACATACCCTTTACATACCAACACACAGTGCACACTGAAGACAGGATACTACATGCTGCCTTTGATTACTGATACAATGTACACACTGAACACTAGATAGTACACATTCTCTTACCTTACTGACACACAACGCACACTGAAGGCAGGATATTACTCATGCCATTTGCTGATTTATCGTTCCTTGCCTACACATAGCCAATAGGTCTCGCCTTTGGGACCTTATACGTTTTTAGCCATGCAACAGGTGATGTTATTGCACCAAGGATATTATGCTGCATAACTAAATACTTATAAGTTCACAAAAGCGAGACCTATTGGCTATGCCAGTGCTTGTTAATAAAAGCTTTCTGTTTGACGGGGAATCAATGAAGCTTAAATAAGGCAAGAGAGAGATGCACATGTTTGTGCAGTTTTCAGATTAGTCTCGCTGCTGAGGCGCCGATAGAGTTAGGAGAACTTACGCATACACATGTCACAAAGGCCTCTCACATCATAGGTCATCAAGGACGGAAGGCTTTACATCTTCTGTATAATCTGGGCTCGGCGGAAGCCAGCCTTCAATGGATGAAGAAAGTTGGAAGAATAAAGGAACCTGCTTCGCTCCTGAGTAACAAAGCTTTCACATTTTTGGCTGCATAGGAGAAGTGAGCTGGGGCAAATTTTTTCCAGCAGGGTGGTATCATCGCACAGCTTTTTCAACGAGGGAGAAATCACTGTAGCTTTGAAACTGTCAGGGACAATGAACTGAGCAAGTGACTTATCCAAAAGGTCTTACAGCGGGATAGCCGTAATGAGAAACCTAGCTCGCATTGTGGTAGGGATGCAGGGATCCAGAGTTGATCCAGATTTCACCGTTTACATGTGAGAAATAAGAGTGTCCTGCTGGAAGGTTGGTAATTTAAATGCATCGATTGACAAAGGGCAGGGTGCGAGGGTAGTGCTAATAGAGTTTAACCCTACTCTGCGTGAAAAATGTTGATTACTCATTTGTTCAAGTTCTTTTCACTGGGGAGGGCTTCTTTGGCCTACTAGCTACGGGAAATGCAGACTATACCTTTCCTGAGTATTTCAGTTTTACGCTAAAGTGGTTCAGCAGATGCTGATGCTGCTGGACTTCAATGATTTCTATGTTTGGGAGGTTGCTGTCATGGCCATTCATTGACTCCATGCCAACCAGTCACTCAGTTTGCACGGTCTTTTTGTGTGTTATTATCTTCAAGTTGGTACTCCTACATTTCTTTAGAAAAGTGGTGTTTGGTAACTACTTGAAAGCAGTGTAGTTTGAAACATCGAGCTGTGTTCTGACAACTGAACCTTTCTGAATGTTTTGAGATTTCAGTCTTCAAATTAGTTTAGCAAAGACCTCTCTGAAGGTGAACCCCATTTGTTCTGGCCGCAGATTAAATTTAACGTTGGACTTAGGTGTGATTTTCGCCATGAAACTCCATGAATAGAAAGACACCAGTTGCTACTACTTGACTATAAATCTGGCTTTCAACTAGCTGGCATGAACGGTGACTCAGCTAACCTAGCTGAGTCACCGGTCATGCAAGCAGCCCGAAGCCACAGGTTACTGATCAACCTGGGCCCTTCTTTCTTTTTGAATACTACTATCATCTATTAAGAAATCTGAGAACCTATAGAGCCCAGCTTTCCTATTCACAGCCAGAAGAAATATAGCCGTTTTTACTGGTGCCCTCTCCCCTCCCGTCACTTTGGTCCTGATGAAGACCCCGCTCCCAAGCCGCAAAATTGGCTGTTCCTTCCAGGGGTCGAAACGTCAACACTTCTTTATCATTTTGTCAGACATATATCACAGAGAATTTATATCTGAAATTATGTTATGATTTGATAATTAATGCATCTGGCAGGAAACTGTCGGGATTGTTTGCTATTAATTTACTGATGTGTATTTATGCGCACTACTGTCCTTCCTCACAATCCTTCCCATGCACTTATCACCTCACCCCTCTGTGCACCTGTTCTTCTAAACATATTAATTTAGGATTTGTTTTGTACTTTATAAATTGATTAATTTCAATCGTGATGAAATAAAATCACATCCATTTTTGGAAAGACTTTATGGTGGTTCTTAACATTGTTTAGATACAACTGATTCATTCTTGCATTGATTTATCTGTTATAATTGTTCTCCACTGGGACATTTTCTCGGTGTAACACTTTAGTGTTAAGACTGCTACCTCTGTTCTAAGCCATGGGCGACACACTCCTCTTTAGATATGGCTAGTTGGGTGTCCTCTTTCTACCTGACTCGTCAGTCTCCCGTATGAGAATAAAAGCATATTTGTGTATTTTACTTGTACAGAGCCCTACCAGCCATAATACATGCATCTAAAAGGGGATGCACTGAAATTCGTAATAAGACTTTGGGAAGTGTGTTGCTGTTAACTATTTTTGAGTAGTTCTAACGCAATTAGTAGTAAAAACAAGTAGTAAATTGAGAGACCTCTGTCCCGTTATACCTACCCTCTGTCATCATACAATGGAGCCACTAGACCTAGGTCCATGCCCTCATTGTTCATTTAGAGGAAGATGCTTAGCGCCACCTGCCCTTAACCCTGAAGCGACTCTTGTTAAAGGGGGTCTCCTAATTTGTAGATCCATAAGCAAACACACTCTTCAGCTATGGGATCTCATATTGGAGGAGGACTTGCAGATACTGTTCTTAATGGAGACCTGGTTGGGAGAACACTCTGATCCAGACATAGTGAACACTATCCCACCAGGCTACACCCTCCACAGACTTGACAGGGTAAAAGGTAGGGGAGGCGGTATCGCCATCATCGTCAAACACCCGTTCGAGTGTGTCTTAAAGCTAGCAAAAATTGATGACAGCGAAGCAGGCGAATTCAGCATTAAAATGACTCAACATGAGAACATCTCGGGTTTCCTAATATATAGACCCCCTGGGTCCCTGGGCAACTTCCGTAGTAGCCTACTAGAGGGGGTTGCTCAGACCGCTATCAAACACAAAAAAGTTTTGGTGCTGGGCGACTTAAACTTACACCTAGAGGATCAAGGACAGAAGGAGGCAGAAGATGTTCGTCTGGTCCTACA
The DNA here is from genome assembly GCF_964263255.1 of Lissotriton vulgaris. Classification (NCBI taxonomy): domain Eukaryota; kingdom Metazoa; phylum Chordata; class Amphibia; order Caudata; family Salamandridae; genus Lissotriton; species Lissotriton vulgaris. The sequence goes on from NC_141694.1 coordinate 436,365,730, forward strand.
AGAACTACAGCTTAACCTGCTAAGTGTCGCAGCCACACATCAAAGAGGTCACTGTTTGGACCCCATTTTTGCAAGCTGGGATATGATAAAAGTACTCACCCCTTGTCAGCTCCCGTGGACTGACCACTTCCTGGTCCCATTTCAGTGCTTTTACCACACTGCTAGGACCCTTGATAATGAGAAAGGAAACACTATGAAACGCAAATGGAGACAATACTCCAAAGAAAACTTTATAAACGCCATCCAGAAAGCACAATCCCTTCGGTCCACGGATAGTGACCAGGCGAACAAGGATTTTAATCTACTTGTAACCGCCACCTTAGATGAGCTAGCTCCCATGTGCAAGGGTAAAAATAAAGAGGGCAGACAACGCACTGCTCCATGGTTCACTACAGAACTACAGCAAATAAAATCGAACTGCAAAAAGCTTGAAAGGACCTGGAGAAGGAACCCGAGTGTACAAGCAAAAAACAATTATAGCTCAGCTCACCGGAGCGATCAGTACGCGGTGCGTAGAGCAAAAGCCAAATACTTTCAGACGCGTATTGAGGATGCTGAGAGCTCCTCGCGAGAACTGTTTAGGATTTATAAAGAAATATCTCTTGTTTCTAGCTCCAATACTCCTACTAAGACCTCCATGGAAGGATGCAATAAAATCGCAGACTTTTTTTCCAATAAAGTCAATAAGATCTATGCCTCCTTCTCCCAACAACCAGAAAAGGGTATAGACTTTGTAGCAGACAGTTCAATGACAGCCCCTAATTCCTCACTACGAAATTTCGATGTCCCTGTAGCTGACAAACTAATAAAGATCTGTCGAAGTGTGAAGTCTGGGTCACCTAATGATCCGGCCCCGGCCTGGGTATCCTCAGAGGGTCTAACAGCCCTGGAACCTCACATCAGACACGTCCTACAAACCTCCTTTTCCACTCAACAGGTCCCAATGGAGTGGAAAAAGGCCATAGTACTGCCAATAAGGAAAAAACCAACCGTAAGCCTGGAGGTACTGGAAAACCTCAGACCCATTTCCTTCTTGCCATACGTGGCGAAGGTGGCTGAGAAGGTGGTTAATGCTCAGCTCACAGAGCACCTGGAAAAATGGAATGTACTCCACCCCTCACAATCAGGATTCAGGGCGGGCTACTCCACGGAGACGGCCCTCCTAAGAGCTACTGAGACCTTAAGAGCAAGGGCAGATGCAGGTCATACCATGGCCTTGATTATGCTCGACCTAAGTGCGGCTTTTGACACCGTAGCACATTCCATCTTGCTACGGTGTCTGCAAGAAGCCGGGGTCGCTGGTCCTGCGCTTTGCTGGCTGCAATCGTTTTTGACGGAAAGATGCTTCCAGGTACAGCAAGGGACTTGCCGCTCAGTGGAGAAGTCACTAGACCAGGGAGTGCCTCAGGGCTCTGCTCTGAGTCCCACTCTTTTTAACCTATACATGGCCTCACTAGCAAAAGTTGTACATTCCTATGGGGTGGAATTGGTGTCGTACGCTGACGACACCCAGCTGCTTATTTCCCTATCGCAGAACACCTCCAACACCCCTCACAATTTTAAATCCTGTATGCAGGCTCTAGCAGAATGGATGGATGCCCACTGTTTAAAACTAAATGGCTCTAAAACAGAGGTGCTGGTGGTAGGGGGAAAAAGTGAAAACTGGTCGGATGAGTGGTGGCCTTCATGTTCTGGGCCCTACCCCAATACCATGTCAGGAGGCTAAGAATTTAGGGATCTGGATGAATCCTACTCTCTCATATGATGGCCACATCAGGCGTCTTGTGGGCAAATGTTTCGGAGTACTAAAGACTCTAAACAAGACCTTAGACCTCCTCCCCCTATCGGCCAGAAGGACACTAACGCAGGCACTGGTGACCTCGCGATTAGATTATGGCAACATCTTATTCCTTGGGGCTACCGATGGCAGCATAGGTCGCCTACAAGTTATACAGAACTCAGCCGCCAGACTGGTGCTAAGAAGACCCAGGAGAGCCAATTCGAAAATGGCGCTGGATGCGCTTCATTGGCTACCTGTGAAGAAGCGTGTGCGGTTTAAGTGCCTTCTCTTCTGTCACCGTATCGTCTGGGACAGGTCACCGACCTACCTAAAGGATTTAGTCACCAGATACGAACCAACTAGAACCCTCCGCTCGGAGGGCGCTGGACTGCTGACAGTCCCTAGGATAAAGAAGGCCAGAATGGGTGGACGCTCCTTTGCACTCCAAGCAGCTCAACAGTGGAATAAACTTCCCTCTGCACTGAGACTGGAGAGCTGTGAAACACGGTTTAGGGCTTTGCTTAAAACTCATTTATACTCTTCATAAATTCTGGTAGTTTGTCTGCTGATCCAGGGACAGTGTCAGCGCGGGGACACGCCGCAATGGCGTTACTGAGCGCTCTATAAACTCTTTATTATTATTATTATTAATAAAACGTGATTATGATTACACCCGTGGCTAGATTATTGATGCTTGATCCACACAAAGCATTTGGTTAACCCTCCCTATTAGGTTAGGTTAGGTGTAGTATCCTAATTTGCTTAAACTCCGATATTGAATTAAGTCACAATGATGATAGCATGAACTGAAAAATCTGCTGCGTAGCCTGGAGTGCCACACTTGTGAACATGACTAACCGTAGACTGAAGGTAGCACACATATCTGGATGTTAATGCATGGACCAAACTGTGAGGTTTGCTAACGGTGGCTGCAAGTTCTTAAACGCAGATTGGACTCACAAAATGATTGCAATACATGAGATATCCCCTGTTATCAGACATCTGTGCTTTACAGTAAACAAACACTCCATGGTTTTAGTTTCAAAATAAAGTAATTGCAGAGGGCTTGAAAATGTATTCATATTTTTATACTTTTAAGCAAAGATGTCCAAGCGATTTTCCTGCTCGAGTTGCAGCAGGAAATTGTTAAACTTACAATGGGTAAAACACAACCGAAACAATCCGTTATCTCTTGAATGTATTGCCTACCATGGCTTTAAATGCTGTGACTAAATAACACAATAGAACGCCTGGGGCTGAGTAAGATAGAGAAACGAGAACATGAAGAGAAAGAACCCAGGTGAGATGGGAGCTTCCTTTTAAAGGACGATTTCCCTCACTCATGTGGGTGGCATGCTTCATCATCAGGAGAGATGAGCACAGTGGGCGTTTTCAGAGGGATAATGAATACCCTGCAATGATCTGATGGTAGTGAGCACGTGACTAGGCATCAGGGTGCGAGGAGGTTCCTGGTGATGAAGCAGGCCACATATGGTGGGCGAGAGAAATCGTCCTTTAAAACGAATATCCCACCTCAGCAGGGTTATTTGGTTTCTTTTTTTCATTCTCTATCTTACTCAGACGTGTGTTATATAGTGTAGAAATGGAGAGTCAACTCCTACTAGTCTTTAAAACTCCCTCGGCCTTTTTTTGTGTTTCGATTAAATGCTGCGACACCAGATTTTGCACAAAAAAAACAATGTTAAATAATTGCGTTCCTAAACACCTTTCTAAGCCCTGGTGGCTACTATTTGCTTCAACCTTTTCAGCGTCGCCAATAGCGAAGGTGCGCTGAAAAAGTAACCGCACCATGATGGCTTTGTTGCAACTCTCATGAGGAAAATGTGACACTGGGGGATCAACAGCAAGATTGATCTCAGAGGAGGGAGGGGGAGGGGGGGTTAGGTAGCGCCTCCGTGTGCAACCAGTGTTCCTCTCCGTTCAAGGAAATACACATTGCTAACCAAGCCTTCAGCACGCAAAGCGTCCTGCTGCACATCTCATTAATAGTCCCAGACGAATCCTTCATTTGTCAGCCAGCTGGCTTCAATTTCACACCTTTTAATGATCTGCTCAAGGTACATGTTCTCTGGCTGCCTGAAATAGAATTAAATTGTTGTATTTCAATGAAGGGAATCTGCAAGGTCATTATGCGCTCTGTGCCTCGAAAATGTAACTGTAAGAAATAATGATGCAGGCCGCAATGGAGATGCGGGTATTCGCTCTCGTTCAGCTGGTAAGCCATGTTCAGCAGACGCTGATAAAAATAACATGAACGTCCCCCGCTTGACCTGTCCCAGGTGCCGTATGACCGTCATTTCCTTAGCAGTGGAGACAATTGACTTAGTGGAGATGTGTAATTACAGTGGATAATAGTGTTACCTGTGTGTTCCAGCTTTTCTGTGATTCAGACCACAAATGTCAAATATGCTTCTGTTAACACGAGTGCCGCATCTAGTAATCTCATTTCTCTGGTAGTTATTGTTTAATGGTACATAGAAAGAAAAACATGGGAAGAGGTAATCCATAATAGAACAAACATTGCATAAAAAAACTCAATGAAATATTTGTGGGATTGGATTACTTCATTTTTCTTGCAATAAGGTTAATTTTTCTTGCAATAAGGTTCAATGCCCTCACTTATTGGCCTTCACAAAACAGAACCTACATGAAAGAAATAAACATGGTAGAGAGTGGATGCGCGCGGTTAAGCACAAAAGTAGAATGGCCAGGGCATGGGCGAAATGGAAGGGATACACAAAAGAATGAAAGGCTTGCACTAAAGTTACTTCACCTTATTTGACTTAGGCTAGTGTACTAAATGGGCCTTAAATAGACTTTAGGACGGACTAAAACTAGGTAGGGATTAGAAGCCGGTACCGCACACTCAACTATTGCATTACTATTAAGTATAAGTACATGAAGGAAAAGAGAGAGTTTATATACCATTGCTCGGAATGCCTCAAAGGAAACTAGGGCTTTCTTGGGGCCGTATTTTTTTTTTCTTTTTTTTAAAATTATTTTTATTTGAATAACCAGCTCCATAACATTGCACATCAGTTAGCAACGGAAGTTCATTGACAATTATTAATGAAATCAACCACAGCTTCACTAAAAAGGATTAAACCCACCTACCACGACAGACCCTCCCAACAAACATTGACATAGCCCCATTGGATCCCCAATCTTGACTCATCACTGCAAACATATTAGAATCACCACCCCCAACCCACTCCCCCCTCTCCCCGTCAGTACCACACAGCGCCCTTCCTTAGTACAGCCACAACCCAAGGAATCCAGTGCAGGACATGTGCCATAGGACCGTATTGTTAAGTGCACAGACATAGAGTAAAAATGTCACACTGAACCCCCCTCAGGTCGGCACTTCACCCATCTGTGAATTCATCCATTCTCCCTGATACCGCCTCCAAGCCGCCCATATTTTCTCCCATTTCTTAGGGCAGCCTCGACTTTTGTAAATAACCTTTTCAGCCCGCTGGCACTAATCCAAATCTCGCTCCCACTCCTCCACCGTAGGCAAAAGATCACTTCCCCATAACCTCACGATATTTCTCTTGGCCACCATACTCTCTAGAGCTAACCACACTTTGTCCCATTTTGGCCAGATGATGCCACTGGTGACCCCTAAGACTTGCCATGTGGCCTCCAGCGGAGTTTCCGCTCCCACCACCTCCGACATGATGCCTGCCAATCTGGACCAATATGCCCTGATTCTGGCGCAATCCCACAATATGTGGAAGAAGGCCCCTTCCTCACCACACCCCCGTAAGCAAAAGCGTGAGTCTACATAACCTATTAGGTATTGCGTCGTTCGTGGGGTGTATGACCTATGCAGGATGCGCAGTTAGACGAGCCTGAACCTGTCATGAATCGCCACTTCTCAGGTACACTGCAGGGCCTCCCCCCAATCATCCTCCTCCAACAGCCCCAGATCTGACTCCCACTTTTCTCGCAGGGGCCCCAACGTGTCTGCAATGTTATTAATAAGCTTCCTGTATGTGAGGGAGATCGCTTTATCAATCGTAGGGTCCAGTAGTAGTCTATCCTCCAGCGGAGCATACTCAGGCAACCTCCTACCTTTGAGTCAGGTGTCGGTGTAGGGCCTAACTAAGTTGTTGGTAATGTAGGAATTCCCCATCTGGAATTCAGCCTGCAAGTCTGCAAATCCCACCATCTCCCCCGTTTCCAAATGCCCCCAGCACATCAATAACAATTAGACTCCACTGACGCAGATCCTGCAATTTCGCCACTGCCGGTAAGAAGGTTCCGGCCCACAGAGGAGTCTGTTCCGTAAGCTTTGCCTCCCATCCTAGCAATTTTTTCGCCAGTTTACACACTCCAACCACCGCTGCCGTTTGGGGAGGTAGAGGTCAGCCGCGCCTACCCCTAGTATATAGGGCCTCTTGGTAATTTCTCCACAGAAAAGTTAATTATTGCTATTTTAGTGCCATGTGCTTTTGAAAAGCATGCAAAAAGACCAATTGATGGACAGAATGCTGAAAAATGTCATACATACACCCCATTACAGAGATCTGCGCCTAAATCCATCTTTTTCTTACTCACCATGCCATTCCAGTTTGGACCCAGGCATATACAAATCAGTCTTGGCCCTGTGCCAATGGGAACAGTCCAGCCCGAACTGCTAGTCCAGGTCCCCCCTCGACTGGAAACAAGCATCCTAGGAACGGTTTCAGGCTTTCAGCCCTCATCAGCCAAGACTGCTTGACTCCAGTTCATGGAGATCACGGGACTCCCGTCTGAGCATACCCGTCCCACTCGGATTGACAATTGCAAAAAGAGCAATTGATGGACCGAATGCAGAACAATGTCATACATTCACCCTAGTACAGAGACCTGGGGATAAATTCATAGTTTTTTTGCTCACCATGCCGGTCCAGTTTGGACCCAGCCGTATGCAAATCAGTCTTGACCCTGTTACCGATGGGAACAGTCCAGCCTGAACTGCCAGGCCAGGTCCACCTGGTCTGGATTACAAGCAATGTAAGCATGATGTAATGTAGTTCCTATATTCTAAATAGACTTTGCGCATTGGAATAATATATCCTATAGATAAGAAGTAGGACTTAGGTCAGTAGGTCTCTCTCGAATATACTAAACTTAATTGTGAGTGCCAGCTAGCTCAGAGGTCACTAGAAACTTTCTCGAAATCACAAGAAGGGATTAGTTTCTGACAACCGCATAAACATGACAACTTTGTTTCCCTATGTCTGGAAAATACCTTCAGAGTTGTGGAAACAATAGATAAGTATTTCACGCAGTCAATCGTGCATGCTTCGTTTCTACAGAGTTGCAGAGAAATAGTGAGGCGGGCGTTTTCAATAAAAGGTTTATTGAACAGTCTTCTTTCTCATGGAAGAGAGGTGAACTGCTACAATCGTTAGACAAAATGCAAAGTATAATGCGTACAGCGAGGATAGTATTATAAAATAATTCTGTAATAGCATTGTATGGTTTCTAAGCCATATAAAAATACATACATAAATAACACAGGCTAAAATACTCAACTGGTGCTTTGAAAATACGCCTACCCCAATGTACCTAAACTAGGTCTAGTAAGAGGGAAGAAGTAAGTTTTGTTTAGCATAAGTGTTAGTTCTGCCAAGAATTGCCAAAGATTTCTCTAGGTTCTATTCCTCTCCATACCTTATAATGAAGGAGGTCTGGTATCTCGGTCTCGGACTCGATTTCCCAACACCCCGCAAGGGGAGTCAGATACACTAGAGCTGGATTTTTCAGCAGAGGAGAGCAGCTTCATCATCCGTGTGTCAGCTTGAGAGTCGGCTTCCTTCAGCACTTGCTGTAGCGAGCTGCGTCGGGCAAGTAGGTCGTCGACTGCACCGAACCACCGTACTTTGCTATAGCAAGGTAAGGTATATTTATACCTTGAAGGTGTTTAGGAATGCCATGTTTGACGTAAAGTCGGGCATATGAACGTCGTAAATGAACCCCTAAGGAATAGTTGTTCATTGTTTAGTAACTGAGGTCTTGGAGAAATCAATATTCAGGCTAGGGGGAAGTCCCTTCTGCTAAAGAGTCTGGTTTTCCTATAAATCGCTGCGACGTTGAAGAACGGATGGAAGTAGCCATGCCTGTGTTTGGGTAGCATGGGCTAAGCCTAAATAAGGGCTTGATTTCTATGCCTATAGAAGGGCAACATGGATTGTACCTATCTAAGGGCATGAATCTGGAAAATTCATTCGGAATCTAAAACGCCAGACAACAATGATCTCTGAATTCTGTAACATTTTTCTGCGGGCTACTAACTCTGTCAGAATTTCAGAACTTATTATTAAATCGATTTTAGTCACCCTCCCAGCACTCAAACATTTTTTATCCATAACACCTGTCATTGACTTTATATTATTACTGAGCCTCAGATCCAGTATAGTTAAGATTCCATTTAATGCATTTCCATTTATACCATGAATAAAATGAGCATTCAGGTCTCCTTCACCATCCATAAACCCACAAACTGTTTTCCCTAAAATGGGGCAGTTTCTAACGTTAAAATCTCCCAATAAAGTAAAGTTCACCGTTTGTTTGTGTTGGGAATAAACCTCATTGATATCCCGCTCCATATCATCTAAAACAGAATCCCTTTCCCCCTCCAAATTATTATTATTATAATTCCCAGTCCTCTCTCCCTTCAGATACCAAAATGTGGAAATAGGTTGACTCATTATGACATTTTGAGACATTACTGGCAAATGTATTTGCCAATAATGTTAAAACGCCTCCTCTTGCCCTTCCAGCTCTGGATAGCACTACTGAGGTATAGTAATCTCTGTACCCATCCAGGATGGTTAGGGTTACCTCCCATGTTTCCAGTAGGCATATAATATCGTATTTGGCCGTCATCTTTATCCAGTTTGTCGTCTCTCTTGCTGTTGAGACCAGCTACGTTCCAACTTATTAGCTTAATATTTCCTTGCCCTACTATCTCCTTGCGGTGTACCTCTTCTGACGCCGCAACATCACTCTCAGGCAATCACAGCTATCCAACCTTTGAAGCGGAGCATACCTTTCCCGAGTGGACATATCTATAATTTCTTCAAGGGAATTGTGTTAAAGGTCAGAGTTGGGATGTGGGCACATAGTCGCTGATAAGTGATTCACCCCTTCTACAATTCGAAACATATCCCAAGGGTTTATAAAAAAATAACCTAAAGGTAGAGCATATATCTGCAAGCCCTCTATTTGTATATTGTGTAATTTCCCCAACAAGTTCCTCATTATCCATGGGCAATCACAATTTAGAACAATGCAGTCTCCATCAATGGTTTTTAAAGCTTGTCCTACCCAACAAACCCTCCTTGCCATCAAAATATGATTGTGTAACAGCCTGCCCAATTACAAAGTTTTTGAAAATCAGGGACATGATTTGTTCACAAGTTGTTCAATAGTTTCTTGCTGTGCAGTCCTTAGCACTGGTACATTAACCAAAATTAACACATATTGACAAGTTGCAGGCGGGAGAGATGGTGTCTGTCCCCTTACACACTCCCCCTTGGGATTTTCTTCCCTCCTCCCTTGTGGGCATTCTACTTCCACACGCGACCATAGGGTGTAAATTTAGTGGTGATTGCGAATCCCTGGTTTATGATATCAGGGTTGAATTGCCATTGAGACTGTTAAAACTGGGTGCTGGGCGGCTGGGTGGTTACCACCCTTATCATGATTGTGTACTTCTCTTCTTTGGTGGGCTAGAAATTGAATGGACTTTTGCACCGGAGATTGCTGTTGTTGTACCGATTCATTTCTATGCCCCTCTCTTGTTGCCCTGGGTTGGTTCGAATTACCGCTGGTCGATCATCGCTGGATTCACCATGCTAGTAAGGGCATTTAACCCTTTTGGTGCTCAGGATGGCCAGGACCCATCCTGAGCCATAGTGCTCGTGTGCTTAGGACGGCTCCCGGACGTCCACGCATATGGCACCGGCAATCTCTGGAGCTGGGGAAGAGCTTCCCCAGCTCCTGAGGCTCTCCCCCCTGGATTCTGCTAAATGAATATCAGCGCACCCGTCGCTCTGATGTAATTTAATAGAAACCAAAACTGAAATGAGCCTTTAGGCTCATTTCAGTTTCCCTTTCTATGTGCTCAGGGGGCTATCTCAGCCCCCCCAACCTGTAGAAAGATGGAAGAGGTATCATTGGAAAGGGGGGACAGATGGGACAGTATTCCCCAATCTGCCCCCTCCAAGAGCGGTGGGGGGCAGAAAGCCTGCTAGGACCTAGGGTGTCTAGTTTTCAGAAATGTGTGTGTTTGGCAGATTTCCTTAGATGGCCGCCAGGCTCAGGGACAAAAACCCATGTGCCGAAAAACCAATGCGTTTTGTGATAGGTAATGTTGAAGTCTACTCAATATGTTTTGTGCCCTTGCCTGCAGCGGGCACTTGGCCTACCTACACAAGTGAGGTCTGATTTTTATCGGGAGACTTTGGAAAATTCTGGGTGCGTGGCATTTTGTGGATCCACACAGATTCTAAAACTTTCCATCCCCGAAATTTTGGGAAAAGATTTTTTTAATTTTTTTTTTCTCACAAAGTTTGAGGTATTCAAGGGATTCTTGGTAACAGTACCTGGTTAGAGCTACACAAGTCACCCCCTCCTGGACTCCTCTGGGTGTCTAGATTTAAAAAATGTATAGGTTTTGTAGGTTTACCTAGGTGCCAGCAGAGCTAGGGTTCGAAATCCACAGCTAGGCACTTTGCAAAAAAAGGGTCAGTTTTCACTTTTAAAATCTTGGCTCATAGCGCTCTGGCGCCTAAGGGCAGCATCCCCAGGCAAAGGCTGCTGGGGAGTGTGGTCCTTCTGCTCCCCAGCACTGTGCAGCACTCTTGGGCAAGGTAAGTCAAGGCTCCCGCACTGCAGGACGCCTGGAATGGGTTCATGGCGCTCTGGCGCCTAAGGGCAGCATCCCCAGGACTAGACTGCTGGGGAGTGTGGTCCTTCTGCTCCCTAGCGCTGTGCAACACTCCCGGGCACGGTAAGTTGAGGCTTCCATGTATGTATTGGGACTTATGTAGCAGAATCACTAGGCTGCAAGGGATAACTATGCTTGCGTTGAGGCTGGAGATTGATAAACCAAAAGTCAGAGTAATGTTAAGCTTCAACCATCATTACATTATTTTATGAACCACAGTGAGTGTGTAAACGGAACACTGCTTGGGAAATGTCATGATATTAAGGTTTCATCCACACATCTCGTTTATATTATACATATTCGAACCATTAAAAATAATTAAATGCAATGAGTGTTGAGGTGGAATGACAGGAACACGTTTTTAAAATATAACGGCTGTCCGGAATATGTAAACCCTAGAATGAAACCTGAGCTGTCTCTTTGACTCAAGATTTAGGGATTTAAAACCCAATTGAATACCCAGTACCGATTATTAGAATTTTAGAGGCTTTTGTGAATGCTACCTGAGTTGCTCAGTCAATTGGGAAAAAATACGGAAAGTACAAAATACCAATCTTCTAGCCATGCTTTACTGGATACATAATACTTGAAAATCTTCATACTTCCCAGTTCGTTAAGATAATATGCAAGGTTACATTTAGCGAAATAATATTTTTGTAAATTATTCGTAAAACTTCAAAATGTGTACACTGTATTACTCAAGCACCAGGAAATAGAAGAAAGAAGCTAACATCTTTGATTGAACAATTAGGTATGAGTGAATAAGTTACTCATTTTGCAATTTTCGGATGAAAACAGAATGAGGTGAATCGAGTTTTTTGTGAAAATGGCACAATAATTGTATATTCTTAAGTGATTGAGAAACCATTTGATATAAAGAATTGAACGAATCTAATGGAAATATTCACAAAATAAACCATATCAGGAGTCTGTTAATATATTTTTGTTTTTTTCATAGCTGACAGCTCGAGCACTGCCTGCTGTTCAGTCAGATGAGAGACTGCAGCCCCTTCTTAATCACCTCAGGTAAGACTATTACTGTTCTGATTTGAGATGTTTGACAGGTCACCTACTTTTTTGAGGAGAATGAAAGAGTTATGAAAGCATTGGTTATAGTTGAATGTGGTCTAAACTTATTAACAAAAAGAAAATTCATTCAGAAGTGCTGTACATGAGAATATTTGCAATATAAAGGACAGATGTGAATGGACTGATATGATCTAAAACAAAAAGAACACATTTTAACAGTAACCTTGAATATAGTTCCCGCTGTATGTCCATTGTCTACCTTCGCTGCCCACTTACGGACATGTCTGAATGTACTAGTAAAAACAGTAGCAATATACATTTGTTTTAAATTATAAAAGTATTCGTTGATGATCACGCTTTTTATTTAACTGTCATGAAATGACTCTTTTAGACTGTTTTAAAGTCCTGGAGTTAGGCAAACACTTGGATTACTCATGAAAGGGAGTTCCGTTGGAGGTGGTCCTGGAAGAGGAACAGATCAGATCTTAATTTAGTCCAACGAAATATGGGTGCAGTTAGACAATTTTGATTTGATGAACCAAGTTACATAATGGAGTGTGTTATTGAGTTATAAAGGTACTGTTGAGATAAGTGATTATTCCCTTGTCTTTGGATTATTAGCAGTCTTTGGAGGGCTCTGTTTTGGCAGAGAGCAATCTGATGTGTTTCTTAGCAAAGCTAGGTGTCTACTTTGGAAGGTTGTATGGGGTTCTTGTAGAGAAGTTGAGAATGTGATCCAGTGCATGTAAAGTGTATTGGTGGAGGCACTCTAGTGAAATATCATTGTAGTCTAGCTTACAGAGTACCAGTGAGTTGATCTGTCCTTAAGCTATGTGTAATTAAATGAAGGGGTGGATTGGTCTGTGGACACCTGGTCATATCAGAGACCTAGACAAGAGTGGGGTTTGTAATGGTTGAACAGAAAATATAGAAAGGAAGATTAAGAGTCTGGGTCAGGTTGAGGCCAAAAATGAACAAAAACTGGAGGGCTTTGTTTGTCAGTTCAGTCACTGTATGCTGGGGTGGCTCTCTCTCTTTCTCTGGGTTCTCGGACCGCCGTGGGCGTCGTCTTTGGTTCTTTCCTTCGTTTTTGCCAGGACACAGGAAGATGGGGGAGAATGGATGTGACCCTCAGAGGAAAACTATCAGTAATCAGGTTGGTATGCCCCTTCCACGACAGGATGCCTACAGGCACCTTCGACCGGGAAGTTTAAGGGGGGGGGGGGATTAAAAGGAAAAGGGGCCTCAGTGTCAACAATCAGGTTTGTGCTATTACTGCCCGAACCGCCTCCACCCCGTGGTGAAATAGCTACGAAAGGGTACTTGCCGGAAGCCACCGCCATCCTGGGTTGCGGCAGGGGGAATCTCACCACCCTCCTCCTCACTGGGATGACTAGACTTTCTGGCGTTGTCTCTGGGCGGTTCCAAGCGTTGCATCACCATTTCCTCGTCTCCTTGCAACACCGGGACTCGTAGTGGATTTCAGGGCTCCGGGTCTTCCTCAGCTGGCTCGATGATCGCGCCTTTGTGCTCCTTGGCGTTCCTTTCATCCTCTTCTCGTCCCTCCTCTCGACGGACCTACGTTCCGTCCCATGCCGGGTCTGAACTGCTAATTTCTTCATCCTGGTGTCCGATCTTGGGCACCGTGTTGGAAATCCTGCCAGAGAGAGGCGCAGGATTACACTATCATATATTTAAACTTGATAGAGGGCTGCTGTGGTGGTGGTAAGATTCTAGGCATGTTGGTGATTTATAAAGAGAATTCCAAGGTTTCCGGTGAGGCACTGGTGAAATCGATTAAGTAAGGTGTGTGTATAAGGAAGTGGGGCAGTGCTTGCTGCGGTGCTGACCAGTCACGGTGCAAGCAGCAGCGTTGTCGTTGCTGAAACAATGTTGTCAGTTGTTGATTTGGAGTCGATCTCACCCGCGTTAGTGGGCCAAGGCTCCAGTGTGGGATGAGGTGGTGCATCTAGTAACTTTGAGCCGTACCCTCAGGCCACATTGCAGGCGGCAGCGTTTATATCGACCTGATGAGTCGTCGGGGATACCAGGCAGGCGATGTGAAGTGAGGCTGTGAGAAGTGTGGTCCTCTCAGGTCATGTGCAAACAGCAACTCGGTGGGGGTGTCGGGTGTCGTAGTCTGTGAGCCCAGGGATGCAATGCGAATTTGGGTGGATGGGTGCTCTCTGTGCTGTCTTAATGTCACAGAGCTGGAAGTGGCATCATTGATGGTGTTGGTTTGGTTTTTCATCTGTTGCATCACAGAACACACAGCTCCCAGTGCTGTTGGCAGATGAACCTGAAGTCTTTGATGTTCCAGAGACTTCTTAAACAGGGGGCAAGATCAACCTCAAGTCCTTAGAGAAATTCAGGAAATAAGTTGCAGAAAGTGCAGTCCAGTCCTTTCACTGCTCAAGACAGAAGCAGCAAATATAGGTCAACCCAACAAAGCAACACCTAGCAAAGGGGCAATACTCCTCTTGGCAGCTCTTTTTCTTTGCAGGTCCTTTGTCCAAAAGAGTTTTAAAGTTCTAGGGTCAGGGCTCAAATATTTCTCCAGTATTGAATCTTTCATTGATTCACATGCTTGTATCTTCCCCGTCGTCATGGTGGGAGTCTCACGGTAACAGAATGACTATAGCAGTATCATAGAGTAAGACACTGCATAGAAAGTCCCATAGGGGACCATTATATTTGGTTGCCAAACCAACTCATTATTTGGACCAAAACTCAGCCAATCAGCTGCCAGCCCTGACATCACACTCCCCAGTAGAACCATCATACCTCAGATTTCCAACCGCCTTCGTGTGAAGAGGAGTCTCCCTGAGCTCTGATCAGTTTACTTCCTGTGAATTTTTCACCTTGCTTTTTCATCTTGCTCAACTGAAGGTTTTCTTGCTTCTGGATTGAGGTACTGTTTTTTCCCTCTAACTACAATGGCTGAAAGCTCTAAAAAGAGGCTTTTCAGGCCCTGCAGATCCTGTGAAAAACCTAGACTTTATTCTGAGGATCCACATAAGGATTGCTTATACTGTCTCCACCCTAAACATGTCCCTAAAGACTGCAAGCATTGTAGGACTTTTTCGGCTAAAACCTTGAGGGACAGGGCGGCACGCTTATTATTGTGGCTTCAAAAGAAGAAGTCCACTACAGATTCGAACTCTGAAGAAGAAGTTAATCCTCAGACTCCCAAGAAAAGAAAGTCTTCGGCTCCTGAAGAGAAATTGGTTGCTAAAAAGCAAAAATACTAAGAAAAAGAGGCTTCTTCATCTTCTTTGCCTCAAACACTGTTGAAACGACCCTCTGTTTCAAGGGAGGTGTCATCTGCTCCCTCATCCAAGGTAGGAGCATCTCCAGCTGTAATTTCTGTCAAAATGATGACTACAGCTTTGTCGACTACGATTTAGACGATGACAGCTTCGTCGACGACGAAGACCACGCCGTCGACGAAATATTCTACGTCCATCTCGTCGACTGGAAGATCAGCTTCGACACCGTCAACGACCGCGCCATCGACAAAAACCTTGTCGACGCCATCCGCGACAACAACACCATTGACGTCGATAATCCGAATTACGACGACGAGGGGATCTTCGTCAACGGGAGACTCGTCGACGGCGCATTTCAAGTCTCCAAAGACAAAATCCTCCATTACTTTAAAGCCCTTCCACCTGTCGACGGGCTCGTCGATGACGAAAAATTCTACTGACTTTACCAGTTGGACCAAGGTTTCACTGTTGCCACCTTCAACTCTGTTGCAATCTGAGGATGAGGAATCTGGAGTAGCTTATATTCCGTCCCAGCTACAGATAAAGTCATAACACTGATGATGAGGAGTACCAGGAAGTACAGGAGGTCTTTCCTTTCCAAGATCGTCCAGTGCAGGAAAAGAGATCTGAGTCTTTTCAGCAGTCTTACGACTATGAAGAAGAAGAGGAGGTGCAACAAGCGGTGAGAGAGGAAACTGTCTCTATGCCAATTTCCCTAGTAACAGACCTTCGCCATATGATTAATGACTACTATCGCCGTTTCCTAGAGGCGAACACTTCCACCTCAAAGTCTGTTACAAGTCCTGTTCTGGTTCAGCCTATACCTCTTCCTCCCATTCAAAAAATACGCTCCCCTCCTGTTACAATCAGAGATGATCTGATAGAAAGTGATGGAGATCAACCAGAGGAAGATGAGCTTCAAGATAGCCCAGTTGGAACTGAATGGGATGAATGTTATCCCTGCTACACCATCTCCATCGCCAGCCACTTCTCCTCCTCAAGATAATGGAGGATTCCATGATATCATGGAGATGACCTCAAAGAGATTTGAGCTCCCGCTTCCAGTCAGAGGCAGAATGTTTCCTTTACGACTTTAAGGAAGAATCACGTTAATCTGTCCGATCAATCCCAATTATAGACTTCATTTGGTAAGAAGGGTTCTCTTGGCTGTCACCTTCATTAGTTCTTATTAACAAGATTGGTTATTTATTGACAATGTCTATTTTATTCTTTCTGGGTTGCAGCGCTGATGAAGTCATGGATGCATTTATTAGCATCAGACGAAACACGTGTTGGCTACGAGAAGTTTGGAACATTTACAATAAAGCATTTTGAATTGACTCAACTTATTGGACATTTGGAATTTGTGTACTACAGCTACTGATTCACACGCATTGTTTTTAACGTTGAATACAGAAATTATTTACTTACTCCTGCACCTATGTGTACAATGTGAATGTGTAACTATGTTTCTGTAATTTATATTGTTGTAGAACTCGGGGAAATAATTTGATGTTATAACTTATAGACTTAGAAATTTCCCCTTTTTGGTCGTGCTGGATAGTGGTAACCTATCCATTTCCCTTGAGCACTCACCATACTAGATTTTGCTTTAAATTACCCTGATTTTAGGTCTACGCCTGACCTTTACCTGGTTACCATAAACGGAATAATCCTCATATTTCTGTGATGGAAAGTTCAGGAATCTGCTTGGATCCACAAAATTCCACCCACCCCGCATTCCCCAAAGTCTTCCAAGAGAAATGGTACCTCACTTGTGTGGGTAGGCCTAGTGCTTGCAACAGGAAGTGGCCCAAAACACAATGTGGACAAACCACATTTTTACAGTGAAAACTGACCCTTTTTTGCAAAGTACCTAGCTGTAGATTTTGAACCCTCGCTCTGCCAGCACCTAGGGAAACTTAGCAAACGTATATATTTTTGAAAACTAGAGACCCAGGGGAATCCAGGATGGGGTGACCTATCTGGATCTCACCAGGTTCTGTTACCCAGAATCCCTTGCAAACCTCAAACTTTGTCAAACAACACATTTTCCTCACATTTCTGTGATGGAAAGTTCTGGAATCTTTGTGGATCCACAAATATCCACCCTCCCTGCTTTCCCCAAAGCCTTCTGATAAAAATGGTACCTCACGTGTGTGGGTAGGCCTAGTGCTTGCGACTGGAAACGGCCCGAAACGCAACATGGGCACAGCACGTTTTTACAGTGAAAACTGGCCCTCTTTTCTCAAAGTGCCTAGCTGTAGATTTTGAACCCTAGATCTGCTGGCACCTAGGGAAACCTAGCAAACCTATACATTTTTTAAACTAGACCCCCTGGGGAATCTAAAATGGGGTGACTTGTACGGCTCTCACCAGGTTCTGTTACCCAGAATCCTGTGCAAACAAACTGGGTTTAAAAAAAAAAGAAAACGTTTTCCCCACATTTCTGTGATGGAAAGCTCTTCCCGCATTTTCCAAAGTCTCCCTATAATAATGGAACCTTGCTAGTGTGAGTGGGTCAAGTACCCTCGACTTGCAAGAGCCCAAAACATATGGTGGAGACATCAAAATTACCTATCACGAAATGGCATGGTTTTGCAAGGGTGGGGCACCTGTTTTTTTGGCCCCCGGCTCAGCTGCCATCTAGAGAAACCTACCAAACCGACCCATTTCTGAAAACTAGAAACCCTGGGGAGCCCAGTGAGGTAAGGCTTGCATAGATCCCCCAACGTTTCCCTACCCAGAATCCTGTGCAAACCTCAAACTTGGTAAACCAAAAAAAAAACACATTTTCCCCACGTTTCTGTAAAAGAAAGTTCTTGAAACTGCTTGGGTCCACAAACTTCAACCCACCCCACATTTTCCAAAGTCTCCCTATAAAAATGGTAACTTGCTAGTGTGGGTGAGTCCATTACCAGCGACAGGCAAGGGCCCAAAACATATTGTGGAGACATCAAAATTACCTATCATGAAACGGCATGTTTTGCAAGGGTGAGGGTGGGGGGCTGTTTTTTGGCCCCGGGCTTAGCGGTGATCTAGGAAAACATACCAAACTCACACATTTCAGAAAACTAGAAACCCTGGGGAGCCCAGTGAGGTATGGCATGCATGGATACCCCAATGTTTCCCGACCCAGAATCCCTTGCAAACCTCAAATTTGTGTCAGCCCGGTGATCCCACAACTTTCCCACCCAGAAAGTTGAGACAAATTCGATTTTTTTAAGCTAAATTTGAGGTTTCAGGGAAATCTGGATAGGAAAACATTAGGGGATCCATGCAAGCCATACCTCTGTGGACTCCCCGGGTTTCTAGTTTTTGTTAGGTTTCCCTAGGTGCCGGCAGAGCTAGGGTTCAAAATCCACAGTTAGGCACTTTGCAAAAAAAGGGTCAGTTTTCACTGTAAAAATGTGGTGTGTCCACATAGTGTTTTGGGCCGTTTCCTGTTGCGTGTAGTAGGCCTGGCCAAACAAGTGTTTTTAATCGGGAGAATGCTGGGTGGGTAGAAATTTGTGGATCCGTGCAGATTGCAGAACTTTCCATCACAGAAATGTGAGGAAAATGTTTTTTTTTTTTTTTTTTTACAAAGTATGGGGTTCTGAGTAACAGAACCTAATGAGCGCCACACAAGTCACCACATCCCAGATTCTCATGGGTGTCTAGTTTTAAAAAATGTATTTGGTTGCTAGGTTTCCTTAGGTGCCAGCTGAGCTAGAGTCCAAAATCCACAGCTGGGCACGTTGCCAAAAAGGGTCAGTTTTTACTGGAATGATGTGATGTCCATGTTGCGTTCTGGACCGTTTCTTGTTGCTGGCACTAGGCTTACCCACACAAGTGTAGTACCATTTTTAGGTCTCGCCTAGGCAGCACGCATGCGCTGCATAGGAGGGGACCTTTAGAAATCTGTCTACTCCTTTTCAGGCACACTAGTTTCTTGTGGCGGCATCCACCTTGCGGGAGCGAGCAGCAAGGTGAATGCCACCGTGAGTGCTTGAAAAGTGCTTGTTTTTTGCCTGAATGGCCCCGTAGCATTTCTTGCTTTCGCAGCCGCTCTTGTTGAGTTTTTCTATTGACAGACGTTCGCACAGGCCTCTCCAGAGTGGTCAACCACCCATATATTAAATCACTCAATTCATCCATCGCATCGCCCACTCACTTTCACTTATAAAAAGGTGCAATGCCTACATTCTTTTGTACATTCTTAGAAGAAACATACAAACTGAAGCAACCTCTTGTCTGACCTATCTAATTTAACTATTGGCAATAACTCTGCTTGTAATGATTTAGTATACAGCACAGATACAAGAGAAGAGAGAAAGAATTGACTTTCAAATGGATTTTGTTTTATTTATCCAAGCACATTATTTTTCTGTATATAAAAATATTTTCTCACAAAATACAAGGCATAAGATTATTTGCGACATCATACAGAAATATTTCATACAAAGATAGACGAGAAATCACATTCTATTATTTCTCCATTCATAAATATTTGTATCAGTTAACCCCCACAATAGAAAATCACAACAAAAGTGAAATCAAACTCATTCTCTCATGCAACCTTTCTCACCATTCATTCCTCTCAAACATACTAGCTCACAGACTGTGCAAAAATGTTCACAAGAAAAACACATCTGAGACAATAGTCAATTTGTCTTATAAAGGTACATTCAAAAAGGCCATCAGTCCATCTTTTTAATTTCGAAAAAATCCTTTCTTTGGCATTATTCTGGAGTTGAACTTTTCAGATGTGTGTAGCTGGCCGACGTATGTTTCGGTGAAAGCATGATGTTATCACCTTCATCAGGGCCGAAAAAACAGTATCCAAGGAAGAAGTGGGGGTTCTAAGTATCTGCAATAACACAATACAATGTTAAGTATCTGTGCTGTATATCTAACCAAAGACATAATTCATAATTCTAAAGACATTTTTGTGCTTAAAGGTAAAAATGTGACCACTGAAACTTACAACTAAGATAACAGTTCATCAGAAGAAATGTGTGCCAGATATTTGCAGTGAATAGATTGAGAAAGAGCCAATGAAGTCCAAGGTCTCAGCAGAGGAGTTATAGGTATCACCAAAAAGTGTGCACAAACAAGATACGTGATACTTATAGAAAAGAGGGCTGACACCAGGGAAAGAGGCCGACACCAGGGAAAGAATTAAGAACCTAACCAAAACCTACATGTTTAGAACAAGGAGATTTTTTGGTAAGCGTAGTTTAATTCCGCACTGGGTCAGTAACTGGCCATCGTATTTACAATAACTGCAGAAAAGGAACAAGACTAGCGGTTAGATGAAAACACCCTAGGTGACACTGCGATGGGAATATTATATTATATTAAGAGCCTACTTACAAATGTGGCAGAGAAGAGTTTTTTTCCCAGAATGTAAATGGTGTTTGTCTTAAAATGTGTGAAGACTTAATTCTAACTAAATCGATCCAGTATGTACTTGGTCAGGAATTCCAAATTGGCCTGCAAAGTAGGGATTACTTAATAAATCAAGTAGGTACAATACAGACTTCATGATACTGACATATTCTGTGTATGCTTCTAAACAGAGTCTTACCTATTTATAGTTTCAGGTTTACTTATTGTTTAAAATTCTGTGAAAGTATTCAAACATTCTCTTTGAACACAGTTCTGCACATATTGATATTAAGCAGTAAGTCTGTGAAGCCAAGAGAACATATAAGAATAGTGTGCAAGGAATATCGAATGTAGCAATGGGTTACTAGAAAGACTGAGAAGCTCCACTATGTAGGCGAATATACTGAATAGGCCATTGTATAATAAAGGCCCTGTGTATACACAATAATATTAAGTGCTGTTACATGTGAGGTTAATCAAAGCGGTAGTAGTGTGACAAGGTGACTTCTCTTTTTTAAAAACATATGTAAATGCGGGCACACCAAGATTAGCTAACTGTATTTCAATAAATAGATCTATAAAGGAGCTCTGTAACTACAAATAAGATGACCCACTAAGAATCAACTCTGTAACTGGATAGTCTGCTAAGTACTATATGGTTCTACTATGACTGCGCTGAAAGCCTGACCCCATAGGATTAGAACAGAAGTAGGGGCTCGATAAAGTCTAATATTATCCTAAGGCAAGATGTCATATATCTACTGAAAGGCAACCACCGTGCAAACTGTATTAATCTGATACAATGTGCACCAGTAGTTTAAGGGGCCGTCACTTACGCTGTGCCTGGTGACACTACTATCAAGAATAGACATGCGATATGTAGGCTGCATTTATCAAGAATACCGTGCATCAGTAGTTTGAGGAGACGTCTGTTGCGATGTGCCTGGCATTACTGGTTAGGGAGACAAATAGTTTAAAATCTCTCGGTCATTTCCATGAGAGAAACTGATTACCGATGAAGGAGTAAAATAACACTCCCATGCGCCGTCAGTAATTATTAACAAGAGTTCCGATAGAAACGCTGTCAAGGAAATTGACCTATCTTCCACCCGCAGTTTAATATAAGTCATAACTGAAAGGAATGCTACTCCCCTAAACAGAGCCACATAAATAGACAAAGTGGCGCGACTGATCTTACCCGGTAAAAATGCTAGCGTCTTCTCATAGTTGCTTCCGTCTCCCACAGGACCAGTTCGGCAAAGAAATTGATAGTGGGGGAGGGGATGATTTATGTCTGTGGCTCTCGCGCGAAGGATGGAAAGTACTGCGAGAGACTGACAGGCATCACGAAAAATACTAATACGAGAGCGCCAGATTGAAACAGGCAACAATGTGCAAAATACTGATGTTACAGTGACGTTATAGATTTCCAAAGGAAGTAGGCAATACCGCAGTAGTGCGACGATCGTCCCAAGAGGGACTAGTGTGTGGACGCCATAATGAAACAGGCATCGATATAAAATACGATGTTATCTTCATAACGTTACTGATCACCGAAGGCACATATACGGTATGATTTCATACATATGTCGATTCTAGAAGATAAAATGAATTACAAAACATAAATTGTAAAGTGTAATAAAGTAAAGCTAAAGATAGAAAAGGAACTGCCGGTTTGGTCAATATGAACAAGTTGCAGTTAGCACAGCTAAAGCATTGCTACTGTGTAAGTAATCTAGGTGCCAATTAGTAGGATTTCTGTAAGGCACTCTGAAGACTTCTTCACCTAAGGGCCGGCCATGTGTATATAATTTTCAGTATTGTAATATCTGAGAGATGGCCTGAACCTGTTACCCTCTAATGTTTATATTTGTAACAAGAAGCTGAATAAAATACACATAGGGGCTGTTATTGAAGGAAAACCCTGAACTATAAGGGGGGTCCAAAGCATGTGACCTAGTAAAGGCACCCTTACTGGAATATATTCAAATACAAGACCAGAAATGAGAATATAAGGTGGAGGATGAGTCTATACCGAAGTGGAAGAAAACTTATCTATCCATCCCATGTGGATATACTACTACTTGGAATATGTCAGTCAGTCAGTCAAAAAGCTTTTATTATTGGTTGATAACCATAAAAAGACATATTTACACATTTACAAGTAAAAATGAGAATATTTACAAGTACTATAAAATCCTAAAAAGATACTGAGTTCATACAAAAGTTAAAGGTATGAGAAGATACAGACATGAATGGCTCAACATACAGTACAATGGCACTCACAATGGGGGAAACCCAGGCGGTTTGTTAAAGAAGAGCCTCCCAAACTAGGTTGATCATACAATCGCAGGAACAGTTCACTGCTTTCGCAGATTTTAATATTGCACACCTTGAATACCACATAGACAAAAGGAAGCTTGCTGTTGCAAACACTGTTAGGGGGGTGGTAGCATATTTAAGAATTCTGAAAACCTCCCTGTAGTCCTTTAAGCCCCTGGACTTGCAGAGTTGGATAATCCATTTGGCTCTTGCCCTTGAGTACGAGGGGCAGAAGAGAAGAACATGCAGATCTGTCTCTCTGCTACCTGTACACCCTGGCCAGGAACTCACTGGGGGGGGTGGGGCATTTAACCACTATGTGTAACACCCCTAAGAGGCAATGAGCCGTGCCTGAACTGGATGTATAGTTTCTTAGCTAGGGGGGACTGGATGTCATCCAAAAATTTCTCGAAATTAGGATGGGCCTTAATATCTTAGAAGGTGTTAGTCAACCTGCCCGTGGAGGAGTTTGAAAGTGTGAGGACCATACGGTACCGTTTTAATGCCAAACTCAAAGATTTCTTGGAGATCAGGGCACAGGCCACCCCAGGGTACGACCACAAGTCCCCCATGCCAAGAGCCTGGGAGAGGTGCTTGATGTGCTTTAACCATTGGATCTTCCCCACACCCCCTCTGGACACGAGATCCCCCAGGTCCTCCCTGTAGCTCACAAGCTCAGGAGTGGACCAGAGTCGTCTCCAGTATAGTAGCGGGCGATTCGAGACAATCTCCTGGATGGACACCAGACCTAGATCCAGCCTTAGGGGAGTTAGGGGGGTACTCCGGGGAAGTCTCAAAAGGCGCCTGATAAAGCTGTTCTCGGTGAGGGATAGCGGGCCAGCGCTAACATGACCCCATAGGTCCCCACCATAGAGCACTCCCCCTCTCGCCTGGACTTTGTAGATTTTAACGGGTGGTCCCAACAATTTAAGAGAGGTTTCGTTAAAGACCTTTAGGATGTCGCCAGAGGATTGGGCCAACTTCAAGTTGGCCGTAGCCATGTGAGAACCCCAGTCCATTCTATCATTTAGGGTAACCCCCAGATAATCAAATGTGGACACTCGGTCCAGCGCCATTCCATCCAAGTGTGGGTGGGGAAAATTAGATTGTTTCGTATTATAGACCATGTACTTGGTTTTAGAAAGGTTAATCTCTAAGTTCCTCAGTCTGCAGAAGCGGCAGAAGGCCTCTAATGTGCGCTGGATACCCTCAGATGACTTTGACAATAGGAGGGTGTCCTCAGCGAACATTAGGGCCCGTATTTTCCGCCCAGCTAGACTGGGAGAATCCAGGTCTCTCGCTCCCAGTAGGTGTGCAATTAGCCCATTAAGGAAGTGTGAGAAGAGCGTGGGGGCTAATACGCACCCCTGCCTCACTCCCTTTTCCACCGGGAACGGAGCCGACAATTCCCCTCCCATACCTTACCCTAGCGTACGTACCCTGATGCATGCATTTAAATAAGTCGCACAGATAGGCCGGGCACCCATCTCAAGTAGTATTGCCCAAAGCTTATCCCTCTGTACCAGGTCAAATGCGGACCGGAGGTCCACGAAGATCAAGTACAGACTACCAGCCCCTAACGTAACAGTCTTCCAGTATACCAGCTGTAATCTAAACGGTTGGTCTGTCGTGGAGACCTTTGCCCGAAATCCTGCCTGAAGGGAGGCTAGGATGTGATGATCGTCCATCCAGCTCTGCAGACTAGTTAGGAGGACACGAGCAAAAAGTTTCTGGAGGACGTCAATCAAACTAATGGGACGGTAGTTGGCCGGGTCCAGGGGAGAAGCTTTCTTATAAATGGGTATGATTTCTGCTCCCAGCCAGGTCGGGGGAATATCCAAACCCTGTATGATGGCATTAAAGAAGACTCAGATATAGGGGGCCCTCACCCTCTGCTGGCTCCGGTAAAGATCACCAGGAATCCTATCTAGGTTCGGTGCTTTCCCCGGAGTCAAGCTTCTAAGTGCCGCCTTGATTTCCAAGAGTGTACAGGGGTAGCAGTCATGATCCATACCCTCCAGATGGACAGGTTAGGGATACTTATTTGGACGGCTATATCTACACGAGAATCCGAAGGTCTAAGTGAATAGAGGGGCTTAAAATGGGCAAGCCAGACCTCTTCTCTGAGGTTAGGGATAATAGCAGATGTCCCTGCAGCCGATCCCCCACGGACCAGGTTCCAGAAACACCTGTAGTCGCGGGCATCCAGTGCCGCTCTAATTCTTTCCCATCTATCGGCCTCCCACTCGAACCTGGCCTCTCTAGTCAATCTTTTATGGGTTTGTCTAGCGTTTCTGATGCTCGACCGGGTCCCCAGTTTCACCTCCTTTATCAAGGTATTGTTTGCCACCCTACAGTTTTTGTTAAACCAGTGGTCATGCTTGGTTACCCTAGGGCTGCCAGTCTTAGTGGTAAAAAAGTAATCGCCAGTGAGCTAAGAAGCGTGTTATGAATACGCTGCAAGTCCAGGGGGTAAGAGGGCTCACAATTACAGCTCAAGAGGTCACTTACCACTGCTAGGGCACTTGCTACATGATTGTATATCTCTACTAACATGTCCGGCGCTAGCGCGACCTTCGCCCACCTAATGCGTCTGCCACCCGCCGCTTGAAACCGGTTCGGGTTAATGGAGGTCGCCACTCCTCCCTGTTCTTTTTGATAACCCAAAGAGTTAACTAATTCCAGTGACAATAGATTATTGTCACTATCGACCCTTGAAATTACAGAAAAGGCTTTTGCTCGGGCCCAGAATTCCACATTGACCAGAATATAATCGATTGTCGTACTTTTCCCTGGTCTATTGAAAGTGCATGAACCAGGGATGTCTGGGAGGAGTCTGCCATTACAGGCCCATAGACAGTGTGTTACAACCAGCTTGTTGATCGCGAGGGCCAAGGGCAGTAAACGCTTTTCCGGATACATAGAACATTCCGGGATAAACCAAGTGTCATCCTCTTCCGAAGTAACATAAGGGATCCCCGTGAGCGGGTCGAAGTGGCAATTAAGATCCGCGCCAATGATTTTGTGATAAGACGAGGGGAAGGAGAGTAGGAGCGCCTCCAGAGCCTCTAGGATGGATAATCCCAACTGGTAGGGGTTGGGGCGTAGATAGATGTTAATCACTGCCAATATCATGCCATCCTTGAATGTAAGTATAATACAAAGGATGTCTGGGCAATGGGAGTCAATTAATTACCTTGACTGAACACCCCAGGTGCACTGCCACCCAAATACTCAGCCCCCGAGGGTCTTCCCCTAGGTCTCTGCACAGCTGGTATGTGATAGGACGCAAATCCTACCCTAACAGGAACAGACAAGAGCCAAGCCTCTTGGAACAGACAAAGATCGTATCCATCCATCAACTCTCCCCACTCCAGGCTATGCAACTTCGTCCCCAGCCCAGCTACATTCCAAGACCCAATCAGTGAACTTCGAGCGCCTCTCGCGCTGGAGGGACCACAATGGGTTGCGACGCGCCAAGGGGTATAGGTGTTGGTGTCCAACTCCCGTCCACCTCCTATAGGCCCAAAATTGTGGGATGGTAAGCAAGTTGATGTACTGGACACCATTGGACTGAGAACCCGTTCCGTGAGCCCTACCTCAGCACTTACGCCTCGCACAGCATATCTCCCAGGTAAACGTATTCTTTAGCTCGGAAAAGGTTTCACCACGAGCACTGGCCAGAGATGGTACTCCCGTAAGCACAACCACGTACAGCGATGCCTCTGGGGGAAGCTAGGGGCAGGGAAGGGATTTTTTGGACCAGTTACGTGAGGCTTAGGTGGTGAAATAAATTCAGGTCTACTCAAGTCTGATATTATCGGGGAGGGGAGGGAACCGCACGATGTCGGGCCAGATGCAGCTGGGAGCTCAACTCATTAGGGCAATTAGTAAGACCAGAACTAGTTGAGGCTATGGTAGGTTTCTGCAGGGTTGCAGGAGCCAGGACAAGTGTGGATTTAACAGGGCGGGTACTATCACCTGACTTCGAGCCTGTGGGGGCAATCAAGATTGAACCAGAACCCACTCTAATGTCAGAGTTACCCAGTAAGCTAGTTGGCTGGACTCCCCCTAATCCTTTGTGTGAGAAGTTGGCCTGATATGATGTCTCCAATTCTGGGGGCACCTTGTATCAGTCCAAACAATCCCTTATGGTGGTGGTTGTAAGTCAACCTTATAGACAAGCTATCCTAGGGGGTCGCATGGACTAAGCAGCCTTCAGGCTAAACTCAAGAGGGCATGTGAAGCCAGCTATTTTACCAATCACAATCCTGTAATATCAAATGAAAGGACACCACACAAGTTATATATTATAAAAATATATGTATTTATTCTCAGAATAATCCTCTATACTTTTTATGAGTCTAGAAGCACAAGCGTTTAAACAAAAGCACAGTAAAACATATGAAAGTTGCACAATTATGGATGAGTCCCAGGGGCCACTCAAACCATATACTAAAATAGTGGTAAAAGTATCACTAATAGAACAGTGGTAAGGCCTGAGGCCTTGGGAATCGCTGGGGCGATTCGGGACTAGCAGTAGTGAAGTCGGGAAAAGCCTGCGGAACTTTGGTACAGCGCTTAAGGCACACGCATGCACCAATGCAAAGTCAATGGTGCGTAAAAGTTACAAAGTTACTGTTTTAGGAGTCTTCCGACTGGACTAGAATTACCAAACTTTAGACTTAGACACTAGAGATGTATACCAATGCAGGAGCACCGGCATTCACGAGTTACCTCACCCACAGTAAGCGGGTGCATAGGTGCCAAAGTGTGTCGGGTTTCGTCACGCAGTCTGATGGTGCCTGGAGATGAAGATGCTGCAGGCGCCCTGAAGAGAAGAGTCTGGTTGAATCCAAGGGCGGATGTAAGATGTAGAGTACCTGAAAGCAGAGGGGACAGAGTCTGGGTCACTCAGCAGTGACCAGGGTGGAACCAGGAAGGAACCAGGCAATGTCGGGCGCAATCAGGTGGTTGTCGAGAAGCTTGTCACCGCTGCCACATGGACTCTGGGGCACCGAGGATGTCCAGGAGTGGAGCACGCGCTGTCCCACGAAGGCTCTCGCTGTCAGCGGTGTCGGCTTCCGGATTGGAGCTAACAAGCCTTGGCAAAGGCAACCCACGCAGGATTCGAAGATCACTTCTTACTCGGACCATCAAGGTCAGAGAGGGTGCTCCTTTTCAGGGGAGCAAGGGCCAATCTGGAGCAACCAGACTAGCAAAGCAAATTCAAAGGTTCGTCGGTACTGGGGCCACTAGCCAACGGGCAAGCGACCGGACCAATGCGTCGAGCAGCAAAATGCAGAAGGGCCCCATGCAGTATTAGGTGAGTGTGGAGGGGGTAGCTTTGGTGCAAAAGCTGCTCGGGGCTGGGGCTTCTCAAACCCCAATACACAGCATCGAGGGAGCCTCGGGAGCTGCACGGTCAGCACTTCGTGGTTTTTCCAAGATGGCCGGCCCCACGCTTCAGGTCGCCTCCACGGGTCTCAGATTCGCTGGGACTGTGGATCGGGCTGTTGGAAGGCGGGAAAGCTGGGTCTTGTCGATCTCTGTCGCTCGAGTTCTGGCGGGAACTGCAACAAAGCAAACGGTGAGGCGCTGGATGGTGCCTGTTTGCACAGGGTGGTCACTCCTTGACCACAAGGGAGATTCTTCAGTCTTCCACGTCGAGTGGGATGTCGAAGGGTCCAGAGTTCTGTATCAAAGTTTCAGTCAGGATAATCTAATGCGCGTGAGCACTGCTCCCACCTTTATTCCAAATCTGTGGGCTGGATCACCTGTAAGGTCCCTCCTATGGGTGGGACCAGGGAAGGGGGTGGTTACACCCCTTTCCCTTTGACCAGTTTCGCGCCAGGACTGGGGCTGGTGTGGCCCAGAACTGGTTTGACCGGATTATGCTAGGGAAGCCTTGTGCTCCCCATGCAGTGTCTAGTTTCTTTCAACCCACCCTGCCCCAATACACTACCTCCTGTCTGGGGAGGTGTAGCACCTCCCTGCGACTGAAAACCCTTTGTCCAGGCCTCCCCTGCCAGGTTTCGGTCAGCAGTAGGAGGTCAGACTCTGGTCTGTGGCAGCAGCATCCATTTTGTGATGCTGAGGCTCTGGTTAGGATTAACAGCGTTGTAGCAAAGTAACATGTCTTCTCCTTCTAGAAGGGTGAAATGCTGCCCCCATCGCCAGGACTGGCGAGGGGGTAGTATTCCAAATCGTATGACACCTTACACAACATGTTTTGATAAAGCCAAACCAAAGTTAGCACATAACCGCGAGGATTATAATTAAGGCTCCCGGTTTTATGGTAGTTATTATTTGACCATTTCCGTCTGTATTTATCCATATTAATTTTTTGGGCATTTTTTCTGTATTCATCCACATTTATTTTTGCCACACGCAAAAGACGCCACTACAGCTAGTATTTTTCCGCATTTATTTAAATTAACAATGCACGCCAGCTCATTAACATCACCGAGTTTGATGGTTCCAGTGTCAGTGTTCCTAATCAGTCTCACACTAATCCGCGTCAATTAATTGTCCCTGTCGCGGTTTTAATTTAATTTGTCTCTTCTACCAGAAGCAGTACCGACATCCACACATGGTAAGGGTGTGCCTTGGGTATCTTTAAGTAGAGGAAACCACATAAGTGCGTGCCAGCTTGTGGCCCTGATGCTCTGCTGCACCTACACGCTTGCTCACACTCTAATGGCAATCTCGGACGGCTCCACCAGTAGCAGCTTGAAATTGTGCTATGCAAAGGTGGGGGGGGGGAGCAGATGAAGAGGTCCTCTGGTATAAGGATGTCAGACACATACACAAGTGACTTACTCCTAGCCAGTGGGCTACTCTTCTACGCAATTCCTCAAAGGGGTAGGAAACAATGACCTCTCCTCATGAACTATGCAGGCCGCCCACTTGCACATCGCCTGGCATGCAGGTGAGAACTCCCCACCTGGGAACCTGGCCTGACCCGCTAATTCCCGCAATCCAGGAGCTGGATTACAGTGAGAGCTCCTGGAGGGGCCCACTCCCTCTCCCACACCTACCCACCCTGCTAACACACCTGACCACAGTTTATGCCCATCCAAATTTAGCGACTTCAACTCAACAAGCACACGTTACGTATTCCTCTCTCAGTTGTTTCAGCCTCCTGCCGCCACCTCCCGAACATACCATGCTCCGTCCTACATTTTTAGATTCATTCCCAGTTACCGACATTGCAGCAGTATGCTGGTAGTATTCACTTGCCCACAATAACGAGTCCAACATGATTACTGTGGAAATTAGTTCAATGTACATCTGCCAATCTACGATTTTGCCACATGAAGGTGTGCTCCAATTGTATGACCATTAGAAATGACGCTTCGGAAGGCAATAGATGGAAATACAAAGAAAAGCCTTTACTAGATGTCCCGAAAGTAAAGCGCACAAGTCTGCTACTGTGACTGCACCAAAATCGGGGGCTTAATCACTGGCCTCTCTAAGCTGCCTCTCTCTGTCCCTTTGCAGCCTCGGGCTCCTGCCACCCCACGTACGCAGCACCAGTTGTTTGCATCCCCGGTGTTCATTTTTGTTTTTCTTGTGATTGCATTTTGAATCTTAGAAAAAGTAACAAAGTCAGCTGGGGTCCTCTCTTTTAAGATTAAAAATGCAAACGCAAGAAAACCAAAAATGAACACGGGGATGCGAACAGCTGGTGCTGCGTGGGTGGGGCCGGGAGGGCAGGAGCCTGAGGCTGCAGAGGGGCAGAGAGAGGCAGATCTGTCCACATACATAGGAAGGAGCTGGCGCAGGCTAACGGCGGCGGAGTCCTGGATCCCTGGAGGCGTCTTCTAACGTGGTGGTCCATAGTGCAGGAAGTAGGAAAAACTCACAGGTTTGCCCCCAAAATATAGGACAAATGTTACCGGGGCAGGGCTGGAGGTATTAGCACGCCCACACTGTGATGCTTGCTTGTAAACAACCGTGATTGGTTCAGGGTCACTTGAAGACCCTGAGCCAATAGGTCCACAGTACGTCACTGGAAGGAATCCCCAGTCTGATCAGGACACGGGAACTCTGAACAAAGGCAGCAGCGCGGCAAAATGTACTTGTTTACTCGTAGTATTTTTCCGCTTTTACATATAAATACAGACAAAGGAAAAAAACGTTTCCGTCTGTATTTATATGTAAAAATCCGTAAATACGGAAAACCGGGAGCCCTAATTATAATGCACTTAAGAGTATATGGTATGGCAATATCCCGGAACAGCTAAGGGAGTTGGTCCCGACAGCTGCAGACAGGCTCCGCTCATGCTAGAGCACCATCTCACATAAAACCAAGCACTCTGCCTCCAGGATTGTTAAGTAAACAAAACAATAGCCGGGCAGCTTGAGTCTATGCAGTAGTGCGCAGCCTAGTATAATCAATTGCTAGGTTGGACAACCATTTGTATTGAATAACTTTTTTGTTTTATAAAATATTTTGAAAAATTTTTTGGCATAAAAAAATACAATGCAACATTTACAGAGATACAGAAATACATTCAATAGACTGAAAAGAACCTATCAAACAAAATACTCAAACAAGAAAATTGTCACAAATAATTAACATGGACAACTGTAATATGCCTCGGGCCAATCAATCTTTGAGGCACCAATCCTGGATATAGACTGAACAAGTGGACTAACAGATTGAAATAGTAGCCTACTTGCTACCACCTACACAAGATACACAATAAATTTGTCACAAAGTGCTATGACTAGGAATAACACGGGAACTGATCAGCGATTTACA
The DNA here is from genome assembly GCF_964263255.1 of Lissotriton vulgaris. NCBI lineage: Eukaryota > Metazoa > Chordata > Amphibia > Caudata > Salamandridae > Lissotriton > Lissotriton vulgaris. Next base: position 436,397,238 of record NC_141694.1, read on the forward strand.
AGTGTGTTAAGTTGATTCCTAGCAAGCCCTAGTTATTTGGTATCTTGGAGGTAAGAACGTCGACGCGTTTCGAACCCAACCACATTTAACGGGTTCTCCTCAGGACATGGACTGGGGGGTCGTTGTCACTGTGAAATAATTAAAAAACGGTGTCAGTGAAGGGGCTAACTTACACAAACTCCTCGCTCAGACTCACACACTCTGAAAATAAAGGTACCTTATTTGTGAGAGGTTCGGATCACTCCCTGTGAACAAATAGCGTAAAGATCTCAGTTCGAAACGATGCTCCACTGTCTCTATTGTGCTACACTTGTACACTTATCAGACCAAAACATACCTCAAGGGTGCGCAAAGATTGTGGCTAAAAAGGAGGGGTGCCGGCACACGTCAGTTGTTCATTGTGCAGATCTACGTAATCTGGAGAAAGCAAAGGGACCTCTTAGTATCTCCCGTTATACCTCTGCAATGCTAGGACGTTCGGAAAAGTTGTAAAAGTCCTACCTTCGTTTTGGGGCAAATTTGTCCTAACTGCACGCGTGTGGAGGCGGCAGCCGCCGCACGGGCTTGTAAGCTGTTGATACAAAGAGCGGGCGTTTAGGGAGACGTGATTTTCCACTCACTCGATATAGAATATGTCCCTACGGGGTGACTTACTTCTCTACGGAGTTTGGAGACGCTGCGGTCCGGCACCCGACTAGTTCTGGAAGACAGCTTGTTGGCCCAGGGCACGTGTCTACCTGTATTTGAATCGACTGCGGTCCTGATGTATCATGGAAACGTAGTTTGAACTACCATATCTTGAAAATTAAGGTACAACTGTGATGTGCAGCATGAGACTCGTGTTAGAATGTGCAGGCATCTATAGATCTAATAGAACGTGGTCTGATGGATAATCTTTTCGCTGTGATTATCTCAAAGTTGGTACACTTCGATCACATGAGCTGCCGCAAGCAGTAGCAGGTTCGCGTTGCAGACATACAAATCATTATAGATTGCTGAATTCATTCAGATCATTCAGTCCTGACATAGCAGTATTGAATTTTAAAATGAGGTAAGCCTCTTTTTGTGCCAGTCGTACATCCGGGTCCCCACCGGCACCCGCAATGTTTTTGATACTTGCCAAAATCGTCCATTTGAAATCATTGACCGAATGTTCTTTTTTCAAAAAGTGGGACACAAGGGGTGCTGTCAGTACTTTATTTATCCGTGATCTATGTTGAATTATGCGTTGGCGCACTTCTTGTGTTGTTTTGCCTATATAGACTTTCCCGCAAGGGCAGGTTATGGCGTACACTGCATATTTTGTTTTGCAGTTCGTGAAGTCCTCGTGCCGCCAATGTTTTTTGCCATCAGTAAAGTTAGTTCCTTCCATCGTCAGGCTGCAAACCGAGCATGTGCCACACTTGTGGTGTCCTTTCACTGGGCCCATGTTGAAGAGGGTACTCTGTGTTTCTCTTTTGGTTATCGCTCGAGTAGAGGAAATCTGCTGTCCTATACTGCGATTTTTCTTCAGCGCAAACAGTGGTTTGCCGATCTCGGGAATGATTTCCTCAACCAAGTGCCAGTTGTTCCGGATAATTTTCTGCACCAGGGTCATGTGGGGTCCAAACGTGGATACACAAACCATCCGTTCCATTTGTTGTTTTACTCTCTTCTGTAGAAGATGTTCCCGAGGTGTCCATCTTGCCCTCTTCATGGAGTGTTTCAAGAGCTTGGCTGGATATCCTCTCTCTTTCAATTTGTTAGTGAGTGCTTCACCATGAGTGACAAAGTCTTCTGTTCTTGAGCAATTCCTTCTCACCCTAAGGAATTGTCCATAGGGGAGATTGTTCTTAAGGCTCTTCGGGTGATAACTTTTGTAGTGCAGGGAATTGTTCTTATCAGTTTTTTCTGGAACAGAGTCGACTTGAGGCCTTCCGGTGTGGATTTGATCTCTACATCCAAAAATGGCATAGTTTTGCAATCATAAGCCAAACTGAATTTGATATCTGGACTTGGATTGTTAAGGTCTGCCATAGGAGTGACTTATAGGTATATATATATGTCCAGATATAGGTTTAGATATAGGTATACTATATCTAAGCAAGGGGTGATTACACCACCTTGCCCCAGCTGAGTGATCAGCCAGTTGTGTCAATTTCAGTACCAGCCAGGGGTGGCAAAAGATATGCTGCAGCCCCTGGTAGGCCTTGGATGCACCTATGCCCTGGGCACCTATAGTGCACTGTATAGGGGCTGACAAGGTGTCCAGTACCAATTTGGTTATGCACCTAGGGTGCATGGAGTCCATTTTACAGAGAGAGCAGAGAGCAGATAGCCTGGGACCCTGATTAGCAGGATCCCAGTTCAACTAAGTCGAAAACCAGCTAAACACTAGGCACAAAATCTGGGGTAACCCATAGTCAGGTATCCACCCTCCTACACTTTGTTGTTGATGAATGAGGCTAATCTATCGATCCTGGGGGACAAGGGTTTAAAATGGGAGGTATTAAGCTGTTCCATGTGGGCCTGGAGGTCGATTAATAAGTGAGTCGCCCACACAGGTGGTCCAATGGGGGGGGGGGGGGGGGAGAAGGACCAAGCTTGTGCTGCGGACAACCAGGTGTAGATACTATTCTTTTAGCTTGTTTTCTTGCAGGTTTTTACTTTTTACGTCTGGGGTGGGGTTTAGGGACCTTTGTACTTACTGGGTGTGGAGGGTACGGGGAAACCACTACGGAGACATTCGCTTCCGGTACTATCTGAGCACAGGGTAGCTCCGAAAAAGAGGACGAGGAATGAAGTAAATTCGGACGGGTTAACTGTGGCTACAGAAGAATCCCTACTGACTGTAGAGGGGGCATAGCAGGAGTGACAGAGTCCCCATTCAGTGTTTTCAATAGCCGTTGCTGCTACTCCTATTGTTTTTTTGAGCATTTTATTGATGGCTGTGAGGCTCGGAAGTGGTTGGGTCGTGGCTGCTAGTTGTCTAGTCATAGGGCGTGAGGTGGTGGGCTTGTTGTTTTTTCCTATACTGCTCATTGTAAAAGCTAAGAGGGCGAGTTCCCCACTGTTCAGGGTTTTATAAGTGTGGTTTTGGGTTTTCACAGATCTACATACTCTGCAAAAACTCCATGACACCGTAAAATAGAAGTTGGCACGGAAACTGGAAATGCAAAAGGCAAGTTTATTAAGACCTCATGGGGTGGTGGTACAATCCTACAGCACCCTTCGGCAATGCAAGAAGTATCACACCGAACATCGGTGTGCGACCTCTTTTATACAATTTTACAGTAATAAAAAGAGTAGGCGGAAAACATTTGCTCAGTTTAGGTACATATAAGGACATTTCTGGAACACAGCCAACTTATGGGAGGAATTTTAGTTCCACCGATCAGTTTGGGGAACATTCCTAAGCGATGACCGTCCACTAATACAGAGAGTTTGACTACGCATGCGCAAGCTTGACCAGTACTAAAAATAGCCTGTTGCTGGGCAAGTTAGATGGTCATTGGTACAGAGGAAGGACAAAAGGGCATGCTGACCACGAGGCAGCATGTTCATGAAAATGGAAGCCGGCAATACAAAATGTCCTCCGCAAACGTGGTCAAGATAAGAAGAAATTTGTGTAGCTGAGCTAAACGCTAACCCGATTTTTGTCAAATTACGACAGACGACCCTTTTAGCGTTTAGCTGAAGCTACCTCATAATGGAAGTAATCAGGATACTCCTCATCGGTATAAATCAACATATTATTCGTTATTTCTCGATTAATCATTTGCTCATTCTTAGCAATGGCTCGTTTGGATGGAATACAAGCAGTAATACACATAGAACATAACATAGGGCCACATTGAATACATAGGCGAAGGAAGAAGAGTATCCCAATTATTATACATAGAATAGTTAACAGTTTCCAACCCCAAGTGCTGAGCAAAGTCCAGAACCAGTTTGAGAATGTCCATGTACCGTTTTCGGGATGTATTTCAGCAGCTATTTTATGCAATTTAGAAATAGCATCATACACAGAAGGTGAATTATCAGGGACATATACACAGCAACTACTACCGATAATGCGGCATGCACCCCCACGATCAGCTAACACTACATCTAGAACCATACGGTTCTGGAGCGTTACAATTCTAGTAATTTGAAGTTCCTCAGTCAAATTCCCTAAGGCAAAAACTGTTTCATTAGCAACAGCTTCTACAACACGTGTTAGCCGTCTTATTTTTCTGCTATTTAAGGCAGCACCAACAAATGAAAAGAGGCCTAAATTAAAATCAACATATTGCTGCAGGGAGGTGTCTGTTTGGTCAATCTCATCAATTACTAATGTTCTCTTCACTCTGTTTAATATAAAATCACGATATAATACAAAGTCATTATGATACATGGGTGGGGCAATAAATACAGGGGGTAATACAAAGGATATGTAACATGTTCCTAACCATCCAATAGGAAGACGGTGATAACCTTTATTTCCACAAATGAAGTAAGTATTTCGTGAAGCTACAAAGGCAATACAATTTGGCGTGTCAAAGGTGAGAGTAGTATTACATTCACTTCTCCCTACCGGGATAGTACCTTTATTTCGGACACATAGATCAGCTTTGGTGTCAATAACTGTAATCACATGTAAACTAGACATATTTGTACGTCTTTGATTAGTGTAAACAAGAGGCAACGACACGTTATCTGGTCGATATTCTTCCCACTCGAATTTAGTTCCTTCCGCTTGCGGGTAACCATCTCTGTCATTATAGCAAACTTTATTAAGCCGGAAAAGCAGTCCACCTTTTGTCGGCCATCTCAAAGTAAACAGAAGAGTGTACCAAGCGTTACAAGAACCATTATGAGAGAACGGAAGAGGAATAAGCCGAGTGCCTCCTTTCTTTTGATGTCCAGGCAACATTCCACATACCCAACAGTTCGAGGTGTTCGTCATATTATGGTTGTGATGTAGAATTTGAATGAAACTGTTATTTAAATAAGTCTGTCTATGTCTTTCTTCATGATAAGGCAAAGTGAAATGAAAATGTTCAGATGGGATTGGGGTAGTAGGCAATAAATATTCTCTCGCCGGAACCAATCGTTCTACAACCCAAGCTATTACTGCTATTACCACTATGGTCGTAACAAAAAGCACAGCACCAAGAATTCTCTTGTTTCTCATCATAGTAGGTGCCATAGTTCAAAGCACAAAAGTCTCAAAACAAAACTGATACAAAATAAAAATTTGAGTGCTGAGCCCTGAGGTAGCCGCTGGTTTCTTCTCCGAGATTCAAGACGGGTGTCGCTACACTGGGCAGAACTGATCCCCTATCCCCCCCCACCCCCCCTTGATATTCTCGGCTTCCGTTTTCACAAACCTCAGAGCGGTAACTAAACCAGTCTCGCACTAAACAACTGCTCTCCTTGGCCGTAGATTGTATCTTTCTCCACCAGAAATCGTGTGGTCCGGGAAGGCTCCCTCCGATTCAGTAGACATAGTAGCTGGGCTCTTCTCTGCGTCCAAGATGTCTCGATAATCAGACAGCACAGTGGTGTTCACCAGATCTGGAGAGACACGACGACAATGAGTAGAGTGCACCCACCGCTTCTTGTTCGTGACTCGCTCAGCTGTTCGAGTTGCCAGCAACAACTCCTCAGGGCCACGCCACCTCGGCTCCAAGCTGCTGGATCTCTCAAACGATCGAATCATGACATAGTCCCCAGGACGAAGATTGTGAGCCTCTACAATGGAATTGTCGGGGAGGGCTTCTCGAACCTGTTGATGAATAAGAGAGTAAATCATTTGTTAATCGTGCCAAATAATCGGTCATCATTATACAAGGCACATCATGTAGCAAGCGAGGCTTAGGAACTCCCCATATATTCATAGGCCTTCCAAACACCACTTCATAAGGTGTGAGGCCAGTTCGGGAATGTGGTACTGATCTAATAGATAACAATGCTAGAGGCAGAGCATCCGGCCATTTCAAAGACGTAGATGCCACGATCTTTGCTAGCTTCAACTTCAGAGTAGCATTATACCTTTCTACCAGACCTGCTGACTGCGGGTGGAATACAGCGTGAAACTTTTGCTGAATCCCCAATCCTTTCAGGACGTACTCCACTATTTTACCGACAAAATGAGGACCATTATCATTCCACAAAAATTTACAAACACCATAACGTGGGAAGTACTCTTTGAGCAAGACCTTAGCTGTTGTTAACGCTGTATTATCCTTCGTGGGGAAGGCCTCAATCCATTTACTGAAAGCACACACCACCACTAAAACATACTTAAGATTATTGCAACGCTCAACTGGATGTAATCCATTTGTAGTACTTCAAATGGTGCAGTAGGTGGAACAAACCCTCCTTTCGGAGTACAAGTCCCTTTAGCAGGATTGTACTGTAAGCATATCAGACAAGTCTGCACTACTCTTTTGGCCGTATTTGCAATCTCAGGATGCTCCCAAACATGTGTAAGCAATTTAGTAATTGCAAGAGCTCCAACATGTGCCAATCCATGTGTCATTTGACCATTGCTTGCAAGTAAGCGGCAGGCAATTTCCATCTCTCCATATCCTTGCTCCTCCAGCAACCCTCATCATCCAACACTCCCTCCGTTGCCCAGGTTGCGAGTTCTGCTTCAGATGCTGATTTCTGAATATCTAAGATCTCCTCTCTAGCATCATGCCATCGCTCAGCCTGTGATTTCACCACATACATCGGCGAGACATTTTGTAACATAGCAGTTTCCCTCGCTATGCGATCTGCAAAAGCGTTTCCTTGCCCTACTTTGTCTGTCACTTTTTTATGTGCACTGCATTTGATTATCGCTACTTTCTTTGGATATAATAGCGCATTCAGGAGGTCACGTACTAATTCTCCATGCATAATGTGCACTCCGTGTGAAGCCAAAAATCCTTGTTCCCTCCAGAGTAGGCCAAAATCATGCACTACTCCAAAGGCATACCGGCTATCAGTGTAGATATTCACACATAAACCAGCACTTAATTCACATGCTTTCGTTAAGGCTATCAATTCAGCTGCTTGGGCCGGCTTTTGCGGTATTCGTGCTGTTTCTACCACTGTCTTAAGTGTCGTGATCGCATAGGCTGCAGAAGTTGTACCATCTGGCAACCTTAAACACGATCCATCAACCCACAGTTCCCCATCTACATCTGGAAGTGGCGTATCCTGTAAGTCAATACGACCCTTTGTTTGTTCTTCAGTCAGAAAAACACAATCATGGTGTTCTTCCTTCTGGGTTTCACCAACTGGATACGGCAATAAAGTAGCAGGGTGCAAAGTGGCACATCTCTTCAGTGTAATATGTGGCGCCAACAGTGTTAACTCATATCCTGTTAAACGTGCACTAGTTAGATACTTGGTTTTTGTTTGGTTTAGCAGAGCGTCTACCACATGTGGAACTAACACCAACAATTTGTGTGACAAAACTATTCCCTCACTCTGTCGTATAGCCACTGCTGTTGCTGCAACTGCTCAAACACCCAGGTAATCCTCGTGCTACAGGATCAAGTACTGCTGAGAATTTCGCACAAGGTCTCTGTTTATCCCCGTGTGTCTGCGCTAAGACTGACAATGCACACCCATCTTTCTCGTGTACATATAATGTAAAGATCTTTGTATAATCTGGTGTACCTAGCACTGGTGCAGAACAAAGGGCTTGTCTCAATTGCTCAAAAGCATTCTGACATTCATCTGTCCATTCAAGGGGGATCGGTGTAGTTTTGGACAACAATGCTAACAAAGGTTTTATAATGTGTGAGAACCCCATTATCCACTGTCTACAAAAAGACGTTAAACCTATGAAAGCACAAACCTCTTTCTGAGTGCGAGGGACTGGTGTATCCAAGATTGCTTGGATTCGATCAGATGTCAATGCACGTCCCTCCTTAGACAAAAGATGACCGAGGTAGGTCACCTTTGGTATACAATATTGTAGCTTTTTCCTAGAGGCCTTGTGATTATTCTGGGCAAGAAAAGAAAGCAGGGAAAGACTACTCTCTTCACATTGTTCCTGCATGTCTGCTGCAAGTAAAATGTCATCAACATATTGAATGAGAGCCACTCCAGACTGTAAATCAAAAGAATCAAGCTGTCTTTTTAAAGCCTGGCTATAAATGCTAGGGCTTTCAGTGTAACCTTGAGGAACTCGACAAAATCTATATGATTTGTTATTTAATGTGAAACCAAACAAATATCGGCTATCAGGATGGATGGGGATCGAAAAGAAAGCATTCTTCAAATCGATAACAGTGAAGGTAGTGGCTGTGGGCGGAATCAAAGTAAGTAAGGTGGTAATATCAGACACCACTGGGTACTGAGGCACTACTATCTTATTAATTTCCCTCAAATCAATAATGAAACAATAGATTTTAGTGTCTGTATCATTCTTTAAAATCGGAAGAATAGGGCTGTAACAGACATTATAGGGGACTTCTTCCACCATGCCTGCAATAATCAAGTCATCTACAATATGCATTAAAGCAACTTCACCGTCCCTGGAGATTTTATACTGCGGTACACGAGGCAAAGACACCCCCTCCTTTACAGTGATACGTGTAGGAGGGATAATCATCTGTGTCCGAAGTAGCCCATAACATTTTTGGAAGAGAGGCTAACGCCTCGGCCTCTTGCATGAGGCACAATCTCACTACATCTGGGTAATTCTCATTCAAAAAAACCCGCACCCCTTCAGGAGCACAACGTATAGTTGCCCGAAAATATTTAAGCATATCCAGTCCCATGATATTATCTGGAGTGTTTGGTTACAACAAAAACAGACATGGGGCAGTAATTTTGTCAATGTGAAATGTAAGGGGTTGTGACAATGGGCTACGAGAGGGTGTTCCATCGAACCCTATATGAAATTATTTCGCCAGACAGGGGAGCCCTTGGAACCAAGTGTTTGGACAGAGCACTGCGAGTAGCTCCTGTATCGACCAGAAACTGATTAGTAGAACCCAAAACATGCGCTGATACATATGGACCCCTTTGATCAACTGGTACTTCAACCGATTCCACACCCCATCCTACGCAATCCTATGCATGTACAGAATCCTGGTGCTCAGTAAACTCACCCTCAGCTATCTGATACTGATTCCGTCGATCAAAAGTATTATGATCAGCCTGACCACGACCCCTCGCTTCAAACCTACCACGATCATTCGCTCCACCCCTTGACCCTGAATAACTATTCCGCGTCCTTCCACTTCCTCGACCACGCTGATTACGCTGTTCTCGAAGGACCGGACAGTCTGAAGCCCAATGTCCAAACTGTTTACAGTATGCACACTGGTCCTCAGAAATATCGTAACGAACAGAAGACGTACCATACGATCCACGTCTACCCCTATCATTCCCTCTCAGCTGTGTAGCGTAAACCTGAGCCAACATCACCTTAGTCTTTAACTCCTTCGCTTACTTATCACTACTTTCCTTAGCCTCCAATTTCTGTTGTTCATAATACTGAGCCATAGTCAATAAAGAAGCAGGGGTTGCCGTGGCCCAGGAACTTTCACTAGTCTTCAAACGTTTTGCAATCTCCGGTAGGAGATTAGCCACGTACTTGTCAACGAACAAATGCCTGCCCGTGTCCTCTGTTAATAATTGCCCACTATAGTCATGGAATGCTTCCTCAAAACGCGAAAAGAAGTCAGAAACAGATTCATCCGGCTTCTGTTTGCAAGAAGCTAACATAGTCCAATCAATCTTCTTAGGGGGAACAAGCGTTTTCAATTTATTCAAAATAGCCCCCGGAAGATCTAATATTTTATTTATTTATTTATTTTATTTCTTTATTTCGGCCAGTTTTGACCATAAAAGACACATATACACATTAAAAAGCAAGGGATCATAGCAACATACATACAACAACATTTCAAGTCAGTAAATTTAAAATATATTGCAAAAATTAATTTTTACCACCTCAGTTTAAAACATATTTCATTATGGCTGTAAACTTTTGTAAACATATGCAGAGGTCCTGCTCAGAGTACCTGACCATTTTTCCTGCGAGTAATGTAAACAGAGTAGAGGAACCTGCTTATACTAAATACAATGAACTGGGTTGTATTGCTTTTTATGATCCTATAGGCTATAGAACAGGATCTGGTTCCTAGAAGGGTACACATGGGTTTTAACCATTTCTTTCGAGCCTTCATGTAGGCACTACATATAAACAGCATATGAACCTCATTCTCCATACAGGGGTTTAAACACATGGGGCAACACCCGCTTTTGACATTCAATTCTCCCAGTCTTTTCTGTGACCATCGTTCTGTATTATAGTTCAGCATAAGGATCCCATATCTGAACTTCAAATAAAGGGACTTTGCAATAGGTGGCTCAATTTCATCCAAAAATGATTCAAAGCGAAATTCATCCTTAAAGGATAGAAAGTCTTGAATTGCGGACCCAACTCTACTTCCATGTACGAGCTTGTCACTCATGTGAGACCAGAAGGCACGCTTAACTATTAATTTAGAAGAGGCCGGTAAATTATCAGGATTCTCCCACATTGAGTACAGGCCCAGGAGCGTAAACCATTTTTTGATATGTACAAGCCACTGGATGGAATTAAAAGAATCAAGGTTCAGCAGTTCTTGTAGACCATTTCTGTACTCTACCAGTTCTGGGGTGGTCCATAACCTAACCCAAAACATTAATGGTCTTAAAATGGCAAAATAGTCTGTTCTTTTAAAGTTCAAATCAAGCTGGAGGGGTATTAAGGGTGTACTATTTGGGACCCTTACAATGGCTCGCATGAATTTGTTGTCCAAGCCCTGAAAGCTATCTCTTGCCCAAGGTCCCCATATCTCCGCTCCATACAACACAGCAGATTGGATTTTGAATTTAAAAAGTTCTAAAACAGGGGTTACACTCTTACTTGTACTAGCGTTCAATCTACATATGATTGGCTTAACGTTGTGGGCATATGATATCTTACTTTTCTCAATTTGGGCTTTCCAACTTAGTTTTGAATCAAGTGCAACACCCAAATAAGAAAAGTTTTCCACAGTTCCTAATTTCTGACTATTCAAGGTCAAAAACCCTCTGTCTGGTTTGCTGGGATTTAATGCCATACACTTCGTTTTATCTGCATTAATTTCCAAACCCTTTGTCATGCAGTATTGGCTAAAGGAGTTTAGGAGTGCCTGGAGTCCCTTCTTGGTCTGAGATATAAGAATAGTATCGTCCGCAAAGAGCAACGCAGGCACCCTTTCTCCATTGAGCTGCGGGGAATCATTAATACACCATTCAAATATTCAGGAGCATCATTAACAAACAGAGAAAACAAGGTAGGGGCCAAGACGCACCCTTGGCGAACCCCACGTTCAATAGGGATGTTGCGCGTCAGCTCACCATTTGGACCCCACCTGATGTTTGCATAGTTTCCAGCATGCAGCTCAACTATTTGTGCCAAAAGGCACCCTGGTAAGCCTACTTCACTTAAGGTTTTCCAGAGCAAGCTGCGAGGGACAAGATCGAATGCAGCTCTTAGGTCAACGAAAGCTACATACAAATGACCTTTCCTAATATGCACGTACTTCCAGATCAAACAACAGAATCTAAATATTTGATCTATGGTGCTGGTCTTACTCCTGAACCCAGCTTGGAATTTAGAGATTATTTTTGAATCCTCCAGCCAGTCATTGATCCGGAATAATAAGTGTTTGGCATATAGTTTTTGCAGGGTGTCCATCTAATATTAATTGGCATGGTTTACACGTGGGCTTCCTATCCAAATCAGCTTGGGCTAGATCTTTCCAATCTGCACCCAGAATCGCTCGATCATCGAACTTACGAATCGCTCTCCACATATCAGGAGGCAATATTAACCCAAAGAAAAGATCAATATCAACTAATGTCATAACACACGAAGAAATAGCCCCTTCCACTCCTTCATAGAAAGCTGCTGGATTTTTACGAGGGTCAGGCAGAGCAGTCTAGTGCCATAACATCTGTTCTATTCCACGGCGTGTAAACCCAATCATATATAAAATAACCCTTTGCATTCACAGACGTTTTATCATCATCTGTACCTTGCCCTTTAGGAGGGACATATAAAGGTGCAGCTTCTCGCATAGGCATGTAGAACTCTTATCTGCTCCAAAGATAGGCCACTCTTTGGATATCTCCGTCAATCCAGGCGCAGCCGAGTCTGATGCCTTTTTCGCTGCCCGCAATTGTAACGCCTCATCTCGCAGATGGACCAACCGTTGGAAAAACGAATCCGCATCTGTAAGAACAAAAATACCTTTACGCAAATTCTCACAACCAACTGATACATCCTTTGGTTCCAACTCAGATGAATATTTTCTAAACCGTTCTACAACTTCGTCTCCAAAATGACTCAGAAAATACAACCGTTCTCTCTCGGACCACTTACGCATATGGTCATCAACCTCTGAATAGTTATATATTTAAGATTAAGTTTTCAAGCAAACCCACGCAATTCCGCAGCCCGATCAACACTTAGCCTGGTACGACTATCCCCTTGATCGTCTTCATCCAATTCCTCATTCGGAGCCGTAGGTGAAACATACGGAGGCGGGCAACGGTCTAGCAATGAAAAATCATCAAATTCATTAGTAAGGACAGGATAAAGAGGACGTCGAATAGGAAATTGACTATTAACTTTCAAATTACGTTCCCGTGTCTCCCTCTCTTTCTTTTCCTGCAATTCTTTTTCCTTCAGCTGTAAAGCCTTATCACGAGCAGCCTTTCGCTGCTCTTTGTCCGCCAAGGCTTGTTCACGCTTCATTTGCTCACGCACCGCTTTCTCCCACATACGTACACAATCAAACATATCCTGTCTAGACCTGCGCTGAAACAAACATTGCTCCACATATTGAACCTTTCGTAAATCAAACGACCCATGTAGTGGCCATTGCAATTCACGGTCAGTCTTGGTATATTTGTGCCACAATGTACTATACATAATAGGGGGAAGGCCAAATTTGATCTACATTTCACGATTAGGTGTCCCCTCTGGGGGACCCGGCTGAGATTCATTTAATCGATAATTGGTACCCTTTCCAAGACAGCACATTCCTCGAAGTGTGCTTAAAACAGGCATGTCAAAATATCACAAACGCAATATTACATAAAAATGGTACTTAATATGCTTTACACATGGTGCGCCGTTCAAACAAATACAAAATCAGAGAAATATCTCTACACTGCCTGCCTATGTGAGGTGCACTCCACATATAACTCAAATCATAGATCCAAATGTTAGCTAACTCAAACCAATCCAAAAAGCCACAGTAAGTGTCAGTAGACTATCTTACCAATCAAAAGCTTACCAAATTCTCAAATATCCAGGTTCCAGCTGCCAAGTTCTTTAATCGAATCAGCCAAACAGGCACTGTACGACAACCCAACCGATCAGGATCTCAGTCGAGGACTGGCGCCACCTGAAAGGTCAGATCAGAAGGAAAGGAAGAAAACACCGTGGGTGCCAAGACTCGGGTCACTCAGTGGCAGTGTACGCGTCCATGGCGAGTTTCCAATCCTTCGTCACGACCTCTCCTTCGGGCATCCGAGTCTCCGATGAGTCCCTTCGTGGTCGCCAATTGTGGTATTGGGTTTTCTCAGATCTATATACTCTGCAAAAACTCCATGACACCGTAACATCGAAGTTGGAACTGAAACTGGAAATGCAAAAGACAAGTTTATTAAGACCCCATGGGGTGGTGGTACAATCCTACAGCACCCTTCGGCCATGCAAGAAGGATCACACCGAACATCGGTGTGCGACCTCTTTTATACAACTTTACAGTAATAAAAAGAGTAGGCGGAATACATTTGCTCAGTTTAGGTACATATAAGGACATTTCTGGAACACAGCCAACTTATGGGAGGAGTTTTAGTACCACCGGTCAGTTTGGGGAACATTCCTAAGCGATGACCGTCCACTAATACAGAGAGTTTGACTACGCATGCGCAAGCTTGACCAGTACTAAAATTAGCCTGTTGCTGGGCAAGTTAGATGGTCATTGGTACAGAGGAAGGACAAAAGGGCATGCTGACCACGAGGCAGCATGTTCATGAAAATGGAAGCCAGCAATACAAAATGGCCTCCGCAAACGTGGTCAAGATAAGAAGAAATTTGTGTAGCTGAGCTAAACGCTAACCCGATTTTTGTCAAATTACGACATAAGAACAAATTAAACTACACGTTTATACAAAAGGATAAAAGATAATATACTAGTCAGCCCCTCTAGCGAAGCTACTCATAAAACAAAACCATACAGGGGCAAGCTTTGACTAATTGGATAAACAATAAAATAAATAAGTTACCACAACAAGAAAATACCAAGCCAGTGGCGGTCACTTCCAGGAGGGCTAAAAGGGGTGGCCCAGCCCAGCCTCCTTCAGCCCCTGACGGCCACAGACGGGCCTGCCCGCGCGCCGGGCTTTGCCCGGCGCGCGTCCCACGAAGCGGGTATGAAAGACAGTTATGTACAAGTAAGGGAAGGGGCCAAATGGGCCTCGGGTGTGAGAGGCACAGGGCTGCTGGGACACGTAGTCCTCGCGGGGGTTGGCGTGCGCGTCCCACAAAGCGGGTATGAAAGACAGTTATGTACAAGTAAGGGAAGGGGCCAAATGGGCCTCGGGTGTGAGAGGCACAGGGCTGCTGGGACACGTAGTCCTCGCGGGGGTCTTGTGGCGGTGAGCGTTAGGCAGTCTCAATCGGTTGCACCCAAGGTCCCAGGCTCGTTGTCCTCCCTGGAAGCAGATATAGCAATTGGAGGTGCAAAGCAACAGCAACAGCCCACGGTGAGTTTCCCCTGGAATATGTTAGGTAGTTACCACCCACACTATTTCTTCATTTAGTCCCCTTCGGACAGTTTCCAAGGAGAAAATCCAGTATGTTTCTCTTTGTTTTCTAGTTTTGGTGGGGTCTTTTCCTGGTGCCATTCTTACATGTTCTAAAATGACCCACCTCATGTCATTTTCTGTATGTTGTTGGTTATGTTCGTGGCTTACCGTAGGTTCTCGTAGTTTATTTGTTTTTATTGCAGATTTGTGTTCCGAGAATCTAGTACGGAACTCTCTTGAAGTTTCCCCAATGTATCCCAGCCCACATGGGCAAAGTATCAGGTAGATGACATTGGAACTTCTGCAATTTGACATATGTTTCATAGCCCCTGATTTGTCTCCATATGTCTGTCTGCGTGGTAATGAATAAATCACAGGCATGGCAATTACCACATCTGTAATTTCCTACTGGCGGAAGTAACCCATCTATGGTTGTTTGTCTGATCTCTGCGTGTGCTTTAGATCTGCTGTGAACCAATTTGTCTCTTAAATTTGAGTTTCTCCTAAAAGCTACCAAAGGCTTCTGCAGTGTTTTCCTCTCCTTAATTAGTGTTAAGAATCTTCCTGTTTTAATCCAGTATTTGCCTGATTTTATAGTTTATACTGGAGTGGTATACTACACAGACCCGCTTATCTGAAGCTTGTTTAGGGGTATTGTTGATCAATGCATCCCTGCTGTAGTATTTTGCTCGTTTAAGAGATTGTCGTACAAGTCTTCTGGGAAATCCTCGTAAAACATTATTATTTTTATATACAAAAAAAGCAATATCATTTTGTGCTGTATACTAAATCATTACAAGCAGAGCTATTGCCAATAGTTAAAATAGATAGGTCAGACAAGAGGTTGCTTCAGTTTGTATTTTCCTTATCCCTCTCCTCTTGGACCTCAAATAATCAGGGGGTACCTTAGCTTCATAGCATTCTTGGAAGGAACAACAATGTTCACTATAAGCACTTGCATGTAAGATGGCAAGCAGTTGCTGGCCCCATTTTGACCTGAAGTCTATGATCCTGTGCATGAAGGAAATTTATGTTACTTAATTAATTAAACTCGGCTTGTTTTTAACTACTTCCTATACAAAGATCATGTTGTTAATTGTAGATCAAGTGACCTTTTATTCTGAGCATGACTGGTGACAAACTGAAATTTAAGGGCTATAATCCTATTTCATGCATTCCTACGATACTACCAGCAATAAAAATATACAACGCAAAAATAAGATCTGCAATCCTTTATGGAGCAGACCTATGGGGTTTTGTAGATCTTGCCCCGCAGGATAAAATTCAAAACAAGTTTTTGCACAGCTTGGTCAGTCTCCCACAATATACCCCTATACTACCCCTTACTTTAGACATGGGCTGTCAATCTATGAAAGATTTAGCTCGTTTTAGGATGGTAGCTCTGTGGAGACGCATATGGTCCACACCAGAATTGGTTTTATTTGCTAACGAAATCTTAGATCAAAGATCAATTATGGAGTCTGGTACCCTTCCGTGGTTCCGGGTTGTGAAGTCCACATTGCAAAATATGGGCTTAGGTTTACAGTGGTCAGATCCGGGAAACAATGCTTTTCCGTCAAAGCAAGAATTTAAACTATTATATTGGGCAACTGTAAAAGAACAACTTGTCATGTTATCACAGTCTGCAAACCTGACAGGCTTGTTTTTGAACCACAAGGTAGACTTCTGCACAGAGACCTATTGGGATAGCATTACTAAAAGTTTGGATAGAAAACTCTATCATCAGTTTAGAGTTAGCTCATTACCTGTAAGGACGTTTACATACAAATGGCGTGGACAGCAAACAGAGTTCTGCCCTTGGTGTAATGGCCAAAAGGAATCCATAGGTCACATTTTTTTCGCCTGTCCAGCTTACATTGCTCCTCGGCGCAAATGGCTCAAACTCATCTGCAAAAGGATAAAGTCACGGGGGTGCATGGAAGCTCTTCGGGTTTTAAGATCCAACACCTCTGAATGTGTGACCATAGGTGTGGCAAAATTTTTAGGGTGGGTATGGGTTATCAGAGCTAGGCACCCATCAGTTATATGATTAGGTGATACTTCTTATCTTCATTACGAATGAATTTCTGTACGTCTCTAAAGTTAATTTAATTAAGTTTTAATGGATTGATGACGTTTTATTGAATAATGTCGAAATGTTATAATGTATTGTATTTTATGAATTATGTATGTATTGTTTATGAAGTATTTCATGGTCTAAAATTCGAAATAAAGACGTATGAAACTGAACTGCATTCCTACGACTTAAAAGAATGTTTTCACTTGGCTTGATAAAAAAGATTATAAAACCTGCAATGTTTTTTTCTTCTGTGCATGGTCCCTGATCTCAGTGCAGTCAGTCTTCATGGTAAACACGTGTTTGTGCAGTACCTCGGCGCTGGTATTTTGTAGACATGAAATAAACTTTCATTGTTCTGCAGCAGATTGCAAAGCACGCATGTCATCACCGACCCTTGGCCCCTTTCATCTTCAGAAGTGCAAGCCAGACAAAAGCGCGTTTGTTACAGTAGAATAAAAAAATAACCACGGCAGTGCTTGGGGCGCATTATGTTCTGTATCTCGACAGAATCATTTCTTGGGAAAGATCAGAAGTTCACCAGAATATTCTCAATCCACAGCTATTAACTCGCCCATGTAAGTTCTGGCTCGCTGACCCCCTTTGGCTGGGGCGGATGGAGTACGAAGGTGCGCCACCATGTCCTGGTGTCACCAGCATGTCCAGTCCGGTCATAGAAACCACTGCTCTCAAGGCGCTGCTCAATGGTGTGATGGTGGCTGTGTCTGGGGAGACGACTAAGGGCATGCGGCTGCATGTGAGAGCCGACTGATCAAGCACGATGAGGCCTAACTTGGCATGCGCCACAATAAGGGGACACCAGCCCACAGTATGTAGTTCCACGGCGTCATCCACATGTGCTGAGGTCTGCTCACCGTTTATTTATACTCCCCGGTCCGAGCCCTGCACAGTTGCTGCTGCAACAGTGTATTGCAGTAGCCGGGTGTCTCACTACATCTGGCACATGCCCTGAACAAATTATATCGCACCTTGCTCAATCTCCTTGTATCTTATTACAATTGGACTTCATTTCATCCACTTCTGCTGCTATTAATCTGTCCTGTCACCCGTCATCTGGAGAATTTGCATTCCATCTGACAGAGGACAATGGCCACATGAATTTGAATGTGCGCCCCCCACCTACCTTTTGTTCTCAAATTTCGTCGGGTAAACTGAGCACACCGTATTAACAATGTGTATTTAATATGCATCACTTGTAGGGGTTTGAGGCAAGCATGTCAGAAATAAAGAGGGGTCTGTCCATCTGTCAATGGTTTTCCTTTCAAAAATGCACACCCAATCTATTGCTGGAACGACCCCCTCCTCTGATACGACCTGAATGAAAAGTTTATTTAAATTAATAATTTTTCCTTGTATCTTTGGTCATGAAAGGGAGGCAGTGGATGTGTCTACGATCTATTTTTGGGATGCAGCATCCTAATTCCCATTTTAAGGTGCTATAATGTTACCGCAGTCATCTTATTTCTTAAAATGTTAACCCTTTTATTGGTTGTTTTATATACCCTGAACATTTTTAGAATGTTTTCAGAGTCTTTATGTGGAAGGATTGAACAGCAAACCTCTTCAGAAACCTCTGCTCCTCTCTGCCCCGTTTTGTCCACCAGTGTCCCTCTTCTGTGCCGTCTCCCCATCAAAACCTCTCTCCATTCCCTGCATTTGTCTGCCTGTATTTCTTTTCCTCTGTTCCTCTCTGTTCTTTACCTGTTAGCACTCTGCCCGTTTATAAACCCCTCGCTATAGTCATGTGCCTCTCTTTAACTTTAAGCCTGTTTCTCTTTGTCTTTGTATGGCTACATGCCTCTCTCCAATCCCTTCCTCTCACTCTCTGGGCTCACTTCTCTCCGTCCCTGTCTATTTCATCTATGCGTGTTACTGGTCGATCTCTGCCTCCCACAAGCATGCCCTTCCCTTTCTTCTCTTCTGGCTCACTCCCTCACTTAATCTGACCCCACCCCAGACCCGCTTGAGGGCATCCCTCACACCTCTCCCATAATCTGTCCCTGCTCTTTCTGTGACTGCTGGGCCCACCTCTGTCTGTCCTTCCCTCACCTGCCTCCCAGGCTTTCTCTCACTCTAGGTATGCATGACTGCCTCCCTGCCTGCCTATCTGCCTGTGCATCTTCCTTCATGTCACCCCATTCTGTATATTTAGTTAGGGCCTCACTCCCCGTGCACCTTTCACCTTTGCGGTCTGTTTTTCTTTTCTAAATAGCTTAATGTCATCTGTCTCTCTTCTTATTTGCTTTGTTATCGCGGGAAACTGCCAATCTTGGTCCCCACTATCTCTCCCTCATTGTACCTTTCTTCTATCTCTACCTTCCTATAGCAAGCATTAGAACTGACAGGAAGAGGTTGCAGCATTTCAAGGTCAAATATAATAGAAGACATGTTTGATGTTAATTGTTTTTTTAATAGGGTTGTTTAGTGGTACATAATTTCTTGATTATACATAAATTAACAAAAATGCTAATTACACTTTTTTATTATAGCTTTTCAACATATTGCACAGCAGCCACAATTCCCTACAACATAGCTTAAAAACATTGGCAAAGCCAATAGCTCTAGCTGAAAACGTATAAAGTCCCGAAGGCGAGACCTATTGGTTATGCCAATGCTGGCTATCTGGAGTCTTGGGGGAATGCTTGGTTGGTGGAAGTTTGTTGCTCCCCTTAGACTGCAGAACTTTCCATCACAGAGATGTGGGTAAAATGTTTTTTTTTAACTAAGTTTGAGATTTGCAAGGGATGTTGGATAACAGAAAATGGTGAGAAGCACACACGTCACCCCATCCTGGATTCCCCTTGGTGTCCAGTTTTCAAAAATATGCAGGTTTGCTATGTTTCCCTAAGTGCCGGCTGCTCTAGGACCCAAAATACACAGGTATGCATATTGCAAAAAAACATCAGTGCCTAGAGGGCTTTCTGCTGTCCTTGGGAGGGGATAATCGGGGGCTATTGCCCCCATATGCCCCCAACGGTGGCAGGAAGACTGTGGCTATTTTGAGGGGGGGGCATTAGGTTGCCCTTTTTTGGCAGCCCCCACCCCTACGTATAAAAAAGCCAGCATAATCGCTAGCGTCTAGTGGGCTCTCAGATGGAAACTTTATAATCCCTTATTACCATCTCTGTGATTTGCATGTTGGTATTGCTCCAAATTCATTGACATTGTCCTGTATTCGGAATTTGGGTGGTCCCAAAGCTGATGATACCATAATGGGGATGAGGGAAATTAGAGGGTCCTCAGGTACCTGTTAGATTCTTATGGCTGTGGAGTACTGAATAATGTGAATTTTAATAATTTATCTCTAGGTTGCTCTTTATTTACCAGTTTAACTGTGCCTATGTGGATTAATGGTAAATGGAAGCTCTTCTTAGTTGCCTCTTAGGATTTGTTTCGAACTATAAAACGTGCTATAATATTAAACCTCTTTTTTCACCATTGTCATCCTTATTCCCTAATTTATAATTCAAAATAAAATCATGCCGTCAGAGACTGTGCAAATTAAACCAACTTGTTTAAGTATTGGCAAGGCAGTTAGTGCTGCTAGATTTTTTTGAATGCTGTTTTTTTCATGATTATTTAACACCATCGATGCTGATGCTATTCTCCTCCTGTGCTGAAATATTCTGATCCCCATTGTTCATGACGAGCTCAGCTCGTCATGAGTGTACGAGAGGTGTACCTCATGAGCATCGAAGGTGTTAAACATGTTAATGTTGATTGCTAGTTGGCCATCCTCAATATAAAACAAATATCATTGGCTAAAAACAGAAATATTTTTGGGGGTCAAAAACACATATTGTCATATATGTCCTTAGAACTGGAGGAAAACTGTTTAGTGTTTGGATGTGCTCCTTGTGAAAGAGTTGAATGGTGTAATTCAGTAATGTTAGCCATTGGCTAAACAGGCTAACTCATTATCCTGTGGCATATGCTTTAGTGGATAGAAGGCAAATGTGAGTGACACAACATACCAAATGGATAAAGAGGGCTAGATGAAAGCCTCTTTAAGTAAGTGTAACAAATATATAAATTTAGTAACCTCTAAAGTTCTTGGCAAATTCCAGACCTAAAACTGCAGTTCTTGTTGGCTTTGCCAAGTAGTGTAAGAGCTTACTAAAACTGGTCCTGTTTTGTGCTAAATGATTAGTAGTGATTGTCCATACATTGTGTCATTGGGAAGCATGCTCCCGCATATCCATATTGCTTATCAAATAGTACGCTATTTAGAAAGGCCTAATTTTCTTAGGGAAAAAGCTGAAGCACTGCACACACGCTTAAAGTGCTGTTTTCCTCACCTCTTTCTGGATTCATTATTGAAGTGACAGTTGTTAAAGGTAGGACAACTTTTAGTTCTACTCTCCACATTTGAAGTGGAGCGTGCACTGAGCCCATTTGCAGTATGTTAAACAAAAAAATCTTTTTACTTCCTTCTCAGCTTTGTGCCACTTGTAGTCTCTGTACATTTAGCACCTAAAACAACCAGCTGAAAGAACAAAAACTAAAATAAAGCAAAAGTTACTTAATTGGTGGATGTTAATGAAAGCAAGACAGTTGGCCAGCATCAAAGCTTATTGGAAACTGTCTCAAGAACATATTATCATCATTATGCACAAAAACACTCTTATGCTAAATTGTATATGTATATTAATTTAATTTTCAAAAGACATTTTAGTTAAGAATGCTTTCTTTAAGTTGTACATTGTTAAATGTTAATGAAGTTATGTTTTTTTCAGCCATTGCTATATTGGCAAAGACTATAGTGCCCAGAAAAATGCTGGAACAATTTCCCTGGAACAAATTGATTCGGTAAGTAATTCATCATTCAATTTCTGGGTTACTGTTGGTTTCTTGTTCTTTATATAAAGCATAAGAGTCTTGGTTTGTTGAATTCCTTATCTAAGAGTATGTTTTTTATTATGGATTTTGCCTTACTTAGGCATAGCTTATCGTGCATTTTGGTTGGATATTGTTATAACACATACATCCTGTAAACAATTGTACATATTTCAGTATTGCTGTGGAGATGTTAACATAATCTTTTAAAATTTGCAATCCTGTTTTTAGCATTCATTTGCTAATGCCTTTTTCAATTAATGTGTTGTTAAGGTGAGACATTTTGCTCCTCCCATTAGGAATATTTTTTACATAGTGAGTACCTAACGAGTACCTAGTTTTACTCAAGGTTTTGTTGTAGCTCAATTGAGGGCATTAGTTCCATCTATATATTATTCAGATTGATTTATTTTGTAAGTCTTTTATTTCACTTTTCTAGAAGTGCAACTTAATATGTGTACAAAAAAATTATTTCCAACATTGCATACATTCACATTCTGTTACAAATTTCACACTCTGAACATTCAGGATCACCCATAACATCAGTACAGGAGACATAATAATCCTTCCATGTTCAGTCGATTTCCCTTCAGCTTTCTAGATGAAATGTATTTTATCAGTGCTAATCAATAAATAAAACTTTGGATCGTGCGTAAAAAAAAATTATTAACCTTCTATTTTGAGTGGCATTTCATAAGGTATCCTGGTGTACAAGTTGCTAATGTATTTTAGACCAACTGTATTAACTTGACTGTGAGATCCTATTTAGAAGAAAGACCCTCTTTACATCTTAAACTTTCATATGCCCCTTGATTCCTAGACAGATCTCATATAATAGGAACAGACTACAATTTTGAAATGGTTATTACATTGGCTTAACTAGTTGGCAATGGAAATTTCCCTGTATACATTTGAACACTTAAAACAAGACCTTTCCAATTGCCAGAATCAATTCATATATAAACTGCAAAATGTGTTACCTCCTCCAATGAGCCTAAATGTTTTGCTCATAGGAATATTAAACCAACTTATTCCAAGGTAATATATCAAACTGCTCAAAATAAATCAAATTTCCTTAACAAATTAGGTAAGCATCAATTTTCTCAAATGTTTTAATCATTGTTATATTTATTTGAAGGAATAAACCCTACCATATATAATTTTTTTCCTGTGCAAATGGTATACAAATAAAACAATTTATTTTACTGTATGTCATGCCCAGTTTGGCTTCAAGTTGGCAAAATGATTATCTGATGTCTAATCATGGGAAATGTACTATTTCTTTCCTTTGTTGATAAAACAGAGCTTATAAATTGATGTTGTTTAGTAAACAGGTTGATTTAAAGTGTGCTGAAATTCTACCGTGCACTTTACAGAAACCATCCACTTTGAAATTCGCTAATGGCTTGCGCCCAAAATTATTTTGAAAATTAGAAAGTCCCCTTTATTCCTTCTTGCACATACAATCATACGATTGTTCTTTAAATTAAAACTCCAGCCAACAATTTGCTACATCTGTAAATGCAAACTGTATAACACCAGAATTAAGTACAGTAGAGTGGACAACGTAGTTTTAAGCTAAGGCGATGGTCTTTAATTAAATCTTGAACTCTTGCCCTGAATGGAATCCCATCCCAAGGCTTAAATGTAACCAAATCATTTTTGTCTTCCTCACTGTTGTTCTACCAAATTGTTTGTCTGCAGCCTTTCAGTACTATGTGATGAGAATCCTGGATCGGGATGGAAAATATTGAGTCACTACACATGCTATTGTTTAAAATTCCACTTATTGACACTGCTTTAAAGCTTGAAAAGCGATGATCCTTTTAAATCAAAATATAAAAGCAATACTACCACCCCCCGGCCTTATTTACCTTGAGTGGTTACTGTGTTGCTAAGGTGAGACCATTTGAAATTAATTATCTTAAGATGACTTCCTTAAATTCACGAGACCGAGACTAGAGGCATCTGAACATGGACCACTGTACTGGGGTAGGGTCTGGAGGGGAAGGAACGGAGTCAGAAGGCTGAAATAACGCTTTTAAAGAGGGCTTTATTTTCAAATAAGCTTTCTTTCTCCTGCTTGAAAGTCTTATCCGGGCGAACTCGTCAGGCTCCGTTCTGACGCCCTTAGGAAAAGCAGGGAGTTCCAGGGTGTTGCGGCGTTGACAGGGAGGTGTTGCAGCCAGAATGGTAATTTCCAAACGGCCTCCACACGATGTCCAGTAGTTACGCTGACACCAAAAAGGAATGAAAGATAAAGAACAATCAATGGGACGTCCGGAGCACTTTTACTTAAGGGCCGGGAGTGAGGGGAACCACGTGCGAAGTGTATAATACAAATACTGCCGTGTCGGTAGTGCTCGTGAGGTAAGGGTACAGGGAATCGAATACGCGGATTAGTTACACAGTATACTGGCCACTCCAACCCGCCCAACCCGCAACTTTGCCCTGTACCTTTGTAAGCCACACTCCTCCCGTGGGAGCGTGGCGGGCGCTTCGCCGGAACGTTGGCCTCCTGGCTTGCTGGTCTCAGCTGGGCTAGTCCAGGCTTTGTCTTCTCCATAGTGTCCTTGGTCCGCACTCCCTCTCCGATCCACAACGCCTTCATCCTCCGGGAAATCGCCGTCCACTGTCTTCCAGGATCCTCCTCCTTTTGGCTCGATGACGCTCTGGATGGGCGGAGTCTCGTCTTCACTCCAGTCAGGTTTAAAGGTGTAGCGTCCTTTTTCTCCTTCGTATCCCCAATGATGCACAGAGTCAGCAGTAGCGGGCGGCCACTCCTCAGTAGAAAGGGAAGTAGGCTGCTGGATGGGAAGAGAAAGGGGCGATAAGGGAACAGCTGACCACCAGTCACGGGAAATTGTATTCTCACAGTCTTCATCCTCACAAGGGCGTCTCGCCCCGTCACAACCACATTATATCTTTACCAACATGGTTGTTTGCAGATTTCTACATGAATTTTCGCATTACTGATCCTGAAATTTTCTAGGCATATCTGAAAACATAGAACATCTGTTCTTGCTAAGATTGTTTCCTCTTACAGTAAGAAAAACATCTCTTGCTAACCAGTCCAGATTGAACTATTGGTTGATGCCTGAACTGTGCATGAACTAGAAATGTGTTTGGCAGAGAGAAAATGAAGTTTATTTGCCAACCTCAAAGATACCAGTAATGCAAAGGCTATGAAATACAAGGAACTGATGTTGTGGGTATAAGAGCCTACTTCTCAGATAGACTATGAAAAGTACTATTACTTTCCCAACAACTCTTTGGAACCACCAAATAGCTTCAAGGACCTGCCACTTGACAGGCTTATAAAGATCCTTCACTAGAACATATTAAAGACTTTGCTTAACAAATTGTATTCCCGTATATAACAGGAACATGTTCTAAACGGGGAACATTAGTCTCTGCACACTGTGCATTCCATCACATTTCGTTCTGGATCCTTTGCTCCAATCACAGACAATCAGCTACAGGTGACTTTCAGATGTAGCTGCCTCTTAGGTTTACCTGAAGAGCTATGTCTGGTTTGTTAGCTGAAGCAAATGGCACCTTATCAAAATAAAGGTACTACTATTATTTAACTGTTATTTTCAGGTGGGAATATTTCCATTTGACACCAATATTACACCAGTCAAGACATTGTAAAAACAAAAGAAAAAAATGCTGAGTACAGATGATTGCAAGAACTGTCATACTATCTTTGTGCTGCCCTAATTAGTGAAAACACTCTTGGATAAAAAAAACTCGTCTTTGATCAACCTCAGCAGCATATTGAAGAAAATGAATTATTGTCACTTTCACACTATCTTCTGGTCTAAGAGTAACATCAAACCTGTTAGAAGTATAGTGGCTGACCATGAAGTCAGTGGACTGGTGTTAGACCTATTGCCGATCACAACGTGATAATTTCAAAGCTCAACAAGGTCTTACACTTTAATTGGATATTGTTTTTTTTAGAATTGAAAGAAAACTGTTGTCCTGATGCCATTCTGATCATATTACAGTTGTGTGTCTTGTTCCCCAAGAAACTATTCTGTTGCCTCTTTTATTCCATATGTACATGAGCTCCCTAGCATTTTTTTTTAAGTAGCAGGGGCAAAGTTTTATATGTTACATGGACACTCAATTAATCTTTGGTCCTCTCAGCCAGTTATATTTGCCCACGTTGCCTCAATCATCTACCTTGCCAGATTGTTTGACACTTCCTTACTGGTGGATGGCTAATGACTTTCTAAAACTCGTTCTTCAGGAAACTGAGCTTTACCCGACCCAATAATCCGTTCCTATCTGGAATTCATCTAAATGGCCAGAGGTAATAGTCCTTGACCTTTCTCTGCCAAAGCAGGTCATACTGAAAGCACATATGTTGACACCAGCGTGTCTTTAGACATGTAGTTGACTAAAGTTTTTAAACACTCATATCCTCCTCTGTAGGACTCAAATGCATCTTCCTATTCTTTGATCCTCCCCGAGATATGGCAATGCTGTTTTATTTGCCCCTGCAGAAAAATCTCTTCATAGGTTTGTTTGTCCAGGGCTCTGCAGTCGGTTGGATTTCAGGACTCATCCCCCGTGGTCTGAACTTTGCCTTTCTCTCTGCTTTGCACTGGCTCCCATTTTCACACAGAATAATCCACCCATTACTTACCCTTGGTTGGCTTTTTCAATCATATTTGCTTGCTTCTTATTCAATTGTTTGTCTTGCTCCTCTTGTTTGGTCTTCCCTTGTAGCAATACCTTATTTATCATCCCTTTTGATTGGTTGAATTGTATCCTTCCACTGTTTTCATTAGTGAACTACTTTTTTCTTTATACAGTAAGCACTCGTGCATTTGTTTTCTTGTTCTTTGCCTTGTGTTGCTTCTCCTACACTCAAATCTTCTCCCCTCTGTTTTTTTCTGCTTCCTCCACCCCCACCTGCTAATACGTTGTTCCCTTACCTCTTGCGGTCCTTTAAAAACAAAACGTTATTGTTTTAACTTTTGGAGTGTCTGGCAGTAGCCATTTGGTCCTGGGTACTTTTGCACATTTCTGTTGCTCTCTTGCTTCAACAATTTCCTGTTGCCCCCCTCACCCCCCCTCCACTCCTTCGCCCCCCGACCCAATTCTCACCTGCACCTCCCCCCTCCCAACCCCCCGCACACTGTTTTTTTTGGGAGGGCTTGACAGCTACTGTTTGCTGTTGAGCCGCTCCGTGTTGACAAAAGTGCTTGTGCGCTAAGAAGGAAAAATTTCCCAGCTTCCGTAACGGAAAGTTTCAATTTTATTAAGGGAGGGAAAATGGGGACGGTTGGGTAGGCATCCTTGAGGTCCAAGCGGACCATGCAGTCGTTGGGACTCAACAGGTACCGGAGAAGGTGAATGCCGGAAACAAATGTGGGATCACACTGCTTCACCTCCCAGCGGCTTCGCCCCTAAGCATTATGGTGGATGCAGTTCATCAAGCGTGTTACTTGCACAAAAGTTCTTTCGAGTGTTTCACCAGGTTGGTGCAGATCAATGCTGGCCATCTCTAAACACGTGTTTCTGGATTATTATCCGTCATCAGTAGAGATTAGGCATGAAAATATTTGGGGTTGCTGAGCAGGCTGCCAAAGTCTTCCCGGGTCACAGTACCTCTCCAGGCGCACAGGTGCCTCTCCACGAGCTTGTCAGCTCAAAGCGACTTGAAGGAGCCTTTTAAACAGGAAACAAATGTGGGATCACACTGCTTCACCTCCCAGCGGGTTCGCCCTTAAGCATTATGGTGGATGCAGTTCATCAAGCGTGTGTACTTGCACAAAAGTTCTTTCGAGTGTTTCACCAGGTTGGTGCAGATCAATGCTGGCCATCTCTAAACACGTGTTTCTGGATTATTATCCGTCATCAGTAGAGATTAGGCATGAAAATATTTGGGGTTGCTGAGCAGGCTGCCAAAGTCTTCTCGGGTCATAGTACCTCGCCAGGCGCGCAGGTGCCTCTCCACGAGCTAGTCAGCTCAAAGTGGTGAATGCTCCCCGTCTTGAAGTGGCAGTAAATCAGCCACTCGTTGAACTCTCTGAGATTAATCACCGAACGCTGCACCTCGTCCTGTTTCTGTACCAGGAAAAGATTACTTAAGAAGGGCCTTGGGTGGGGAGAGGCGCGACAGAGTGTCTGTTTGTCCAGGAGTTCCTGGACCTCCTTTTGTATCAGTAATGCCTCCCTGCCGGAAAAGCGGAATTGGCTCCGGTGGGGAAACCTGAACTGGGAAGCTATAAAACTATGTGGAAACCCTGCACGGTTTGGAGCACCCAAGTGTTGCTCGTGAGGACCTGCCTATTGTCTTCTAAGTGAGCCAGTCTGCCCCTAAGCAAAGACATGAGATAATAGAAGAACTCACTATGAGAGGGGGGGGGGGGGGGGCGCCTCCACCGCGTGCTCCGTTGCGTTGGCCTCGGCGAGTGGAACGATCCCTCGTGGGATCGAACCCACCGAAGCGCAAGGAGTCCTGGTACTGTCCTCTCTGCAACTTTTATCTTCTGTGCAGGCTATCTGTGAGGAGTGGCCAGCCGAGCACCCCCTAACACGGCCAGCCCCGCCAAAACCTGTGCATTTAAAATGCGTTTCACAGTGGATTGCGCTTTGTCTAATGAGTTAAACGTGGAGACAAATTCACTCCGCTCCTTCACAAATGGGTCTCCAAAGAGGCCGCCCTGAGTCACCTGACCAGCCTCTGAGGTGGCCAGTTCGCAAGCTTCGGGTCCAGTTTGATGAGAAGCGACCTGTGCCTCTCCGAGGAGGTGGTGCAGTTTGCTTTCCCTTAGAAAATGATAGCCCTTTGGGCCCAACTGGAGAGGACAGCCTGTGGGATTAAGGCTCCCTACGCCTCGGTGTCCACTGCCATGTCAAATATCATGCCCAAAGGCCCTGGGATGTCCAACAATTTTTCCTGGCATGCGCGCCAGGACCTGTAGATGCCCTTCTTCGGATCCTTAATGTATTTAGTCAGGAAGGTTGATATTCTTGCGTCAATTTCGGGGGGGGTCACTGCCACCTTGCCGTCAAGAGACAGGCGAGGGCATTCCGTTCTAAGGTGGGAGCTGACCTCCTGGTCTAGGGGTTTTCGCAAACGACTCATCACTTATTTGGCCACCTTTTCGCAAGTTACCCCCTTCAAAGAGCGAGAATGTAGGAGGTCCTCCGGATCCAGGAGGTCCGACTGGACATCGCCCCATGGTTCTGTGGCTTGGGGAGGGTCCAGGGGCCGAGGGGGGGAGGGGCGCTAAGACCTCCAATGATCTGAATCCCCGTCAGATCCAACCTGGGAATCATCGGAGGGTTGTGCGGAGACCACTGCGCTCTGAGCATCTGCAGGCGGGGGTCTGGTGGGGCCGAACCTATTGGCGTAGAGGGGGCCTTGGTTTCCAAGAACGCCTGCTTTAACCTATCAAACGCATCCAAGTCTACCCTGTTGGGGTGAGGGAGTTTGTGCGGTTTATCTGG
This sequence comes from Lissotriton vulgaris, assembly GCF_964263255.1. Taxonomy (NCBI): domain Eukaryota; kingdom Metazoa; phylum Chordata; class Amphibia; order Caudata; family Salamandridae; genus Lissotriton; species Lissotriton vulgaris. The sequence goes on from NC_141694.1 coordinate 436,426,471, forward strand.
GGTAGGGAAGCAGAGGCCGGTCCTGGAGGTTTGGGGGTTGAAGGCCCCGTAGTCTTTCCTCGAAGGGAGGGGTTGAAGGCACTTCTGTGCCAGGTCTATTAACCTCTTCTCCAAAGGGGCCACCACCCCTGAGACCGCCCTGACAATGGAGGCATCAACCCCGTCACAAAACTCGTCCGTGAGTGGAAAATATTGGCATTCCTCCTCCTCGTAGCAGTCGCGAACTCCTCTATCTTTGCCTGAATCTGGGGGAGCTGAGAACCAGAGGTAGGTGTGAGGTAAGTAGGGTAAATAACGTGGTGGCCACCCACCAAGTGAGAGGTTTTGAAAGGGTGGGACAGAGTCCAAAAATGAAGTCCCTAGAGAGGGAAGTGAACCCAGGAGAAGACGAGGGTCTGAAAAGACTTGGTTGAAGTACAGGCAGGCCCTCCCTCACAAAGCCCTACACCGCTAGACCTGAACCCATAAGGGGCTGTAAACGCCCTTGCAGCACTAGTGCTGGATCAGGATAGGCGGTGTGGGTGTGGGGGAGAGAGTGGGGATTTCAGACCCTGCCCACACTGGTAAAAAGGTCACTAAAACATGCAGACTTAACAAACGCCCTCATGTGACACCGGCCGGAAGAGGAAGCAACCTGGGCTCATCTGCAAACTAATAGGCTGCAAAAGTCTATGATCGTACTCCTGTGGAGTGTTCCGCTCCTGGTTGGAGTTGGCGCAAGACGCGGACGGAGGCGCTCGGCGATCTGGCTGCATCTCACTGAAGGGAAAGCGCCTGACCGGAAAGGAGGGAGGCGTGCCCTCTGGCAGTCGGTGGACCGCCTCGCACTCCCCATCGGCAATCGATTGCGGCCGCGTAGGAGCTACAGAGCGTCCCCGCGGCCACGTAAGAGAAGCAGAGCCTCCAATTAGTCACACATATGGCATACAAAACCAGTGTAGATCAAATACAATCAATAACACAACTACTGACAAGAACAATCCCAAGCAGCAAATACTGAGGGCAGAGCACTTGACTGACGCAGGCTGCTAGCAGCGAAGAAAGAGGAAGTCCAGCAAGGATCGTTGTCCGTTATCGTCCCAGGAAGCGCCTGATTGGTTGATAGACTCTAACATGAACTTGATGGTTTAGTCTCGAAGCTTCATGGGAAATGAAGTCTTTTGTGGTGTTTACTGTTTGGTTTTGAATGGCTGCTGGTTAAAATATAGAAGTAAGAAAAGCCTAATCTGCGCCTCCGGGTCCTGACATGAAATTTATTTTTTTGTATCTATGCCAACACAATTGGCGTCCTGTATTTTGGATCAATAAATTAAAAAACAAAATTAAATGCGTCTACGTCATCGCGGCGCCCTTTTCTTTCCATCTTCTTTTTTTTTTTTTGCATTGCAATAGGTCAACAATGGGAGACTTATCAGCTTTGCCAATACTGTTTTTTATTAGTATTTCAAAATATGATTTGAATCTCTACAGCTTCCTAGTTAAACATTGATGTGGGCCTATGTGAGTGCCAAATTTTAGGGTCCTTATCGGGCTTCAGTATTATGGTAATGGTAGCATGAAGCCAGAATTCAGGCGTCCTCGTTTCTTTTAGTGCATAAGCAGCTGCTCAATCAGTTGTTTCTAGATTTTGACAGACAAGCAGTCCAACCCAGCTGCCTTATCCTTCTTTAAACTGTCTAGGCCAGTTCTCGGATTGAGCTTTCCTAACAAAAGATTTATACTGGCGATATCTGCCAATAATTAATAATTCTATGCGCCAAGGTAAGTCTTAAAGCCTGCCCAGTGTCTGGCCTTGTGTACGCCTCAACTCCTGATACCGGAAGCAGCTCTTACATCAGGATTCATGAGGTACCCTTGTCTGTCCACCTGTGTCTACAGAAAGCCAGCTGAAGTTTTCTGGTCACCAACCATTTTCGTAATACACTGAAATGAGTGTTTTACAGTGCTTTATTCTTTATGTACAAAATTATCCATATGCTAGGTTTATATGAAGGGCAGATTGAACCCTTCTTGATGATGAATCATAAGGCAGAGACTTGCCTCAAGGCACGTCTTGGCGTGCCTCTCCATCTCACAGTTGCACTTTACACATTAACAGCGGTTTCTAATGCAGATAATATGAAATATTTTTCAATAAAACACGCTGCATGGTATAAAGTTGTTCAGGTTGCATATTTGTAAAATATCCTTTTGAAATTGCTTTGGTAATGCTAAGCTCTATGGAGAGCTTTCTTTATAAGGACAATAGTGTCCGTATTTCTTAATGCCCGTTTATTGCCCTTAAACCTCAATACATGTGTATGCTTCCTACCCGTTTCCTGAAACGTAAACCATGGCTATCCAAGCGTTTCAGAGCAAGACTAAATAACAAGCATTGAAAATGCAATAGGTCTCACCTTTTATTAATCTAAAGCCATTTGCTTTGTTAATGGTATTGTATAGCAAAGCAAATGTCTTTAACGTAATTAAAGGCGAGACCTATTGCATTTTTATGCTTGTTAATATAAGTAAAGTTAAGAAAACATACCATTGAAAGAGACCCCCCTCCTGTTTTTTAAAAATAAAACTTCACCTGAAGCTGTGTTTTGCAGAAGGGCAATATGCAAATGTTGGCCACTTTTATTTAGCGTGCCCGGGCCGATTTTGAATCCTAATCCAACCCTGTTGTTGCTGTGCATTTTAAAGGATAAAAATAGCCTCTGCTGTGCTGAAATCTGTGACCTCTGTGTTCTGTGGCCGCCACAAGGAACTCATCCTTTAGCCTCATTACTCAAAGTTGTTACTGAAATCTTCGATTCTTCCTCATAGCCTTTTGATATACCCTCTGGGCCAATGGGATTCTGCAGCAAGAAAAGGTTAAATATGCAGTTTAAGCAGCCCATTTGTGGCATTGTAGCATTACTGAAACACGTTGTCATGTTTGCACATGTTAACACTATCTGGGGAAGGGTTTCACCTCATTAGTGGCAGTTTAACTCCCAAATACAGCAATGAGCAAAAGGAAGGTGGCCAGTTAACTTTACCAAAAGGTCTACCACTGCGCAGCAACATGTGTGGCAGAGTTGTATTACCTTTTTATCCGTATAAGCTCAAAACTATTTTTTTTTTAAATTAAACTCTGAAACTTGTTCAAAAGATGATTCATTATGTGGCGTGTGCAGCAAATCCATAATTATGCGGAAAATGCAGCAGCCGTTGAATCGAATATTAAAGGGCTCCTGCAACTGAAGAATTTAGGAATGTGCCCCTCTCCCAAACCGGTTCACAAGTTACGTTAACCTGATGGAGCATGCCCCTTACTGCATTGTGTAAATGCAGACAAAGGCGCCTGTCTCTTTGGGAAACATCAGTTTACACCAGCGTCGGATTGGTAATGTGGGCATTCGGGCAATGCCCGAGGGGCCGGTGTCCGAAATCCGTTTTGGGCTGCTTTTTTGAGCAGTCTGGGGGACCGATTTGGTCGGTGTCTCTATTGTTCGAACAGCCTGCGGCCCAGTTGGTGTATGAATGGCCTTTCTAGAGGCAGATGGGCGCTCATTTCCTCCTGTTTAGCAACAGGCAGAGGTATCACTCCCTTTGTCTAGCTGGCCGGGCCATTAACGTGTGCACATATTGAGCGGGGGCAGGGGCCCGAGTAGAAGTGGCCTCACTTGTGTCCAGGTGTGTTTCAGCAGTGTAAACTAACGTGTGCATTATTTAAACCCCCTCCTTTTTTTATTATAAGATTGCGCCGAAGCAGTCAGTTGAGGAATGGCATTATGCAAATGTGGGCAGATTTTTTTTTTTTTTTTTTTTTTTTGCGTGCCCGGGACGATTTTCATTACCAATCCAACCCTGGTTTACACTTACTCACTGTGAAGAGGAGGTAATGCTCATTGACACCGGAGGACATAAGCTGAACAAGGGGCGGGTGGGGCTGGAACTTTAAAGTTTCTTTTCACAAAGCCTGATCTAGAAATAAGGGTGAACTGATGGAAAATATAAGCCTTGGCAAAGCCAGTAAGTCTCGCCTGTGGGCGGGTGTTTGGTTTGTTAATTGAATGGGGATGCTGAACAGGAGGTCGGGTGGGGGCTGAGAACACGACAGTAAAAAAAAAAGCGGTTTCCTCACACAAGCCATAAACTCATCTACACATCAAACAGACTCACACCTCTGGTTGATCCTCCTGCATCGCACAGTCCCTCGATTGCAACAGACACATTGCTCCCAGAGAGACAGCACATGGTGCCGCCCCTGCCCCATTCACACACAGAGCCCACGCATTCTATGTCTCTCGCACGAAAACACACACAGCTCACAGATGGCTGGCCTATTGTCGTGTGAGACACCTACAAGTGCTGATGTTATAATCCACTTTATATGCTGGCGCTCCTTTTATGTTTGTTCGTCCTAAAGATGAAACTGCAAGTCCCGACATGCAACCCACTTTTAGCTGCAAAGCATAGAAATGGAAAGATAGCACACGTGACAAGAGGTCACACAAAAACAATGTCCCTCAAAACTCTCCTTACCAATCCCCCCCCCCCACACACAAAGGACGCAACTACTTGCCATACAGTAGACAATGCCCAACAAACACATTACTTACAGCCATACCCCTCCACCCCCTCCTCCAGTACAACCCTGCACACGGGACACTCACCCAGAAGATGTTGTTGAAGGCGAAGAGGGAGTACTTGATGCAGCAGCGCACTTCGGCCCCCTGTATGGCTGCTGCTTGCTTGAGATAGTGCAGGATGAGATGTGGGGGACAGGGGGAGGTGAGCGGACACAGGGGGCAATCAGAGGGCACATACAGTGACCAATGAATAGATCGGGGGCACACAATAATGTGGGCAGCAGCAACGCTTGACGGAGACTGCAGGGCCCTGGGTAGAGTGTCGGGCTCTGCAAAGGAGGGAAATAGCTTGGCTCCAGGAGGAATGAGTGTGTTGGCACTAGGAGTGTGTCCGGTCCTGAAAAATAGAGTGAAATTATACCCGAAGGTGTCTCACATGCTCATGCTGCGGCCCGCGCTCACAATGAAAAAGAAAGCGTGCCTCCCAGCTAATGAAGGAGACCGTAAAACGGCGCAAGTGAGAGATCCAATCCTGCTGGGGGTGGCTAAAGGAGACAGGGTGGCAACATGGAGGGATTGACATGCCTTTATTGCAATAATTGCACTGCCTTTGGCATAATTTGTGACGCCAAACGACGCACACAAATGAAAACTGAAGGCGGAGCTGGGACACGGCTTTGGGAATCAAAATTGATTCCAAGAAGCCCTCGTATGACGAGAGCAGTGCATGCGCTGCTTACGTCCGGCCGAGACCTAAAAACCATGTCTAATTGTGAACATCACAAAGAAACAATTAATGTTTTATTTTCTGTCTGTATAGCTGCCATGTTGTTCATCTCATATATGACACCGTCAGCCAATTCTTAATTTGTAACAAAAGAACATTACAGCCTAGAGCTGCTAGCTTTGTTTGTTCCCTTACAGAAATTAGTTCAAAATCTTCCAGACACTCCTAACCAAAATATGCATTTCCCCCGTGTGTTAACTGTGTACATGGTGCCTGTACCAAAAGAATTCACTGGAACAAATAGCTTCCCGCCCCTTCAACAAATTGCTCAGGTGTAGTCGAGTGAAAAGGCTGGAATGTCTCCTTTTTTCCCAAAACGCCAACTACTAGTTTATTCAGTCCCACTATTTTTTATTCTCTCTATGATATTCGTAATCGTACGTTTATGATTTGAAAAATACTGCAGGTCCCAGAATGCACATCACCCTCCGCTCACTAATGCGTACAGGTCTGTACCCTGAACTGCACTTACCTAGTGCTCATCTGATGCACAACTCTTCTTTCTGACTTGATGACAGTTCTCCACTAAGAAACGATGTTGTATCTCATCTCCCCCCCCCCCCCCCCATCAGCCTTTGCTATTCTGCTATACATCAGCATGTACCCTCCCAATGCATATCATCGTGTCCCACCATGATGCACATCACCTTTGCAATGCTGCTGCATTCCACCTCATGCCCCTTTTCTACTGGCTTGTGTACACGAGTGCCCATATGCCTGTTGAACTTTGTGAAAATGGTTATCAGCCTTTGCTGGACTCTGTGCGTGGTTGCCGTGCCTTTACCCCGTGTGCAGAGACCGGATAATTATTGATTTTGTCGGCATTTGATGGTAGTTGTTTGCCGTGATGTTTACTAAATGTGAATATAAATTGATAAAAAAATCCACGTGCACGCCTTCCTATTTACTCTAGGTTAATTAAATACGTAAAGACACAATCTTTATTCCTTTTCTCCCTTGCAGCTCTCTGCAGCATCGTTTCCTCTCTGTATGCGTCAGTTGCATAAATCCCTGCGCGACAACCACCATCTTCGTCATGGAGGCCGCATGCAGTATGGATTGTTTCTTAAGGGCATTGGTCTAACCCTGGACCAGGCTCTGCAGTTTTGGAAATTAGAATTCATTAAAGGGAAAGTTGATGCTGAAAAGGTAAGGAGCTTTCTTTGGAAAATTATTGCTTTGTCTGCATAAGAAGGGTGAAATAAATGGACGATAATGACAATGTTATGTTGTAGGCGATTACCCGTCTTTGCCATCTTGTTTTTATGTGCACGTTATGTAAAATCAGTCCAATGTACGTCAGGTTGTCGGCCAAGACTTACACGAATACACACACACTCATTTGGCATTTCCTCTTGTGTGTATGATAATTTTATAAAGTAAGAAATATTTAGCGTTCCTGTAACCGCATGATTTCTGGTGTAACATATCGCCCCCTTAGTATATTTTCTCTGACATTGGGAATATTGCCTTTGGACTTTGAGGCATGTTACTCAAACAATTCTGGATTTATTATCCCAGTCTTCTATACGGGTTTTTAGACCAAAGGAACTACCTCTACACCGAACAATGTATTTGTTTGCTCGCCGTCCTGCGGAACACATGAATGAATGCTTGCCTCCAGCAAACTACTGCTTTTCTCTGTGATTTACATTTACTGATTGTGGTCGTCAGAACAAAAATAGTCCATGTGTACAATAGAAAATGATGTCCGGTTATTTTCTACGCAACCTTCAGGCATTAGATTACGTTCTGTGTGAAGACCGTTTTGAGTGCCTTGCAGCTGAATTGTTCTCTAATTTGAGTCCGTTTCTTCTCAGTAGTCTGCAAGGTGTGAGTAAATTAGATGATTCTGTGCAGCACGCAGGTATCTCAAGCAATTTGAAAGAGAATGGTGGGTTTCCCTAGCAATCCTTGCTTCAGGTATTAGGTCTTCAAAGTTTAGCTCACTAAGCCTACTTATTTCTTTGGCTTCAAATGAACGAGTTAGCAAGCCTAGCATAAAGAGCGGTGGCTCAGCGCGAGTCTAGATGTAGTACAACGCAGTTAACACTGCTGCAAGAAAGCTGTAAATGTAATTTATGGATATATTTTACCCAGTGGTGGTTATTTTGGGCCATGTTTCATAGGACTTTTTTTTTGTTTGCTAATAACTTTGGCACTGTTTGCCGAAACATTCCCCCCAAAACGTTTACCCACTTAAGATCCTTCCTGTAAAGTTTCTGGGTGATCCATCCGAAGGCAGGCAAGGAAAAAGAGGAGCCCAGAACACGTTGCCCGAAAAAACGGAATTACACCAAATTTGACAGAAAGCTACATTTAGGTCCAGAATGTGACTTGTTGTAAATCTGTTCAGTAGTAATTGAGAACTTAGGGTTCAAACATATAGGGCGGCAGGGATACGATAGATGCAGCTTCAGCTCTTGTAAAGTGTGTCTTCGGCTTGCCTTGAAAGGCTGTATTTGCTAGCTGGTGGCAAGTAGTAATACATAAAACTATCTAGCAATAGATTTCTTTGAGATAGAAAAAAAAAAAAAATGGTTAAAAATTGAAACGCTTTCCGCAGTGAGAGTCCAAGCAAACGTGAAAGCAAACGTGAAACACTGCAATATTTAATACAAATACTTAATGCTTAATACTCATATTTGAGTTAAAAATCATTAAGAAACCATATATGGGTCATCTGGCAGCAATTCGCAAAGCTTATCTGGACTGCCTTGGCACACACTCGAGAAAAGATACATTTATAAGCGCCAAGACTTCTGGGGAAAAAAAGAGCTGCTACTGGGGCCTCGTGGTCACTCATAGCTGCCAGAGGAACCGGAGGAGCTGGAGCCTGGGCCAGGGCTGGAACTAGAGTTAATATTGCTAGTGCAGTATCTGTAGCAATATCCACAGCGAACAAAATAAGTATAGAGACCCGGTCTCACAAAAAACATCTACTGCACTCCGCTCCCCAACCTGTTCTCCTTCTTTATGGGTCATAATCACAGCTAGAGCAAACTCAAGAGCTAAAGGCTACAAGGGTCAAACGATACAACCTAACCAACCCCTACCATCAAAACAGATCCGACCCTTAAAACTATTGTTACTTCCAAAGATAGCAGTCTCTATATTGACATCAAACATGGCTGGAAATAAACCAAAGACAGGAGCCACAAGTCGCAACGGCCCAATAGCTGTTGGAAATGAAGCGGTTGGGGGCGCCGATGGGCCAGGTGAACTGAACACCGTCATGGATAAAGGTATTCTAGATGCATCGGACTCTTCAGGACTACAATATATAGCACACCAAGCCCAAACCCAAACTCAAACTCGGATAAAGACTGATACAAAAGCAAAAACCCAGTCTCAGGGAGATCAAGAGAAACTAAAAAGCCAAGAGAGGATAGAGAGCTCGAATGGCAGAGGAAATCTCAAAGAGACATATAATTTACAAGGACTTCAGAAAACAAAAGAAACACAGACGACCCGAAACCAGGGGTTACAAGGCAATGGAAAGCAACGATGAAAATAATGAAGGCAACATAAGAGCTAATAAACCAGATGGGAGAGATAGAGCCATCGAGAATGAACAGAAACTCTACAAGGAAACCGAAAAATCGAAAAGGAAACCAAAGGAAAAAGAGATAGTGAAAGAAGCAGAAAAAGAACCGATAAGCAGAGAGAATCTTGATCTCTTGGAAAAAAAGGCAAAAAGATTACAAACAATTAAGAACTTAAAAGCTGCAGCTAAAATTACTGGTCATTCGATAGATTCCCAACCAAGAATCTCAAACATATTTAGTCCAGCAATCAAAGATAGACTACAGTCTAGCTCTCCCAACGAAACAGTACCAACCACGATGGATCAACAAGGCGAGCAAAATGACGCCACCGCCGCTGCAGCTCAAGCAATTCAAGCAGCACCCCCAACAGCGCACCTAGAGCGGGCGGATATGAGGGAAGAAAGCAAGTCGGGCCCCAACATGGACTCAGTCTCTAATATAAGCCCAGCGACGGAAGGGCATGCTCCAGCTGAAGTCTCGGATGGATCTGAGTCCGAGATCTATGAGACTGGAGTATCAATTTCCAGCGAAGCCAGCGAAGAAAGTGATCAGAGTGAGGATCCCAGACTGGAGGAACACCCCACGAAGGTATCCTATCCGTCAGATATTGGAATTAAAAATGCCCTTACACACGACAGCACACCAATAAAAAAAACTGGGGAAAAAAAGAAGCAGACATAAGAGGCACTCAAAAATAATCCACGATGAAACCACAGATCCTGGGAGCAACCCAGAACATATCATAGGGAGAACTAAACTGTCACGCAAAAGCCCTCACCGAAAAACAAATTTGGAATCTGAAAGAAACAAGAGTGCTACTGACATCCCGGATGAAGACGAGAAGATGAAGCACAGAGAGCCCTCACTAAGTGAAGTTCTTAATTCAATTAAAACTTTCCATCAAGACGTTAAAAAAGATAGCGAAAGGAATCCTGTTGCTATCCAAAAACTGGAAGGTGCTATCAAAGTGGGGAGTACATCTTTGGAGATCTCCGACAGAATGTGCTCTGTAGAAGTCCGGGCAGAAAACCTGGAATCATCGTCAGTAAGTTACAAATACAGGCAAAGGAGCATGAAGGAATAATTAAGGATTTAATGACAAAGGTAGAAGACCAAGAAAATCGAGCAAGAACAAATAATCTTCGATTTCTTGGGATCCCCGAGGGCTCAGAAGGAAGTGACCCAAGAGGCTTCATGTCCAACCTTCTAAAATCATCCTTCCCGGAACTCAACTCCTGGGAAATGGACAGAGAAGTCTGTCGAGCACACAGTTTCCCTCTGTCATTACCAAAACGTTCGGATAAATCATCGCAATACCCCAGAGCATTTTTAGTCAATTTTGGGAATTTTCTAGTACGTGACACCATATATGATTTGGCTAGACCCACGGCTAAAAGAGAATACAAGGGCTTCAAGTTCTTTGCAAGACCGGATTTTGCGCATGCAACTGTAGAACGACGATGGCGAATGCGACAACTTTTCGCCCCCTTTGAAAAGCTGGGAGCGACGGTCTTTCTGCAAAATCCGGCACGTCTGAAAGTAATGTACAAAGGCTCAACGAGGAGCTTCATTAGTGAAATCCAGGCAGAGGCCTACCTTAAGGAGGTTGCAGAGAAAGCGAAACAAAGTAATGGCAAATAAATGAAAGAGGAAAACTATTTTATTTTATTTTATTTTATGTGCTTCTATAGCGCCTGAATAGACTCCCGAAGGGGTATCTCCGCGCTTTTGCTATTTGAAGGAGAAATACAGGTGTGCCAGGTCTTTCCAGTAGTAACCAAGGCCGGGGGAAGATTAGCCACTGGTGAAGAGGTAAGTTTTAAGAGTTTTGCGGAAAGCTAAATGGTTTGTAATACTTTTTAATGTAGGGGGAAGAGAATTCCAGAGGGCGGGTCCAGTGTATGCCAGAGCACGCCCTCCCTGACGGGACCTTTTTATTTTAGGGACCTGTAATAGGTGAAGATTACTGGACCGTAGAGAGCGGGCTGGAACATAGGGTAGAAAGGCAGTTGTAAGATATTTGGGGCCCTTACCTATCAGGCATTTATGAATGGTGCACAGAATTTTAAACTTAGTGCGTTGCCGCACTGGCAGCCAGTGGAGTTGCACCAGTAAGGGTCGGGAGGGAGTCCTAGATGGAGCATTAAGGACTAGCCTCGCTGCAGTATTTTGGACTACTTGCAGTTTGTTCATTTGGCCTTCATTAGTTGACAAAAGAAGGCCATTGCAGTAGTCCAATCTACTGATCACTAGTGCCTGGACTAGTGTCTTCCTATGGTTGTCGGGTAGATAGGGGAATACCCTTTTCAGCAGACCAATAGCCCTGAAACAAGTGCCGGCGACTTGGTTGACGTGATGTTTAAATGTCAACGCCTGGTCAAATAGTACTCCCAAATTTTTCACAGTCTGCTTTGGAATTGGAACTGGGCCCAGTTCTACCGGCCACCATTCATCGGATGGACTGGGTATGATACGATTACCTACAAACTTCCAAACAAAATGATATGAACGCTATATTGATCGAATATGATTTGAATATTTGGCAATGAATACTAAAGTATAAACAAAATGATGGTGCTGACAAACTATTATTATCTGTTATATGGTTGACATTTTCTAAGATGAAAAAATATCAGGCCAGGGGCAAGCTTAGGCGTACGGACTACACAGCCATCAACAACTGGGTGAGTCAAAACCCAGGTTGCCTCAAAGGGTGGTAGGAGGGGGGGGGTAAGGGGGTGGGGCAGAGAGGGGGGGGGGAAAGCTCAGAAATATGGTGAGTGCAGTTCCAGATGCGCTTTTAGGAATATAAATTGCGATACTAATGTTAATGGTGCTAAGGTCTTGTTTGTTTTTTTCTACTTTTTTCTCTTCAATAGATTTGGATCAAAATATAATAACACAATAATATGGCTAGGATAAAACTGTGTTCCTGGAATGTGGCGGGGCTCAATGATAGGAGAAAAAGGGATCAAATGTGGGGGCTAATAAGGATAAATGCATTCGATATAATATGTCTCCAGGAGACCCACATTCCATGGGCAGAACGGGAAGTACTGAAGATCCCGGGGTTTAATCTACTGGTATGTACTAGTCAAACAACAAGGACAAGGGGGGTCGCCATATTAGCAAGATCTTTTTTGGGGGAGGCTACGCGTAAGTTGGCTGATCCTCTAGGCAGGTGGGTGATTGCGGAGCGCAAGAGCGGAATCACAATATGCTCCATCTACGCTCCTAATCAAGATGATCCCTCAATCTTTAATGATCTGGAGATAGAACTAGCATCCTGGCCTCAGGTGCTGATCTTCTGTGGGGACTTCAATATTTCTTTGCCCAGAGCTAGTGCATTACAGAAACAAGTGCAATTTAAATATGTTGGTCGCAAGCCGAAAGTTTATAGTGCTGTCTCCCAATTAAAAGAAAGTTTAGGTCTGGTTGACCTATGGGACTTAAAGCAGGTTCAAGACCCAGGGTATACATATTTCTCGCACCCACATAATAAATATGTTCGCATCGACTATATCTTAATGTCAAATAATCGGGCTAATCCGGCACAAATCAGTAAACTACCAAAAACTATTTCGGACCATAATCCCTTATTTTTCACTTTTTATATAAACAACATGTCCAGATCCCGCTCAAGTTGGTCCTTTGACAAAAAACTACTTGTAAATAATGAATACGTAGAATATATGAAAAATTGGGCGCATGGGGTTTTTCGATTACAATCGATACAGCACATCTAGAAATATGGTCTGGGACTGCTTTAAGGCCGCAATCCGTGGGGAGACAATCAGCTATGTGGCCAGACAGAGGAAAGAGGTGGCAAGGCTTAACGAATTACAGCTACAAAAACTAGCTGAACTAGAAGAGAAACACACTAGGCTAATTGCACAAGAAAGGGACGGTGGCTCAGTTTTAAGAGACATGGCGATACTAAAAGCGGAGATAAATAGTAAACTTACCCAAAGGACGGCTGAGCTATACCAATCCCACCGAAATAAGATTTATGAAATGGGAGATAGGGTGGGTAAGCAATTGGCACTTCGAACTCGCCAAAGTCAATCTCTTAACTCAATTACGCGTATCGAGTCAGAAGGCCAAGAATATACAACACCTGAAACTATTCTAGAAGTTTTTCAAAATTATTATGGGAAACTGTATAAGAATGAGGACTCTCTAAATCCCAACGTAATCGAAGAAACACTATCCAAATGGGCAACCGAGCACGAAGAAGGATCAGGAATTGATAATGTTACTAGGCTGGACCTAGAAAGAGATATAACCCAAACAGAAGTGGAAATTGCTCTTGCAGAGCTAGCTTCGGGAAAAGCCGCAGGGCCCGATAAAATACCACTCGAATATACAACACCTGAAACTATTCTAGAAGGCGGGAAATTGTATAAGAATGAGCACTCTGTGAATCCCAACGTAATTAAAGAAACATTATCCAAATGGGCAACCGAGCACGAAGATGGATCAGGAATGGATAATGTTACCAGGCAGGATCTAGAAAGAGACATAACCCAAACAGAAGTGGAAATTGCTCTTACAGAGCTAGCTTCGGGAAAAGCCGCAGGGCCCGATAAAATACCACTTGAGTTTTATAAAATTCTGGGTAATATCGTAACGCCTCTACTTCTTGATTTATTTATTGGGATTCAAGTTAGTGGCATTCCTCCTAGGTCTTGGCTAGAAACCAATATTGTAATTTTCCCAAAGAAAGATAAGCCCCCCTCAGCTGCCCTCTTCGTATCGACCTATATCCCTAATAAATTATGACTCAAAACTTTATTCTAAGATCTTGGCTAATCGGCTCAGGGGGATCATCGAACATCTGGTCTCCCCTTGGCAACATGGCTTCATTCCGGGCAAGGGTACTACGGATCATACCCAACGCGCTATTGCACTGTTTGATGCCGTAAATGCTACGGCGGGCCAGATGTCGATGGTCCTCCTGGATGCCGAGAAGGCCTTCGACAGGGTTTCATGGGCATTCTTGTGGGCAATACTAGAACAAATTAACGTTGGACCGTGTTTTATGAAATCTATCAAGGCAATGTATTTCTCACCGAAGGCTAGGGTATTGGTAATGGGCCAGGAATCTGGGTTTTTTGACATATCTCGGGGGACTAGGCAGGGATGCCCATGCTCTCCGATCCTTTTTGCCCTTTACATAAATCCTCTCATCTTAAAATTACTAAAGGCTGAGGAAATTAAACCAGTTACATTGGGCCCCTTCCATACAAAAATATTAGCATACGCCGATGATGTGGCAGTAATAACACCACAACCCACTGAGGCTATAATAGAAATAGAACAAATTACTCAAGCCTTCGGCCAGATATCGGGATACTCTCTAAATAGGGATAAAACAATGGTCATCTGTACCAATAATGCCTACTTTATTGATCCTAGAAGGGTAGAATCCGCTGTATATCTGGGAGTTTGAATATCTGCCAAAATAGACGAGATTGTGAAAATTAATTATGAACCGCTGCTCCAAAAAGTAAAGAAAGATCTCAAAAGGATTGACGGACTACATCTCTCAATCATCGGAAGAGGTAATTTCCTCAAAATGAATATTCTACCCCGGGTCCTATACCTGTTCCGAGCGATTCCTCTACTAGTGGAAGACATTGTAAAGGGCTTGGAATCCCATATGAGTAAATTTGTGTGGGGATACGGGAAGATAAGGAGATCTACCCGGAAGCTCTCTCTACCCATCACTAGAGGCGGACTGGCAATTCCTGATTTGGGATTTTACTCCTGGGCTGCTCTTCTACAACAGATGATGTTACTATTTCATGTTAAACCACTGGAAAATGAGGCGGGGGTTAATCATATACCTTCGATATTTGAATTGTCCATTGGTGATAGGGCTAATGGTTTGTTATTAAAACAGGTCGAACCTTCATACTATAAAAAAGTAAAGTTTAAGGTTATATCAAGCGCCTGGGTAACGTGGAGGAAAATTACGAGATATATGAAAATCCCTAAATACAATAGATATATTTCGCTATGGCATTCATCAATATTACCACCACAAATGTATGACGCTATCTCTAGACGCTGGGAAACATTAGGAATATTAACAATAGGAGATTTTTTACTTCCCACTTATGGCCATAAATTTCAACAACTTCAATCCAAATTTGCCATCCCAAACAATAGTGTATTTAAATTTATACAAATCAATACAATTCTAAATCCAAAAGTTGCTATTATCTCTCTGGATAATATCCCTTTAATTGATTGTATGTCTAGACCCACAACTAGGATAGGTACTATCTACGACATCTTAATTGAAAACCAACAAGATGATTTAGAATCTACTGAAGTGGGTTGGTCGAGGAAACTAAATAATCCTAATGTGGATATCGACATCTCTTTGATATTATCGACACAGTTGTTTATGTCTTCTAACTTGAAAGCTCAATTCTATAAAACTATCTATGATTTATATTTTACTCCCGCCAAACTTTACTCTTGGGGGAAAAGGTCTACTTCAGAGTGTCCAAGGTGTGGTAAAACCGCGGCAAATTTATTACATATGCTCTATGAATGTGACAAACTACTAGTACTGAGAACAATGATTGCTGGGTTCTGGCAGGAAGTGTTTGGGCATCCAGTAGCCGAATCTCCCACACTTTATATTTTGGGCTACGATAACACTCTGAGTCATACTAAGGCGGTAGAAGTATCCCTCTTCCTGGGTACAGCAGTGTATAGAATAACATTAACAGCCCGCTGGAAGGATGCCGATCCCCCTAACTTTCAGATTTGGCTCTCCCGGCTGTTAGGTATGTACAACCAAGAGAAGGCGATTTTTGCCTGTAAAGGAACAAAGTCGAGAGCACGTGGTATTGAGATCTGGAAACATATTGGAAAAATGACAATAGAGATTGTGGATAAATGAGTGTAATCAGGATAAAACTGTCACAGTTTCCTTTTCTGCTATATCCTTAGTATTACTGCTTCATTCAAGATAATTTACCTGCTTATTTTGACTGTTTATTATATCTACTGAATTCCTTTTTTAACATTGTTTTTCTCTTTGTCTGTATCTGCAATTGTATGTATGTATGTGTGTTCTTATATAGCGCTCGATGTTACCCTTGGGCATCTCGGCGCTTGCCTTGGGAACCCGTCCTGGTTTTTCCCTGTGAGATCACCCGTGCTGGGCATCCCCCAAGGTGAAAGCCAGGCATCCCGCCGCGGGGGGCCGTTGTGGAGATTAAGCAAGCTTGTTGCCCAGAGCTGCATAGTGTGAACTCGTGCTTAGAGTGGGCACCAAAACGAGAATTATCGAGTCCGTGGACAATTGAGTTCAGGACCCTGCCGCGTCGGGAATCGAACCCTGGTCCCGGGTCTGACCTCAGCTTCAGGGTATGTCTTCTCTAACCAGTGAGCCACACTTCTCTATTTAATTGTAAATTACCAAATAAAAATAATTAAAGAGAGATAGAACATCCCTGTCTTGAAAAAGCAGAAATGATTGGTGATTTATTAAAATTCTCCACTTTAAATTAGGGTGCATGCTTTTGTTTTTAGAAAGAAGTAATTCTAATGGTTGAGAAAAAGTCATTGAAAGAAACATCGCACATGATTAGCTACTACATTGAGAGGTCAAACACCCTTGCTGGATTCTTTTGCAACATAGTATGATCAACTTTTCAACTATGTGCTGAGTTAGGTGGGAGTTACCATGGTAACAGGGTGAATGAGCACTGGGGGATGGGTGAATATTATGTGAGTTTGAAAGTGTTGAAATGTAGAACCAATTAAAATGTTACTTTGGTTTTGAAATAGTGTGGCGCCGGTGGAGGCGCCACACTTCCTCACTCCCCTTCCCTCACTCCCTCTGTCTTACCCTCACTCTCGCCATCCCCTCACTCTGTCACTCCCCCTTCACTCACCCTCACTCCGCTTGCATTCCTCACTATCATCAACTCACCTTTACTCACTCCCCTTCTATCATTTGTTCCATGACTCACTTTCTCCTCTTCATTTAGTCATTTCATCCAAACAATTATGCAGTACACATTCATTGAAAAAAAGAATGACACAATATGTAAGGAATATAGGTATTTTTGGAGAATTGGAGGTAGTTCTGAAAAGAATTCTTTTTTTTCTTTTTTTCTTTTTTTTGTGTAAATTTTCTGAACGTTTTTATATTTTTTTTGTGTTTTGTTATCAGAACAAAAACAAAACTAGGGAATGCAAAATTGCTCAACAGGAGCAAAAAAAAGGGAAAAATTAGGGATGAGGGGCGCAGCGGTGATCCTTTTTCTTCCAAATTATTAATTCTATGCTTTGCTCGCCATAACAAAGCAATTCATCACAGTACTTGCACCCGATTTTCAGGTCTGTAAAGTCCGGCTGCACAACAGGTATTAATCTTGCACCTTGACTTCCAGAAGGTGTTGGACCACCAGTTGAGGTACTGCTGCCATCTCTTGGGGGATTCCGTGCCAGGTCCCTGACACTCTCCCGGGCATAGTTCTGGGGGTGCCTTCTTTGTACATGTCGAATCATAGTGGAGTTGCCAAAACTGTATTTCTTTCTTGGGTCACCACGTGATAGAATTGTGTGACATATTTTGCATTCCAACTTTGGTGCATTGACTTTCTTCTCACCTTCTGGAATGGTGAAAAACCTCCAGATGAAGTGCTCCTTAATTTTTGGCTGAGGAGTGTCCTCATGTAGAAACTCATCAGAGTCACTGCTGCTTGGTGCTCTTCCAGCCATTCTTTTCAAAGAATTCAAAAGGAGAAGCAGGGAACAGGTCTTGCTCTCTCCAAAGTGAAAGAGGTAGTGAAGGAAATGGGTGGGGTTTTCATTAGTTGTAAAAAAAACTGTTAACAACCAATGAAAAGTGATATTTTACGGTCGCATGACTTGACTCGCTTACGCTACGTACTCCGGAGCGCTTCCGGGGGCGCTTACGCGGCACGTATGTAGGCGCTTCCGGGGGTGCTTACGTGGCG
Organism: Lissotriton vulgaris; assembly: GCF_964263255.1. NCBI lineage: Eukaryota > Metazoa > Chordata > Amphibia > Caudata > Salamandridae > Lissotriton > Lissotriton vulgaris. The sequence goes on from NC_141694.1 coordinate 436,444,355, forward strand.
CGTCTGAATGACGTTTTGCTAGATTTTCGGAAATGCGTTTAAAGTTAAAATACTGTTATTTAAAATCAAAAATACTACTTTTATAAGTATGCCACTAAATGTCTTGCATTATTATTTACTTTAAATACATACTTATATATTTTTTCGCATGCGGAAATAGCGCTCTCGCTAAGTGTACAGGTGCGTTTACGGGTGCGCGAACCCTGAGCGCTCCGAGGTAAAATGATTAAAAAAAAAAACACAGGAAAAATACATTAAAAAACTAATTTTAGAAAAATATACATTATATAAAAAAATATAAAAAATATAATAATAGTTATAAAAAACAGCTTTTAAAAAAACTTAATAATTCACTTTAAAAAATCGTAGGTTACAAACTCATTATGGTAAGGAATTAGCTTTTAAAAAACCTTTGAAATTCACTGAAAAAACCATAGGTTTCACACTCGTTATAGTTAGAAATTAGCATTTAAAAAAAACTTTGAAATTCACTGAAAAAACCATAGGTTTCACACCAGTTCTAGTTAGCTGAACATTTTACTCATACAAAACCTTTGAAATTCCCATGTTATAGTTAGTTGGACTCACTATAACTCCCGCGCCCGCAATCCACTGCTGATGATGTCACATATTACATCATTCATGACATGGTCAGTGACATCACTGATGACATCTCAAATGACATCACTGATGACATCACTGATGACATCATCCATGTGATAATACGATGCACCTCCTCACACTCTAATCTAACCTTTGATACACCTAGTGTTAAATACAAACTACTGTTCTTGAAACCATTGATGCACCAATACCAGTTACTACATACACACTAACTGATTCCTAGGTCTGCACACACATCCGCCCATAACATCACTCATACATACAGTCACTCATCCAAACAACACTATCATATGCACTCATACACCTATACAGACACTCACACACTGCCACGCATCCATGGAGTTACTCACACACCTAGTCAGTCATACAAAGAATCAATCACACTCCCATTTTCTCGTCTATACAGTTATACACACAACACCTTACTTATTCAAACAAATACTAACACATTCTTACTCTTTTACAATCATTGATACAAGTACACATTGATCCATACAGCCACTTACGCAATCACAGGCTCCCATGTATAGTCATTTACATATGCCAACTCTCCCAAACACTATGTTTTACATATGTACTTACTTGGACATGTAGCACTGAGATATCCATTCACTCACCAACACAACCATGCACACAGTCAACCGCCCATACAGCTGTTTCCACATGCACTCTTGAACTCCTACAACAAGTGAATCAACTGCTCACACATCTATGCACAGAGTCACACACCTCCCAGGCACCCACACACACACTCAGCCTCACATACAAATACTACGGCAACCAATCAATAACCCATATAGCCACTCATATAGCTACTGATCAACACATGCAGCAGCTTACACAACAACAGACCTAATGATGCACACATTCAGACAGTTTAGTCACTTACCCATGCATTCAGTAAGACCCATTTAATCACTCACACATACAGTCAGTAACGCACCTTCTAAATCCTTCATCCAGACACTTATACATCCACTCATTCTTCAATATGTAAAACATATTTAAACTTTACAGAAACACACAGACACTGGATGATGTAATCAGTGATGTCATCAGTGATGTCACTGACCATGTCATGAATGATGTAATATGACATCCTCAGCAGTGGATTGCAGGTGCGCGAGTTATAGTGAGTCCAATTAACTATAACGTGGGAATTTCAATAGTTTTGTATGAGTAAAATGTTCAGCTAACTATAACTGGTGTGAAACCTATTGTTTTTTCAGTGATATATAATATATCCGCTAGTGTATACGATTCTGGGCTGGCATCTTCCTGAAAAAAGAAGGCATTCGATTATGTCTCATTAATTAAAAAAAAAAAAAAAAAAAAAAATGGCTATCCCCAATACATGTTCATATCTGGAGGAGATACAAGGGAGGGGTTCCAATTCACCTTTGAGGTCCTGCGCATAAATAATTATGTTGTCTGCATAGGCTGAGATCACGTGTGTTATATTATCTAATGGTATGCCCAGCTGGCCAGCCTCCTGGTGCAATCTAAGTGCCAGCGGTTCTATCGCCAGCACGAATAATAGTGGGGACAAGGGGTATCCCTGCCTCGTACCTCTGTATACCAAATATTCTTACGATATGTGCTCTCCAGTACGTGCTCTTGCAATAGGGGCCTCGTATAGTAGACAAATCCATTGGAGGTATTCAGGAGGCAACCCAATCTTCTCTATGGCCTTAAACATGTATTTCCATGTAATGGTATCAAATGCCTGCCGGAGGTCCAGTGCAATACAGCCGGCAATTACTTAGTTCCTGCGGGTTGTTGCCATTACGTGGTGCAGCAGTCTGATGTTCAATGACGTGCTGCGCGCCGGTAGTAATCCACATTGGTCCCTATGTATTATCTTATTGAGATGCAATAATGGGCGATAACCCTCCAGGTCTGACGTGTCCCTTCCTGGTTTGGGGAGTGAGACGAGTAATGCCTGCATGGTGGTATGTGGAAGGTGCCCCGGTTCCTATGCCCTATTGTATAGCTCCTCTAATTTGGGAATTAATTCCTGAGTATGTGTCAAAAACTCGACCAGCAGCCCATGCAGTCCCGGTGCTTTGTTTCATGGGATGCCTTTAATGGAGACAGGGAATCCAATTAGAGAGATAATCTCTATTAAAACTGTTGTAAAATCTTCAATGCACATAACCGCTATTATCAGACGAGAGGAGGTGGGTCTATGTATGAGCAACCCAGACGGACTGCCAGCTCTTCATCCAGATGGAGAATACCGGACTTGTTGACATCGGTGAGGTCATCAGTGATATCTCCGACAATGCATGAGTGATGTAATATGTGAGGTCATAAGCAGTACATTGTGGGGGCATAACTTATGGTTAGCTCAACTAACTATAACTGCTGAATTTCACTGGTTGTGTACAAGTGAAATCGGAGCCCAACTATGTCCCTGTAACCTTTTGATTTTTTTTTCCTTTGAATTTGTAATGTTTTTTAAATTCTATTTCCTAACCGCAACATCCCCTGTAGCCTTTGTTTTTTTCAGTGACTTTTGAATTTTATTCTTTTTTCCTAACCTTAAATTTTCTTTTTTTTAAAGAGAATTTCTAAAGTTTATAGAATTTTATTTCCTAAAAGTGCCACTAACCTTTGATAGTGAGCATATGTGAGTGAGTGCATGAGGGTCTCAGTAGGTCTGTCATTGGGTGTGAGTAGGTCTGAGTGGGTGCATGAGTGTCTGAGTGGGTCTGTAAGTGAGTGCATGAGTGTTGGGGGAGTGGATGCATGAGTGTCCCAGTGGTTCTGTCAATGAGTGCATGAGTACCTCAGTGGGGGTGCAAATGGGGGCATGCTTGTTTTTCTGCCTCATTTTTGCCTTTTCTGCTAGTTTTTCTGCACTCTGTTTTATCCTCTTCTGCTCTGTTATGTTATTCGGCCTCATTTTTCTATCCTCTATTTTGCCTTTCCTGCTCTTTTTTCTGCCCTCCCTTTTCTGCTTGTTTTTCAGCTCAGTCCTCTGCACAAGGGAGGGGGACTGTGCGGCCTTCATCCCTGGGCTGATAGCTTCAGGGTCTCAATGCCATGGGGCCCAGCCTTGTGCCTCTGGGCATCCAGTGTTAGTAATAGGGGCCGAGGGGGTAGCTGCAGGGCCCTGGCAGTCCCAACTGGCTCCCTGCCTCCTACGTGCATTGGAGTTGGTGGAAAGGCAGCTTCCTCCGTGTAGGAGCAATAGTTTCATCTCTTTCCCTCCTACATGTCTGCGGGCAGGGAAAGAGATTAAACCTCCGCTTCCAAGGGGTGGGAGCCCTTTGACAGCTCCTGCCCGCTGGCACCAGAGTATCTGCTTTTGCTTCTCCCGCCAAGCAAAAGCAAACAGCTATGTCCAGAGGCTGGGCATCCTGAGACATAGCAGGAGTCGATCCGGCTCATTACTTTTCAGGGCTGGCCCCATTGTTTTTACAAATATTTGCCCCCGGTAAGGTAGTGGTGCCTGGGAATCCGCTGGCCCCCCATTAGGTGTTATTTAGCCCCGAGAATGTTGTGGACCATAGTCCACACAGCCCCCCATCAATGCTTCTTTAGTCCTGGGGAGGTGGTGGTCTCCGGGGCTTCTTAGAAGCCCAGGGGGAGGGGGCTCCGCGCTGCACCCCTTCATTATTTGCAACAAAGCCCTGGGGAGGTTGTGGTCACCGGAGCTAGAGGAGCCTTAGGAGGGGGGGGGGTCGTGCACACCCCTCCTTCAAAAATAATAATAAAATGGCCCGAGACTTTTCCTACCCGGAGGCTCTGTTCACAAGAAGCATGGGATCCTTCAATTGTGTGTTTTTTTTTCGTTCCATGGATTTACGTCGTCTCTTTTCACCGCAATTTTTTTTTATTAAAATGCTTTTTTTGCCCTGGCATGGTCCTGCTCTGAACCCATGACCAGCGCTAAGGGGTCGGGCATTCCTACCTAACCACCTTTTTTTTCTTTGAATTTTATGTGGGATTTGGCTGAAGTAGAGTCCTAAAATGGATGGCTAATTAAACAACAAGGGGTGGTGATGGACAGAGTTTCTGAATTAAGCAGAATACTCCTACCCAGTCAAGAGATCAGGGCTAGATCCAACACCGTTTTTTAGCTCACTGCACCATCCCAGCTCAGAACCTGGCTATATGCAAATTAGTCTGTTCCTGTCCCAGTGCATGATGGGAACAGGGCAAACCAAACTACCAAGCCAATTCTTTCACTGGGAAGGAAACAAGCTTCCGGGGACCGGTTTCTGGCATTACAGCCGTCTTCGGCCCAGCTTGCTTGAATCCTGATGGTGCAATGAGCAAGGGACTCACATCTGAGTATACCCTTCCACGCTTATGGTGGACAAAATAATTAAACAACAAGGGGTGGTGATGGACAGAGTTTCTGAATTAAGCAGAATACTCTCACCCAGTCAAGAGATCAGGGCTAGATCCAACACCGTTTTTTAGCTCACTGCACCATCCCAGCTCAGAACCTGGCTATATGCAAATTAGTCTGTTCCTGTCCCAGTGCATGATGGGAACAGGGCAAACCAAACTACCAAGCCAATTCTTTCACTGGGAAGGAAACAAGCTTCCGGGGACCGGTTTCTGGCATTACAGCCGCCTTCGGCCCAGCTTGCTTGAATCCTGATGGTGCAATGAGCAAGGGACTCACATCTGAGGATACCCTTCCACGCTTATGGTGGACAAAATAATTAAACAACAAGGGGTGGAGATGGACAGAGTTTCTGAATTAAGCAGAATACTCTCACCCAGTCAAGAGATCAGGGCTAGATCCAACACCGTTTTTTAGCTCACTGCACCATCCCAGCTCAGAACCTGGCTATATGCAAATTAGTCTGTTCCTGTCCCAGTGCATGATGGGAACAGGGCAAACCAAACTACCAAGCCAATTTTTTTTTTATTAAAATGCTTTTTTTGCCCTGGCATGGTCTTGCTCTAAACCCATGACCAGCGCTAAGGGGTCGGGCATTCCTACCTAACCACCTTTTTTTTCTTTGAGTTTTATGTGGGATTTGGCTGAAGTATAGTCCCAAAATGGATGGCAACACTTCCTCATTGAAGTGTTGGCAGCCAATCAGATTTCAGCATAGGGACTGCTTGATCCTCTGAGTCCCTATATATATATATACAGATTTGGACTTTTTTTTAAGTCAAAAACTGCTGAACGGATTTACACCAAATATCAGAAACGGATCTTTCTGGACCAAGAGTTCCCTTTTCTAGCAACCCCCCCCCCCCCCCCCCCCACCCACCCCCCCACCACACTTGACGGATCATCCCAACCTTTTTATGCTCAACAAGAATCACTGTCACACGTTTTTGGGAAAATTTCATGAAGATTCATCAAATGGCACCAAAGATATAGGCAAGTCAAAAAACACACACATATATATTTTTATATATATTATTATTATAATACTCATTTGTATGGCCTGATGAATCATCCCCAGGGGGGACCTCTCGGCGCCTGAGGAGCGGACACCCAATGAGCAGTATAGTCTTAGAAATGCCGGGACTTAAGCATTTTCTTCAATCAAGAGAGATTGGAAGAGGTACAGATCTCCTCAGGGAGACTGTTCCAGTAGCTGGGAGCTAGATGAGAGAAGGCCCAACCGCCCATTTTGGCCTTCCTGATTCTTTGCGTGCAGAGCAGATTGTGATTGCTAGATCTCAGCTGACGCACAGGTAGATGCAGTTCAAGTTTCTTCTTAAGATAAGCAGGGCCCGTCCTCTGGAGAGACTTAGTAGGTGCATAAAAGCTTGAAGATAGCTCTTTTTCTTATCGTAAGCCAGTGTAGCTGATGTAGGAGAGGTAAAGAAGGGGTGCAAGCCGGTTTATTGAGGGCAAGGCGGGCTGCTGTGTTTTGAACCACCTGCAGTTTTGATAATAGGTCTTCCCTTATTCCAACCAGCAAAGAGTTGCCATAATCCAGTCGACTAACCAAGAGCGACTGAATAAGGGTTTTTCTTGCCGTGAGTGGGATCCAAGGGAAGATCTTTCTAAGCATCCACATTGTTCCGAAGCAGGTGCCTGACAACGTCTTCACCTGTTCCTCCATAGACAGTTTATTATCTATTCTAATGCCTACATTCTTAGACCATCTTTTTGGAGAGGGTGCCTCTCCTAATTCTGGTGGCCACCAATCTGGGGTCCGCAATTCCTCAGCTTTACCAAACAGCAGTATCTCTGTTTTTATGGAATTGAGCTGAAGGAAGTTCTTCCTCATCCATCTTGCTATATTAGACATACAGTTTTTGAACTTTAATTTGGTCACTGCAGGGTCATCCTCTGTAGGGACTATCACCTGTGTGTCGTCTGCGTCCGATATGGTCTCAAACCCACAGCTTCTAATAATTGAGGCCAAGGAGGTCACATATACATTTAAAAAGGTAGAACTTAGGATGGATCCCTGTGGGACGCCCTTATCCACCAGAGTAATTTGTGACACAAAGTAGTCCAACTGGACGCACTGTGTTCTGTCAGACCGAAAGCTTTGAATCCAATAAAGGCCATGCCTCTGACTCCACTCTCTTGAAGCCTATCCAAAAGGATTCGATGAAAGATAGTGTCAAAGGCCGCCGACAGATCGTGGAGAACCAACACCGCCGGGGTCTCCTTGCCAAAATAATTGGTGTTGCTAAAGCTTAGGGATTACAATATCTTACCCACAGCAGTTACACGTTAGTTACAGACACAAGAAAGCATGGGTAAAGTGAAATACTTAACTCATTTACGCAGATTCTTTAAAACAAGTCAAAACACTGCGCACCCTTTTCTGACCATACATGGGTGCAGATTTCCAACTGTTTGGAATTTACTAAAGTTCAAGTTAAGCCTGGAAACCTGCAACTGTTGCAGCTTTCCAGATGTTATACTGGAAAAGGGTTTTAAATATCTAATTTGCATTTAAATATCTAATTTGCAGACAAAAATATACCGGTATCAGTGCTTAATTTTTAGGTTTTGCCCTAGCCAATGCGTACGAAGTACGCATGTGCTAGGAAAAAACCTAATGAGATATAGTATATGGGGCTTGGAATCCGCCCCGTCTTCCATTGGCTAGCTCCATAAATGGAGGCTAGCCATTGGAAGACTGGCCTGTCCGTCAATGCCGGACCAGATTCGGGGGTTTTCCCGAGAATTTCTGGCTTTTGGCGACGTCAGCCGAAAGCCTGTTCTCGGGAACGCCCCCGTATCTGGTCCGGCATTGACTGCACCCGCCCTCATTGCAGCCGCCGTCATTTCAGAAGTGGTTGGCCGGCTGGCCAATACTGGCGCGGCCGGCCGGAAGTCCCGCCCCCGCCGGGGGACGCATGGAGCCCCGGAGGAGAAGTGCAGCCTGGAAACTGGCCTTTTAGCACATGCTGGGAGGCTGGCATCAGCAGTCAGTGAACCCCCCTATTAATTATCTGAACGTCACAACGCCCCCTCGCCCTCCACCCCCCTCCCCCCCCCACACACACACACAAACACACGTGCACGCACTCACTTCTCTTGTACTGGTGACAGTGAGCACAGGGATGTCCCACCTCCTCAGCCTGCCTTCTTTGAGGTGTGCACATAAGCTTTTGGAAAAGCCTCCCAATCATGTTTTTTTAAAGGGGGGGGGGTATTGGACACCCGCCATAAGCCTGCCTGAAACAGTCTTCGTCGGTGCACTGGGCGCCACCGTGCACGCCTCGCCTTGGTCAGGAGACGCACATCCCTTGATTAAAGTGACGTATAGATTTTCACAGACACTGGACAGAAAGGCAAAAAGTGCAGTGGGCATTTTAAGCAGATCCGAGGAGTATTGCAAACCCGGGGCAATAAAGCTGACAGGTTTGACAGTATCGACAGCATTAATAATATGCGTTGGAAGGCAGCGCTCTGACAGTTCCCCGATGGAGGCAATAAAAAGCTCGCCGCCGATATTTCAAATAATCGAAGCACAGCAGGGGCAAAAGAAACGTAGATGTCTCCGAACAAACACACAATCGATTATGTGGCATACGGTAAAATAAAAATGTATGAAGGTGTTTTTTTATTTGAGCATTTATTTTCTGAAATTCTGCAAAAATTCGTGGCCACAGCACTCGAGAAGGATCTGAGTTTGGGGTAGGGTTTTAAAAACATTTGTAGTTTTGCGTGCTCCGACATTAGTATTTGTAAGGAGATGAGATTTTTTTTAGGTGGTGATGTTTGTAAATCAGCAGCACATTTACGTCCTCGATAAAAGGGATGCGTAAAATACAACGCACTCACGGCTGCTTCGCAGAGCTTTACTCATCCTTCTGTGCACTCCTGCCAGCTGCACAGAATGTACTTGCACGCAATATGTAAGTAAATACTCTTTAAAACATAAAGTCGCACACACCTTGTGGAGTGGTACATTTTTACCTGTGCGTTTTCTGTGTGTGCGAGCAAGTGTGGTACAGAGTGTGTTTTTTTGTCTTTGTTTTGTGTTTGCGCGTGTGCTTCTTTCTGTGGTTGTGTTTTTATGCGTGCTTGTCTGAGCATATATACGCCTGTGTGTGTGATACTTTCTCTGTATGTGTGCTTCTGTGTGTGTTTCTGTCTGTGTGATTATCTGTATGTGCGTAATCGTGATTTTGTTTTTTTTTGTGGGTGCAGTTTTTGTGTTTCAGTGTTTGTGGTTTCGTGTGTGTGTTTCTGTGTGTACAAGCTTGTGTATTACAATTTACAATGTGTGTTTTTGTCTGTGTGCGCGTAGGTGTGTGTACTTCTATGTGTGCCTGTGTTTCTGTGAGTGTGTATAGGTACTTCTGTGTGTGATTCTCTGTATGTGTGCATCTGTGTATGTGCGTGATTGTGATTATGTGGGTGTGTGTTTCCGTGAGTGATTCTATGTGTATGTTTTAGTGTGCCCGATTCCGTGTGTGTGTGTGTTTCAACGCATCCTCAACGGTTTGTAAGCGCCACATGAATACAATTTGTGTTATTAGGTGTGCTTGATTCCGAATGTGTGCGTTTCTATGTGTGCTTGTCTGTGTGTGAGGATCTGTGTGCTTCTGTTTGTGGCTTCCGTGCGCGTGCATTTCTGGATGTGTGCGCGCGCACGTGCAGATGACTGGGGCAGGAGAGCTTGTATCACCCCTGTTTCTAAACAGATGACCATTGTGCTTTTAAGCAGCGCCATTAGCCCGCGTGCTAATCTAGCCGGCGTGTGTCCGGATAGATAGCCACTGATTGGCTGCGAGCTGATTGTCATTGTTTTTTTTAAAAAAATGGAAGTCACACGGGGCCTCTCAGGTGCCCCAAAAGTTTCCATTGATGGATGTGCTTTTGGCCCGGGTTGGTCATTAAGTCTGGGAAACATTTTGAGGAGAAGTAGGTGGTTATGAAAGTCAGGGGTGTAAAATGGCATTGCACCCTCATCCCCCCCCCCCCACACACACACCTCTCCCTTCTCTAATATGGGAGTCTGCCTCTATATTAGAGTGTGTAAAACTACATCTCTTCATGTTGCTCCTGTACCCCAAAACAGCCCCCCCCCTTGGAGGGAGAGGGTGTAAATGCAGGGTGTGTAAAATGGCACCTCTTCATGTTGCCCTCTGTGCCCCGGGATGCCCCCCCCCCCCCCCCCCTCCGTATGATGACACCTGCCTCACCTTGCAGGGAGAGGGTGTAAATGCAGGGTGTGTAAAATGGCATCTCTTTATGTTGCGCTCTGTGCCACACGACGAGCCCCCCCCCCCCCCCCCCCTCTTTGCAGGGAGAGAGTGTAAGTGCAGAGGGTGGTAGCTCAGCCTTGGTGTTGGAGGTCCATGCTGTCAGGGGACACCCCCTGCTCATCCTTGTATTGTTTTTCTGAAACCGATCCCCCCCTCCCCTGCACAGCTAGACATCTTCCCCTCTGACAGGAGAGCCTCCCCGCACAGCTGGACATCTGCCCCTCTGACAGCGAGAGCCCCCCCCCCTGCACAGCTGGATATCTGCCCCTCTGACAGCGAGAGCCCCCCCTGCACAGCTGGACATCTGTCCCTCTGACAGCGAGAGCCCCCCCTTGCACAGCTGAACATCTGCCCGTCTGACAGGAGAGCCCTCACACCTGGATGACCCTGTATGTTACACCCAAAGATGACGGTGTGCCGGCTAGGGACACTGCAGAGCCACCCGAGCAGTGCAGAGTCCACGTCACTGCACACAGACCCACCAGGGCACTGCACACAGACCCACCAGGGCACTGCACACAGACCCACCAGGGCACTGCACACAGACCCACCGGGGCACTGCACACAGACCCACCGGGGCACTGCACACAGACCCACCGGGGCACTGCACACAGACCCACCGGGGCACTGCACACAGACCCAGCAGGGCACGGCACACAGAGCCACCAGGGCACGGCACACAGAGCCACCAGGGCACGGCACACAGAGCCACCAGGGCACGGCACACAGAGCCACCAGGGCACGGCACACAAAGCCACCAGGGCACGGCACACAGACCCACCGGGGCACGGCACACAGACCCACCGGGGCACTGCACACAGACCCGCCAGGGCACTGCACACAGATCCGCCAGGGCACTGGACACAGACCCGCCAGAGCACTGCACACATACCCGCCAGAGCACTGCACACAGGCCCAGCAGAGCACTGCACACAGACCCAGCAGAGCACTGCACACAGACCGGCCAGGGCACTGCACACAGACCCGCCAGAGCACTGCACACAGACCCACCAGAGCACTGCACAGACCCACCAGGGCACTGCACACAGAGCCACCAGAGCACTGCACACAGACACACCAGGGCACAGTGCACACAGACCCACCAGAGCACTGCACACAGACCCGCCAGAGCACTGCACACAGATCCACTAGGGCACTGCACACAGACCCACCAGAGCACTGCACACAGACCCACCGGGGCACTGCACACAGACCCGCCAGGGCACTGCACACAGATCCGCCAGGGCACTGGACACAGACCCGCCAGAGCACTGCACACATACCCGCCAGAGCACTGCACACATACCCGCCAGAGCACTGCACACAGGCCCAGCAGAGCACTGCACACAGACCCAGCAGAGCACTGCACACAGACCCAGCAGAGCACTGCACACAGACCCAGCAGAGCACTGCACACAGACCCGCCAGAGCACTGCACACAGACCCACCAGAGCACTGCACAGACCCACCAGGGCACTGCACACAGAGCCACCAGAGCACTGCACACAGACACACCAGGGCACAGTGCACACAGACCCACCAGAGCACTGCACACAGACCCGCCAGAGCACTGCACACAGATCCACTAGGGCACTGCACACAGACCCACCAGAGCACTGCACACAGACCCACCAGAGCACTGCACACAGATCCACCGGGGCACTGCACACAGACCCACCAGAGCACTGCACACAGACACACCAGGGCACTGCACACAGATCCATCAGGGCACTGCACACAGATCCATCAGGGCACTGCACACAGATCCATCAGGGCACTGCACACCGACCGACCGGGCACTGCACACAGACCAACCAGAGCACTGCACACAGACACACCAGGACACTGCACGCAGACCCCCAACCAGGGCACTGCACACAGACTCACCAGAGCACTGCACGCAGACACACCAGGGCACTGCACACAGACACACCAGGGCACTGCACACAGACACACCAGGGCACTGCACACAGACCCACCAGGGCACTGCACACAGACCCACTAGGGCACTGCACACAGACCCACCAGGGCACTGCACACAGACCCACCAGAGCACTGCACACAGACCCAGCAGAGCACTGCACACAGACCGGCCAGGGCACTGCACACAGACCCGCCAGAGCACTGCACACAGACCCGCCAGAGCACTGCACACAGACCCACCAGAGCACTGTACAGACCCACCAGGGCACTGCACACAGAGCCACCAGAGCACTGCACACAGACACACCAGGGCACAGTGCACACAGACCCACCAGAGCACTGCACACAGACCCGCCAGAGCACTGCACACAGACCCGCCAGAGCACTGCACACAGACCCACCAGAGCACTGCACACAGACCCACCGGGGCACTGCACACAGACCCGCCAGGGCACTGCACACAGACCCGCCAGGGCACTGCACACAGATCCGCCAGGGCACTGGACACATACCCGCCAGAGCACTGCACACAGGCCCAGCAGAGCACTGCACACAGACCCAGCAGAGCACTGCACACAGACCCAGCAGAGCACTGCACACAGACCCGCCAGAGCACTGCACACAGACCCACCAGAGCACTGCACAGACCCACCAGGGCACTGCACACAGAGCCACCAGAGCACTGCACACAGACACACCAGGGCACAGTGCACACAGACCCACCAGGGCACAGTGCACACAGACCCACCAGAGCACTGCACACAGACCCGCCAGAGCACTGCACACAGATCCACTAGGGCACTGCACACAGACCCACCAGAGCACTGCACACAGACCCACCAGAGCACTGCACACAGATCCAGCGGGGCACTGCACACAGACCCACCAGAGCACTGCACACAGACACACCAGAGCACTGCACACAGACACACCAGGGCACTGCACACAGATCCATCAGGGCACTGCATACAGATCCATCAGGGCACTGCACACAGATCCATCAGGGCACTGCACACCGACCGACCGGGCACTGCACACAGACCAACCAGAGCACTGCACACAGACACACCAGGACACTGCACGCAGACCCCCAACCAGGGCACTGCACACAGACTCACCAGAGCACTGCACGCAGACACACCAGGGCACTGCACACAGACACACCAGGGCAATGCACACAGACCCACCAGGGCACTGCACACAGACCCACTAGGGCACTGCACACAGACCCACCAGGGCACTGCACACAGACCCACCAGAGCACTGCACACAGATCCGCCAGGGCACTGACTACAGACCCACCAGAGCACTGCACACAGACAGCCCGGGCACTGCACCACCCCCAGTCCCCACCCCCATAATGGCCCTGTGCACAGATTACATTCCGACACTGCACACTGAACTACCAGAACACTGCAGATACATCTCACCAGACACTACACACAGACCCACCCAGACCGCTTTCACAGATCACACTGGCAATGCACACAGAGATTACATCGGTGACTGCACACAGATCACACAGACCACACCGGACACTGCACAGAAATCTATCAGGGCGGTGCACACCGACCCCCAGAAATCCTGTGCCCAGATTACACTGTGGCACTGCACACGTACCTCACCGGATGATACACACAGAAGCACCCGGACATCTCGCTCAGTTTTTCTTACACTGCACACAGACCCACCTCTGACATCGGACACGTCACACCGGACGCTGCAGACAGACCCGCCAGGATGCTGTGCACAAATCACACTCTGGCACTGCAGACAGGTTACACCGGACACTACACAGATCACGCTCGGGCACTTCTGCACACAGATCACACTGCACACAGATCACTCCGGACACTGCAGAGAAATCTATCAGGGCGGTGCACACCGAACCCCAGAGATCCTGTGCCCAGATTACACTGTGGCACTGCACACGTACCTCACCGGATGATACACAGAAGCACCCGGACACTTCGCTCAGTTTTTAAGTTTTGACTGGCGATACGCACGTAGTGCGCATGCGCCAAAAAACCTTATGATTTCTGTGTGGGGTCGGGTATCCGCCCCCTCCTCCCATTGGCTAGCTCCATAAATGGAGGCTAGCCATTGGGAGAGGGCTCTGTCCATCAATCTCGGACCAGATTCGGGGGCGTTCCCGAGAATTTTTGGCTTTTGGCTACGTCAGCCGAAAGCCTGTTCTCGGGAACGCCCCCGAATCTGTTTCGGCATTGAGTGCACCCGCCCTCATTGCAGCCGCCGTCATTTCGGAAGTGGTTGGCCGGCTGGCCAATCCTGGCGCGGCCGGCCGGAAGTCCCGCCCCCGCCCGGGAACGCATGGAGCCCCGGAGGAGAAGTGCTGGCTGGTCTTCTCGTCAGTGCCCACAGGACCGCTGATGCCCGCTCCACCAGCTGCTGCTGACTTTGCTGCCTGTCGTTCGGTCAATGCTGATCGTGCTTATTAATGCCCGGGCTAGAGCTCACAAGATTCCCTGATCCATGCCTGAGCAGCTGTTGCAGTCTAGAGTTTGTCTTACATTCTAAGATTTGTATCCCTGAATTTGTTAGATAAATAAGAATACACATCCGCGAGTGTAAGCATACCTGGCCTGTGCACGGTATTCACGCACGAACGAGGGAAGCTAGGAGCCCCGTGCCGGCCCTGCCCGCTGATGCCCGTGGGCCCTGGTGCTGCTTGTCCAGCCTGCTGATGCCAGTCGTGCCTGCTGATGCCAGTCCCTCTTGTTGATCCAGTCCTGCTTGCTTATACCCGACCGCCCTGCTGGTACTTGGCCCTTCTACTGCTAATGCCCGTCTGATGGTGCCCTTCCTTCATGTGAATGCCTGTCCTTCCTGCCTGATAATGCTGGCCCTTATTCATGTTATTTATGCTTGTTCTGTCCTGGAATCCCTGTGCTGCCTGGTGATGCTCTCCCTATCTGATAATTGCCTGCAGTGCCAGTCCTGTCTGTAACCCCCGTCATGCTTTTCTGCTGGATAATGCCCGCCTGCCCTGCTCGCCCTTGAGCTTAGGTACTGTACAGTGTTTCTAATTTTGGAGGTGGGCGGTTGAGCTCAGCTGGCAGCCGGACACGCTTGTAAAAAGTTATGGGAGGCGTTCTTCCTGCGTCTATGGGAGGGTGAATCGATAGCAGGGGGTGGGCCATTTTCCGCACTGTTATAGTGCCCCCCCACACTGAGTACAAGGAAGCCCAGGGTCTAAAAACTCCAAATCATGGCAAATGGAGGCTGCGTAGTTTATCACCTTAACCTGTGCTCGGGCCTTGCTCACCTGTGGCTGCTGCCGGCTCGCCACATCTACCCGACTCTCCACGGTCTCCAGCCTTACCCATGCCTGCTCAGTGCTGCTGCCTCCCTGCTGGCCCACTTTTTAGCCAGCCTGCCCATTCCTGCCACCCCATTATGCTTCCAGCGTTACCTCTCTGCACGCATTCCTGTCTCCGCCGGCCTCCCAGGTCTTTGACAGCGCGGACTCTGGCATGCCTTTGTGCTCCATCAACCCCCCTGCCTACTCGGTGCCCTCCTTTGTCAGTCATTTGCATTATTGGTGGGGTCGTTGACCTCAGGCGGTGGAGCATGTTTGGTCTCCAGATTTGCCCCAGCTTATTATGTATGATTGTGAATCTAAAGTTCCTTGGTTATCATTCGGCTTTCACTACGCACACCTTTTTACTAGTCCATTGCTGCTAATTGTTTTCTGAGATGTCCTCACAAGCTTAGAATAGATGCTCTCTCTCTTTTGCCGCTGCGTTTTTAGTTGTGGGTGTTTTTTAAGGTGCCTGGCTTGTAGGTTTCCAGGTTCAAGTTTCAGGCGTTGGAGCCTTGAGGGTGGGTATTTTCCTTTTCTGAAGTGAAAACACCTGTGCGAGTTCCCGAGGCTGTTAAGAAATGACACATCTGCCTATTGATACATTTTCAAAAGGCTTGCGGCCATAGAAAGAAAACCTCTAAATCCTGTTGAAAATATCCCCATTTTCCATACGTTGTTAGCCTGTGGAATATTTTTCCATATGCATGTAGTAGACTTTTGTTTGCAGAAATGATCTGTTTTCCGTATAAGGCCAGCAGCCTCTTAAAAAATGTTCCTGTTCCCCAAAGGCAACCAGCTTTTTCATACTTTTTGGAAGCGTCCCATGTGGGTGGTCGGTAAAGACATATGTATTTTCTTATGATGCCAGTGAAGATTTGAGGACCTCCTCTTCCTCTCATAGGCCACTGACCAGTGTCCCTGGTATAAGAGGCTGGCCTGCAGAGGAATGCTCTGTTTTTCACTCCAGGAAATTTGTACTCCGAAACATTTCCCAGGGGCCAAACAAGTGTGGTCTGTGGTGTGACCAAGGATTGCATTAATACCAGCGGTGTGGGAATGAGTAAAGTAGGAGATGTAACGTTGGCGTGGGGAGAGCAATCATGTATGTGGTGTGGACTGTATGAGTCGTGGTGTTCTTGTGAGGGTTTCATTCTGTACTAAGTGGATGCCCTAGTGTCTAGAAGAGACATATATTTGACAATACTGTGTTATGCTGTACCTGACTTGGAGTCCCTCTACTGCACCCTGGAGTATGCCTTCTCTGCTTGCTATTGCTACATTTGGTGAGTCAAGTGTACGAACGAGGTAACTTGGTTATTGAATTAGAACTTGAAACCAAATTTTAGGCCTCACAATCTCCCCATGCCTTTAGTCCATTGCTTCCCAAACTTTCTAGAGCTATGACTCACTTTTTAGAAGGACAACATTTCATGGCCCACCTAGGTTTAATGGACATGAGGTAGGGTGTTTTTTAATGTAACTAAAGCATTGTGTGGCAGCGCACTTTCATTTACAGCCAACATATTTCCCATTAAAATGGCACTAAATGTGTGCAGATGCTCAGCTTTATTGAGTAAACTAAATAGCACTCAAGTGATAATGTGCAGAAATCTGGTTACTGTGCATAGTTATCATTTTGGCATCACCAAGTGTCTTGATTTTGTTTTGATAGTTTTAAAACCTGTGCTCTCATCACACTTCACAATTACAAAAAAGGTGCTTCATTTTTGCTTTACTAACTGCTGAATGCATAGTTGGCATTTAGAGGTATTTACATTTTATTGTGTGTTACAAAAAATGGGAGCTTTTACTTTCACTTTCACGCACTATGTGCAAGATTGCTACATAATTCACATTCCATTTCTTTCTCTTTTTGCCACCTTGAGCAAAGCTGACTTGACAGCAGCCTGGTGTCAGGCAAGGGGAGGAAATTCCTGTGAGCTGAGTTTTGTGAATGAACCTTGATTTCCATGATGCTGGCTAGGTGTGGCTAGTGGGGTAATAGTGTACTTTATTGTAGGACAGATGAGTCATGGCACCTTCTTTGCGCATCTGGAACTCGCTCCCCATTCAAGGGAAGCATCCGGTTTCCGGTGGGAGACGTGTACTTTCACACTTTATACGTTTAGATGGCCTGATCCAGAATTCACGTTTTGAGACTTATTGTACAGCGTATTAAAAGTACGATTTATGGAGCTTCCATTCAACTGCTCTGAAGAACGACAACAGTCGCAGGAAAGCAGGCACAACTGCTCTGACTACGGGGGAAAAGGGCGGTCTATGGGCGGGGCACTTTTCAAATAAAGCCCATTGTAAAAAAGTTAACTTCTGTTTTGTGTAAAGCTGATACAGGCTGGTAATGTCTAGCTTTTGGTATCAATTCTAATCCTAGCTTTGATGTCACGAAAGCCCTTTAAGCAAACACACCCGTTCCCTTCAATAAAAGAAAATACTCTCAATTTTTTGGGAAAATTGTAAATTCACCGATTGAAGAGACCGATAGGTGTATGGACCCCATGACTCCACGGCATCAATGTGTGGCACTTTTTTATAAGCACTACAACATCGCCACTTTAATAGATATGCCAGGAAGCATAAATAGTAGTGATTCCCCAAAATTACCCTAAAGGGAGGTATTAAAGTGCTGGGCCTAAATGGGGTCCCTATTGACTTATTCAAAGACAATAGATTGGTGAGCCCCACTATTATTCAACGTATTGAGGAGTGCAGAATACACTGACCCCCTGCTTCTTGGTCTAACTCAGTCATTGCCCTATTTTCATGTTGATCCCCAGTGTTTGTGGGGGGTCTCGCAGTGTGTGGGGGGGGGCTCGCAGTGTGTGGGGCTCGCAGTGTGTGGGGGGGCTCGCAGTGTGTGGGGGGGGCTCTGTGTGTGTGGGGGGCTCTGTGTGGGTGTGTGTGGGGGGCTCTGTGTGGGTGTGTGTGTGTGGGGCTCTGTGTGTGTGTGTGTGGGGAGCTCTGTGTGGGTGTATGCCAGGAAGCATAAATAGAGTGATTCCCCAAAATTACCCTAAAGGGAGGTAACAAAGTGCTGGGCCTAAATGGGGTCCCTATTGACTTATTCAAAGACAATAGATTGGTGATCCCCATTATTATTCAACGTATTGAGGAGTGCAGAATACACTGACCCCCTGCTTCTTGGTCTAACTCAGTCATTGCCCTATTTTCATGTTGATCCCCAGTGTGTGGGGGGGGGGGGGGTCTTGCAGTGTGTGGGAGGGGATCGCAGTGTGTGGGGCTCGCAGTGTGTGGGGAGGGCTTGCAGTGTGTGGGGGGGGGGCTCTGTGCGGGGGGCTCTGTGGCTGTGTGTGTGTGAGGCTCTGTGTGTGTGGGGGGGGGCTCTGTGTGGGTGTGTGTGTGTGGGGGGGCTCTGTGTGTGTGTGTGTGTGTGTGTGGGGGGGCTCTCTGTGGGTGTTTGTGTGTGGCATTTGCGAGAGATTAAGCTATTGGCATTGTAAATGACAATGCCATTTATTTATGTTAGAAAAAAACATAAATAAAAAAAATGTCAAGAGCAATGCCAATAGCTCTAACTTTAACAAAGGCAAAACCATTGCATTGTAAATGCTTGTTAAACGTGTCACCAAAGCTCTGCTCAAAAGGCCACTGCCGGTACAATTAAATGTAGGCGCACCTCAGTACCAAGATTTCGTAGTCTAGAATCCACTTATGCCTCTTAAATTCAGTACCAGCCAGGCACTCCTTTCCCTTTTAATCTCACTGTTGCGGGTTCCTGCTTGCTCTTTTTGTTTCGTTTTTTCTATCGTCCTCATCTCCCATCTTTCTAGTTTGTGTAGTTCCGGTCTTGCTCTTAGTAAATATCTGATGCGAAAACATACGCGTCTGATCCCTAAAATGAGTGTCTTTGGGTCTCGGCGGCTTAAATTAAGCCCTGTACAATATTCCATTTCTACAGCAAGAAATTGCTCTTTGTAAAGGGGAACTTCCTTTCCCTTAACCCACGCCATTAATCTTTTCACCGGAAATCCCATTCCCTCCCTACAAAGCCCACTCCTTTTCCTAACAGGAATAAATCCCATACCGTTTCCGGGCGCGGAAGGGTCGGACAAGGATTTGTGAAGGGAGGGCACTCAGAGGTAGTTTAATGGTGTTCACAAACGCTATGCTGCTGTCGCCATGGAGCCTCCACTATCGCCCACAAGAGTAGATTTTGCTAGTGTGTAGCTGGATTTCATTTAAATGATCGTGGCTGTTGTGCACTCAAAAAAGGCAATTCAACGCCTGTAAATCAGATTTTTCACGAGGTTAGCGGACGAGTCTCATTCTGATTTGTAAAGCTTAAAATTGTAAAACTCTAACAACTGGTCTACCGTGCCAGGTGTGATACGTCTGTCTAAGGGGGGCTTGGGGGGGGGCAGCCGACCGCAGGGAGGTCCCCACCCCCGGGCTGATTGGGAGGGGCCAGTGGGGGGGGGGTTTTGCCAGAGCGCCAGCCTTGGGCTGGTTTTGGGCTGGTTTTGGGCTCCCTCGGTTCCTACTGAGGGAGCCCAGCTATATAACCCCTTGGCTCCGCCTCCCGGCCACCATTTTAGGTTGAATGACCTGGTGGCCGGGAGCTCATAGTTAATTGAAAATTTTTGGTGTTGTGTGGATTTACTGTTCGTTATGGCTAGTGAGGATTATCGCGTGTTAGAAGCGATCCGCCTCTTGAGCGAAGCGGGTCGCCTGGACCTGGTGTTGGGAGACGTGGCTGGGCCGTCGCGTCCTCGGCGACAGGCCTCGGCGCGTGTGGCGGCGGTGGTGGCGGCGTGTGCTTCGCCGAAAAGAGCGCGCAAGGAAGCGGTAAGTGAAAGGGGCCGCCCGCGCTCTAGGAGAGCGGCCCCTGGTAATGCGTCGCTTGCGGAGGGGGAGGCGGTTCTGTTGACCGAGGCGGGTTTGGGAGGTGGTGAGGCGTCGGCTTCGTTGGTTTCTGTGCCGCCGCAACGTTCGCTTTCCGTTCCCGCTGCCAGGGGCAAGCGGGCCGGCAAGCGGGGAGGCAGAAAGCGTGCCGCTTCTGTCTCCGCCGGTCAGGCTGAGGATTTGGGGAATGCGGTGGCGGCGGTTGGCGCGCATGCGCGTTTTGACGCGTGTGCGCAGCGCGCCCATTTGCAGGATATTTTACCGGCTGATGTACCTTTAGAACGTTCGGTTTTGGGGGCAATTGGCATTAATCGTGAGGCGGGTTTGCCTGCGGCTGGCAGGGGGCTTGTGAGGGACGGAGTGTATACGCCGGCTCACGTTTCGGGTCCGCATTTGGCCAAGGGTGTTGAGGCTCAGCCTGGACAGTTGGGGACGGGGGAGGTTTTTGTTCCTTATAGTCCTCTGTTGTTTTCCCCCCCGGTTTCCGTTCGTGGGGAGGTTTATTCAGTGCTCAGTGGTTCTGTGGGGGAGGGGGAATGGGCACAGGTTGAGAGAGGGGAGAAGTCTGTGTTGCATGGTCAGGAGGTTGGTGGTGGTGTGTTGTCTAGTACTGCAGTTGTCCCTGGGTCGAGTGGGGGGTTTGGGGATCCTGCGGGGGGGGTTGGGGTTTTTTCTTCTGTTCCTGGCAGTGGTGGCAAGCAGGTGGGCGCTAGGTCTTGGGAGGGTTTGGATGTTTTTCCTTCATGGGCAGAAGGGGTTCGGGATGCTGGTAGAGCTCAGCCCCTCCAGGGGACTGATATGCTGAGTGGTTTTGGGGGCACTTTGAGCTTTCCGGGGTTGCCTGTCAGGGGCAGATCGCTTGGGGGAATGGACCAGCCCCGCTCTGATGTCCAGCAGTCGGGGCGGGGTGGACTGGCATTGGGGCCTGCGTCTAGGATTGTTCAGGACTTGTTGGATTGGAGTAGTGGTGAGGAGGACGTGGAGCCTTCCCTTCCTCGTGGGGGGCTGTCGGTTCGCTCACAGGAGTCTGTTTCTCGGGAGGTTGGTCAGGTGCAGTTTCAGGATTCGGGTTTTTGTGTGGCTAGTGGTGTTGGCAGTTTTGTCCGTTCTGGTAGTAAGGGTCCCGGCACATCAGTTCAGCCTTTTTCTTTGCAGGTCGGAGAGCGTCGTGGTGAGGCAGACTTGGTAGGGTGGAGTGCGGCCCAGTTACACCGAGGAGAAGGGAGGGTGGAGCCTGGCGCGGCATACCCCGTACCGGCGAGGGACCCCGGCGCGGTCAGCGTAAGCAGGTCGGGCGCGGCCTCGTTGGCCCCAACGTCTTCCTTTCAGGATCTCGACAGGGTCAGCAGAAGCAGGTCGGGCGCGGCCTCGCTGGCCCCAACTTCTCTTGCTACAGGTATTAGTGGGGTTGGCAGAAGCGGACCAGGCGCGTCCTCGCTGGCCCCATTGTCAGGTTCTTTGGATATCGGCGGGGTTGGCAGAAGCAGGACAGGCGCGTCCTCGCTGGCCCCACATGTTTCTTCTCTTCAACACAGGGATTCATCGTTGGTTAATGTACATAAAACTGGTCGACGTTCGGGGGAGTACAGACGGGTCCAGTCGGCTCCCCCGCCTCAGGTGTCTGTACGGGCTGGTAAGGCCCAGGTTGGGTTCAGAAGTCCGCCACAGGTGTTGGCCCCTCCTAGGATGGAGGAATCGTTGGTTTTAGATTACGATGAGGAGAGCCCCGAGGAGGGCGAGATACGTGCTGAGGGTGCAAGGGGGGGGCTTTTTCACGCTTCTGATGATGTTTTGCAGGCACCGGTTGTGGTGCGTCCGAGAACCACAGTCTCCAGATCGATCCGGGAGAGCGACCCCGCGGTGAGGGTTCCTCGATCAGGCGGCGATGTTGAACAGATGGCATGGAGAGCGAGGCCGGCCCAACTGCCTTTATTGAATCCAGGTGAGCTTGCTGGTCCACAGGACAGGCCATTGATGGTCTCGGTTGGCACAGGGGGGGATCCTCCGGCAGAGGGTGTGGATCTTAAGCTCCATAAAGGTCGATATGTTAAGGATCAGGGGGTGGGCACGGGTGACGGGGGTGAGGGCTCTAAGGTGGATTCCGGGACTGTTACAGAGCCCGTGGAGGTAGGTAAGGATCCACTACACAGCAAGGAGCTTAAAATAAAGAAATTGCCTTACATGGGCGTCACAAAACCGTTGGGCGCTCATTTAATGCTGTCCACTAAGGAGAGGATTTGGAAAGGGGAGTACGTGGAATTATTGAAGCTTTTACATAGGGAAGTTCGGTCTAAGGAGGGGTCTAAGGAGGAGGAGTACGAGTTGGCCAAGCGCCCTAAGGTTCCTCTGAATATCGAAAATTGGACTGCGGCATTTCTTATATATGCTAGCGTGTACTGTGAGAAATTCCCGGAGCGCTGTGTGGCCCTGTTTAAGTATATGGACGTGATTAGAAAGGCACAGATTACTGGCAGTGGTTATGCCTGGTCTCAGTACGATGAGGAATTCCGGGCTCGGATGGCTTGGGATCCTGAGGCAAAATGGGGGGAGTTAGATAATGACCTGTGGCAACACACTATGGGGGCATCAGCGGGTGGTAATACTGTTTTCACAGCTAGTGGTTATCCATTACCTACACGGCCCTTTCAGGGTAAGCCCACTCGGGGAGGGGTGGGTACAGCTGCGTCAGTTCAACCTGCCGATGGGACCTGTTGGGATTTTAACAGAGGATATTGCCCGAGGGAGTACTGCAAATTTCGACACGAATGCTCCCAATGTGGTAGAACGCACCCACTGTCCAAGTGTTGGGGGCCTCGGGGTACAAGGGGCAGGCAGTGGTCACATCAGTCAGCCAATGCCCCTGCTCCTGCACAGCAGCCTCAACCTCACAGGGGGGGGAAAAACACTTCTGGGACTGGGCCTAAGGGCTCATACGCCAGTTAATCCTTTTCACTTGGCTGTGGCTCTGAAAGGTTATGGGAATGTTGAGGCTGCTAGGTTGTTGTTGAGTGGTTTTCAGGAGGGTTTTCGTCTTGGTTACACCGGGCCGCGGTTGCGGAGGTGGTCAAAGAATCTTTTGTCAGCAAGTGAACATCCGGAGGTGGTACAAGCCAAATTGGATAAGGAATTGCAGGAGGGACGGATGGCGGGTCCTTTTGATGACTGGCCCTTGGAAAATCTTATTGTCTCCCCAATTGGTGTGGTTCCTAAAAAAGAGCCTGGGCAGTTTCGTTTGATACAACATTTGTCATGGCCGGAGGGCTCATCAGTTAACGATTTCATTGATGGTGAGGCCGCTTCTGTGTCTTATTCTTCAGTGGATGTGGCCATGGCCTTGGTTGTATCTGCCGGCACTGGTGCGGCAATGGCAAAGTGTGACATCAAATCTGCATTTCGTTTATTGCCTGTACATCCTGAGGATTGGGATCTCTTGGGGATTCAATTTCAAGGCAAGTGGTATGTTGATAAGGCTCTTCCAATGGGTTGTTCCATGTCCTGTGCGCTATTTGAGACCTTTAGCACATTTCTCCAATGGTTTTTCACGGACACGTCAGGACACCAGCTTGTGACCCATTACCTAGATGATTTCTTTTTTGTAGGCGCTCCCAACTCCTCAGCATGCCGGAATGCCTTGCGTACATTTCAAACTCTGATGGAATTTTTAGGTGTGCCCTTAGCACCCGAAAAGACAATGGGCCCCTGCGCGACCATGTCCTTTTTGGGGATTGAAATTGACTCTAACATGATGGAGGCACGCTTACCGGTGGATAAGAAAGCAAAAATGTTGGACCTCTTACATGTAATGTTGAACAAGGCAAAGGTGACAGTGAAGGAAATTCAGGTACTGCTAGGCCATCTTAATTTTGCTTGTAGGGTGGTCAGGGCGGGTCGAACTTTTTGCAGGCGTTTGGGTAGAGCTCTGTCGGGTCAGTTTTTACCTCACCATCATGTCCGCTTGTCTGCAGGTGTTAAGGAAGATCTGCGGATGTGGGTAGCCTTTTTACACTCTTTCAATGGCATTCCTTTGTACAGAGAAGAGAATTGGATTTGGGACGTCCAGGTTTTTTCGGATGCTGCAGGCAGTGATGGTTTCGGTCTTTACTGGCAGGGCAGATGGTGTGCTGAACAGTGGCCTGCTGCGTGGAAGAACGGAGGCAGGAGTATTGCCTTCCTTGAGCTTTTCCCGGTGGTGGTGGCGTTGACCCTGTGGGGTCAGGAGCTGGCTCACAAAAAAGTGCTGTTTCGCATTGATAACAAGGCTGTAGTGGACGTTATCAATCGGCAGTCGGCCAGGGATGCTCACATCTTGAAGCTTTTGCGAGTCTTTGTGTTGGGGTGCTTGACGTATGACATCAGTTTTAAGGCCTTACACATTCCTGGAGTGGACAATGACATTGCGGATGCTTTGTCTCGTTCGCAGTGGGAGAGATTCCATGGGCTAGCCTCGGATGCAGACAGGACGCCGACCCGCATGCCAGAACATCTGTGGACTGTAGGCGAGACAGGGTTTTGCAGTTGGTGGTAGGTTCGCTCGCACTTTCCACTAGGACAGCGTATGAATTGGCATGGAAGGAGTTTTTGGACTCTGGGGCCGACTGGCGTGCCCCGGGCTGGAGACGATCTGAAGATGTGGTACAGTTCATTCTTCGCTTGATTGACAGGGGCCTGACACGTGTGACGATTGCTGGAAAACTGGCTGGTATTGCGTTCATGGGCAAATTACTGTGGGGCTATTCTCCTTCGGCTGGGGAGGTGGGTAAACGCATGCTGGAAGGCTGGTCTAGGGAGAGGGGTAGGGAACATATGGTTCGCCGACCTTTGTCTTGGCAGACGTTAGCCCGAGTTTTGCAGGTTTTGTCCTCAGTTTGTTTGAATGAGTTTGAGGTTTGTCTGTTTTCTACTCTTATGGTTTGGATGTTTTTTGGGGCTTTCAGAGTTTCTGAGTTGCTGGGGTCGAAAGTTGCTCTTGGGGTGGGGTGGGAGGATGTTCGATTTTCGGAGTCGGGGTTGCACGTCTGGCTGGCTCGGGCAAAAACTGATCAACACAGCAAAGGGAGGGGCATTTGGCTGGAAGCTTCTTCCCCTTCTGAGACGTGTCCTTTTAGGTGGGCCAGGCGTTTGAGGGACTGTTCGGGGGCCGCCTTGGAGGGCCTTGTTTTCCGACATAGGGATGGTTCCAGGGTGACGGAGTACCAACTGCGCATGGTTTTGCGTAAAGCGCTGCGATTCTTGGGGTTGGATGAGACACAGTATGGTACGCATTCCTTCAGGATTGGGGCAGCAACAGAAGCTCATAACAGGGGTTGGTCTCAGCAGGACATTATGTCTTTAGGGCGTTGGTCCTCCAACTGTTTTAGGCGCTATGTGCGGACTGACCCTGTTGTGGCGCCTGCGGTTGATAATTTTTCTTGAATTTGATGCTGCTTTTCTTTTTCAGGTTCAGTGGCCGGCCCCCGTTCTACTGTCATGACGATCTGGATAGTGGGACATTCCTTCATTAGGCGCGCGGAAGATCAAGCTATAAGAAGCTACTTTGGTTCCACTCTTGGTTTTAATGCTCGCCTTTTTAATGTTGTGTGGAAGGGGAAGGGAGGTATGATTTGGAGGGAGCTTATCCCAGCCTTGAATTCTTGGTTGGTGGGAGGTGTTTGTCCTGACGTGTTGCTCTTGCACCTTGGGGAGAATGACCTTTGTGGAGTAAAGGGAGTGGTTTTATTGCGAGCAATGAAGAGGGATCTTTCTCTTATTCGTCAGCAATGGGCGGGTTGCCATGTTTTGTGGACAGAATTGGTCCCTAGAAGAACCTGGAGGGGTGCGATCAAGCCTAGGGCGGTTGATAAGGCGCGTCGGAAGTTGAATCTGGAGGTTTCCCGGTTTTGTAGAGATTTGGGTTTTGGGCGGGTGTCCCATAAGGACATCCGGTATGACAACGTGGAATTCTTTCGCGGTGATGGTGTTCACTTATCTCGTATAGGCATGGATTTATATCTTTTGGAATTGCGAGAGGTGCTCTCCAGGTGTTTGAAGATTCAAAATTTCTTAGGTTGAGGTTCTGGTTCGTTGGTTGGTTGGTTTTGGGGGGCAGAAAGAGAGGAGGGTAATTACTTTCCCCCTCTTTTCTGGGTGGCGGAATTTGGGCGTTCTTGGTCAGCTGGGACATGAAGGTTGTTGGGTTTTGATAAAGTTGGGCTATGGCTGAAAAGTTTAAATAGTTGTTTCGTGGGGTGGTTACAAGGTTTTGGGCAATGTACGTTGTTGGTGGGTAAATTTTGCAATGTGATGTTTGGCGGTGGGTTGGGATGATATGTAAATGATTATCAGGTTTTGGTATTGTTTGAATTGTAATTATGTTGTGCTGGGTGGGGGCGGGGTTTGTGACGTGTTAGGGGCGGGCCTGACGTTTGGGGTTGTAAGGTAACATCTTATTTAGTGAGGACTAGTTTTGTTAGGCGGTTGCCAGGTTTGTATTGTTGTAAATATGCACCTGTTTCAATAAAAGCGGCCTTTTGCACACTCTCAATTTGGTTTGGTGTCGGCTCACCCCCCCTCACCCCTCCCTCCCAAGGGGGGCTTGGGGGGGGGCAGCCGACCGCAGGGAGGTCCCCACCCCCGGGCTGATTGGGAGGGGCCAGTGGGGGGGGGGTTTTGCCAGAGCGCCAGCCTTGGGCTGGTTTTGGGCTGGTTTTGGGCTCCCTCGGTTCCTACTGAGGGAGCCCAGCTATATAACCCCTTGGCTCCGCCTCCCGGCCACCATTTTAGGTTGAATGACCTGGTGGCCGGGAGCTCATAGTTAATTGAAAATTTTCCCTCCCTCCCCCCCCTTTTTTATCGGTTAGCTCTCTAATTCTTTCAGGTTTTTATTTATTTATCCATTTGCGTTATTTATTTATTTATATTCATAATTTTTGGGTTCTTTTGTCGGAACAGGTGGATATGGGGTAACTCAGAATGTTGTTCATTGTCGCTTGGAACAGGTGCCGTGCGGAATTTGGGCGTTCTTGGTCAGCTGGGACATGAAGGTTGTTGGGTTTTGATAAAGTTGGGCTATGGCTGAAAAGTTTAAATAGTTGTTTCGTGGGGTGGTTACAAGGTTTTGGGCAATGTACGTTGTTGGTGGGTAAATTTTGCAATGTGATGTTTGGCGGTGGGTTGGGATGATATGTAAATGATTATCAGGTTTTGGTATTGTTTGAATTGTAATTATGTTGTGCTGGGTGGGGGCGGGGTTTGTGACGTGTTAGGGGCGGGCCTGACGTTTGGGGTTGTAAGGTAACATCTTATTTAGTGAGGACTAGTTTTGTTAGGCGGTTGCCAGGTTTGTATTGTTGTAAATATGCACCTGTTTCAATAAAAGCGGCCTTTTGCACACTCTCAATTTGGTTTGGTGTCGGCTCACCCCCCCTCACCCCTCCCTCCCAAGCAACTACTCGGGTGATTAATTCAATGTGGAAAAGCCGTGAACACAGTGAACCATTTTAACGATTCCGGATGACATTCTCATTCAGAATCATTTCTGGCTCGTAAGGATTTTCTTTTCTGTGCCATTTCGTCTCACCCTTGTCCTCGATAGGATACCTTGGTTAACAGCCTGCGTTCACAAGGTAAATTTGCCACATTTATCTGTCACCTCATTATGAGACCGAATATTTCATATGGAAAGGTTGTACCTCAGCGCAGAGCTGCATTTAACAAACCCCCAGTAAATCACTTGCGAGCTCTTCAGCAAGCTCTGCGCTGTTAATTTTAGAAGCAATAAAGCGACGACAGGTTGGCCCTGTGTGTAATAAATAAATGCAAACAGGAAATATCTTGTGTGATTTCAGACTCGATGACCCATTACATTTTAACACTGTGTACCCATGTACTTAGTTTTATCACGGTGACGGGTCTTATTTTATCCAGTTGTCCGTTTGAGCCCAGAGCTTTTGCTGTCCAGTCACATAATGGGTAAAAGCAAACGAACGAAACGTGCTGATTCTGGTAGCGCGCTAAGTGATTATTTGTAGATAACCAAACAATTGTTAGCGAAATTGCAGCATTTAAATAATTCATTATTTTTACGGCTGTCCAAAAGACAGTTTTTTTGCACATGGCAGCCTACGATGCGAGCACAGCTGTAAACTGCTTCCTTCATGAGAAAACCCTAATTTACATATTTGTATATATTTAGTTGTTGCGTTGGTTGAGGTGTCACATAAGTTTATCTAAAGCATTTATATAAACTGCGCTGTGGGGCAACCTTTCCATAGGAAAAATAGGGAGGCCACCTGGGAGAGGTGGTCTCTGAGGGCATCCGCCTCCACATCAACTTTGAGTGGTGAATAGTT
The DNA here is from genome assembly GCF_964263255.1 of Lissotriton vulgaris. Classification (NCBI taxonomy): domain Eukaryota; kingdom Metazoa; phylum Chordata; class Amphibia; order Caudata; family Salamandridae; genus Lissotriton; species Lissotriton vulgaris. Next base: position 436,473,101 of record NC_141694.1, read on the forward strand.
TGGCACTGAAAGCCTTTAGTCCGTCCATCCTGGGAGAAAGGGTGCAGATTCTCATGGACAACGCTACCGCCATTTGATATTGTAAGAAGCACGGCAGAGTGGGGTCATGGATCCTGTGCAAGGTGGCCTCTAGAGCTGGCTATGTCCTTAAAGCATGTCCCTGGTTATACAACACCTGGCAGAATCTTTGGACACCAGGGTAGACTACCTCAGTCAGTATTGCCTAGAGGATCACATTTGGAGGCTGCACTGAGGTGGCACAGGGCCTCTTCCAACAATGGGGACAAATCAGCTTGATCTTTTTACCACAGCTGAAAACATACAGCTCCCACCTTTTGCACATTAGAGTTCCCATGGCAGTCAGAGATGCCTTGTAGTTAGACAGGAGCTCTAGACCCCTGAACACCTTCTTGCCTCTACCACTCCTGCCCAACGTTCTGAAGATCAGGAATGATCATACCGAAGTCCTCCCAGTGGCTTCAGATTGGGCCAGGAGAGTGTAGTACCCAGGATGTCTGGACATGAGCATCCGTCCTTCTGATTATGCTACCTTTTCAGAAGAGCCTACTCTACCAGTAAACGGGCACTGTTCTACACCCTAGCCTACACTCTTACATCTCCATGCTTGGAGATTGAATGGTGACAGTTGATGTCCTTCGATTTGATTCAGTATGACTATGCAGCCAGGCGTCCCTCCACTTAAACTATCTGAGTAGTTTGGCGTTTTTCTTAGCACACCCAACCCTTATAGACCCAGTGAATGGGCGTCTTTATTTTTTCTTTGTCTCTAGCCCAGCAACAGATTTTCTTGTTGGCTTATCAGCCGTTCTCAGTTTACCTGTTCAACCATCTTGTATGTCACCTGTTGTCTTGCGGTTTTTGAAAGGACTGCTCCATAAATCCTTTGTGATGCCCCAGTGGAGCGTTGTTTTGGGTCTTAAATTCTTGATGTCCACTCACTAGGAACCCAAGCATGGCTGGCCCTTGAGATTGCTCACATTGAAAACAGTGCTCCTCATTATGATCATGTCAGCTCATGGTGTGAGTGAGCTGCAAGCATTTTCTGTCCAGCAACCACACATCACCACCTTCACGGACACATTGGTTCTAAAGACCAAAGCAGCATTTCTCTCGAAAGTTGTAACACCTTCCCACATTGGGTAGTATATCACCCTACCTGCGTTCTTCTCTCCTCATTGGCGAGGCCCAAAGACAGCTCTGAGTTTCTACATCGATCGCACCAAAGATTATCTGGAGACCAATTATCTGTTTGTGGGCTTCTCTGTGACAAAGAAGAGTTGAGCAGTGCAGAAAGGGGCTATCTCCAGATGGATTGTGGTCTGTGTAAAGATCTTCTACGGTCTGGTCGGAAGGCCTTGCAGGCTCATTCCACTTGAGTCAAAGCTACTACCACCACGCTGGCACGTGGAGTGCCTGTTTTGGATATCTTCCAGGCTGTGATATGTACTCGGCTCACAAAGCACTACTGCCTGAATAACCAGTCTAACAGGAAGGACACTTTGCCCATTCAGTCCTGCAGGATTTCTTGGTTTGAGCCATTCCACAGATCTACTACTTAAGGAGGTACTGCTTTGATTCACAAGCTGATGAATCCGTGGTTAGAAATATCCATCAGAAGAACAAGTTGTGTATCTCCGGAAACTCTTTCTGGTGGATACTCTATCTATTTGCAGATTACTCTCCAATCCACTGTCCTCCCCCATTCTCCATTCTGTGGAATGGACTTATTTAGTCCCTAATAAAAAGACTCCAAAACGAGATGTGCACACTGGAACAATCTGATCACTAGGGCTCTGCTTTTGACCGTGCGGACATGTATCAGAAACAAACTGACGTCAGCGTGCAGAGGTGGTGATTATGCTGGGATCCCTACGTATACAAAAGAGGGCAACCCAATCTTCCCACGGAACTGGGTATCATCAATAGCAAAAAACAAAAAGTTCCTGTAGGACTTATTTCAAATTATTCAGCAATTTATATAACCGTAAAAAAAAATGAACATCATTCCGACAACAGGAGATTGTAAATTGATCTGTGTATTATTTATATAATGGTATAAGATATATACATAAAATTATATATCCTATTTGATCAGCATAGGTGAACATCCATATGGCAATTCATATACGGCAACTAACACAAAAAAACTGTTGCTTTAGTTTACTATATATCAACAGTAAAGACTGACACTTTTGCAGATTATATGGACAATATATACAATTTATGCCATATGTACATTATTTACAACTATATACATATTCCAAGTACATAGCTTAATGATGTTTTTTGCAAAAAGAGTGTCAATTCGTCGACGTTTCGGTCTCACATATATTAATTCATCGAGACCATCCTCAGGACAACCGTTGCACCATGAATCTACAGTCAAAACAACATAACATATAATCCATAATCTCCTGCATATATGATGTGTACCGCCTGCCCACACCAAAAAGGGGTGCCCAAATGCTAAAAATCTATAAATAGCGTCTATATACAAAGAAGCTGTACACTGAACCACGTGCCCATTATATAGTCATAATAATGCAGCATGTGCAAACACCAAGACTAATTCCCAAATTAGCCACTCCAAATAAATCAAGTCACCGCGTAGATACAATACTTACAATATATCCACAGGGTAACCGTTTATAACGTTATGTAAAAACAAGGGTACCAATGCTTAGTGTAACTACTAACCCTTGATCACCTCGGGCTAGAATACACTCATCAATCCTTTTCCTTACCTCCTGTGTCCTTATTAACAACCAGGAAGGGGAATCCAGAATCTCAATCTGTGTCTTCAGGCAAAATCAATTAGCCACCGTGGAATCTGCATAACATACAAGAATAGCACCAATCTCTTAGTTCGTACTCAACACAAGAGTAGGGCCTAAAAACGCTCTGTCCATCAGAATTCCACACTCAACAGAACTTGAATCAACTTTCTGTCAAAGAAACAAAACTCTGACGCGGTCCACCACTCGCTTCAAACAGTCGAGTGCAGGTTAGCGTCTCATTCGAACTCTATGGCCTATCTCCCGAGTCACGTGGTGTCGTCGTATAGCGTGACGGCCATCTTGTCTCAAAGTTATTGCCCGACTCTCCATACACCAAAGGGTGCGGTCAGGCAGGTTATTCAGATACAACCTCCGAGGCCACTGTTAAATCATTACATCGTACCCCTTCTAGCAAAACCCTTCCTACTTCCTACCCCAACGATCTCCTCAGTCATTTGAGAATACTGCATCTGGAGCTTTTTGTCCTGCTGCAGAAGGGAGCCATGGAGTTCGTGCCAGAGCAGGAAAATGGGCAGGTGGTGGTACTTTTGGTAGTTTGTAGTTCCCAAGGAGGAGGATGATCTTCTTATTCTAGGTCTTAGGATCTTTAAGTTCTTCCTTTGAAAGGAAAAGTCCAAGTGTCCCTGGCGCAGGGTCTGATGGAAGCAGGAGACTGGTTTGTGTCCCTTGACTTGCAGGATGCATATATTCATGTACTCCTCTTGCAGTCCCACAGGAGTTACCTGTGCTAGCTTTCTGATAGAATCCACTGTCTACCAGTTTGCAGTCCTGTGTTGATCACAACTCTTCTCAGGAGATTTGGGATTACTCTTAACGCCATACCTGGATAGCTGGCTGCTCAAAACAAGTTTGCCTCAGATGGTGTCACATCACTTGCAGGCTGCAGCATCTCTACTGCTCAACTTGTGCTTTTCCAACAACGTGCCCAAGTCTCAACTAGAGCCCTACCAGCACCTCCTGCTCATAGCAGGATTACTGGACACAACCTCTCTTTGAGCTTTACCTCCAACCCAGAGAATCTAAGACATTTGGAATATGATTCTGATGTTTCAGGAGGGGCTCAGAATCTAGTCCTGACAATTCTTTTCCTGCATGGTCTGCTAGCTTCTTGCATCCTCCTGGTCATGCACTCATCCTGGCACATGATAGCTCGCCAGTGGTTCACAGACAAAGGAGAAAGCACTATGGAGATTTGGCAGACACCATTTTATCTTTGAGGACACTGCAGCAGATCTGACTTTGCAGTAGGTGGAGGAGCACGTGTCCCAAGGGATGTCGTTCTGCCCCAAGCAGCCTTGGCAATGGTGATTACAGAGACATTTACCCTTTGGTGGAGTGCTCATCTGGAGAAGCTGGAGATCAAAGACCTCTGGAGACCAGGTATTACACCGAACTGGCTTGAACTGAGGGCACTTTGGCTGGCACTCAAGGCCTTCCTTCCACCCTTTGTGCCGCAATCAGCCTATCCATATCTTGGTGGATAATGCAACCTCAATGTAGTATGTCAAAAAGCAGGGAGGAGTTGGGTCTTGCCTTCTCTGTTAGGAAGTGATGAGGTTCTGATCGTAGGTGCACCAACATGGGGTTTGCCAACCATCAGTCCAGCTCTTTGAACACCAGGGCCGACCGCCTCAGTCAGTGTCATCTTGCAGACCATTAGCATCAACTTCTGCCCGAAGGGTTATAGGATATTTTTAGCCTGAGTATATTTTTGCCGTACGTAGAAATGCCCTATGTTTTTTGTCCTCAAGAATCCATTACAGGGATCCTTTGGGGACAAGTTTAAATTGAAGTGGAATTTTTACTATGCATTTCCTCCCATACCTTGAGTTCCTCAAATTCCGAAGCATATTCGTCAAGATCAACCAAAGGTTATGTTCTTTTCACTGGGTTGTTTGAGAAAGATGTGCTACGCAGACCTACTGTACATTTCCTGATGTCACCAGCTTGGTCGTCCACTCAAGGCAGACCTCTCCTAGCAAAGGGGCAGGTTTTGCTCCAAACCTCCAGAGCCCTCTTTCTTCATGCTAGAGATCAAATGGGGACATCTGAGGTCGTTGCTGGAAGTGTTTGATGTGATCTTATCTGCTTGTTGCTCTTATGCCAACTCTGTTCTGGGAGGTGGAGTAGGTTTGACACTTAGTGTACTTGGCAGGACTTAGACTCTTTGAAAGCTTGCCTATCTAAAGTCCTCCATTTTGGTCTGTTGCAAGATCAGCAAGGCTGAACTGTCACAGGGTAGATGTAGCCATGTTGGTCAAACAGTGGTTAGATTTCTGTAAGGACTGGTAAATCTGTGTCCACCCACTTCCCTTGTCACAATACAGTGGGATTGGTTTTAACTTTTTTGATGGGTGATCCCATGGAGTTCTCTTTCTATCTGGAACAATCCATTTTTCTTTCTTCATTTTGTTATCACCTCATCCCACTAAGGAGGAAGAGTGGCTGCAGTGATGCACCTGGGACAGTATGCTTTCTTTTAAATCAACCACACTAAATAATTAAGTACTGGCTACCAGCTCATTGTAGGAAACTCCAGAAATAAGAAGAGCATGGTAGTTCTGAAGAAGAAGACTTTGTCCAGCTGTATAATTTTGAGCATCAGAATGTGTGACGTCCTTGCAAATAAAAAGCCTCCTGAGGGACTACATACCCATTCCACCAAGGCAGGATCTTCCACCTCTAATTTAGCCAGGCGTATTCCAGGTAGTTGAGATCTACTGAGCTGCAACATGGGCATCCCTTCACGCTTTTGCCAAGCAGATTTGTTAAGAATGAGCCTTGAGAAGGGTTGGCTGTTTTGCACGTTCAGTGTTCCTAGACTTTGTTTTGGCCATTCCTTGAGACCAACCTCTGGAAATTGGAAGTGCTTTGCAATCTGTTACCATGTACGGAATCTGTAAGTAGAAATATCCATTAGAAGAAACATTACTTGCCTTTGGTTGTTCTAGCGGATTCTCGATCATCTTGCGGATTTCTCACTAATCGAGCCTTCCTCCCTGGTCATATCTTAGGTCTCTGTAATAATACGTATATTGGTGCCTTTTGCTTATCTCGGACTCTAAGAACACTTAGAAATAGACTGGGATCTGACATCAGGGTGCCGAGGTAAACCATGCATTACTCTAATGATCTCCCCACGACTTGGAAAATTTTAGCTTGTGATGTAACGTTGATGTAGTAATGTGTATATATAGTTCATCTTGTGATGTAAAACATCGATGTAGTGGTAGTTTCACAAGAACCAAGTATCCCTGATGGTCTATTTACTCAGGAACGTGGTTGGGACAAAAGTTGGAGGTGACCTCTAAACATGATTTATTCTTTACCTCCATCAGTGAAGTTTCTCTCTTCCTTTCCTTTTTGGCTTGTTGTAAGATCCATGGAGCCATGCATACTTATTAAATACTAATGCTAGTGCGCAATTTATTGAGTATCCCTAGGCTGAGCTCTGGCTTTCCCTAAAATGACCAAACTCACACTTTCCCAAGTGTGGTATATTTCTTTTGCTGAGATGGTGTCTTATATCAGAGAATATCTCGGAATTAGACAGCGGCGGCTCATCTGCTATGGCAGAGGGGCGTTGTGCCCCCCACCAGCCTCAAACCTTCAAAGTAAAATGTTAATAAAAGTGTTTAATATCGTTTTATTTGTCTATTTTTCTTTTAATAGCCGAGCCTTAGGTTTCCCTTTTCATCTTGCTTGTGTAATATGAATGAGTTACAGAATTATCTCTTTGTGCCCAAATGTCTTCTCCTCTCACAACTACCTGTTGTAATTATATTTCCTTACCCTCTTAATGTCGCCCTCAAAAGGGGTACCAAAAGGGCAATTGACCTCTAGGTAGGCACTTAATTACAGTACCCCGCACTTTTCTGGGCACTTCTCTGGGTAATTCTGTTAACTCCGTGAAAAACATGGGCTGCTGAAAGTAGTTTTTACACTTCAGCCCATGGAATCATCATATGGCAACAGTTCTAAACAGGATTTTGTTATTTGTATTAAAAATCTAGACTTTTGGCTAAGTTAGGTTTTTCCTTTCAGCAAAATCTCGCAAGAAAAAAAGCTTCTTCCTAGTCAAATAATGAAATCCCATTTTTTAATGCAAAAACACGGACGTTAGCAGAACCTTTGTCTCAAAATTATGTATGTAACTGGACCATATGGCCTCCAAGACTCACCTTGCAGGTAGCTTATGTAATGCCACAGGCAAGCTTTAAATTATCCAAACAATTTAGTCTGACATGTTCACATTGTAGCTTCAGCTGTAGTCCCACAGTGCTGCTTGTGATACCTTCTGATGTGTTGTTAAAAGCTTAGAGACAAGCATTTACAATGCAATGGTTTCGCCTTTGGAAAAGTTAGAGTTATTGGCATTGCTCATGACATTTCTTTTTTTTTTACTTATAAATAAATGGCATTGTTATTTATATTGCCAACAGCTCTCACAGCCCACACAGCTCTCTCAGCCCACACAGCCCACACAGCCCACACAGCTCTCAGCCGACACAGCCCACACAGCTCTCAGCCCAACACAGCCCACACAGCTCTCAGCCCAACACAGCCCACACAGCTCTCAGCCCAACACAGCCCACACAGCTCTCTCAGCCCACACAGCTCTCTCAGCCCACACAGCCCTCACAGCCCACACAGCCCTCACAGCCCACACAGCCCTCACAGCCCACACAGCCCTCACAGCCCACACAGCTCTCACAGCCCACACAGCTCTCACAGCCCACACAGCTCTCACAGCCCACACAGCTCTCACAGCCCACACAGCTCTCACAGCCCACACAGCTCTCACAGCCCACACAGCTCTCACAGCCCACACAGCTCTCACAGCCCACACAGCTCTCACAGCCCACACAGCTCTCACAGCCATCCGCCCACACAGCTGTCACAGCACAGCAGTTGCTCTCAGTGCAAGTGTGCACTGAAGCAGGTACTGTAGTAGAATTGGCCTATACCATGTACTGCACTGTGACATTTACACAGCACTTCATCCCCGGGCTGTGGAGCGCTCTGGTTTGCACGGAGATCCTAGGTGCAAAGGTTTAAGATGGCGTGGGTTCGAGCGTGACCAGTGCCTGTGATGCTGGGTGACGCGTGTGAGGTCTGGAGATGGGGACTCTGCGCAAGCGCAGATCGGCCCTCTTACGTGGCTGGTTATAATATACTACTTTGCACAAGCGCAGACATGCCCTGCCTCTTACATGGCTGCGCAGCCAAGTTTTAATGTGCTCCATTTTTTTTTGCTGTTTGCAAAGTCCTCTTATTCCTGCTGGCACGGAGTGGTGCATCTTCTGCGTTTCACCCTGTGCGAGATTTGTTGAAGGAAGGAACAGATAGGAGAGGGGCTGCTCCATGACACTGTGGTTTCCTTGACAGTGGTTGCTCACTTTTTTTTGCTGGGGGAACGAACAGACAGGCTGACATTGCAGCACGCACACAGAAAGACGGACCTTAGACACTGCAGGCACACAGACAGACAGAGACTGCAGACACACAGATAGGCGGACACTGGAGGCACACAGACAGACAGACGGACCTCGGACACTGCAGACACACAGACAGGCTGACATTGCACGCACACAGACAGACGGACACTGCAGGCACACACACAGACAGACGGACCACGAACACTGCAGGCAGGCAGACAGCCGATCACCGCAGGCACACAGATAGACGGACATTGCAATCAGACAGATGGACACTGCAGGCGCACAGACAGCGGGACACTACAGGCACACAGACAGACGGACACTACAGGCACACAGACAGACGGACACTACAGGCACACAGACAGACGGACACTACAGGCACACAGACAGACGGACACTACAGGCACACAGACAGACGGACACTACAGGCACACAGACAGATGGACACTACAGGCACACAGACAGGCACCGTATCCTGGCCGGTTGACATTGTAAACCTAGACACAAGGGTTGTTTCTTATTCCTGCTGGCACGGAGTGGCGCATCTTCGGCGTTTCACCCGGTGCGAGATTTGTTGAAGAAAGGAACAGATAGGAGAGGTGCTGCTCCATGACACTGTGGTTGCCTTGACAGTAGGTGCTCACTTTTTTTTTGCTGGGGGAACGAACAGACAGGCTGACATTGCAGCACACACACAGAAAGACGGACGTTAGACACTGCAGGCACACAGACAGACAGAGACTGCAGGCACACACACACAGACAGACAGACGGACCACGGACACTGCAGGCAGGCAGACAGCCGATCACCGCAGGCACACAGACAGACGGACATTGCAATCTCACGATATGATTTGCATTGAATGCCCTTAGAAATCCAAGTTACTCTATACTGCTAATGCGCACCTGCAAAGCATTTCTATTCCAAATGACAAGGCTGCCAAAAATAGTAGATATAAAAAAAGCTAACTAAGAGTTTGCGCCCAATATTGCATAAAAAGGCAAGGCTAATCTACTTTAACCTGACATAATCGACGTGATGATGACTTTTACCAGTAATACTGAAGTAACACTCAATGAAATGAATGAAGTTACAACAACTCACTATGGAAATAGGCGAGTTTAAAAAAAAAAAAAAAAAGTAGATGCATGCCTCATGAGCTGCACTCGTCGACGAAAAAAATTGTTAAAGTGGAGGCAGGCAGAGCACCGTCTTTGTCACAATTTCCCTTATGGCATGATTCGAAGCTAAGCAGGCCACACCCTCACCATGGGACCTGCCTGTGGAGCTGGAGGTATGTCTTTGACAAGAGACATTAAGTCGATGGAAGGAGGGGTTGCGACGATCTACATGACCAGGATTTTAAGTGTACATCACTTCTGTAAAGTAGTTGTATACATGGGACCGGGTAGCATTGGCTACTGTGATGCAAATTCCTCGTGCTTACAGGTGCAAACAGAGGACGACAATACAGTTTTTGTGATGATTTAGGGTACATAGTGGTTATGGGCGGAGGTGTCAGGGATGGACAGATAAGCGGGGTATTTTTGCAAGTCATATAAGCTGCCTTATAGAAGGGGGAGAAGAGCGCCGGCTAAGTGGGGTTGAACCATCCCATGATATATCAACCCCAACAGGAGGTGGGGCGGGGTTCTGGTTTAGGAGATAAAAGGAAAGTTCAATGCCCGAATGTGGCAGGTTTCAGGAACTATGTTTCTAGTGGGATCTGCCATAGTATGGGATAGACACGATGCGGTGTGCTTCGGAGTACGCGACTTGAAAATAGGGAGACTGGGTCATTGTCCAAGGTACCAATTATCTCTTGACGTCTCATAACACGGCGCAATGTAGTGAGATGGAGTGAGGCCCGGGCAATGGATTTGTAGGGCTACAATAATAGGGAGTACTCTATGGCACTTGTAGATACGAAGAGGTAGATTTAATCAGGAGTGCCAGCCCTTGAGTTTGAGAAGCTGGCGGGTAGTGTGAGGGAGCTTCTCGTCATAGTGTTTTACAGCCCATACAAGTGACAAGTAAACAGAAGAGGCGCAACACTCACCTGAAGTCCTTGTCGCTGGATGTCATTTTCTCCAGCAGGTTGGAGATATGGTAAGAGGCGCTCGCCATGTTCCTACGGAGTGGTGGAAACAGACAGGTAACTGGTTGGAAACGCTGACACCGGTGGCTTGTGCTACTCCTTTTGCCGGGACCCTCTACGCGGTCAGATCCCAAGATCTATTCTATTTCTTGCCCAAGGCCCCGTTGTAGGGGGGCGCGGCCCTCTTTTGGAGACTGTACCCTGGGGGTTCCGGGCAGATGAGCCCGCCCGGCCTCCCCGTGGTGTCCGGATATCAACCCTGCTTTTACGTCCGGGGAGGGAGGGTAGGGGGCTCGCGGGCTGGGTGACAAACAGGTCTCCCCCCTCAGCGGCTTCGGTTGGTTCCCGGATGCTTCAAACAGTTCAGACAAGAAACAAGCACCTACGAGGACAGGGGGAGGGGGCGGAAGAGGACACGGACGGCGGGAGGGGGCGGGAGAGGACACGGACGGGGGGCGGTAGAAGAGGAGAGTCAAAACAAGCACCTACGAGGACAGGGGGGGGGGTGGGGCGGAAGAGGACACGGACGGCGGGAGGGGGCGGGAGAGGACACGAACGGGGGAGGGGGGCGGAAGAGGACACGGACGGCGGGAGGGGGCGGGAGAGGACACGGACGGGGGGCGGGAGAAGAGGAGAGTCAAAACAAGCACCTACGAGGACAGGGGGGGGGCGGAAGAGGACACGGACGGCGGGAGAGGACACGAACGGCGGGAGGGGGGCGGGAGAGGGCGGGAGAGGACACGGACGGCGGGGCCCATTTACATCACCAGACCGTAGGACTGCCCACGCTGCAAGGGTGTCATTGGTGCACGGACTGCGGGGCCATTCATGCCTAAATAAACAAGCACCTACGAGGACAGGGGGGGGGGCTAAGGACATACGTGAGCTGAGTAAGACGTGCGCTGATAGGTTAGTGCTATTGTCAATGGTAAACAAACACGGAATGTTGGAGTCCGCCGCGTCATGAAGTCATGAAGCCATTGTAGAACAGTGAAAACTGAAAATAACGATGCATAGACGTTCGCTGCATAGTGATGATAATGTCACCCTGAAATGGTAATAGTGAAAACAACATAGAAATGAACCAGTGACGGTGCCGAAGAACGTGAGCTTAGTAAGACATGGCTGATAGGGTAGCGCTATTGCCAATGGTAAACAAACACGGAACGTTGGAGTCCGCCGCGCAGTGAAGTAATGAAGCCATTGTGCAATAGAGTTAGTGACGCGAAAAAGTGCGGCTCACATGTTTTTCTTATCCGATGGGTGCAGTGCGGCTTCTTTAAGACAAGCACCTACGAGGACAGGGGGGGGGGGGGGTGGGTGGGAGAGGACACGGACGGCGGGAGGGGGCGGGAGAGAACACGAACGGCGGGAGGGAGGCGGGAAACGTGCCGGGGAAAAACACTCACGATGCCCAGGACAGCAGCAAGCACGGCCCGGCCGGACCAGATTCGGGGGCGGTCCCGGCTTTTGGCTGACTTAGCATGACGTAGCCAAAAGCCAAAAATTCTCGGGAACGCCCCCGAATCTGGTCCGGCCATGACGGACGCCTCTCTGTTCCAATGGCTAGCCTCCATTTATGGAGCTAGCCAATGGGACAGAGGGCGTATTCAAGGCACCCATACTAGAAACTACAGATTTCTCTGGAGGTGGAGCTTACAGCTCCGTTCCCCAGCGAAACCTAAAAAAGCAAACCTGCTCCTTGGTCCTTGTCTGTTAGCGTTTTGTTTTAGGGGAGAACACATGCAGTGAGAGGTAAGTCACAGCAGCCTCTCACTACCCAAAAGTCCAAATATTGAGAGTCCACACCCAAAACACGGGGCGGGCGTACAAGCAAAATTATGGATATTTCTACTTGCCTTTATGCATCTTTTTGATTATAACATAGTATCATCAGTTACTTAGTTGTTCAGGTATAGCTTTCTCATCCGGAGGTCTCGTTCATAGTAACCGGGTTGCACGTTTCTGAGATCTAATGTTATAATTTTGCTGATCTATTTTCCATTTTTTTTATGATCAGTGTGATTTACCACTTTCCCTAACACCATTAAAGTTGACAAATTGATCATTTTATTAAGGGCTTTGTTTATGATGAGTTGTAACTTTGCATGTCATCTTTTAGGAACCTTGTTAATGGAGTAGAGAGAGACTCCCTATTAATGATTTGCATTTACAGCTTTTGCTTTCCAAATTAACTATTAGTTTGTAATGCAAAATACCCTCCAGCCAGATAAACAAGCATTTACAATGCAATGGTCTCTGCATTATTAAAGGTAGAGATATTGGCATTGCCCCTTATTTTTTTTTAATTTAAATCATAAATAAATGGCATTGTCATTTACATTGCCAATAGCTTAATCGTTTGCATATGTGAGACCAATTGCATTAGTGCCCACACACAGAGTAAGTAGTAGAGTGAGTAGTTGATAGTGAGTAGGAGAGAGTTATTAGTAAAGAGTATTAGAGAGCAAGTAGTAAAAAGTGAAAGAGTGAGTATTCTATAGTGAGAGAGTGAGGCAGGATACAAGTCCCTTGTAGGTTTATATTAAACACAATCGTTTTCTCAAGCACAGTGCAAGTGCTATACAGGTGAAACCTAAAATGAGTACCAGGCATTAGCAAACGATCACCTGAATGGAAATGTACAGATTTGTTTAATCGTGCACTTTGGCCCTGACAAATTTGGTGGAAACCGGATACTGTAAAATATTCAAAATATATATGTTCACAAACCAACGCACTTACTGCCCTCAACACTCTGCCCTCAACACTCTGCCCTCAACACTCTGCCCTCAACACTCTGCCCTCAACACTCTGCCCTCAACACTCTGCCCTCAACACTCTGCCCTCAACACTCTGCCCTCAACACTCTGCCCTCAACACTCTGCCCTCAACCCTCTGCCCTCAACACTCTGCACTCTGCACTCTGCCCTCAACACTCTGCCCTCAACACTCTGCACTCTGCCCTCAACACTCTGCCCTCAACTCTCTGCACTCTGCCCTCAACACTCTGCCCTCTGCCCTCAACCCTCTGCCCTCAACCCTCTGCCCTCAACACTCTGCCCTCTGCCGTCAACCCTCTGCCCTCTGCCCTCAACCCTCTGCCCTCAACCCTCTGCCCTCAACCCTCTGCCCTCAACCCTCTGCCCTCAACCCTCTGCCCTCAACCCTCTGCCCTCAACCCTCTGCCCTCAACCCTCTGCCCTCAACCCTCTGCCCTCAACCCTCTGCCCTCAACCCTCTGCCCTCAACCCTCTGCCCTCAACCCTCTGCCCTCAACCCTCTGCCCTCACCACTCTGCCCTCAACCCTCTGCCCTCACCACTCTGCCCTCACCACTCTGCCCTCTGCCCTCACCACTCAACACTCTGCACTCTGCACTCTGCCCTCAACCCTCTGCCCTCAACCCTCTGCCCTCAACCCTCTGCCCTCAACCCCCTGCCCTCAACCCCCTGCCCTCAACCCCCTGCCCTCAACCCTCTGCCCTCAACCCCCTGCCCTCAACCCCCTGCCCTCAACCCTCAACCCTCTGCCCTCAACCCTCTGCCCTCAACCCTCTGCCCTCACCACTCTGCCCTCACCACTCTGCCCTCTGCCCTCACCACTCAACACTCTGCACTCTGCACTCTGCCCTCAACCCTCTGCCCTCAACCCTCTGCCCTCAACCCTCTGCCCTCAACCCCCTGCCCTCAACCCCCTGCCCTCAACCCCCTGCCCTCAACCCTCTGCCCTCAACCCTCTGCCCTCAACCCTCTGCCCTCAACCCTCTGCCCTCAACCCTCTGCCCTCAACCCTCTGCCCTCAACCCTCTGCCCTCAACCCTCTGCCCTCAACCCTCTGCCCTCAACCCTCTGCCCTCAACCCTCTGCCCTCACCACTCTGCCCTCACCACTCTGCCCTCACCACTCTGCCCTCTGCCCTCACCACTCAACACTCTGCACTCTGCACTCTGCACTCTGCACTCTGCACTCTGCCCTCTGCCCTCTGCCCTCTGCCCTCTGCCCTCAGCCCTCTGCCCTCTGCCCTCTGCCCTCAACACTCTGCCCACACCACATCAGAGCTGTGTGAATAATAACAGAGTCAGCCCCGTGCCATGAGGTGCATCATCAGAGCTGTGTGAATAATAACTGCGCCAGCCCCGTGCCTGAGGTGCATCATCAGAGCTGTGTGAATAATAACAGCGTCAGCCCAGTGCCTGAGGTGCATCATCAGAGCCCGTGCCTGAGGTGCATCATCAGAGCTGTGTGAATAATAACTGCAGGCATCCCCGTGCCTGAGGTGCATCATCAGAGCTGTGTCAATAATAACAGTTGTGAGCCCGTGCCTGAGGTAAATCATCAGAGCTGTGTGAATAATAACTGCGTCAGCCCCGTTCCTGAGGTGCATCATCAGAGCTGTGTGAATAATAACAGTTGTGAGCCCGTGCCTGAGGTGCATCATCAGAGCTGTGTGAATGACTGCGTCAGCCCGTGCCTGATGTGCATCATCAGAGCTGTGTGAATAATAACAGCTGTGAGCCCCGTGCCTGAGGTGCATCATCAGAGCTGTGTGAATAATAACAGCTGTGAGCCCGTGCCTGAGGTGCATCATTAGAGCTGTGTGAATAAAAACAGCGTCAGCCCCGTGCCTGAGGTGCATCATCAGAGCTGTGTGAATAACAGCTGTGAGCCCCGTGCCTGAGGTGCATCATCAGAGCTATGTGAATAATAACAGATGTGAGCCCGTGCCTGAGGTGCATCATCAGAGCTGTGTGAATAATAACTGTCAGACCCGTGCCTGAGGTGCATTATCAGAGCTGTGTGAATAATAACTGCAGGCAGCCCGTGCCTGAGGTGCATCATTAGAGCTGTGTGAATCCATTATCCTTTAAAGGCGACCCGCCCTAGGCACCCTCCCCTCAACCCCCCACACCAAGTGCCCCCGCCCAGGATGTACGTTGCCACTCTGCTCCTCGTGCCCTCTGCTGCTTCTGAAGGAGGCAAATAATGAAGTTTCTGTGCCCCCTCCCCTCCTCCACCTACGTGCCCATGAGAATAGCTTTCTGCCCCCCTCCCCGTTCATCTGACTGCTCTGCCTGGGATCGCTGTGCCAGCTGAGCTGGAAAGTAATTTAACCATCGCAGTGATGGGAGGCGGGGGCAAAAGGGGGGAGGACGAGGAGCTGAGATGAGGAAGAACCGAGGAGGAAGTGAGAAGGGGTCAAGAGGGTGGTGCAGATGGAGCGGGTGGGTGGGCACCGTTGAGGGGTGCAGGGGTGAAGGTGAGGGGAGAACAAGAGAGGTTGGGCAGAGGGGAGGAGGGACTGAATAATAGCGGGATTAGCGGGGGACACACAGGGTGAAAGATAATCCGAGGGGGAGCAGAGGGCTGGAAACTCACGACAAATACAAGTTCCAGAATGCAGAGCGTTGACATATTACAAACAAGCAGGGCTTAATTTGAAGACGAGAGGAGAGCTCCACATGACAACGTTTCTCCGAGGCGAGGCAGAAATGCCTCGTAGAAACACACGGTCATTTTTCGATTCGGGGGCGTGTTTTTTAGGTGTGAGTGACGGATTACGTCACAGATAGAAAGAACCTAAAAAACACGCCCCGAATCTGAAAAAGAAGGGGCTTGAACCGAGTGACCCCCCTCTCCTCCAATGGCTGGCCTCCATTTAGGAAGCCAGCCAATGGAGAAGAGGGGCGGGTTCAAGCCCCCTTACTAAAAAACATTAATTCTTCGGAGCTCCGCCCCTACTGCTTACAGCAGTGCGACGGAGTCCTCGACCTAAAAAAGGAGCCTTTTACTTCTTAAATTAGTGCTGCACTTTCAGGCTTCTCTTTGGAATGCCATCCAGAATACCACAAAAGAGGTAATGTCTATCACCAGTTCTTCCATCTAGTCTCAGTGTACTTGTTAATATTATACTCCAGCACCCATGTCCACGCTGATTCCTTCTGTCCTGACGACAACTCTGTTGGCACTGGTTGATGATCTAAAACAGAGACCAGTCTGTGACCCCCAACCAGGGTCTACCTTCTCCAGTCATATATCCTGCACTAAAAATCACGCATGCGCAACTGGTGCTTCTATGACTGGATTCCAATAAAAGACCTCTGCATTGATGTCCATAACACCAGAGAATTTACATTCTTTTGACTTCGATTCAGACCCAATGCAGGCTGCAAATGATGATGATGTGAAAGGGTACGCATTGCTTCCTCCTCATTATGCTGAGGATGCATTGTATCTTGACTTACAAAATGCTAGTGGGCTATACATAGCTCCAGAAACGAAGCTTGACCTGCCACTTGAGCCCCTAACTGAGATAAGGGCTTTGTTCAACAGTCTGATCCGGAGGTCAGCCCAGACACTAGAATTTCAGTTGCCCACTAGTGAGACAAAATCAGATGTGTCAAATGAGATTCTTTAACCAGACCAGCTTCATCTGAGCCAATATTGCTGTTCCGTGAAGCCCTTACTTAAAACTTTTCTGTCTACATGGTCTAATCCATGCTCGTGCCCACCAGTCAGTCATCCTTTGGCTATGTGACATAGTGTGTCTCTTGGTGACCAAGCATCCTTCACCAGATAACCCGATTATTCAAGTTTCAACAAGTAATGCAGCTGGTGCTATATAAAGCGCTCTGATACCCGATTCGGGTCAAGTTCGCCCTATCTGTAAAGAAAAAAAAAAGTAAGTTCAGTCCAAATTCCTTCCTGACACATCCTCCAGTTAGGAAACCAGAAAGAAAATGGGTTCTTCGGTTGGTCTAGCCCTTTGGCCTATAAACATGGTATGTATTTGAATTTAAAAACATTTGTATAGCGCGCTTATACCACGCGGTTTCATGGCGCTTTTCAGATTGCGAGGTAACAGCAGAAGCAGAGGAAGTTAGACAGCGAAGGCTCGGGAGAAGAGCAGGGTTTTAAGGCTTTTTCGGAACTCTGTGTAAGAGAATGTGATGCGACAGGGAGGGAGTTCCAAAACACAGGAGCGAGAACCGCGAATTTTGTTCCACCAGCCTTCTTCTTTTTAAATCGAGGGGTGGTCAGAAGTGCCATGTGGGTGGAGCGAAGCTCTCTACCCGATGTGTAAGGCTTAATGGCAGAGCAAATAAACTCCGGAGCGGTGCCCATTTTGGCCTGGAAAGTAAGGCAACCAAGCTTGGACAAGGCTCGCTCTTTCACATGCAGCCAGTTTAGTGCCTGCAATAGAGGAGTGGCACGATGGAATTTAGGCAGGCCATGGATCAGGCGGGCAGCCTGGTTCTGCACTAGTTGCAGGCGGTGAATAGCATAGGCCGGCGCGCCATTATAGATGATGTTGCCATTATCAAGGCGCGAGAGCACCATTGCCATCACTATGATCTTTAGAGCAGGAAGGGGAAAAAAACGGGAGATCTTCCTGATTGTTCTGAGGGAGAAAAAACAAGAGGAAACAGAACTGACCTGTGAGTGGATAGAAAGTAGGGGACTGAGGAGGATACCGAGAGTTTTGACTTTGGGAACTGGGAGTGGAGAGACACCAAGTGAAAGGGGCCAGTGAGACGGTGACCAGGGGCTGCAACCACCTCCTGTTTCTTGGTTAGGTACACCCGTGCATTATGAGATAGGCCAGCAGCATCTTACTGGTCTTTCAGGCTTACCTCTGCTTCATTGGCTCAAAAGATACAGGATGGTCAAGACTCAGCCAAGTATGTGGTCTGGGTTGGCCTGGACTCTAAACACTGTATACTCAGAGTTACTGGCACTATTGACTCATTCAGAAGACACACCTGGATTGGAGCAACCAGGTATTCTGGAGAGGTATAGGCATCCACAATGGACATTTCTTTCAGTGTCTCCAAAGCTATGTTTTGCTCTTTGTATCCTCGCTACATTCCTTCCACACTGGAGTGACTCTTTGATAAGTATCTGCAATCATCATGCAAGAAGTCAACTTTCTGTTTCTCAGGAGTGCCATTGAAAGGGTGCCTAACCTGATAAAGGGGAAAGAGGAAAGAGGAAAGATGCTATGTGTTTTTTCCTTGTTCCAAAAAAATACTGAGACCTCAGGCCTATTTTGGACAGCTACCAGCTAAACGCCTTTCCTGCAGATTCAAAATGCTCACTTTAATGTGTATCTTGACCACTCTAGGTGCTGGGTAATGGATGGGATCCTTGAATTTGCAGGACATGTATTTTCTTATACCTGACGTGCAGTTCCACAGGCGTTACCTGTGATTCAAGGTAGACCAGGAACAGATTCAATTTACTGTGCCTGCCTTCAGCTTTACCTTGGTGCTTAAAGTATTCACAAAAATGATGGCGGTAGTTGCTGCCCTTCTGCACAGTTTGGGAGTATACATATTTGCATACCTCAATAACTGGGTGCTAAAGGTGTGTTCACCACAGTCCGTTGTTAACAATCTATGGACGATAACCGAATGCCTGACATCATTTGGTTGTACCATAAAGAAGCCAAAATCCCACTTGAGCCTTATGCAGATGGTCCTATTATCGGGGTGCTTCTGGACTCCGACATTCAATTCCTTTTCTCTGCTGCAACAATTCTAGGACATTCACTACATCATCCTGGGATTTGGTGAAGATAGCTCTGAAGCCTCTTGGTCTCCTGGCCTTGTGTATCCTCCTCATCCTGAATGCCAGGTGGCCATGCAGGCCCTGTAATGGACCCTCAGCTTTCAGTGAGCCCAACATCAATGATGCCTCTCCAACTCCATGCACATTCCAAAGGAAAAAGGCACAGGATCTAGAGTGATGAATGCTTACTTGATGTGGAGCAGGACCCTCACTGTCCCTCGCCCAGAGTTCACAGTAGTGACAGACACATCACTGCTGAGTTGAACCGGCCATTTGAGATAGACTGTGATCAAAGACCTCTGCTCTACGGCATAAAGTGAGCTCCATATCAGATTGGAAATTTGGCCAAACCATTACGCCTTAAAAGACTTTCTGCTGTCCATCGACAAGAGGAGAGTGCAGTTTCTCTCTGATATACTACTGCAATGTGATACTGCAACGAGCACAATGGAGTTGGGTCCTGGACCCTGTGCCATGAAGGACTACGCCTCTGCAGATGGCTAGACCAGCAGAACATCCTCCTAGTTGCCAACCATGAAAGCTGGAGCAGACAAACTGAGCAGGTTTTGTCTGGCAGACCACAAATGGAGAGTCCATCCTAAGGTGGGGCTGAGCGTCTTTATTCAGTAGGCCACTCCCTGGCTAGATCTGCTCGTCAATGCTTAGAATGCTCAATGTCCACAATGTGGTTAATTGGTTTCCTCCAAGGCACATGTTAGGAGATGCATTCTGGCTTGAAGGGAAGAACCAAGTCCTGTATGCATTTCCACCCCTATAACTCCTGTCTTAGGTTCACAGGAATATCAATCCGGAATGGGTTCAGGTCAGGAGGGTGTGTAACCCAGAGCTCCTCCGATCAAGCTTTCACTTTGGAAGGACCTACTATCTCAACAGCAGGGCAGGATCTTGAATCCAAGTCTCCACAATGTACACTTCCACGCATGCAAAGTTAACAGCGGCAACTGAATGCGTTTGACTTGCTGATGACAAAGTTGAGGTCATCCTTGTAGCCAGGAACCTTTACACAAAGTCAATTAACGTTTGGTGCTGAGGCAAATTTGTTGCTTGGTGTGGTGCTTAAAATACTGACCCTTACAAGCCAAACTAATATTCCTTTGTTTCTTTTTTGTTAACCCAGTAACACCATGCTGCGGACACAGTGACAGGTTACTTATCAGCCCTTTCAACCTCTGTGTTTCCCTAATATTCGGTCTTTAAGTCGTGGTGATGCTTTTTTTAAATGTATTTTGTATATTTATAAAGTGTTTGGCACATGTTTTTCCTAAAAGCATTTTTGATGCCTCAGTGAGACCTGAACTTATTCTTGACAATTCTCTTGTGCATGCCCTTTGATCTGATGCACAGCTGTTCTTTGCAGATTTTGACACTGATAACTATCTTATTCAATGCAGTTACATCACATGTTGCATGAGTGAACTGCAGGTGCTCTTGAGCCAGCCTCCCGAAACATCCTTCTTTCCAGACCAACTGGTACTGAGGAAAAGGGCAGTCTTCCTTCTGAAGGTTGTGATTCAGTTCCAAATTGGGCAATCGAATAGGCTACCGGTGTTTTTTTTAATCTACCTATTCCTTCGAAAGAGAAGCAGAAGCTCCATCAGCTTTGACCCTAAGAAGGTTTTAAACAGGTAGATCAACTGCACAAAAATAATTGCATGGATGATCTGCTCTTTATGGGTTTCTCAGAATGGGAAGGCTGTTCAAAAGAAGGCTCTCTCGTGGCGGGTAGTCTTTTGTATTAACATTTGTTATACACTGGCCAAGAATTAACCCATGAGGACTCCATACTCATTCCACCAGGGACAAGGCTGCTACTATGGATTTTGCACTTGAGGTGCCTGGTCTGGACATCTGAAAGCTTGTGACATGGATTTCTGTACATATGCTCACAGAACACTACTGCCTTGACAGTCGGATCTACCAGTAAGGTCACTTTACAAAGTAAATGCTGCAGGATTTTGTGATTTGAATCCAGTTCTCAGACCCTTCACCTCTGCGAGGTACTTCCATGGCATCTAATCTAAAGTTGAGAAATCTGCAGTTAGAAGTATCCATCTGAAGAACAAGTTGCCTACCTTCTATAGTGCTCTTTCTGAAAGCTGAAAGATACTCTTTCTAACCACAGATTATTCAATGCCCTTACTCGTCCCCATTCTGCTTAAAAAGGTCCCACATTAGGAATCCGTGCACTTTCTTGGACAATTTGTTCTGTGCTCCCTGTTTGAGGATTCATTAGGATTAAGAAACAAGAAATTGAAGGTGTGCAAGGGTTGTGGTTGTGTGGCTCCACTCAGTCACATCCAGAATGTTTAGACTTTGTTTACTTTCATCAATAAATCGTTTATGCAACAATCGGCAGTGGACACTGGTGTCAGTGGATTTAGGTGATGCGATAGCAGTATTTCACTGTTTAGTTATTTACAGCATTTTCCACAGTTTAATGAATCCACCAGAATTGTAGTTGCTAGCTTAAATGAATGAACATGATATTGACAATGAAAATGTGACAAATTGTTATTTTTGGGGTTATTTCGATAACATTGCTGCGTAATTTGGCCATCTGTACTATCTAATCTTAGAAGCCATGAAAATGTTAAAGCTCTCCAGAGTGGTTTGAGGGCTGGCATTATGATCATGAAATGTGTATGCCTCAAGCGACTTTAAATATTTTCTATACTTTGTTGTTCCGTTTGGTTTATGGATTTTATAGCATTGCATCTTGCGTAATAAAAGCACCAAACCTACTAATGGATATATGCCATGACAGTGTAAATAAATATGGCCCATAACACATTCATTTCTGCACTCATTTATTGTTTTCAGCAATAAGCCATAACAAATAAACACACATGAAAAATTGCATGATAAATAAAGGCATCAAACAGCATGGGGAAGAAAGGAGTGAGAGAAATAGGGAGAAATCACATTTCCAGTCTTGTTATAGGCCTGAGCTTTAAATCATTGACATTGCTGTCACAAAGTGCAAGTGCTTTTGCGAAGCATAACGCAGCAAAACGCTTACATAAAAATAGTAATCTCGAACAATGCTGGTTTGCCCATTGTACGGTGTAGTAGGCGGATTACGTAGCACACTTCCCACATTCATATCTCTGAATCAAAGTCCAGCATCGATCTTCGCACAGTGAACCACGGGGCTCAAATATAGCTTTGAATACACATGAAGATTGAGGGTGTTTCAGTTCTCTAACAAAGTGCAAGTGCTCCGTTCGCGTAGGGACAGATAAAAAAATTCAAAATATGACACTAGGCAATTGCGTGGAGAAGTGTGGCTCAGGGGTTAGAGGCGGCAGACCCGGAAGCTGAGATCGGCCCTGGACCAGGGTTCAATTCCCCGCCTCGGCGGGTCTTGGGCTCAAAAATTCCACGGACTCGATAATTCTCGCTCCTTGCCTTCTCGACTCACGGGTTCACACTCTGCGACTCTGGGCAATAGCTTGCTTAATCTCCACAATGGCCCCTCGCGGTGGGATGCCTGGCTTTCACCTTGTGGATACCCTGCCGGGGTTATCTCACAGGGGAATACCAGGACGGGTTCCCTAAGCAAGCGCCGGGAAACCCTTTGTGGGTAGCTGTGCGCTATATAAGCTCAAATACATTTACATTTACATTTACATTGTAGCACAGATACACTCTGATAAGCAAGAATCCAAGTCTAAATTGTAGGTACAAAGAACGACGTGCCTCAAGCGAAATGCAATCTAGGTATTTATCTGTCCTAGGCATCTGCTTTACAGGGAAATAACATTCGTGGTGGGACCCCTTAAGCTTCCTTGGCCTGTCGACAACCTCTGGATTAATTGTTGCAGGATCAGTCCATGAATGTACATAACACAATTCTTCTAATTTCCTTTTAGCATACGATGCCCGTGGTTTGCTAAATAGCTTGGCGTCTTCAGATATCTTAGTTATAGATCTTAAATATACTTACCCATGTTGATTTTCATCCAGGCGTAAACAGTACATCACGGAACGTAACACAGTAATGTCTGGGGTAGGTCTGAAGCCAGTTTCCAAGACCGAGGACAACTGATGTTCCAGGATGCAATTCTAGCAGTGCCCTCAAAGTTTCGTACTATTTGCAATTCCTTGATTTTGCTATATCCTCACCGTTCGGCTCCATAAATTGCAGCTGCATCTGCTTTCTGCCTTTATATCAGTAATGTTGCACTCAAGGACAGCTGCCAATTTTATCTTTGTGCCCCAGTATAGTGTTGGTAGTTGTTTTAAGAATAAACACAAGGAGATGATGGACGGAGCGCGGGAACGTTTCAGACACTCACCAATCTGGGTTGAGTCCATCATCATGCTTTAGCTCACTTCGCCACCTCAGTTCAGACCCAGCTATATGCAGATCTGTCTTGACCATGTGTCTGACGGGAACAGTCCAGCCCGAACTGCCAAGCCAGGTCTTCACTGAACAGGAAACAAGCATCCTGGGACCGGTCTCTGGGTAGCACCCTTCATAAGCCAGGCTAGCTTGAATCCCGTGGCAAAGTGAGCAAGGGACCCATGTCTGGGTATAACCTGCCAACTTAGGGCGAACAAAGCAAACCCAAGGAAATGATGGACGGAGTGCTGAAACTTTTCAGACACTCCCCTCCAATCACAGATCTCGGTTGAATCCATCATTCTTTTTTTTTTTATTGAGAATGCATTGATGCAAAACAGATACATCATAAGAGATTTCCTTTTTTTTACAATAAATACAAATATACTAATGAAGATACAGTTACATGGTAAAATACTTTGATGAGCAGAGATGCAACATAAATAAATCCATACAATAAATGTTTTTACCTACACATAAATATAAATATAAGTGGCTCCAGCCCCATTTAGTTATATCTGCCCATCTCTCCACGTTTTAAGGGAATCCCACATCTTATTGCCAAAATCGCACATTTTCTTACCCTTATAGAGATATAAAGTGGATTCGATATTATGGATACCAAGAAGCCTGGTCAGCCACATTTGAAAAGTTGGGGCATTTGTATCCGGACGGTTGGAGATGTGATGCCGAATGGTAGCATTATGAGCTTTAACTGGCTACAGGAGAAGTACGGTTTGTCCAGCGGCCACATTTTTAAGTATCTGCAGGTTTTGCAAACACTTAAAACTGCTATCTCGGATATCGCTCCCGGCCCATCTTGTCCTGTGCTGGGATATTTGATAAGAGGCGGTGATAGGATCAGGAACATATATCAAGCTCTTATAGACAGACAAGTTTCAAGTTTTATTTATTATGATAATGGAACTCTTTATGAGGTCCACATAAAAACAAAATATACTTACAAAACAAGAGATACATAAGATATTATTCAACCACAATAAAAGGAAACATCCTAGTAAAGGTCCAAAAAACATTTGAAAAAGTTGTACAGTTTAAAACAAAACATTTCATTAGGTGGGTTAATCATGGCCGCCTTAAATGAAGAAGCAGATAAAATGTTGAGTTGTAGGCAAATTGGTCTTAACCATCTACGCCTGCAAGACATCAGGGCAGGACAAACAAACATAACGTGATCTAAGTCCTGATCATACAATTGACAAAGATCACAGAGTGCCGAATGGCCATACCAACTGGCATGTAGAACTTTCAACGGAAGCAAATTTTGTCTTAATAAGTACATAAGGCGTCTAACGCCATGGGAGATGTTCCAGTACATATAAGGTTGAGCTTTCCGCAAAATACAAGACTCAATAACAGGAGTACAACCTTTTTTCGATAGACGGAAATCTCTATCCTGACAAAACCCCAATTCCCATGAGGCTGACTTCAGAATGGTTTTTAATTGATAAGAGGATAAAGAAAATAGAATCTCTTCATCCAATTTCAATTGTGCCACGGCAAATCTGAAATTTTTTACAATCACGGAGAAGTCATTAAAGGATCCTAATAATTCATTTTTTATAAGATCTCTTAAGGTGTTGGACTCACTTTTAGATAAGGCTACTACCCAACGTATAATACTGGCCAAACCTTGAACCCAGCTACTGCGTATACCAAGTTCCTGTCTCAGGGAAGCAGTCGAATTTGCTGTACCAACAGACATTAAACTACGCAGAATTTTCCCTTCCGCTAAGTTTAAAAAACTCCACTTTTTTAGATCAATTAACTCTATTCCGTATAACAGGGAGGCAGGAACTTTCGCTCTAAATACATCTAAAAGAATAGAAAAATGCGTTCTACCTGTGGCTTTATACAGGGAAACTAGACTCTTTCCCTGTGAAATAGCCTTCCGCGAGTTATTGTCAATATGTAATTTGTCACTTAAATTATTTGTGACAATTTTGCCAAGGAAGGTGTAAGATTTCACACTTTCCAATTTTTTTCCCCCCACGGCCCAAGGATAGTTAGGGAATTTGGGTTTCTTTCTACCAGAGAAGCAAATCACTTTACTTTTTGCCGTGTTTATCGATAGGTAATGGCTTTCAGCATATTCAGAAAGTGCTTGCAACCGATTATTCAAGCCCTTTGGGGTGAGATCCAAAATCAAGATGTCGTCTGCATACATAAGGCATGCAATTGGAACTCCACCCAAAGACAGGGCAATTCCGGCGCAGGCTGAGAGGGTGACGGGTAAGTCAACTGTATATAGGGAAAATAGCAAGGGAGCCAGAAGGCAACCTTGCTTCAACCCATTGGAAGTAGAAATTATTTTAGATACACCACATTCACCTCCAAGTAGAACTCTACACCAGGTGTCTGAATAGAGGGCGCGAATTAACTTAATAAGAAAGGGGGGCATACCTAAGTCAAATAACTTTCTCCACAGCAATATTCTATCTACTTTATCAAAAGCGGTGGAGAAGTCAATAAAAGCGCCATATACCTGCCCACCACGGACTTTCACATATTTTTCTGTGATAACTTGCAATGCCGTCAAGTTATCTAGAGTTCCGTGATTTTGTCTGAAACCTGTTTGTTCCATGGGGAGGATTTTAAATTCAGATACCCATTGGTTCATTAAAATAAGAACACATTTTGCGAAAACCTTACCAATGGCATCAAGCAAAGCAATTTGACGATAATTTTGTGGCAGATCTCTTGCCCCTTTTTTATATAAAGGAAAAATGATACTTCCTTTCCAGGAAGGGGGGACTGTTCCACTGGAAAAGCAAAATTTAAACACTGGAAAGAGAATTTTGCTCCAGAGTTCACTCTGTTGTTTTAAAACCAAAATTGGGACTTTATCTGGACCCATCGCACCAGAGGAACGCATATTCTTAATAGCAAGTTCAATTTCCTTTTCCGTTGGACAATCAAATACACGTGAGACATTATTGAATTCAGCGTTGTATACTTGAGAATTATTGTTACTGTACAACTTCTAGATATAATGAACCCATACCTGTTCCTCAATGGCGATAGGAGTGGGACTAACTCTGGTACCACAACCCTTGCCAATTGAAGACCAGAATGTCTTGGCTTGGCCATTATAAGAAGCTTCCCTCAGTTGTATCCAGAGGGCATCTTCCTTGGTGCGTTTTAAACGGGCCTTAAGCCTAACTCTCCTTCTTTTTAAAATAGACAACTTGTGCTTAGCTTCTTGGGTAAAGAATAAAAATTGCCCCCTTATAACTTTGTTTATTTCTATATTTATAGCCCGTAGGGGTTGAGGGACTACGAAAGATTGTTTCACACATAATTTCTTTTTCGCTAAGGAAGTTACAGATTCTAAAAAGTTAACAAAACTCAACAGCTCTCTCCCTTCCCAGAGAGGTAAATTGTCGACAGTGAAATGCAAAAGAGGCACCACATTTTTAAAGGAACAAGAATTCCAAAAACATTTCCCTGAGTTGGAATCAAAATTCACAAAATCTGTATCCAAACTCCATGAATCCACTTTCGGGAGACTAACGAAGACTGAAAGCATCAACGCATTATGGTCACTAAGGTTAGACTCAATGACTTTCATATCTTTCAATTGGGAAAAACAAGCATAATCTACCATAACAAAGTCAATAATAGATTTTCCCTTATTTGATTTATGCGTATAGGCTGCCGGGGTGTCGGACGGAAGCCTCCCATTTACTATTAAGCAGTCAACTTTATGTAAACCTTCTAGAACAAGTTTACCTCTTTTGTTAGTTTTAATTTTGGTAGGTAACTGGGCTGATGGTATATTCAGAGACTCTTCCCTTTGAATATTTCTAAACAACTCCAACCCACAATTGGATATATTACAATTCAGATCCCCAAACATTAATACATGAGGAGCCGGGGAAGTGTCCAACGCTTTAGTTAAAAAAGTGAACAAAGTTTTTAGACCAGCATTAAAGCAACGATTGGGGGGAATGTAGATATTTATCACAATCAACGATCTATTAGGGCAATCCTCAAATACATCTTTTAAGGTTATTGCTTGGAACAGTTTCCCTGGATCGAGATAATGTGAATAATTCCATTGTAATCTATTTGATAACAGGCATGCTATTCCTCCCTTTGCATGGCCTCTTCTGGAGGTGATTGCGCTATTTTCTAGAACAAAGTAATCTTTTTCCAAAGCTAATCTGCCTTCCACCCATGTTTCTTGCAAACAGATTATATCTGCCTTTTGAGAATGCAAGAAGCATAATTTCTCCTTATAATCTTTAAAACCAGCAGTGTTCCATGAGATAAACTTCAGCTCTCTGTTAAAAATTTGAATGTGGTTTGGAACAGGGAGCAGATTTACTCGCTAGAACTCCATGTAACCAACTCCATTTAGATTGATCATCCTTCACCGTTTGTTTAAGAGGAGGATTTTTATATGAAACTTGCCTTTCATTCCTAGCCACACATATTTTTAAGTCCTCCGATCTAAGATTAGACCAATCCGACAACAGCACACCCGTATTGGAGGGAAGTGATAGTGAAAAATTGGCAAGAATACTTTGAGTTCGTTTTTCCCCAAAGTATGGCATAACATCTATCCCTCTAACTTGTAATTCCTCCGCCCACTGTAGAATAAGATTTGACACAACTTTCGAATGGAATTTCACCCTTGTGGATCTTGTAGATCTCCCTACCAAGGAGTTAAGAAGAAATACTACGTCCAAATCGGACGTTTGAATTAATTTTAAACTTTCGATCTCTTTAAAACAGATCAGTAGGGCAGATCTATTTAGAATTAAATCTTGTTCAAATAAGGGAGAAAAATCCAGAAACAAAGTGTCTACATTTATTTTTTCTTTTGGGGGAATAACTGCAATTGAGGAGGGAACCTGAAAGGGTCTTGCTGAAGGATTGAGAGAGATAAGGGACGGATTAACAGAAGGAGAAGTTACCTTAGAAACAACTTGGCAAGGTCCTGCTATAGGATTACAATATGAAAGGAAAGGATTAACAGAGGGTTGGGAAACCTTGGGGAGGAAAGGATTAGTGAAACTTATGGGACCTAGACCTGTAGACAGGAGGTCCCCTTTAGGCGAAACAATCCTGGCTTCTACCTGAGAGGAAGGAGACTGCTCCACCTGAGGAGGATCTTCTAGTATTGATTCCGCACTCTTATCAAAAAGAAGTTTTCTCGGTCTTTTTTTAGAGAATCTTCGGATGGGTTTTCTCTTCTTTATTCTGATCTTTTTGTTTTTCAGGGGACTCGATTTTTCCATCATTCCATGATTTACTTTAGGAATCTCCTCTTCTTTGTTTGACGGCAAGGAAAATATAGGAAAGAGAGAGGGCGTTTCAGTTTTATGAATGAGTGGGGATGTTGATATTACCTCTATCTTATCACTGATGGGAGCTATGCAATTAGCACCAGCCGAAACCCCTTTGGAAAGATTAGGGAC
The DNA here is from genome assembly GCF_964263255.1 of Lissotriton vulgaris. Classification (NCBI taxonomy): domain Eukaryota; kingdom Metazoa; phylum Chordata; class Amphibia; order Caudata; family Salamandridae; genus Lissotriton; species Lissotriton vulgaris. Next base: position 436,501,841 of record NC_141694.1, read on the forward strand.
AGCTTGGAGCACTACAGGATTCTTTGCTTTTTGACCTTCTGTCAAAGGAGGAGATTGAGCTGAATCCAAAACTGCTGGTGCAGTAGGAGCGCTCATTTTTGGAGGCACCAACAGAGTAGCCGATTTTGGGGGGCAATCTGACACTAGATCATTTTTACTTAGCAAGAGAACTTGCAAAATTTGCGTTACAGTGTCAAAAATACACTCAGAACCACCCACAAATTTTTCAAGTAAACTCAAAATCGAAGATAAAATAGATTCCAAAGAGGACAGTGAATTGGAAATTAACCTCCCATTAATATTTGGAGAACCCTCAGCTAAATTGTTCAACACAGGGCCAGAACAAGAAGTGAAATTTAATTACGCAAGGGAAAAATCTAATTTATTAGAGGGTGTGCTACTTAGAGGACCGGTACTTGAAATGGTTATTGCTTCCTCTAAATTAGGCATACCCCTAGAATTCTCCTGTAGGGATCCCACCCGAACCCTATGAGCTGTTAAATCAATGTCAGGTAAAGTAAAATCATTTCCTAGTACAGGCGATTTAACTGACACAGCTGACAAAAGGTCAGTATTCACTATAACTTTAGGGACTTCCATAAGAGCTGCTTGGGGGAGGTCAATTCTGTCAGATTTTAAAACCATACTACCCGAAGACTCAAGGAGAGCATTCTGTTTCAATTGTGAGTTGTTTGAAGACAAAGGCGAGCCCCTTACTACTTCGGGGCTGGCCGCTATAGGCAAGGATTGACTAGCAACCAAACTCAGGCTAGAGGAAACATTAATAACCCTATTAGCAGGCTCCAAACCGTTAGAACCTGGAATTTCACTCGGGGATTGCAGATCAGTTGATTTATCTTTCCCTTTGTCCCATAAATTGAAAAGCTGACATTGGCCTTTCAATTGCATGGAGGATGCAATTTTATTCCGTAGGGGGTTAGATTTCGTTTTAGACCCAGATCTCCCTACTAGCACGCGTCCAGAACGCAGTTTTTTAGCCGTCATGAGACTGGATTAAGGAAAAAATAATGAATAATAACAATTATGAAATATAAATCCAAGCCCTAAGATACAATACAAGCCTATAAAGGCAATGTCACACAGATTTAATACCGGAGATCAAAGGGAGGGGGCCCAGCCCAGCCTACTTCAGCCTCTGACGGCCTCAGACGGTCCCGCCCTTGTCCCGGGCTTCTCCCGGCGCGCTCCCGCGATGCGGTGTCACAAGGGAGATTTATAGCCGCGCTGAGGCGGGGGAGGAGCCAGCAGGGAGAGCGGGTCAGCTGCTGATGATGCCGAGGGTCAGGCGCTCCTGGGACTGGTAGTCCTCGCCTGGCCACGCTCGCAGCCCTGCACTCACCACCGCCACAGAAGCTCAGTCAGAGATGTTCCTTACAGGCACAGCGCACTTCCAACAGCGCAGTCCGAGATGACCTGGGGCGATGCGGGACCCGCGGAGCGGGTTCCGCGAGGAGTGAAGTATGGAGGTTAAAGGAAGAGCAGCTCCAGCGTGCTCGCAGTCCAAAACTCCTTCAATCTGCAAAGTCAATAGGAAGCAATCCGACAAGGAAACTGACGCGCTGGTTTTAGCCGCGCTGAGGCGGGGGAGGAGCCAGCAGGGAGAGCGGGTCAGCTGCTGATGATGCCGAGGGTCAGGCGCTCCTGGGACTGGTAGTCCTCGCCTGGCCACGCTCGCAGCCCTGCACTCACCACCGCCACAGAAGCTCAGTCAGAGATGTTCCTTACAGGCACAGCGCACTTCCAACAGCGCAGTCCGAGATGACCAGGGGCGATGCGGGACCCGCGGAGCGGGTTCCGCGAGGAGTGAAGTATGGAGGTTAAAGGAAGAGCAGCTCCAGCGTGCTCGCAGTCCAAAACTCCTTCTTCAATCTGCAAAGTCAAAAGGACTACCCGATGATCTTGAGAAGCACGAGGCTGCCTGGGCAGACAGACTACAAGATCCGGACACCGATCTTGATACTGCTTTGGGGTTGGATAAGCATTTACTATGATCCTCAAACCTGAAGGCCCAGCATTTCAAAACACTATTCAATCTATATTACACTCCATCTAAGCTATATGATTGGGGTATGAGGATCGATAGTAACTGCCCCAGGTGCCAGAAGGTCCTGGAGATCTCTTACATATGTTTTTTTATTGTGAGAAGCTCAGTCTGATCAAAACTGAGATTGAGAAATTTTTGGAGGGGCTGCTAGGCATAAAGATTAGCCTATCCTCGACGGTGATGATTTCTGGAGCGATAGTAAAACGGCTCTTGTTAACAAGGAAACAGAGGCCTTTATTTTTCTGGCCGTGGCTGTATTACGTATATTACTCTCAGCCGCCTCGAAGAATCCATCATCATTCTTTAGCTCACTTCGCCACCTCAGTTCAGACCTAGCTGTATGTAAATCAGCCTTGACCCAGTGCCTCATGGGAACAGTCCAGCCCGAACTGCCAAACGAGGTCTTCCCTGAACTGGAAACAAGCATCCTGGGACCATTTTCTGGGTAACACCCTTCATTAGCCAGGCTCCCTTGAATCCAGTGGCAAAGTGAGCAACGGACCCACGTCTGGGCATACCCTGCCAACCTAGGGCTCCGTCCATCATCTCCTTGTGTTTGCTTTGTTCGCCCCAAGTTGGCAGGGTATGCCCAGACGTGGGTCCCTTGCTCACTTTGCGCCTGGATTCAAGCTAGCCTGGCTCATCAGGGCTGTTAGCCCAAAACCTGTCCCAGGATGATTGTTCCCGGTCCACGCAAGATATGGCTTGGCAGTTCGGGCTGGACTGTTCCCATGTGGCACAGGGTTAAGACTGATTTGCATATAGCTGTATCTGAACTGGGGTGGCAAAGTGGCCTAAAGAACGATGATGGATTCAACCCAGATCTGTGTCAGGGGGTGAGTGTCTTAAAAGTTTCAGCGCTCCGCCCATCAGCTCCTTGTGTTTGCTTTGTTCTTTTAAGAATGACTGATGCCTTGTCAATATGTTCATGCCAGTTCAATTTCTGATTGAAACATACACCCAAGTACACATATGATTGTATGCTCTCAAGAGTCTGCCTATTGATCTTAGGCACCCTCCTTATGGGCGATGGTTTCAGAGCCATGATCTTAGTTTTTGTAATATTGATTTGTTGATCGTTGGCCCCACAGCATTTTTTTAAGCTAGCAAGAAGCCTGTGCATTACTTTTTGGGTTCTTAAAAAAACAAGCATTTACAATGTAACGGTCTCGCCTTTGCAAAAGTTAGAGCTATTGGCATTGTAAATGACAATTTTTGTATTAATGTGTTGGATTTGAAAACAGATAAATAAATGGCATTGTCATTTACAATGCCAATAGTTTAATTCTAGCAAATGCGAGACCTATTGCATAAGCACCCACACACAGAGAGAGCCACACACACACACATGGATCTGGTGGATATGGTGGATCTGGTGGATATGGTGGTGGTGGATATGGTGGTGGTGGATATGGTGGTGGTGGATATGGTGGTGGAGGATGTGGTGGTGGAGGATGTGGCTGTGGTGGATGTGGCTGTGGTGGATGTGGCTGTGGTGGATGTGGCTGTGGTGGATGTGGCTGTGGTGGATGTGGCTGTGGTGGATGTGGCTGTGGTGGATGTGGCTGTGGTGGATGTGGCGGTGGTGGATGTGGTGGTGGTGGATGTAGTCGTGGTGGCGGATGTGGTGGTGGTGGTGGATGTGGTGGTGGTAGATGTGGATGTGGATGTGGTGGTGGTGGTGGATGTGGATGTGGTGGTGGTGGTGGTGGTGGATGTGGTGGTGGGTGTGGTGTGTCTGGTGGTGGTGGATGTGGTGTGATGGTGTGTGTGTGTGTGTGGTGGATGTGGATGTGGTGTGGTGGTGTGTGGTGGTGGTGGTGGATGTGGTGTGGTGGTGGTGGAGGTGGATGTGGTGTGGTGGTGGAAGTGAGGTGGATGTGGTGGATGTGGATGTGGTGGATGTGGCTGTGGTGGATGTGGCTGTGGTGGATGTGGCTGTGGTGGATGTGGCTGTGGTGGATGTGGCTGTGGTGGATGTGGCTGTGGTGGATGTGGCTGTGGTGGATGTGGCTGTGGTGGTGGTGGTGGTGGTGGTGGTGGATGTGGTCGTGGTGGTGGATGTGGTGGTGGTGGTGGATGTGGTGGTGGTGGTGGATGTAGTGGTGGTGGTGGATGTGGTGGTGGTGGTGGATGTGTTGGTGGTGGTGGATGTGGTGGTGGTGGTGGGTGTGGTGTGTCTGGTGGTGGTGGATGTGGTGTGATGGTGTGTGTGTGGTGGATGTGGTGTGGTGGTGTGTGTGTGGTGGATGTGGATGTGGTGTGGTGGTGTGTGTGTGGTGGATGTGGTGTGGTGGTGGAGGTGGGTGTGGTGGTGGAGGTGGATGTGGTGATGGTGGAGGTGGATGTGGTGGATGTGGATGTGGTGGATGTGGATGTGGTGTCGGTGCTGGATGTGGTGGTGGTGGATGTGGGATGTGGATGTGGTGGGTGTGGGATGTGGTGGTGGATGTAATGGGGGTGGTGGATGTGGTGGTGAATGTGGTGGTGGATGAGGGGGTGTATGTGGTGGATGTCATATTAAGAAATACCGAGTCATAAAACGATACACACTCCAGGCTAAGATGGAATCTATCACATAGAAAACAAGAAAAGGCACAAGCTTGAGCTGTTGCTCGGTTTCTTGACTCTGAAGCCTGTTGTCCCTCTAAGGAAGGGAAGCACCATTGAGGGAAAAGCCTTCGCGGTTCGGCTCCATAAATTGTAGCTGCATCTGCTTTCTGCCTTTATATCAGTAATGTTGCACTCAAGGACAGCTGCCAATATTATCTTTGTGCCCCAGTATAGTGTTGGTTGTTGTTTTAAGAATAAACACAAGGAGATGATGGACGGAGCGCTGAAACGTTTCAGACACTCACCGATCTGGGTTGAGCCCGTCATCATTCTTTAGCTCACTTCGCCACCTCAGTTCAGACCAAGCTATATGCAGATCTGTCTTGACCATGTGCCTCACGGGAACAGTCCAGCGCGAACTACCAAGCCAGGTCTTCCCTGAATCGGAAACAAGCATCCTGGGACCGGTTTCTGGGTAGCACCCTTCATAAGCCAGGCTAGCTTGAATCCAGTGGCAAAGTGAGCAAGGGACCTATGTCTGGGTACAACCTGCCAACATAGGGCGAACAAAGCAAACCACATCCACCACATCCACGACCACATACACCACATTCATCACCACATCCACCACCACCTCATCCACCACCATCACATCCATTTAGGTTGAGCATTCGAGACACTTATCATCTTTGCATCTCATCAGTCCCACCTAACACTTTCCTTCTCCCACAAACTTTCTCTTCATTTCTGTTTTCCTCTCCCTTTCTCTCTTTCTTCGCCTTCCCCTCCCCATTAATTGGCTCTTTCTCGCTCACTAGATTTTCTCCTATAGCTCTTCAATCTCTTGTGGAACAGCTCTCATGAATAATATGCTGCATAGCTAAACACTTATAAGGTCCCAAAGGCGAGACCCATTGGCTATGCCAATGTTTGTTTTTGATAAAAGTAGCTATCCTAAACACCCCTTTTATTTTAGACATGGCATTAGCGCTTTTAGGTACAGTTGTGATTTCTCTTTCATTAGAGTATTCTTGATCCAAGTGCTGTTCGAGGACTTAAATTAGGTGGTTCATATCAATGCACATAATATGGAGCTGAGCTACATTTTCCATTATGATATTAGGAGTGACAGTGGCATAAACCGCCACCTCCACTGTGAGCTTTCGGAACTTGTTGTTAAATTCCATCCTATGGTATTTACATGGGTTACAAAGTTTTATGTTTTGTGAAGTAATCAGTCTTAGAGATGATATCATACAAACGAGATCAAGTATTCGGCCTTACTCATTAGATCAGGGGAAATATCTATATAGTTTAGTTGTGGCTGGTCAGTGGCTGCCGTTTTCCTGGTAGTTGACCCTTTCTGTACTTTTGCCACCGTTTCCATTTGGTAAGGCTCTGCCAGGAGGATTTAGCTGTCATTTATTAGCTCTGTCGAGTTGTTGGAAGAATTGCCATGTGTTGCATCACACATAAGGATAATGCTTTCAGGCCTTGTGCATGCTCAGAATCACTTGCGACATGGTCGAACACTTATGTAAATTTTTGGTTCCCTAGATATCATTGGTTACCCTCTCATGGGTACTACTCATTGTTCTTAAAGTTTTATAAACCCTTTTACATCCCTGCTTTGTTTTTGCTTTGCAATTGATCTAGTCTTATTCCACTTGGGTCATTGGTTGTGCAACGTTGGCAAGGGCATTTCGATTCCTAGTGAAAAACATAGGGCACATCTGCTGAGAACCTTTGCCACTGACACTAGGTTCCTTAAAAGTTTACTCAGGCATTATACCTGGTAATCGTGTAGCACAGGTATTCTACTTGATCCAATTTCTCGCTTCCCTATTTCTTTGTTTTTCTGTCTTGTCCTGTGTATCATTGAGAGAGTTATTAGAACGTTTGTTTTAAACTGACTGGCTACATTCCCAGGTGGTGCCTTTTTCCAAATCTTCCCCAATGGGTCATTAGCTGTTGCAGGCGAACTGGATATATTTCCAATAGGTGCCACATTTTATTTAGGCTTATAGACTGCAGTTCCCTCCTTACTTTTTGGTGGAATTTGCGCATTGAGGAAGCATTGTTAGATGATATCTTGTCAATATCTTGTCATATTAGTATCCACCCCATTAGTGGCACCGTGACAGCAGCAACTTCCAGGCTCTTTACTTTTTTCTTCACCTCATTAGCTGTTTTCTGATTGCTGCTATCGATTGATTGCTGCTATAGATTTCAATAACGCCACCCTCCACACTCTGAACATCCTTCTGTCCTGTGGCAGGGGACGACTGTTGATTACGCTGTTATATTCAGCCATGAGGAGTGACTCTGCCCCTCCGGTCTCCCCATCTTGGGCGGCCTGGGAGGCAGACCTGGGGGTTGCCCTGGACCCAGGCCAACGCAAACGAATAGGAACCCTTACTCGTAAGGTGTTGTGCAATGCACGATTCAAGCTGATCCATTTTCATTTTGTGCATCGCACTTACATGACTCCGGTTTCCTTGCACCGCATTGCTGCGGGCAGGACGGATGCCTGCCCTAGGTGTGGTGCGGACAGAGCCGGATTTCTCCATCTAGCCTGGGAGTGCCCGCTGGTCGGGGAATTCTGTAAGGCGGTGGTGGACCACATTCGAATGGTCACGGGCCTCCACATTGCCTTGACCCCGCTTCATTGTTTGCTGGCCTTAGTCCCCAAACCCAAAAAGAAGAACTTGTCTTATAAACTGTTGTAGCTACTCCTGGTGTTGGCAAGGCGACGGGTGGCTATTACCTGGATGGGACAAAGGGCCCCTGTCATGTCACTGTGACTCAGGGATGTTAGGGAGTGGACCCTGGCCGAGGAGAGACACATGCAATGTACACGCAGGGATGGGAGGCTACAGGAGGACTTGCTTGCTTGGCGAATGATGTGCGCTGAGGGGTCGCTCTGCAGTGACTCGGATGCAACCAGTGCTGAATTGTTCACCCCCAGGGAGTCGGGTTCTGGGGGAGAGGATGCTGGGGGCGGGGAGGAAGGGACGGTGTTGGAGTAGTGCCCTGCTGGCTATGCACGATTGTTCCATACTGTGGGTATCTATGATTTGCTCTGCATCCCGGAGATTTGTTCATTGTTATTATTATGATGTCTGCACCTGCTTGGGCCGTAATGGGGCAACGAACTGTGTACAGGTGTATTTTCCTTTCTACCAATGCCAATTCTGGGGGGGGGGGGGGGACTGTGTTGTTGTTATTTTGCCAAAAATAAAGGTTTTAAAAAAAAAAATAACGCCACCCTCAGTAGTCCCTATAGCTGCATTTGCAATGGGGCTACATTTAGTTAGCTTCATGGCTACTCCTACTTTATCACTCTTTTGATGTTTCAGATGAATGTCAATCTACGTTGATACATCAATCATCAGAGGCTCTCTATTAGCCAGGACTTTCATGACTAAGGTCAGCAAGTCTGCAATAGGGTAAGAGCCTAGCATTGAGTTTTTCAACAATAATGGTGGTACCGTCTCACTGTTCTAGACATGCTTTACCACATGAGACTATTATTTGGGAGGTAAATGAAACCCCCAAGATGCTTTTAACATTCTGAAGTTCCTCTATACTATTAATAGTGTCTGTGGATGCGCCTGTAGTTTCATTTATGTGTCCAGTTACATAAAAATCAGTTATCAGCTTTGTTTTATTGTCACATTTTACACTGACTTCCCCACCACTGACTCCACCATTCTTCAGCTTCTGCTTACACTCAAAGCACCGGTAAATTGGGTTAGCATATTAAGCGGTTCACTATAAATCCGCAATGACCTGCGAAGAAGCACAGTGAAAATACAGAGTTGAGAAACAGTTATTCTTTACAAAGTCAGCTATGGACAGGATTTACTAGAGGGCCAACTGTTGATATTGTGGGGCTGCCCGAAGGTGTGCAAAAATTGAAAACACACGTATAATTCACAGCGTTAATTCTTACACACTGCGGGTTCTATATGCAAACTTCGTAAACTTTTTAAAGACAGCAGCGCTGGACACTACAGCACAGACCAAACACTTTCAATTGACATTGTGTTATGGTAATGGAGAGGCTGCATTCCCACAATATCTCGACCTGACCAGGTTTCAATGGCTCATAGCTTCCACAAATGAAGCTCATGTACTCCAGTGTCCTCAGGGATCTCCTGGGCTGGCAAGCAGAGTATAGGTTGCAGAGTTAAGACTGCAACCTACACTGGACCACCTTCACTGGGGTTAGAGTTAGACCTCCACAGCCACCCTTACCTGACCAAAGCACAGCTGCATGCAACAAGGATTCGCTACCCCATGACTTGGCTTTGTGGCAATAGAAGCGAGCAAGGGAACAGTCTGGCGGTGGAGTCGCCATAGCCCAGGGACACAAGCTGATTGCCTTCAGCAGCAGTGGATTGGCCATACACAGCGACAGCAACTGGCGTTTAGGCCCCCCTCTGCCTTGATTTTTGCCCTTGTCCTTCTTTTTAACCACTCCTTTGTTGTATGGTAGTAAGGGGTAGCAATACTCAGTCAAGCCCATGGCTGGCACAGAGTAACTGTCACTGTTGTTGCTGCTGGAGTAGACTCTGTCTATACAGTTAGTATCTGCTGAACGTGCCACTGCAACGGCACCATCTGGACCACTCCGATCGAATTCTGGTTGTTGTGCTCACAGGACAGAGAGAGGGTAGAGGCTAAGGGGGGGGGCGGGGAGGGAGGGATGCCCATGCAGTCCCAGCGATGGTTGTGAAAGTTGCGATGTTCCCACCGTGATCGTCCAGCGCTTCAGGCGGCTTAGGTGGTTTGGCTGGTTGGGCTCTGCTCTCGACTGCTCGATATGTTATTTATATAGCAACTGTACCAATAAACCTATATTCATAATTAACTATCCTGTGCGCATTGATGAGTAGGGGATAATAAATATTTTTAGAGAATTGAGTTTAGCGAAGCTAGGTATGTGTTCATGCTGGCTGGTAGTTTCCTCCCCTACTACATTGACTTTGGAATTTGGAGGTGACATTTGAATTTCACACACATTTTTTTGTGGCATTGCTATGTGCGCTTCCTCCCGGTGTAACTTGGTGGTGCCCGAGATGGTGGTCTTGGTGATGCTCTGGTTGCTGTTCCAGTGCTGCCCCCTCTCTATGGTGGTAGCCGCTATTGGCTTTCCTAATGCTAGGGGCTTTCAAGCGCCATCATCATTGGCATAGCCAGTAGCAGTGACTAGCTGTGTGACAAGTATTCAAAACCGGGTTTTTTATACTTTTGAAATAGCCCCTGCATTTCATTACACGTGTGTTGTTGTCACAGCTGCAAAGGTAGCGATGCAGTGCATGTTGATTTATGAATCACAGCAACCATCTTCAAAGTATAGGCCTTTCCATTGTTTGCTATACTTTTAACAGGGGTGGCCAGGCTTTGGCTAAGCTGGTCGTGTCACGTGCTCAGCTTTGGCAAAAGTATTCTTGTAAGATATGTTTATGCTTTACGGTTTATAGTGATTTTTGTAGTAAATATAAACCAACAAAGCAGCAGAGGAGTACAAGCCGACACTAAAACCTAGTCATCTGAGTCAGATGGTTAATAGAGATTTACGATGCCTATTCATCCTACCCTATCACAAAACACTACGCTGCAAAAGCTTAATCTTAAACTTAGCGTTCCTATTTCATGTGTGCTGTTGTAGTTTGCAGTTAATGATTATCACCACTCCAGGCGATGAAGAGTTTGCGGTAATGTTCATATCCACTCTACCCTTAGAAAGACCATAGAGTCCTCTGACTGGCGGCTCTAATTTCGAGATGGTGCCAGGATACTAACGCCCGAGGCACTTTATTTGGCAACATTTAACTGTTTAGCATAACCCCGGGTGCATCGGTGAGCTAACGAGCAATTTAAATGTTCGAACTTGAATTGTTTCAAGGGAAATTACGAGGAATGATTGATTTTGATATACATTCGCATTAGCTTCAGGGCATAATTAGAACGACATCACTCCTTTAAACCTCCGTAATGATGTCCCCAAGACATTCCCTTTGCTAACCTTTATTTTACAGTTAAAATACAAAGCAGTCCCTGGTTGCATGGTTAAGCAGTAACTACAAGTGAAAAGTGCAGTTCGTTTACTGCTGAATAACCCGATCTAGCACTAATAAGACACGGCTTCGTTATAACGCGAGCCTTCTTATTGCACGTGCCCTTGAGCTGTACCTACGCATGTGTTGTCAGGCATTAAATGAGGATTCTAGTTTTTAAATTACCCCCAAATGCTAATATATTATTCACTTGTTATGAAATGACGGAGTTAATTATTCACTGGGGGACCAATTTTGGTAGAACAAATGAGCAGCCGATTTAAAAGTGATCCTCAGTTGCTTAAATTCACCCTTGGTATATTGCATGTGTAATAGTAAAATGGGCCCTAAAATAGCAGTTTTTTGGGTGTGTTCCAGTAGAAATCACATTCTTAGCGTCATGAAAACGTCAGAAGTGATACAGCTGGATTAGGCACGTTTTACACCATGTGAAAAAACATATCAGGAATGTATTTGCATAAATTCTGCATGTCTGTAGTATAATTTGCTGTGCCAGATGTCTGCACTGCAATACGAATATTCTGAAAACTGCAGTTCTACTGCATTGCAGATTAGATTATGAACCTCCTGCCGCTGCTATTGCAAGACTTGCAAAAGGAGTGGAGTATCCTGAGGAAAGCCAATGACGGCTTCGCGAGGGTCGGATAGATGTTTGGGATGTTGTGCTACAGAGTAGGGAGTTTTAGCCATTCTTCATCTGTCATTCATCTACACTAGTTACAACCTCGAAGATTAATAGTTATTTTCAAGTTGGATTATATCTCGACTATAATCTGTAGCTTCTGTTTATGCTATTTATTAGATCCTCTCGAATGGTGTCTCTAGTTGTTGGTTGCTCTACTATCAACCTGGATGTGTACCATTTATCTAGCGAACCCTCACTTCGTATGTTTATTGTGTGAATGTTTTACTGTATTCTATCACAATCATGTGAAGTGCTCTGACACCTTCGAGTCTATATAAAACTTATATAAATTAAATTTCCTTCTTTGGAAGGGTTTCTATTAGGTGTCACTGCTATTTTCTCATTTATGTGTGGTTTCTAGGCATGTGTTATAATGAAAGATTTTCATGTATTTTGAATTAAAGAAAAACATTTGTTTTTAAAAAGAGAATTGGCAAAGGCAGTTGATCTGGCTTTGGCAAGCTACTTTGATGTTTGTTTTTAAATTATTTTATTGCAAGCATATGCCATAAACACTGAAAAAATACTGCCACCTAAAAGGTGACTGCCGTATGCTTTTAATTATTGGCAGAAAGAAAACGTTCTATTGTCTTTGAATTACTGTAACCTTAAGGCAATACATAGTTCCAAGACGACATAATAAAATACAAAAGAGCTTCCAGAACAGAGCCACATCCAGACAGTATGGGCCTTACCAGTGGTGCCTCAAGGTTTTTATGTATTTTGTGGAGCGCCTGCAGGGCATATGTTATGGGGTTTAGGTTATTAAGAAATATGTTTTCATTGTGGCTTAGGAACCCTTCTTTAGCTGTTTGGGTGAGTGTCTGGATTGCAGCCCGTATCTCGAATAGAGGGCTGCGTTTCAATACTTCATAATGGCCACTGTTATTAAGCTGTTGAAGGGTCTCATTGTTAAATTTCAGTTTGTCTTGGATTACTATCCTCCGCCTTTATCACATAGTTTTATTACTATATTGTCCTTGACTTTTAGTGCCCAAAGGATTTGTATTTTCAAACGTTATGGTACATGGGACAAAATGACAATTGTTCTTGAGGGATTCAAAATCCTTAAAAAACAATTTTTCAAAGGTAATTATTTTTGGAGGCATCAAATGGGAGGGTCGTTGCGAAGTGGATTTGGAACGGAGACCTGTTGTCTTGTATGGCGCTGCTTTCTTTGTCCAGGAAAAAAAGCGCAGTCTAATCTTTCTAAATGATTGCAGGAGTTCAGTATGTAAATATTACATAAGTATATAACAATAAGATCCTGCGTTAGCCGAATAACACTATTAACTTGTTTAAGAAAACCAAAAGATTTTTACTGTGATGTTGAATATATGTATGTGTTTGCACTTCATAGTGAAGGGGAACTTCATTTTTAGGTCGATCCTGGGAAGCGCATGCGCTGCTCTGCGAGGCATGCTGTATTGAGGTTGGGACTTGAAGCTCCGCCCACTCTCTCCCCACATTTTTCATTGGCTTGTATCATTGTCCACTGTAAACTGTGGCTGTTCATTGGTCAATAGGCTTAGTAGTCTCTCCTTAGTACTGCCTTGTCTCATTTTGTAACCTCCCATGGCAACACTCCCTGTTATGAGTGTTGTTACTGGGTGGGCTTTAATTACAGCCACCGAGCACTTTTTTCTCAAATAGCTTTGTTATACCTGCTATTGCAGGCAGGAATCGCGCTCTCCTAATTATTTTTTTCATCCCATTCAGCACTTTTCTTGCTCATTTTCTGCTGTAAATGGACCGCAACACCAGTCTGTTTGTCACATTCTCTTCACCCCGTTAAAATTAATGTGAGGATGCTCTTGCGAAATGGACAATGCCTGACCATTCTCAATCAATACAAATGATTAACGCTGGCGTGCATGCAGTAGGTCCAAGGGAACAATGTGCAAATAACTACATAAAAGCCCAGGGGTCAAAAGTTTCTCGAAAGGAGCCAGGCTCAGGCGTTGCCGAACACCTGGGTGCTTGAGTCACAGTTTTTCTGTATGTTTCTCCACCTCGTTATTTTCCCTTTTCTGACTTTCTCTCTCTTGCTCTGGGGCACATTGTCGATGTGAAATACGGCCCGGCTCTGCAACCACCTGAGCAAATAAAAAACTTATTGAAAGTGTTTGTTGGATTTCTGGTTCCAGAACTGAATTGGCAGGGTTTAGGTAATGAGTCTGTGTGGCGCACACTTTAAAACGAACATCTCCTGATATACTGTGTTAAGCACTGGAAGGTAAGTCCCAGGTTGATCATGTCGGAGAAGGCAATACTGAGGACCTTTGGTAATATGATTTGTTACCAGGCCCTGCAGCCAGGCTGGTGCCCACTGAATAACCAGTCACCTAGGGGCTTTAGTTTGGAATTCTGGAGGCAGGCTCCGGATGTGCATATTGGGCATTGTGGGATATGATACTCCGTACATTGCATTTCGTGAACTGGGCAATATCTTTCCTGCAGCTTGCTTTTCTTAATATTAAGTTCCCTTGCGCGTTTTGTAGTGCACCAGCAGAATACCTGCCATTTGCAAAGACACTGAGTCTGGCTGCAAGCGAAAACAACGCCTCAGCGCAATAGCTTTTCAAAGTCCGAACTATTGGCTTTGCAGCCCAGTGCACGTAAATAAAGACTGGAACGTGATGTTGTGAGTTTGGCATTAGAATACGAAGAGACAAACACGTTGGAAAAAGAAATCAAACATTGGTTTCTAGGTCTCCTTTCTCAGTGGGTGGGGGGTCACCTGTGTTACAAGCATTATTGGAGTGGGGCCGAAGGGGTGTGTGCTTGTATTTACGTGGTCACAGTACGAAGTTAGTCTTATCAGCCATGGACCCCCCTCCCATCAGCGAGTGGTGTGCTCAAGCCTTCTCCCCCCATCTAGCCCAATGCCAATCATGTGGTATAATAAGGATATTCAGAGGCCCCTCTTCACGGTCAGTGGCGGTCGGCAACATTTTGCATTAAGTCACTGACCACCCAGGAACAAACCTGAATTTCATTGATTATTTAAGAGTTGATATTAATTTCAAAGTAGATAATTGTAATACCAGATGCTTCAATAAGCCGGAGACTTAACTCAATTAATTGAACAAAAAAATCTATTCAATATGCTATGTGCAAGCTATGCATATTTACAACAAGGGGTGGTGAGGGACAGAGTCTCTGAATTAAGCAGAAAGCTCTCACCCAGTCAAGAGATCAGGGCTAGATCCAACACCGTTTTTTAGCTCACTGCACCATCCCAGTTTCAGAACCTGGCTGTATGCAAATTAGTCTGTTCCTGTCCCAGTGCATGATGGGAACAGGGCAAACCAAACTCCAAAAGCCAATTCTTACACTGGGAAGGAAACAAGCTCCCGGGGACCGGTTTCTGGCATTACAGCCGTCTTCGGCCCGGTTTGCTTGAATCAGGGATGGGATGGGGCAGTGAGATCAATAACGGTGATGGATCAAGCCCTGATCTTTGGACTGGGTAAGAGTGGTCTGTTTAACTCAGACACTCTGTTCATCACCACCCCCTTTTCTAAATCGTTTTTGGCCACTATAGGTGTGGCAGGGTATACTCAGACATGAGTCCCTTTCTCACTGCTCCATCAGGATTCAAGCAAGCCGGGCCGAAGAAGGCTGAAATGCCAGAAACCGGTCCCCGGTAGCTTGTCTCCTTTCTGGTGAAGAATTGGCTTGGCAGTTTAGTCTGCCCTGTTCCCATGATGCACTGGGCCAGGGACAGACTGATTTGCATATAGCCAGGTTCTGAGCTGGGATGGGGCAGTGAGATAAATAACGGTGATGGATCAAGCCCTGATCTTTGGACTGGGTAAGAGTGGTCTGTTTAACTCAGACACTCTGTTCATCAGCACCCCCTTTTCTAAATCATGTGCAAGCTATGCAACGCTATTTTTGAGAGCAGATTCTAAAAAAAAATCTTAATACCACAAGTGCCCTAAACAGTTTACACTGCTTGAAACTGGTACATAGTAGCACGTTCCTTGGAATAAAAAAAAATTACTTTCAGAACACCATTCAAGATTAAGCTATACTCACCACTGAAGTCTACCGACCTGGCCAGCTGCAGTCTAAATGCCTAAAAAACGTGTCTAAAATTTATTTTTTGAGATTTTCTAGACATCTTGGGTTCAGGCCACCCAAGACTGCAGTTGTGGATCACCCATTTTTAGGTCGAGCGTTAGCGAGCATGCGCTTTCTGCAAAACCTGTTGTCTGTATACGGTGTGTATTCCTGCCTCCTCCTTACCAAAGGTTGACTTCTGCATCAGTCTTCTTTGCTGGTTTCTTATTGGTTAGTGCTCCCAATACATATCTTCCGTTGCATCTCAGGGAGCACTGACCAACTACTGTTTTGCTATGCTGTAAGTATTCATTTGTTCCATTTAGGGACTTCCTCTTATATTTTGTATTGTGCTACCATGGCGCCTACCATGGTGCACGGTTCCGTGCTTTTTATTACCATGGCGCCAGCTTCACGGGCCATTGTAGCATGGCACCGCTTATTTTAATTGTTTTCTGCCTTGTGTTGTGTGTGTTTTTATTTTTTATATTACCATGGCACAGGCGCCACGCTTTATATTTTAGCACAGCGCAAGCTTTAATTGTTTCCTGACTCTGCTCCGTGTGCATGGTGACTGTGCCCTCAACATGTGTTCAAAACAGTGTCCCGTAGATGATTCTGCAACAGACCTTGCAACTCCAGCAAATTCGAGACCTATTGTTTGAAATGTTTTGATAATATGTTAACTTTTTGGATCAGATGCTCTTTGTGATCATAATTTTTATTGTGGGTACATACATACTATAATTTTTTTGAATATGGTATAATAAGTTTTCGCACCTGGATTAAGTGTGTTGTCGTACTGGATTTAGAGTGAGTTCTGGATGAATATGGTGTGAATGTGTAGTGGATAGTGAGCAGATCAGTGTCTGTGGGGAGAAAATTATCTTGTTCTGATTGTTGATCCCTTTCCCCGATGGTGTTGAGCCATCTTTTTTTTTTTTTTGGACCATATTTTTACTTAGGCTTTTTCTTTTTCACTTCCAGATTGTGGGTGCTCTTGCTCCCATCCTGATGATGACCTCACCGTTATAAAGGTCAAAACGCTGTTGACACCAGACTCCTATAGATTCAAATAATAATGAAATAATTGTACAGATAGGAATCATATGTCATATGTCATATGTCTTTTTAATAGTGATATGCATTATGTTTCGTCTAGCACCCTGCACTGCACCTTTCATGTTACTTATAGCATGAGCAACAGATCTCTCATTTTTATGATCAATATATGATCAATATAATGTTTATATTTCCACTCTTTTTTTGGCCTTTTAAGTATATTGGTAAAAGTTAGTAGTTTTGCTGTCTTCATAACACAGCATACTCTTTCACTTTGTTAAAAGATTTATATCCTAGTGAACCAATGTTGCCTTTAAACGCTGTACCCCCCCAGTTCTCTAAAGTAATAGGGTCATCCTTGTTTAAAAAAAAACATATGCAGTGTACCACTTCTGAACATATAACATGCAACTGACTCCACCCTCTTTTGCATGGAAGAAATCTAAAGCAAGCCTATTCTGCAAAACCATTGCTCTTATTGCTGCAAGCTCAGAGTTAATAGCAGTTGAATACGTCAGGTGTTAGTAGCGAGGTAGTAAACTAATGTAGACCGCTTTTTCACCTTTGACGTTCAAAACTACACCTATAGAAGGAATAATAGCACCCAAAAAATCACCTACTACTTGTAATCCTTGTATCCCATAAATCTGCATTCCCTTATCTGTTTCATCTTCATGAAACACCTTAGGAAACACTAAAGCTAAATTAAACTACCAATCCAATTAACAGGACGTTGGAAATGTTTCTATTACTTACTGATAATCACACTACTCCAAGTCCTACTCTCTCTTATCTCCATTATGTAATGGGGCCCCTGTGCCTCGTAGACACACCCCCTACCAATATAAAAAGATTCCGCCCCCTCCTCAACTCCTGTATGTACCAAGCTACCTTAGACCCAGTTGGCCGGGCAACTTGGAGAGAGAGAGGGCAGTAATGGACATAAGCAAGAGTAGGACTTGGAGTAATGTGATCACCGGCAAGTAATAGAAACATTAGCTTCTTGTCCCTCTCGCTTATCTCCATTATCCAAGGAGACATACCAAGCCAAAATAAACAGGCCAACTGTCCAAGCATCAGCCCAGAACACCCAAACAAGATGCCTAATTGAAGGGCAAACAACTGTAAAGTCAGTCCAGCCCCAAGACAGCGGGACAGAATCTCGGAGCCAAACATGTCCCCAAACACAGGAAAGACCAACAGGACAATGAGCCATGGACCCCCCAGCCAGCGAGCTGACAACTGCCAACCAGAAAACAGGGACAATACCTTCAGAGCCAGAGGGCTGAAGCCCCCCCAGACGAAAGAGACGAACAGGGAACACTCGAGAGCTCTCAAAACCAGAGGGAACGCCCCAAGAGGGACACACACCCTGAGGAAATAGATGAACCCCAAAGAACCGGGAGGACAGACCCAGACCGATCATTAGGCTCCATCAAGGGGATCGCAAAGCCCCAAATGCCATCCTGGAGGACCAGCAACACCGAGGCAGTGAAACAGAAAATGGGACCAGGTGCGCACAAGCACACCCAGACCCAAACTACAGCCAATGCTGAGCACAAGAAGACCCGGCAGACCCACCCCACTGAGCGCCTATACAGAAAAGGAGACAAAAGCTGAGAGACCATACTTGCAAGAAGCCACCTTGCCCAATCAGCAAGATGCCAACTTGGAAAATGTCAGAGAGGGCACTAGGAGACCATGTACCACAGTGCAGATGATACCAATGGATCCCATGACTCCGGACCCTCCACCATCAACAGCAGAGGAACCCACACAACAGGCCATTCCAGAGTCACCAGAACAACCGGAGAGCCCCTCACCAAAGCCAAACCAGAAACCCTTGAACAATGCAAACAGAGGGAAGCAACTAGCATGCCCGCAGGTCGATGAAACCACAGGGCATCCTCCCCCCAAATTGAAACCCCCTCCCCTGGAAACAAAATCGGGGAATAGGGTAATGGAGGTGCCAGACAAGCCACAAGGGTAACCCATACTCAGGCAACCACAGAAGGTAGTCTGCAGCCCAGACAGCAGGAACTGGAAAGGCAGAGACAACACACCGAACCCCAGAAACCGCCAAAGACATGGACAAACATAGATGTGCCGGACCTCAACCTGCAAAATGAACGCAGCCGCAAAGACAACCGGGGAAGGAGTATCCGGAAGGATAGCAGATGAATGGAATGAATGTCTCCCAGTATATGAGGAGCAACCAGCCCAACACTGGCTGAAACACCCATAGCCCATCAGCACACCAAAACACCCCTCCTCCAACCCAAACCAGCAGAACCGGGCAGCCCACCATGGGATGGGAGCAGGAAGGCACCCTGTAACATGTGGAAGGAAGATGATAAAAAGGTAGCTCCCAACGGATCACTACACCCACCAGATTGAAAGGGAGGCACCCCTTGAGGAAGAAACACAGCAATTTACCATCCACAGGACATGCACTCACTGGACAATCCTAGCCAGGAGCTCAGCATAAGGGACCAGCAGCATGGAGGATAATCAACCGCCAACCCCACCCGGGCAAAACCACCACAACAGAAGGAAGAAGAACCGGGAACCACACATGGGAAAGCCCCAGGCAGACAAGTGAGAAAAGGCACTGGGAGAGGACCTTCAGGACCACGCTTGCAACCAAGCCACGTCAGACAGCCCGGGAAACCAAACAACCGTTTACTGAGCATACAGGCACCCCCAACAGCGAAGTAATAAAGGAATATGGGACAGCCATAGCTGCCTACCAGCAACAAGAGGAACCCCCATGCCAGGACAGCAAGGATGCCCCCACAGGCTCCAGACAAAGTCCCAATCCCCAAGGACCAAATAAAGCTTCGTCAACAAGACGGCCAAAAAGGAACCTAGCAGATGAAATGGGCAACAGCGCCACCCCAACCACCAGGGTACCGGAGAAGCAGAAGATGGAGACCACCGTCCCATCATGGAACAGAAAGAGGGTAAAGCTCAAACTGAACCATAGAAAGGCACGAAAAACTGCACACCAAGTTCATAACCAGACATGGCGAGAGGTAGAGCACACAATCCACCGGAGACCATCCAGGTGTAAGGAAGCCCCCTACAGGAAAAACCAACTGTGAACCCTGCACCATCAGAGAGGAGCATCCCCCTCAGGCTGTTACTAGCAGCATTTACTGAGATGCCCAGCACGTGGACAAAGCACGCATAAATGTATGTCTGAAAACGTGCAGCTCCACGCTATCGCAGTATGCTCATCCTGCCAGACTGACTGTTGGAGAACTGCCCTAAAGAGCTCCAACAAGCCCAGGCCAAGAATTCCCCAGTAGTCAGGCCAATAGTAGAAGATAACTGCTCACAGCTCATTTAGAATGCCGACTACAGACCCCCAAAGGCCGAACCAACACACTCCAACAAAGGAACAGCACACTCAACGAGCGAAACACCAGGAGTCCAGCCCATAACTCTCAGAGCCAGAGGAACACAAAAGAAATTCGCAGAGAGAGAGCCTCCACCCAAAGAACGGAGAGTAGCCGAATGCATTGCCAACCAGGAACACACCCCAGGCTGGAGAAAAGGCACCGGAGACCTCCGGCTTGAGTAAACACAGCCCCTTGTCAGAAAAACCACTTCACACACCTGAAGAAAATAATGCAGATGTGTTTCAAGGCAGGGCAGGCCAGATGCTTAGGATCAAATTACGCAAAAGCAACACGCCACAGGCGCCCAGCAGCCCGGGGGACACCACCAGAAAAACCGCTCCAGGTGTGGAAATCGAAAATAATTTCTGTTAGCATAGGCTGAAGCCATCTTGTCTGTGGCATCCATTTTGTTAGCTATGTACTTCTTATGTCTTCACTGCTGCTTGCCCTTCTATTCTGCTTGAGTCATCAACTTTACTCCTTCTGTACTGGGCCAAAGCAATGTTTGTGCTGAGCAAAGTCCTGCAGTTGTTGAAATGCACCTGGTTAAAGATGTAACTGTCTACTATTTGTGGCTGCTGTAAGTAGTTCTGTTCCCCCTCCCACTTTGCTGACTAAGTGATTACTCATCTGCTCATGTCTGGCTGTAACTATTTATGTGTATGCTTGTACCTTCTATTTGTAACTACATGCTTACTCTGCAACAAAGTCTGTATATAAGCACCATGGCCTGTGTATTCAATGTACTACCTCCTGGAACACTTGAGGGTGTTGTATGGACGTAGTCCAACTCATGAGTGATTAATACACTTCTTATTTGAATTCCAGCTTCAGTGCCAATCTCTATTTTGTTGGTCTATGGGCCAGTGGACAAGATGAGGGTGAACCCTGAACCGGTGTGCCCATTAAAAGGCACATTTCCACACAGGCCTGCTATCACAGCAGTGCAGACGCTGACTCCGAAATAAGAGGAATACCAACAGACAAGGAGAAAATGGACAGGCCATAGATCAGAATTCAACCCAACAAAAAAAATAGAGCACAGCG
This sequence comes from Lissotriton vulgaris, assembly GCF_964263255.1. NCBI lineage: Eukaryota > Metazoa > Chordata > Amphibia > Caudata > Salamandridae > Lissotriton > Lissotriton vulgaris. Next base: position 436,522,811 of record NC_141694.1, read on the forward strand.
ATACATATTGTGAAAAAGGACGTCCAACCCATAGTGACTGTTTGGCCAACATTAAGGAGCACTTTATCCCCCTCAGGCTGTCACCCTCCGCATAGTCCGTGAGGCCTAGCACCCCCATAAGCATGCATGATTGAATGGTCAAAAAGCCTGCAGCACCTGCCTCGGGATGCCACAGTGACGGTCAGAACACAGCTCTGCAGTTCCTCGAAAAGGCCAGGGATTTTCATAGGTCAAGGATGCCCCCAATCTCAGGAACCTCTGCAACCGCTCCCGCTAGTAATTCAAAGCAACGCACTGACGTGTGCAGACAGGCCCACGAGGACGCTGAGAAGCTTCCGCAGCCCTGGCCACACACAAGGAAGGAATGTGCAGAAACCCATGAATTGTGGGCCAGGCAGCTTGTGAAATGTCACAGACCAAGACGACCCTGCAAGTCCAAAGGCCAGACACAGTAAGGCAATCCCCACCGTAGGGGGTGCTAGACACCCACGCATAGAGGCCACAGACACAAAAGAACAGAGGTCGACAAAGCCCTTCATTAACGAGTCTGCCTAAACCCATGCAATGACAAAGCGAGAGATATGCGCCAGCACCACTGAGTCACAGCCGTGGCCTCTTGCGGGCCCACATTTGACACACTCCATAGTACATCAAGAAAAGCACCGACAACCAGAGTACCCAGACAATGACCCCCAAATGCGCACTCTGGCCTGAGAAGGCACTGCAGCCTTCCAGCTTGTCGTGAACAGAACAATGAAGCTATGTACAAGGCGGCTGCACCGCTTGCAGCAAAACAAACGCACCCCTCACTGGCTGCACCAAACCGAAACATGACGTCTCCAGCCATAAACATTCTCCTGAAAACCACGGATCAACCAAGAAGAGCCCCACCAACAAGCTAAACACACCAGGCACCATGCCCGCTGGAAAAACAGCTGCCCAGCTGTGTAAAACCAACAGAAGCCGATAGCCTGGCAACATCTCCCTGCCAGAGATTGGCACTGCAGCCTTCTGGCACGGAGAAAAAAAACAGCACAGAAGCAGAGAAAAGTCTGTCGCACCGCGAGCAGATGCTGCTTTCCACATGGGTCACATGAGACGTACCACAGCACCCCTTGCTCTGGGTTACATAAAGAATGGAGATGGGCACCCCCTATTCGCGCCCACCAAAGGGGTCCAGCAGCCCGGGAGACGTGAAGACCGTGTAGCCTCCCCTGCTGCACCGTAAGCAAGAACAGAGGCTCCGCAGTGCAACAAGTGCACACCCGGTGCACGAGAAAACAGTACCCGGTCCGCAGGCTCCGTAGTGTAGAGCCTTCAATCATCCACTGCTGACCAGCTGAGTACCGCTGCCACAGAGCCATACACACACCCCAGCCGGAGAAAGGCACAGCAAACCTCTGGCTGGTGGAACCCAGCCCTGGCAACAGGCCACACCCACCCTGACCGGAGGAAGGCACCGGTGACCTCCAGCCTGGTGAAAATTTGTGGGTAAACAAACTAAGGGATCACAGAACCCTCTCTGCATCAGGAACCACCACGCCTCACCACAAGACGAAAAGGAAGCCGCTGAGACCAACTAAAGAAACAAATCCACGACTGAGCGGCCGCGCCACACTCAACCCACTGTGTCTACATATACAAAGGAACAGGAGTTGTGGAGAGGGGCAGAGCTTTTTTATATTGGTAGGGTGTGTGTCTGCAAGGCACAAGGGCCTTATTGCGTAATGGAGATAAGCAAGAGGGACGAGGAAGTAATAAGCATTATCCAGTATTTGGGTGTCTTTCATAGATTCACATGCCTGAATCATTCCCCGTCGCCGAGACGGGAGCCTCCGGTACATAAAAAAGTAATGTCCTAAGGACATACATAGAGAATATAGGCCGAAGGGCCTCCCCTTTGGGGCCTTTCCACGTCCTTATGTAAAAAGGACCGAACTCTCATCGTTAGCCAATCAGCTCCGACCTCCCTCTAGAACCTTCCCGGGAGGAGCCTCAGTCCCTCAGATTTTCTACCGCACGTTGTGCTAGGGAGTCTCCAACCTGAGCTCTTCAGGTTTTTCTTGCTTCGAAGTCTCAAACTTCGCTGGAAGTACACTTTGTACAAACAAAATACATATCCTATCTTCGACTACTGTCTCCCATGTCGGAATCCAATAAGAAGGCTTCATCCATGGCGGACTCGCAAAAGAAAGCCCTTCTCAGGGCCTGTTCCTCCTGCGGCAAGCAGCGGATTCAAGCGGAGGACAAGCACGATCTGTGCTTATATTGCCTGTACCCTGACCACGTCTCTGACAAGTGTAGGGTGTGTAGAGCCTTCCCAAAGAAGACTGTTAAGGAAAGAGAGGCTCGCCTTCTCGAATGGCTCGACAGGCTTAAGGTCCGAGACACTCTGGAATCTTCCGAGGGTAGTGTCTCCGTGACCTCCAAAGTCTCCAAGAAGAGACCCAGGGTGCAGTCCCCTGGAGAGACAGACACTCCTCCTAAGAAGGCGCACAGGAAACCTTCGGAGGCACGTTCCACCACCTCCTCCGTGTCTGTTAAGGACGGCCAGAGGTTCAAGAAACCCGCTCCATCTACTAAGCGGACCACCTCGGTCTCGACCACTGTGTCGACCACTACGGCCTCATCGCCCTCCGCGACGGCCACAACGACCACCACTGCGTCCTCAGGCGCACCGGTCTCCTCGACCATTCCTCCGAAGCCTTCGTCCAAGACTAATACCGGACCATCGCCACTATCTGCGTCATCGTCACCTAAGAGGTCCAAATCTAAAGGTACGCCTTCGCCGAAGACATCTCATACCGAAGGATCGTCACCTAAACGGTCGAGGTCAAGTTCAAAGGGTCCGCCTTCACCCAAGAAATCTCAAGTCGAAGGCTCTACCACCAGTAAGTCGGCGATTCACTTATCCCCGCAGAATTTGATGCCATCGACACTAACGGAGGCGTTCAAGTCACCAACACACACGGCGGGCGCGCCATCTTCACGCACGTCGTCGGAAGAGACCCCGGCGCCATCTTGGAAAGAATCTAGATTGGTCGAAGTCTCCATTCACTCGATTCCAACTTCCTCGGTTCCCCCAACGGTAGAGTTGGCACCCGAGCAAGAGCAGGTGACACTGCAGAGTGAGGAGTCCGACGAGGAAAACCAGGACGTTCACGAGGACCAGGACGAAGTTATGTATCAGGAACGCTCCTTAAACGTCAACACGGAGAACACCCCGATGATCTGTTTGCCCCTGTCTCTGGTCAACGATTTGCGCTCCCTGGTGCAGGACTATAAACAACGGTTCCCGGATGCCGACAGCGGAACCCAGGTGCCGATCACCCAAGCGCAACCGTCGGCCTCGCGCCCTTCCGCTCTCCAGGCCCGTCCTCGGAACCAACCCCAGCCTCGCACTCGGCCCCAGCCTCAGGTGGAGGACTCCTCGGAAGGCGAGGAGGAGGAGACGGACTTGGAGGAAGGCGAAGTGCAAGACGTTGACTCGGACCACAGAGACGACGATGCCGATGCTGCGTCATCACACCATTCGTCTACCCCGGCATCCCCGCGACCGCGCCAATCTGAGACGGCGGACGTTGGGGGTTTCCACAAACTGGTGGACAGGGCAGCAAAGAGGTTTCACATGGCGGTGGAATCCACGGAAACGGAATGCTTCCTCCATGATTTCAAGGAGCACAGCCAGAAATTGGCCAAGTCTATTCCACTTATAGACTTTCTGTGGGAACAGGGCAAGAAGCTGATGCTTACGCCTGCCTCGGTGCCTGCGGTGGTTCCGCGCCTAGACAAAAAATATAAGGCCCCGATCACCGCGCCAGCCTGCCTGACCGGCCACCCCAAACCGGACTCGGTTGTGACTCAGGCGGCCCAAAAGCAATCCCGCAACCCCTCCTCGCCGCTGTCCGCACCCCCAGACAAGGAAGGAAGGAAACTGGACACCATAGGCAAACGGTTCTCTACCACGTCCGCCATGACCATCAAAGTGGCGAATTCCATCGCCCTACTTGGGCGCTACAACCGCCAGCTATGGGAAGACATAGCCCCCTATCTGCAAGGCCTGCCATCCACGGTCCAGGACGAAGTGAAAGCTCTCCTAGCGGAAGGACAAAACTCCGCGGCGGAAATCATCGACTGCGCCATCGACGCAGCCATGACGGGATTCCGCCAGTTGGCCGGGGCTGCCGTGCTCCGCCGCCAAGGCTGGCTCAAAGCAACGTCCTTTCGACAAGAGGTCCAATCTAAGGTGCTGGACATGCCGTTCGATGGTCAATTTCTCTTTGGGGAGAAGATAGACGAAGCACTCCAGGCTATCAAGAAAGATACCGATACGGCAAGGGCTCTGGGCTCCCTCCAGTCCCGGAACCAGTCCTTTCGGGGGGGCCGCTCCAGAGGTCAGTACTCCTACAGAGGTTCCTACCAAAATCGGTCGTCCTACTCCTACGGCAACAGGAACCAGCCCCAGCACAAACAACAGACCCGACAGTCGTCCTATGGGAGGTCGTCCTTCAGAGGCAAATCCGCCAAGAAGGGCACTGGCGGCCGCCAGTGACCATTTGCTCCAGCCAGTCCCACCACCATCTCAATCCTTTCGAATTGGGGGAAAACTGACCCACTTCCTCCAAAATTGGCGAAAAATCACTACGGATCGGTGGGTACTGCAAATAATTCAATTTGGACATTCCCTCGAAATGGTCAACACCCCTCCCAACACTCCCCTGCTGAAGCGTGCTCACAAACGCCTGCACCTCCTTCTCAAGGAAGTATCCGCCATGTTGGTCAAAGGAGCCATCGAAAGAGTCCCAGAGTCCCAGAAGGGGAAGGGTTTTTATTCCCACTTCTTCCTAGTCCAACAGAAAGGGGACAAATGGAGGCCGATCTTAGACCTCCGGGCGCTCAACGCCTTCCTGCGGAGTCAATCCTTCCGGATGGTCACAATCCAGGAGATCCTGGGGGCGCTGGAAAGAGGAGACTCGATGGTCTCCCTGGACTTACAGGACGCCTACTACCATATCCCCATCCTCATACGGCACAGGAGGTACCTACGGTTCGAAATAGCAGGCAGACATTACCAGTTCAAGGTCTTGCCATTCGGCCTCAAATCTGCACCACGTATCTTCACGAAGTGCTTGGCGCCGGTGGCAGCCTTCCTGCGACAAAGGGGTCACCAGGTATTCCCCTACCTGGACGACTGGCTGGTGAAGGCGCCTTCCCCGGAGGGCGCGACTGCTTCCTCCAACGCCTGCAGCGCTCTTTTTCAACAGCTGGGTCTGACGATCAACCTCAAAAAATCCTGCACTACTCCATCAACGAGGATCACCTTCCTGGGGGCTACCTTGGACACGAAGCGCGCAAAGGCTTTCCCCTCGGAGGACAGGACCAACAAAATACTGTCTCTGGCCGCGGCTGTGGCCAAGAAGTCTCGCATCAAAGTCCGGACATTCACCTCCTTGCTAGGGATGATGTCCTCCTGCATTCTCCTCATACCACACTGCAGGCTCCGCATGCGTCCCCTGCAGGAGGCGCTGGCGAGACAATGGAAACAGAGTTCCGGCTCCTTCGAGGACATTATCACAATCACACCGGCCATCACAAAGGCCCTTCTGTGGTGGAGAAACCGGACACACCTGACGGCCGGCTTGCAGTTCCTCCTGCCGCCGGCACCTCTGGTCATCACGACAGATGCCTCACTGGAAGGCTGGGGCGCGGTTCTGTTGGACCTTCGAGTCAGCGGCAAATGGGACGCCCAAGAGAAACAACTACACATCAACCTCTTGGAACTGAGGGCAGTGTATCTGGCTCTGCAGGCATTCCTGCCACGTATCGGAACTTCCCCGGTGCTCGTCAAAACGGACAACACCACGACGATGCACTACCTGAACAAACAGGGGGGAACGCGATCTCTCTCTCTCTCAAGAGAATCGCAAAAAATCTGGAACTGGTTGGTGGCACACGGGCTCTCCCTCAAAGCGGAGTACGTTCCCGGGAAGGACAACACTATCGCGGACGCCCTCAGCAGACAGACCTCTCTCTCCCACGAATGGGAGCTGAACGGCGACACGGTGGCCCACGTCTTCTCGCAATGGGGGACCCCGAAGATCGATCTCTTCGCGACGGCAGGGAACGCCAAATGCCCAAGCTACGCAAGCTGGCATCCCCAACGGGGGTCGCTGGGAAATGCTTTTTCCATCGGCTGGTTCAGCGTGTTTGCGTACGCTTTTCCTCCGTTCCCGATGATACCGAGGCTCCTCCGGAAGATGAAGACGGAGCCGTGCACCCTGATCCTGATTGCTCCGTACTGGCCGAGACAACACTGGTTCTCGGACCTGCTTCGCCTTTCCATCAAGCCCCCGATTCACCTGCGACAACACCCGAACCTCTTAACGATGTCCGGAGGCAAGGTACACCACCCGAACCTCCGTTCGCTCAAATTATCGGCCTGGCTCCTGAGCACCGAGAGTTCGGAGACCTAGAGATCCCGCAGGACTGCAGAGCCGTACTAGCCAAAGCGAGGGCGGGCAGCACGAACAAGACCTACTCGCTGAAGTGGAAGAGGTTCTGCTTGTGGTGTTCGGAACAAGGCTTACACCCTCTCCGGGTCACCCCAGTACAGCTGCTACCATACCTCCTCCACCTGGCTCAATCGGGGCTGGCTCACGCCTCCATTAAGGTTCATCTGGCTGCGATTTCTAGATTCACCAGGACCTCATCTGGACCTTCCCTATGGTCCAGTCGACTGATAAAGCAATTTCTGAAAGGGCTCTACAGATCCTTTCCGAGGCCTCGGAAAGTCCCTCCGACCTGGCAATTGAACTTGGTACTCAACCAACTAATGAAACACCCTTTCGAGCCCATACACCGGGCCACTCTCAAACATCTCTCATGGAAGACGGCACTCCTGCTCGCCCTGACGTCGGCCAGACGAGTCAGCGAACTTCAAGCGCTGTCTATTCAGGAACCGTATCTCCAATTCAGGCACGACCGAGTGGTACTCAGGCCCAACCCTAAATTCATTCCTAAAGTGCCGTCAGACTTTCATCTGAACGAACCAATTGTACTCAAGTCATTTTTTGCGAACCCTTCCACAGCGGCAGAAAGGGCGCTGCATTCCTTGGACCTTAAAAGGTGTCTCAAATTCTACTTGGACAGGACCAAAGAGGTCAGGAAGTCTTCTCAACTCTTTGTAGCCTACAGCAACCCGCGCAGGGGTTTGCCCTTGACAAAACAGAGCATCTCCCGCTGGATTTCTTCAGCGATTGCTTTCTGCCATGATCAGGCCGGACGGCCTTTGACGGACCGAGTGGCTGCCCACTCTACCAGAGCGATGTCAACGTCAGCGGCGCTCTTCGCTGGAGTGACGATCCTGGACATCTGCCGAGCGGCGACCTGGAAGTCCCCGCACACCTTTTCCAGGCACTACTGCCTGGACATCGAACTGCAGAAGGACGCTGCAGTGGGACAAGCGGTGCTGCGCCATCTCTTCCAATAAGGTGAGCCTTACCTCGTCCCGCCATCCAGGTATGCACATTCTTCATGGGTTTTTTCTGCTATATGCATGACTGTATATTGCCATGTTTTTCTCACGTTGTCTGTAATTTATGCAGGCCTGCGGGTTGTGAGAATGTGCTTTACCACTATGCATGTATAACTGCTGGCTACTCTGATTCAGGCATGTGAATCTATGAAAGACACCCAAATACTGGATAAGAAATGCGTTACTTACCTGTAACAGCAGTTATCCAGTATTGGTGTCTTTCATAGATTCACATGCAACCCTCCCGCCTCCCCGGTAAGGACTCACGTACCTCTATGTCTACATTGCGACACCCTATCTGGGTGCGTACGAAAATCTGAGGGACTGAGGCTCCTCCCGGGAAGGTTCTAGAGGGAGGTCGGAGCTGATTGGCTAACGATGAGAGTTCGGTCCTTTTTACATAAGGACGTGGAAAGGCCCCAAAGGGGAGGCCCTTCGGCCTATATTCTCTATGTATGTCCTTAGGACATTACTTTTTTATGTACCGGAGGCTCCCGTCTCGGCGACGGGGAATGATTCAGGCATGTGAATCTATGAAAGACACCAATACTGGATAACTGCTGTTACAGGTAAGTAACGCATTTCTTCCTTCTGCATACTTAATAAACTCCTATAATAATAGCCCCTTTCCCATCAAAAGCTCAACTCTCTTCGGCTTATATTTATGCACAATCACTCCATCCTGCAAATTCTGGATTTGAACTTCATCTTTCTCTCTCACAATACAAATGTTTGTTTATTCTTCCAGTTCAAACTCCATTTTGGATGTACACCTACATTCTTATTAGCCACTTGCTTCTTTTTCTAACCTTTTTTTTCTCCATTCCTTTTTCTTTAAACTTTTTTCTCCTCTTATTTAATTCTTCTATAAAATCCTTCTTATCCTTGCTCAATTTACATGAAGCATGGGAACTGGATGCGTTAGTAGGTTTGTGCGATTGGTTTTCATGTAAGGCAACATTCGAACCACAGACTGCTCCTTTTCGACAGTTTGAACCCCTAATCATTGGTAAATTATCTATAGCCAGATCATAGTTTGAAAAATAATTCTCAAAGTGCACATGACAATAGAAGAAAATCATTAATATGGGCAGGTCACAGCATAGGTCAATGACAAATGATGAGTCACACGAGAAGCTGTTAAGGCGGGTAAATTGGTTCACATATAGAATCCCTTTGCATTTGAGTACTCAATAGCTGAAAGAACACTTTCTCAAAACACAATTTCCTCAGACCCATCTCTATACGATATCTTCAAGTTAAATCTTTGTTGCTCTTCTACATTTGCTAAATTAGGATTAGGTAAAAACATGCTTAACAAAAGAATTAAGACCCACTAACAGGCCAATCATTAATTTAACTAATACAATTGACATTATTATTAGCATCATTCTACATCTTTTTGGTGTTAGACACCATGGTTCCTCTCAAATCCGATCCAGAGACAAAAGCATAATGCTAATCTTTGGGTTCTACTCTGCAAATTCAGCAAAATGATCATTTCAGTTAACTTCAGAATCAGAACCTAAGCATACAGTCGGTTTTCTATAAAAAGGACAACCCTACTGTTTACTAGAACCTGGGCCCAAATAATTTCACACAATATTCAGAATGTAAAGCATACATTCGATGTATGTCACTTAAATTCAAACAGTCAAAAATAATTTGTCACATGCTCTTACTGATATTGCATAATTTCCATATATTCTGAGAGGTGTTACTCGGGTTGCTTTGGCGTGCCCCTTTAGGTTTTTTTTTTCAAGTGTTGATGTTGCCCCTTCATCGCCTAGAATTTTACCGCCTACTAGGACTCTGCCACTAGAGACTCAAAGGAGGAAACCTGATGACTGTTTCCATCCCACTTGTGTAAAGAAAATGTTGTGGTTTTATTGGTAAATAATTAACCCATTTGGTCCATAATATTTTAGCACTCGTTTTGTTCTTTGCCTATTTAAGTATGGTACACACTACATGCCCCTACCAAACATTAACGGACTCTCCCTTATGCAATTAGGATTTGAGGACCTAGGTCTTAGTTAATATGCATACATTCAGCTGAAGTAGAATATTAAATATATTCCCATCTGTTGTTTTTCTTGTCACAACGCTTGTCTAGCCTTGAAGGCCCCTCACTGACCAATTTCACAGAGTCCATGTTAACTTTCTCTCCAACAGATCTGATTAGTCGGTTCTACCACACACCCTAAAGCCGACAAACAGATATCCTCAGAATGGTAAAAACCATGACCTGTGCCTGCTGCTTGACCACCTCAGATTAAAGTCACCAGACTCCTCTGGGTTTCCCCGGCTCAAGCACTCTACAGGGTCTGCAGGATGGTCGCTTCAGATTCCACACGCTGGCCTAGCCCCAGCACACCGTCACGTTGACACGCCTTTGATATTTTTGATATTTATGGAAATTTGTAAAGCGTGGCTATCGCTCCGGAAGGAGCATCTTGGCGCTGAGCGTGCAGAGGGTAGAAACGTGGTGATAAGAAGGATCATATGGCTGCTAGGACGAAGGTATCAGATTGCTGGAACACCCAGGTTTTCAGAAGTTTCCTGAAATGGGACTCAGTTTCAACTAGCCTGAGATTAACAGGAAGGCTGTTCCAGGCTCTGGCAGCTAGGAAGGAGAAGGTTTCCCCCCCCCTGGTTTTTAGCTTGAATCTTGGAATTATGACAAGATTAGTTCCTGAAGATCTTAAGCAGCGTGTAGGGTTGTAATACGTGAAACGCTTGGTGAAGTAGAGGGGGCCTGTTTTCCTAGTGGCTTTGAATATAGTGAGCAGAAGTTTAAACAAAATTCTTTTGTGGAGTGGTAGCCAATGAAGGGCGTTAAGGGCTGCTGAGGCAGAGGACCTTCTGGGGAGTTTAAGCACGAGTCTGGCCGCGGCGTGTTGGCGCTTTGGAGTTTCCTTAGGGTAGACTTCTTTACTCCTGCCATTAGTCCATTGCAATAATCAAGTCGGGAGAGAATTAAAGCAACCGCGACTGATTTTCTGGCTGCAATGGGGAGGAAGTCAAAGAATTTCTTCAGTGATCTAATGAGACTAAAACAGCACCCGGCAGTGATACGGACATGGTCATCGAAGGAAAGGGATGTGTCAAATTGAATGCCAAGGTTACGTGCAGAGGAGACAGCGCTGGGGGGGGGGGGCTTCTGAATTTTTAGGCCACCAGTCTTTTGGGCAGAAGGACAAGTCTTTCCCTAGAGGTATTATTTCAGTCTTAGCACTGTTGCATCTGAGATGATTTTTGTTCAGCCATAGAAAGACCTCAGAGAGACAATTCTGGAATCTAAGTTCGGCATCAGTACATTTTTTATCAATGGTGACGACCAGCTGAGTGTCGTCAGCGTACGATGTAACGAGGATTCCGTGAGATTCAATCACTGCAAGGAGGGGGGCCATATAAATGTTGAAAAAGAGAGGACTAAGTATGGACCCCTGGGGGACTCCTGATGTGATAGATCTTTCGCTGGATAGGTAAGGGCCTAATGATATCGTTTGAGATCTGTTGGATAAGAACAAAACTATCCATGCCAACACAGTGTCTGCCACACCGATCTCGCGCATTCTGTTAATAAGAATGGCGTGCGAGATGGTGTCGAATGCAGCTGTTAGGTCAAGCAGGATGAGTACAACCTGTCTACCCTCATCCTGCAAGAACTTAATGGAGTCCGATAATTCTATCAGGGCAGTCTCGGTGGAGTGGCCGGGGCGGAAACCTGATTGTTGTGGGTGCAGAATATGATTGTTCTCTACAAAGGTTTTTAGCTCCCCGTACACTAATTGCTCGGTGATTTTACCTAGGGCGGGTAATAACGAGATTGGGCGCATATTAGTGAGATCAGTGGGGGATTTGTTCTGCTTCTTCATTAGGGGCTTTACAATGGCCTTTTTCCAATCATCGGGTACAATACCTGAGCCGAGAGATTCGTTAATGATGGCATTAATTGTGGGGTTTACAGCTTCGATGAGATGGTGAAGAATGCTAGGGGGGCATGAGTCCGTGGGAGCTCCCGATTTACAGGCAAGGATTGCCTTCTGAGCTTGTTGAAGGGAGACTTATGAAAAACTACCCAAGGTGAATGGATTTGTAACGGCTTCATGGGTAGTGATTATAGGTTGGGGGAAATCCTTCTGGATGTTGGCAATTTTATCTATGAAAAAGTCAGCAGTTTGATTGCATAAGATTTGGGAAGGGGGAATTTCGGGTACGAGGGCTTTAGGATGGGTAAAGGACTTAACTATGGAAAAGACGGTTTGCTGTTTTCGTTGGGCATCATCTATGGCTTTGGTGAAGTATTCCTTTTTGGCGGCCTTGATGCTAGAGAGGTATGATTTCCTCTGCTGTATGTAAAGTAGTCTTGAGGCTTCATCATAGGTTTTTCTCCATTTCCTTTCTTGAATTCTGCAAAGGAGATGGATTTCAGTGAGGGACTGGGTGTACCAGGGAGCATTGGGCTTTCTTTGAAGGCGGTCTGGATGATGGGCGTTTGGACCGGAGTTGTCAGAGACAATTTGGTCAATCCAGATGTGGAAATTGCGGGAGTCGGACGTTACATCTCCGACTAATGTGGGGGTCGGGGCCAGGGGCTGAGGGTCTGACTTGATACGTTCAGCCACTTTCTTCCAATTGGTGGAGAAAGAAGGGAGGGAGTGTTTGGCGCTAGAAGACGTGGAGGGTTTTTCCTTTATGTCAAAAGGGATGAAATAGTGGTCGGTCCAAATTTGAGGGATCGGGGGGGACGTAATTAAAGTTGTCAAGTTAGAGCAGATACCGTCTAGTGTATGGCCAGCCTGATGAGTCGAGGTAGTAACGAGTTGGGAGAGACCAAAGATGCTTAGCGACTGTTGAAAGCTAATATTATGGGGGTCCGTGCAGGATTCCAGATAGAGATTCATGTCGCCTAGAAGAGTAAAAGTGGGATAGTGAGTCATAAATGACCCAAGAGCCTCATCAAGGGAGTCCAGGAAAGGGGTGGCATTACCCGGAGGGCGGTAGATAAGTCCCCCTGAAAAGGAGGTGGAGGCATTAATTTTGATCGAAAAACCCATGCCCTCACTGTCCTTAAGATGACCTAGATCAAAAGTATGGCACGTGAAAGATTTCTTAATAACTAAAGCGACCCCCCCTCCTCTCCCGATGGATCTATCCCGCCTGAAAATGGTAAAGTCTGGGGGGAGGGCAGTTGCTAGGTCTGGGTTAGATGAATCATTGAGCCAGGTTTCGGTTATAAAAAGAGCATCCAAGCCATGGTATAAAATTAGGTCATGAATGTCTTGACCATGGCACGCTAGGGACCTGGCATTAATAAGTCCTCCCTTAAAGGTTTTGGGCTTATTCTTTGATGTGGGCAATGATTTGGGTACTCCAGGGGTGGTGTCCGAGGACGTCCACTTACAGTGTCGGCATGAGAATGGGCCCCACAAGAGGTCAGTAGGGGCACAGCCCTTACATTGGTGAACTCCCGCTACGCCTTGCAGTGCACGCAGCTCATCAAAGTCATACCTGATGGTAGGAGGAGAATAGGCAGCGTGCCCTGCGCTCGGCGCGGTCTTAGCGCGGACGGGCGCAGACGGGCTTGGCTTAGGCGCGGCTTCGGCGCGTATCCGGCGCGCCCGCTGCGCCAGCCCGCTGCGCCGTCTGGCCGCTTTGCACATTAAGTAGGGCAATAAGAGGGTGGGAGGACGGCGCGACTAGAGCGCTCTCCCCGCCTGCCTCACTCAAGATGGCGCCCACCGCCGCCGAGTGTCGGCTGAGAAGCGGCTGGGCGGATTGAAGGAGAATGGGAGGTGTTCAGGTGTCAGAATGCCTAAAATATCAATTCCCCTTATATTAAAAGCCCCCAAAGATGAACATCACGCGATTTCTGAAATGGTTAAAATGACGCTCCAAGTGCAGCAATCACAATGCTAAAATTAGGTTTCAAAATATCACGTTCGTTAAAAACATCAGCAGCTCGCAGCCCCAGTTCCCCTCACCAGGGAGAGCTTCTGAAGGGTGGCAACACGTGCAATAAGACATTTTGTAGCCTTCTTAATGCTTCCAGTAACTCTCCTATAAAGGAAAGGTTTACATTCTCATTACAATGTAGCCACAGAATTACTACTGCTGCCCCAAGGGATTGAGTCCAGAGGCTTGCACGTTCAAAACCAGGAGCACAAAAATCCAGTAGTTTCTCAATTCTCCTCTTTCTTCTATTGGCTGCTACACTACGGTAACAGGGAGCTCTTACCATTACTCAGTGGGTCTTGTCAGGGCACAAGTCCTAAAAAAAAGAAGTGGGGGGACTAACCTAGTTAATCAGTATGAAAGTGGACTCGCAGCGTGTGACATCACAGCGCATGACATCACAGGAACTGGCATCACAAGAAGTGATATCAGATCTTAAGCCCTCACATATGTTTAGCAGGTCAATCATGATTACATTTGAGCACATTTCGAGTATACTTGCAAACCCTCCTGTTTTAGGCAGAAGATTCACACTTTTGTACGCTACATATAAAACAAGATTACCTTTTGTCAGCATTAAGCTTTCTATAGCCATAGTGCTTTAAAAGAAATAGTGATATTTAAATTATTACAACGCCTCCAGAAGGGTAATAAGTGTATATAAATGAAATTTATTTTGTGCAAATACTTGGAAAGATCAATCATCTGACTTTCTAACAGTGCATGTATATCTCCTAAACAACGCCTGAACAAAGTGAAAAGCTGCCTCTCCGGAGTATGTGTGAAGTGCTAGCCAGGTGCGATCCTTTGTTTACCCTCTGCTGCATTTGCATCAGGTGTGAGGCTCCTGACTGCTGCCAGCCATGAAACTCCAGCAAAAAGGGGCCTGATGACCCCTGAGACTCGGCCTTTGTTATGGCAGAGTATCCCAGCAGGAGTCAGAAATAGGAGAGCCCTGTCCCCGCCTAACGTTGCTGTGATCAAAAGCAGACAACAACATGCAGGCGCTGCTGAATGTGTCCAGGTGTTTGTAAATTGCACCGGGACAAATTCAGCATCCTTTTTGAGTGGGGCCCAACTTCTTGGGAGGCTGGACGGCGTACACCCTGTGAAAGAAGTGGGAGACGCGGGGGGCGTGGCTTGCACAGCAGCGGGGATGGCTGCCTGAACGCGTCGCTCAGCAGAAAGGGGAGAGTTTAAGTCTGCTTTCGGGAGAAAAAGCGCCATATCGGCACAAAAACCATCGGGCATCGCTCCAGCTAACCAAGCTGCCCATGAGGACACCATGAACCCTGGCTGAGAGACTCAAGATAGCAGTTAGCGAGCTGTTTTTCGCAAACCTGGGACCCGAGGCATAGAGCCCAAGATGGCGGCGAGACACGAGGGGTGAACCGAGGTGAGCCGTACCCTCCCTGTGGCGGCGCTGCTTACCGCTGCTCGTCGCACACACAACGATCCTCGCAAAATTGGGGTGAGGTGTGCTCCGGTGCCTCAGAAGGTGGATGCCCATCATTAATAACGCTGGACTCTATGCCTCCGTTCCACGCTGCCTCACTACAAAATGGCAGACCTTTGCGGACATTCCTAATGCTGTCTCACTCCACTTGTCCCACCGCCTGTGATACGATCAACGGTTGCCCACGCTGACCTTCCTCTGCTTAAGGTGTCATTCCTGCCCCTCTCGCACCATAGCTAATTCTAGGATAATCAGCAAGACCTGAAAATTCCCCGTGACTAACAATCCCAAAATGGCGGCTTGAGTCTTGCAGCGGCCCATATCTGATTCTCTTGCTGAACTTCCGGAACACACATCCTGCGGTCAGAACAGCTCAGCGCCTCAAATCTCGACCTGGTTGGCCCGCCCAGTACCCCTGGTTTAAGCCGTCTGTATATCGACTTCCAGCGTGACCAAGACTCATTCTTTGCTGGTGCTCCTCTGTGCACTTCCAAAATGGCGGCAAACAGCGGTGCTTTTCGTGACCTGCCTGTTGTTGATCCCCAGTGCCGGAAACATCCTCACTGAGGACCCCCTCCACCAGTGTGCCCACTCACAATCCTTTTCTCAGCCCATAACCAAGCCTCTGCTGCACAGGAATGAGTCACTTCAAGGCTGTTTCCGAATACCAGCAAGGCGTGCAAACTGGAAGCAAGCTGAGCGTACCCCCCTGGGGCTCAACACCCAGGTCACCGATCGGATTTCACAATGGAACAATCTGAAGGCAAACATATCTATTTCTAATCGGCAAGGTAATTCAATATTCGTTCCTTATCCATGAGTCAGCGCCCACAGTGCCCTCCAACCTTTAAGACAAACCTGCCATGTCTGTTCTCGGTTACTCGATAAACACTGGGCACTAACCTTATAGTTGTTGATCTCATCCCAGCTTCCTACGCTGTTCAATTTCAATAAGGTCAACCACTCTGCACGACTTCTCATCCCATTCCACCATGGCGGACAGGGAGAGCAGGACAAACAACAAAAAAACGCTCGGCCGGAACCCTTTCCGTCAGAGTCCCCGATAAAGGCCAAATCGGACCTAACGAGAACTATGGACATGATTTTGAAAAAGCTTGCGGAGGTCCATGACCTAGCTAAGTCGACCAAAAGTAACACAGACACCATGCAGCTTGAACTAACAGCGATCTGTGCAGACATGAGCTCCATGAACAAGTGCATCAGCGATGCGGAACAGCGCATAAGTGATGTGGAAGATTAAACATCCCAATCTGCCAAGTCCATAAAATGTCTCCAAACAACTACTAGTGCCCTTCTAAAACAAAATGCCAAATTGGAGGACCGCAACAGGAGAGGGAACATACGCATCTTTGGCGTTCCAGAGAACTCGGAGAAGGATGCGGGCTCATGTGTTGCCTTTCTCGAAGCGTGGATTCCAATGATCACAGGGATCACCTTCCAACATGGTCTAGAGCTGGATAGAGCTCACAGAATCCCTACGTTCAATAGCCAAGGGAGAAGGGGGTCCTCGCTTCTTGATTTGCAAGCCTCTACGATATCAACATGTAGAAGCAATTCTACAATTTGCCAGGAAGAATCACCAGGTCAAATGGGAAGGTCAACGTATCATTTTTATCCAAGACTACTCCAAGGAAACGGTCGAAACGAGGAAAGGCTTCCTACTCCTGAGAGACAAACTGAAGGCGAAAGGTATTCAATTCTCCTTTTTAGGTCCTTCGAAATTTAAAATCATCGAAAATGGCAGGCCTTGCATCTACTCTTCCCCTCAAGAATTCGCAAATCATCTAGAAATCTCTCCCTTGCAAAGTATGGACCTGTCCAGCGGTTCATCTAACAAGAGAAAAAACTGAAATCCAGGACTCCCATATCGCCTGACCGGTTGGTGAACCTCTAATTAGTACTGCCGCCAGTGTTGGATGCTGTTGTTACCTGTTCACGTCACCACCTGGTCATGTCCTTGATTTCTTCATGTAACTGTCAATGGCGACCTAGCTCTACTCTATTGCCTGATCCGTTATATGCTCTGTTTATTGATTATGTTGTCGGTTTTGATACCAGCTAACACCTGTTTTCGGTACTATTTGCCTTTGCAGGGGCTAATCATAGACCCTCTCCTGGTTTACTTGTCTAATGTTTTATCTCCTGATAGGTGTTTGAACTTCTGTGTCCTAGTAAGACGCATGTTCTGCTAACCATGGTCCAATTTCCGATTGAGTTCATTGTTTAGCCGCCCTACCATGGCTGTACCACTGCATGTATGTTCCTCCTTCAATGCAGCTTGAAACCACTGTACTGTTTCTTAAATGTTTAGCAATTTGCAGTTAAAGCCTTTATCATTGACTCATATAGGATCACAAGACCTCTTCGGAATCTAAAATTCTCAAAGTCACTGTCTTTGACTACCTCATGAAATCAAAAAGTAATGTCATCTTACTCCTAGAAACCAAACTATCAGAGGAAGACCTGAGCTTTTTAAACCTCAACTGGGCTTCACACACTCTATGCTCCCCGGCCATCCACAAGAAAAGAGGGGTGATAATCTCGAAAAAATCAAATATCTGTCACCTCTCATACTCATGATCCAGAGGGCAGATTAGTTATTACACATTTCCTAAGAGTAGAAGATCCCATCTATGTCGTGAATATATACGGTCCTAACTCTGATGAACCAGATTTCTGGGACTCGATCGCAACCTCTATGGGGTCCAAACCACAGGACGAACTCTTAATAGTCGGGGGCAAATTCAACCTTCCGCTAGATCACCTTTATTGACAGACAGTCCAAATGCACTTACCAACTATCCCGTTCCCATGAGGCACTTAAACGCTTGTGCACCAAATTTCACCTCAGAGATTCCTGGCGCCTCCAAAACTCAGATGGGAGGGACTACACTTTTTTCTCTGCGCACCACAACTCATATTCCAGAATCTAATATATTCCAATTTCCAGTCCCTTCACTCATCTTATGGTCGAGACAGACATTGGCACTAAACTCGCTGGCTCCCGCTCCATACTCCACCCCCCCCCCCCAAACGCTGGCGTTTTAACGATGAAATGTTATCCGACCCTGAGAATAAAAGACTGTTTGAGGAAGCGAACAGGGAATACATCACACTAATAGACGCCCCAGATACAAACACGGCCGTGCTTTGGGACGCGCTCAAGGCCCCAATCAGAGGAGTCATCATAGGTATCAGGGCACGCACTATGAAAAAACTAAACGCAGATCTCGTCACACTCGAGACCGAGATTAAAGCCCTAGAAATCGCTCCTTCAGCTAACTTAAATAGTAACCACCTCCTAGACCAACTTACCAATAAAAAATATGAATATAAAAAGATTGTGAGTAAGCGCGCTGGTGTCTGGATAAATACATTTAAAGCTCTAAAGTTATGCAAGGGTAATAAGGCGGGGAAACTGCTCGCTTCATACCTCAAGCATAAGCAAAAACAATTCGCCATTCCTGCGATTAGGGACTCTGCTAATAACATTCACACCAAACACGACAAAATACTGGCCTCCTTTCAGTCCTTCTATGAAGCCCTATACAAGAACAAACTAGCATGTGACCCGGCAGTCTGTACTAAATATTTGGACTCCCTAAACTCTCTAAGGAGGAATGCTCCTCCCTAAGCTCGTCCTTTACTGCCAAATAAATCCCTGTCTCCATCAAAGCTCTCAAATGTGGCAAAGCTCCAGGGCCTGACTGCTTCTCGACAAGCTTCTACAAGACATTTGACCCGGCTCTTAACCCCACTCTACCGAAATTATTTAACTCATTCACCTCCACTGGGAGCGTTTCCGACTCAATGGATGAAGCCACCATCATAGTTATCCCGAAAGACGGTAAAGATCCCCTCCTCACAAAAAACTACCGCCCCATTTCGCTTATAAATCTGGACTGTAAAATCTACGCGAAAATTTTGGCCAACAGGCTCAATAACATTCTCCCCAAACTGATCAGCAACTCTCAGGTTGGATTTCTCAAATACCGTATGTCCAACGACAATACCAGACTCCTCTGCCATATTCTAGAAAAAGCCAAGATTAATCCCACCCCTACTGTTGCCATAACCCTTAAAGCGGAAAAGGCGTTCGATAGGGTGTTTTGGTCCTTTTTAAGACATTGCATGTCAGCCTTCAACCTGGGTGATTCCTATATTGACATGGTCATGGCTCTATACTCCGCCCCATCTGCCAGGATCTCCATAAATGGTGCACTGTCAAACTTGTTCAGACTAGAACCGGGTACGAGACTGGGATACCCCCTCTCGCCAGCATTGTTTCTCCTGGCTCTTGAACCACTCATAACTGACATTAAACTAAACAAAGCCATTACAGGAGTGCTCTTCGGGGACACACAGGTGAGGTTGGCGGCTTACGCCGACGATATTCTGGTGGTCACAGAAAACCCTGAAACATCAATCATGGCACTCATGTCCACGATAGAGGAATATTCAACACACTCTGGCTATAAATTAAATAGGGATAAGTCGGAGGTCAAACCCCTAAACATCCATGGCACCAAAGACATGCTCAGTAACTCTGGCCCGTCATGGCAGACCGGTTTCATCAAGTACCTTGGCAATGAATTTGCAAGCACCCTCCTACAAACACTGCAACGCAACTAGTCCCTCACCTTAGAAAAAAATAAATCACAGCTCGATGGATGGTCCCCCCGTTTTATTACCTGGTGGGGAAGGATCGAGACCATAAAAATGATGATCTCCCCCCTTGTAAATTATCTTATTACTAGGCTCCCTCTCATCCTCTCCCAGGACTTTCATCACAAACTAGACGCGCTACTGAACAAATTCCTGTGGAAAGGCAAGAGGGCTAGAATTAGTCTGAACAAGCTGCGTCTCGATAGATCCCTTGGAGGAGTCAATTTAGCGGACTTTAAATCTTATCAGACGGCCTTCCTTGCTAAACAAGGTTCATACTGGCTCTCCCCCTCCCCCCCTTGATTACTTCCCGGTGCGGCTAGCCATTGAGAAGGCGCTCTTCAAAAATCTCACTCCTGCAGCCGCGCTAGCGGCTATCCTTAATACGACCACCTGTTCGAAACCCATTTTTCAAAACACAAGAATGGCACTACTCAAAATAGATAGGCCCCTAGATCATTGAATAAGACATTCACAATGGGGATTTCTATGGTAAAACTGCGCGCTGCTATGCAAAGGGAAACCACTTTCTAATGAAACATGGATCAAAAAAGGCATCTTCTTCCCCTACCAGCTCCTCGGCGAAAAGTATCCCCTCAAGTTCAAAGAGTTACAAAACAAATACAATCTTGACCAAATGGAGTTTTATAACTTTCTAAGTATCAAAGCAGAAATATCTAAGGCTAAGTTATCCTCTAAATCCCCATCCTTTCCGAAATACCTAGCGACTCTAAACAAACTGGGTCACCAGGTTTCCAGGCTCTACAAGACTCTTCGCCCACAACATTCGGCCCTTATTAAACACATCACTCAATTTTGGGTCTCTCGATCCTCTGTGCCTATTTCAGACCTGGACTGGTCCAAGACCTGGGAATCAACCACGAGACACATAATAAGCTCTGCACTCTCCCAGACAAAATTTTGGCTTCTCCACAAATCCTTTTGGACCCCGGCGCGCCTCTTCTCACATAATATTAGAGACAACGCTACATGCTGGAACTGCAGAGACAAACACCTCTTATTACATTGCGAGTGTGTCGTACCCTTCTGGGATCAAATATTCACCTTCCTTTCCAAACTCTTCCACCTCTCTCTCACCAGAGAGCTATCCACCTTAGCATTTGGTTTCCTCAGAGACCCTGCCCTCACAGACAACAACAAGGCCCTCTTAGACTTATTACTCACGGCCGCCGTAAAATCCGTTCTATGCAACTGGAAAGACACTAGGAAAGTCTCTTTCAAATGTTGGTTAAACTGGCTTACCAACTTAAGAGGTGCTGATAATATCTCCCTTCAAAACACTCCCTGGCGCCCTCCCCACAGACAAATGTGGGCTACTCTCGATAACTACTTCAGTGCACATACGCCCTCTTGAATCCAGCATCTCCTATATACTTCTCTAAGCTCTGGCCACTCTACTTGTAGGGATTTGCATCTTTAGTATGCATTGGTTACGGCTGTAAAACGTGCTCACTATCAATCACTGTGGCCACTGGATGAAGTCTATTTATTATACTGGTCTGCAATGATTACCCATCACTTTCACCCTATCTCCCTGTTATTTTACCCTTACTTCATCTATTGTTTATTTATCCCTTCTATGCAACAACCCGTCTTTACAATGACTTATATCATTTATTATGGATTTTGTATTTTACATATTCTCTACTGTCCCACTTCTGTATGTTATGTTTTATAACAACCAATAAAAACTTTTGAAATCAAAAAAGAAGTGGGGCGACGCCATCCACCTGCGTGCACCCCCGACTCGTGTCCTGGGTCATGTCTCATCCTTCCGGGTGGAGCCTCTTCCTAGAATCAGGGGCCAATGTTTACGAGGCGTCCTGCTTCCATTCCCCTAAGAACCAGTTTTTGAGGAACCTGGGATACAATTGTGACATGAACTAACAGCAATAGACTGCATGCCAAGAGTCAACTTCTTCTGTCTAATGACTAATCAAAGAAGGCAAAATATGAGTGCAAATTAGCATACCGGACTGTGCCCTTTGCAATGGCACTGTGTAAATAGTGTTCTAGAAATCATCAATAGTCCCGAAAAAAGTATGGCTGTGGGAATTCAGATGTGTGTAGGGTCAGACGGAGATAGAAGACTGGCCTGGGCGCCAACATAAAAATGCTCCCCATTAGTGAATTAGCTATCTACAAAAAAACAAAAAAAGGGGCCCATATTTGCAGATTGGGAAATTTTTTAACTTCTTAAGTCAACCTGTATAAATGTTTTGCAAGATATGGAATAGTGCATGGATTTCAGCTTTGCTGCAGGCAATGTTTTTTAATATCAGGTAAATAAACAGTAAAAACTGGCTCAGCAGACCATAAACCGGCCCACTGCCTGACTGTTCTATAGGCCATACTGACCCTGGATGTGTGGCTACAGAATGCATGGTAACAAGAACACCAATGCGATGAGTAACCTAGAGGAGGCACCAATCTCTAATTAGTATTTCCTCACACAACTTTTTGTTTCCTTGGTTGATTTGTAATTCTCCAGCCCAACAGTGTACAGTGTGAAGCAAGGTATACCGTTGCTATCCTGCTAGACATATGTCTGTCATGGTGTAGAAATGTATCTAGAAATCTCAAGGGGCGTTGAAGTGCTTTCCATAGATTCCGGATTCGTGGCATACTTAGAAGCCTTTATGCCAAATCTGGTACTGGCCTGCCTGCCTCTTAACTTTATACGCTGACAAAGACTAGTTTAGCAAGTCCGAGAAATAATAACTTACACTAGGCCGCCTACACAGATGATGACGTGGCGAGGAGTACAGCTTTAGCAGAGGTGTTGATTTATAGATGTATTTGCACATAGTGACAAGTGTGAGATGCGATATACGCAACAGGCTTGCAGGGCGCCTCTTGGACCCCTGTTCTCCCCTTAGATACCAACACTATCATTTAACTGCCAAGTTAAACTTGCGAGATCCCATTTGTTCTCCCAAAGGAGCAGTCCCGCCCCTTCCAGTCTGAACAGAGCGTGCAGCGGCTGTGCACTGGCCCGGGCATGAGGATAATGCCGCGGTCAGAGCTGGCCGCGGCTGGCGTGCTGACAAGAACGCCTCTGTTTCTGCTGCTGCATCACTAATGCTGGCGGGCGGCGCAGCCGAGCTGAGGTGGAAAGCACATCTTCACACACCAGCTGTGTCTGCAATGCAAATGACATCGCCGCGTGCTCCGAGGATAATCTCCCAGCACATTTATATTCATTCCATATACTTGCAGCATGTTCGATGTTAAAGGTTGTCCCTTGCTTACATTTACCTTTTCATTTTATCATTTACAAGGTTGGCCTGCAGTAGAAAAGTTATCGGACTTTAATGTTAGGAAGCAGCTATTTCTGAAGTCATTTGCATAACCCTCACACTGTGTTGAAAGTATGAGATGACTTCAGTTAAAAGGCCTTCTGTGTTCGGTCTAAACTTGGCTGACTTAAAAGTCTTTGTGTTACCACACACACAGATCTCACATTTACATTCCGTACTTCATTTACATTTATTAAATAATGATAAACTAGACCAGATACCAATTATTTCTAAAGGAGATGTTGGCCTGGTCATTTAGAATTTATTGTGTAGGCGATTGTGAATAATTGTAGGGTCAAGCCTTAACTTATGAAACCGTCTACACAACATAAATCTGGTGAACAAGAAAACCGCCACAGGTTTAAGTAAATTTGGAAGTTCTTGAAATAATAGTTATAGGACAAGGGTCTGGGTTACTCACCGGGTGCACTTTCTCTGTTGGCGCCGCAGCACACCTTAGTGAAGGTGCACCAGGCTGAACCAGGGAAAGTATGCCCTGTCATGGTGAATGCTCCTCCAGACAGCTTCTTTGCCTTTACACCTGTGGCATAATACGGCACAACACAGAGGCAAAGAGATTCCCTCTTTTGTGTGGTGCCACGTCCCCTTGCAAATGAGAGAACACCCTCTTGAGATGGCACTGGAGTATATGTGTGCCAGTGCTTTTGTTACAGAAGGGGCTGCACAATTGTCTGCGGCCCCTTCTGGAAAGCCAAAGTGTGGAGACGCACAAAGCGGGTGCACACGATTGTTGCTTCCCCAGAACAGGGTGTATTGACTAATACAGCCCCCGATGCTTTCCTTATCCCTAGCCAGGTAGCCATCTAGTAGACTAATTGAAAGCAACTTCTGTCGAATTGTCATTTGGGCAGTGCAGCCACCACGGTTCATGCTTTTGTACAATCCAGAGCAAAGAGATAATTTTGGGGGCATCACTGTTGAATTACTTAAACTTTATTTTAAATTTAAATTATTTCTTGAATGTTTTAATTATATTCAGTAACCTTGGCTATTTTTTTATTCTTCTGTTCATTATTTAAATTAAATCAATCCGATTCGTTTTTTCCTTGCCAACTAGTCTCATAATGCTGATTGCCATACCCCATTTTCCAATATTATTTAAGAGCTGGTAGCCACTCACGAGGGAGCTCTGACTAAGTTAATTATTTGTTAAAATGTACGCATTTATTGAATCTCGTGGCACAGCCCACAGGGAGCTGTCACCACTTGAGTATCATGTCAGAGAAGGGCACACTCTCTTTCACAGAGGAGCATGTACAGAATTACATTTCCACACTCTCTCCTTTCTCTACAACTTCTTTGAGTACCACAGCCAAGCAACAAAATGAATCCGAGAAACTAATACGCTTGCGGAAACAACATCTTCATAGAGAAAGGCCAGCAGAAGAACAAAGTACGCTTCAAGCCACAACCATGGGAAATACGCACGAAACTCCAATTCTACAAAACTTAACTTCGTCATCAGTTGTCAACGTGTCCAGTAAAATTCTAACTTTGGATGAGATGTCAATACTTGCATTAGGTTTGAAATTTGTACCTAACAAACGGACAGATTTTGCAAGATTAAAAATCGAAGCAATCAAATTTTTTCGAAAAATCATGTTGAAAGTTTTCCTTTCCACAGAAGTATGCCCAGAGAACCTTCAGGTGTGTGCAACAAATTTCAATTCATTCCTCCGTCACATATGATTCCAAAAGAGATACTATCATTTGAGCAAGTGGTACCAGTGCTTAATTTGTGTCGGTGCTTTCCAGTGCTTAGCACCAGCACTTATTTCTCAGGGCCGGGTCTACACTCAATATTGACTCACTTAAGTTCACACGGGTCCTCCCAGTGAACGCCATAAAATATTTCAAATTGGATGCTGTATGGACGCATGCTTTATTATGAGGCACATTCTGCCTCTCTGGGGAGGGACTGCCCGAGAGCACACAGGGGAGCAGTGCCAGCCCATGCTCCTGCCTAAGGCAACATACACCGTTTTCTCCGCCTGTAATCAGGTCCTGTCCCTACTTCCTAAAAGAAGCAACACAGCCTCCTGGGAAGATCAGCCTTCTCGAGACTGCACCTCCCCCACTCTCTAAATTCCGCCCGCCTCTCCGCTTCCTGCCCCTGCCATTGTTATGACGTCACTTCAATAGCAAAAACCACAGTTGATGGACAGAATGCAGAACAATGTCATACATTCATCCCAGTACAGAGATCTGGGCCCAACTCCATCGTTTTTTGCACTCCACACCACCCCAGTTTAGACATGGCCATATGCAAATCAGTCTGACCCTGTGCCTCATGGGAACAGTCCAGCCCGAACTGCCAAGCCATGCCTTCCCTTGCCCGGAAACAAGCTTCGAGGACCGGTTTCTGGCATTCCAGCCATCTTCAGCCCGGCTTGCTTGAATCCAGTGGTGTGGAGAGCATGGGACTCACATCTGAGCATACCCATCCCACTCGGGTGACAAATGCAAAAACCTGTCCATCAACTGTGGTTTTTGCATTTGTCACTTCAATAGCGGCAAACGGCGTGTATTTTCTTTTATGGAGGGAACATTTGAAAAATATAAAAAATACAGTGGCTCCGTACTGCTCCTGCCACGGTGCCACAGGACGGCCTTTACAAGCCCCTGAATCAACCACTGTAATAAGCAAGGGTTGAGGCAGAGCAGTTGGCGTGGCTGCTTTTCTTGGTGACTGAGGGGCCCCTGGGCTCTGTGTGTCGTCACTGAGAGCATCATGGCCCCACCACGGAGCACTCCACATCGCTCATTGCTGGCATCCTCTGTAACTTATTGCTCCCACTACTCTTCCTGGCACTGGCGGGCTTCTGTGCTGAACATCCCCAAGCCAGGTGCTGCTTCCTTACCCTGCAGCCTGTGGTGCGAGAGGGCGGCTACCAATGGTGAGCGCTGAGGTTTCAGCATGTCTGCACTATAAAGCAGGAGCGATCGGTTAGTCAAATCCGTAAGACAAAGATGTTTAACCATTTTGCAATACCAAAATGGTGAAGTCTCCTATACATGGTATGATTTATGTCCGACATTCAAACTTCTTTTTCATCATATTTGTCATACTGCTACCTTACAGAACACTATTCTACTTTATTGGTCATTAGATCTGCTCTCTGGGTGGTTTTGAGAAACATTATTCTAATCTTGTTTTCTGAAAAGTGTAAATTCATGGCTTCTGAATTGGAGCTGTCACTTCGTACTTCCATTGTGATGTTTACCGCTTCAGGTTTAATCTCTGACTTTAAAGTAGAGAAGTAATAGCTGGAATTGTATAGGGGGAAAAAACTACATAGACTATTTTTTCTAAACCCTTAAGCTGTGAGGTAGGTAAATGAAGGGACAATTCCAGGTATGCTAATTTAATTATGTTTTTTAAAGACACTCTTTCTCTGATTCTGCTTCTGATGGAGCTCATTCCCCAGCATGCTGACCATACACTAAGTTATTTGATCATCTCTCCAATGTCCATAACCTGTGTTTCCAGGAGACCGGAACTGGTGTCCAGTGTCCGGGGGAGCTTCTACGTTTTCATAGCTTCCAACTGTTTGTCTAAAACTGTGTGACTTTGACATCTTTTTTGGACCCCATCCTCTTCATTGCACCAGCACCCTTTGCTTCTGTGGCGGTCTTCTTCTCTTGAGTTCTGTCTCTCTCTGGCAGCATACCACTGGGGTTGACATGGGAGGACTAGCCGTCCCAACATTACTATGATTGATCACTTTGCTGTATGAGCATTGGATATATTCATGTATGCCTATTGAGCTTGCCATAGTACCTGTGGAACTGAGGGCTGCTGCATGTGATCCCGTAGTATCACCTTTTTGAGTCTGAGCACAAAGCGTTCTGCCGTCCTATTGGCTTGAGGCCATCATGGAGGTATGATTTCTATGCCATGTAAAAGCCATCAAATTTGTGACCTCTGAGACAATTGTTAAATTGCATAGTGATTTGAATTCCTTGTGCTAAGATAATGGCATCTAGTTTAAAAATCTTTCACTGCTCTGGTCGGTATTTTCGCCGTGATGATTGATATTTGTCTGTTTTCGCTGTGATGATTGATATTTGTCTTAATGCTCAAGGTGCATAGAAGTGATGGTAGTTCTTTCCAATGGACCTCTTGGTTACTAACATCTGCAGTGGGTCTGGTTGGAGTCACATCTTTTACACTGACAGGGATGACATTCTCCAAGCCTCTTGTCTTTCAGGTCCTCTAGATGTGAGCCCCACATTTTCCATAATGTCTTCAGTTGACACCACGGCCAGAGCAGCCTAATGAAGCATGCCTGTAATATGTAGCTAGCTAGATGTTGTTTTCTTCTAGGTTTGTGTATAATGACACGATTATGCTGTTTTAATATTAGCCTTTACTTTTTAGGGTCTGGTCATAAGTCTTGATTTTGGGTTCCCACAAATAGTGAAAAATGCTTGTACGTCTCTCATGAGCCCGAATCTAAGAACACTTGCCCATAGAGGTAAACTGTGGTATTCCAGTGCTGAGCGTATCCTTTTTGTTTGTTAAACTCATGCCAGCACATGAGATAGCCTCCTGAGGGTAAGCTGTGCCCACATAGTGTGGAGCTGAGATCACCACTGGTCCCTGTAGGCTACCATTCTTCATAACCTTTGTGTATCCACCTTAATGCAGCTCACCATTTGGCTGCCAATTTGGAGAAATGTCCTTTAACAACTGACTTCTTAAGTCTGCTGTTCTTTGATCCTGGGTTTGACGGCTCTATGTATTGTCTTTCCACGTGAGGCTGATTTCTTGTAGTCCTTTCATGCTTTTCAGAGGTTTATAACATGTTCTTCGCACGTGTTTCAAAAAACTGTTTTTCATCAGTGAACTCTTTAATAATAAGACGAAATACACATTGAATTGTCTCTTCAGTTATTTCGGCAGACACTCCCCTTAATTGCTTATATCAAAAATACCCCATGTGTCATTAATATAAGTAATTGGCAAGAAACAACCTAGGCAATCATAACTAGAGTATAATAATAAACACGGAAATATTAAAGGAAAAAGAGCTATCAATAAAATCAGATTCTGATATTTATTAACACGTATATTAAAAAGGACATGAATTACATATGCATAAAAAAATATCCAAGACAATTAATCACTGTACATAAAACAGATTTTTTTTAAAAAAAAAACAGTACAATACACAATTATTAACCAATCATGAAAAGAATTCATAAATAAGAGGTGGCACAATAATTCTCGACGCGCGTTTCGGCGACTAGCGCCTTCTTCTGGAGGAGCCACGTGTTTTATATAAAAATGATATGTTTAAGGTAGGAGCATGAATGGCTCCAATTCTTTCTTTCTTCTTAATTCTCTTCTAATTAACAAGAAACACCCAAATGATGAACAGCTTATCAGGTCTCAAAACATGGTGTAGAGTTCGATTTGTACACGGGGTTATATATAGATCTGTGATGTTTGATTAAAAAAGGCCGGGTCTGATATGACAGATGAGACGGGCTTAAACTTCTCGCAGTCTGCGTTACCGAAGGACTGATATTTCTCTGGGTGAAAGACTAATAAATCACTGCATGGATATAAATGTATCCTCTGGTCTAGGAAGATTCCTCCTGATGTGGGGAAATTTCTTCTTTTTTAGGTACCTCCCAGCATTGCGCTGAAGAACTCTGATGGTCCGACGGCGAGAAGCGAAGTTCTGGCGGCTGTAATCGGCAGGCGGGATACGAGATTTTTATGCATATGTAATTCATGTCCTTTTTAATATACGTGTTAATAAATATCAGAATCTGATTTTATTGGTAGCTCTTTTTCCTTTAATATTTCCGTGTTTATTATTATAGTCTAGTTATGATTGCCTAGGTTGTTTCTTGCCAATTGTTTATCTATCCCTGACCTAGGAATCACAAACTCTATGTAATCAGGGGGTCCTTGATAACTATACGTCATTAATATAAGTAAGTATGGATTATATTCAAGCAGCTGTAGTTGACCATATCACTTTTAGTTATGGAGCATCGAGAAGACTGAAAAACTATTGATGTTGTTAAAATTGCTGTACTTCAGCACAGACTCAGATAGTTCAAATCAAGATGATTGGTGAACGCAAGGTGTCACATTCAACACTTTAAGGATATTAGGTCTCAGTTGTTCATTCAGTTCATCTTTCTATCTCTTCTGCAGGTAGAAAATCAGTTTCCGGTCACTCTGTATCTAATAAAAATTCGACAATTTTATCTTAAGCTATTTAAAAAAAAATTATCTTTTTTTTCCAAGACCATGGCATAAACTTGTGAATTAACCTGCCTGCCAAGATGCTGCTATCTAACCCATAGATAATGTGTACGAATCCAATGTTCTCAATTATAACTAAAGCCTGTATCTCGTATTTCAGAACATATAGGAGTACTGTTGTCCAAACATCCTAGTATTGTACCACTTTCTTAAGCCGAACAATGAACTTCAACGGAATAGCAGCTGCAAAGGGTTTAGACTCCTGCAATTTCTAGCATTAAAGGATGATTTTCTAGGTGATTTAAACCTAGTCGGCGTCAGCATGTTACCAATGGTCTGCATTTCAACTCTTGAAGGATGGAACACAGATGAGTAAGAAAGTCAATGCCGGAATGTGACAATAGCTGCTCACACTATGTATGCTGTAAAAGGCACTGTGCATAGGTCTGGGAGAATAGAGGGCATCCTTCTTTTAAAACACTTCTCCTAAAGAAGGCAACATTACACCCCTTGACTCAGCTGACCCATGAGGGTTTGTCCCTTACCATGGCAGCATGCTTGATACTTTCCCGCTCCACGTCTCTTGTTGTTTGAGGAGATATTACCTAATTATTGTGTCCAGTGGGCACTGGACAATAGCACAGTGTTTTTCATCTTTAGGTGATGCACAGATGCTGAACAAGTTCATAGAGTAGACGGCCAAGGAGTAGTAAGGATTAAAAACAACAGATCAGTTTGGTATGAGACAAACACAGATCATCTTGGGTAGCTTAGGAAAGTGTCAGAATGTATGCAAGATCTGCGTGGTATTGGAATGGGCTGGTAACTCCTGGGCGACACTTATTGCAGAGCATATCTAGCTTCCTAGTTGAATTTTCCTCTGTGTCCTCACCACCCTACAAGGCTGCTTGTGAATATGTTTTATTTACTTAATTGTTTAACACAGTTTAAACATTAGACCTGAACAGATAATGGAGCCCTTTGCTCCACTGCCGCCCTTTGACACTGCTAGCTGACTTTAAAACAGGTATTCTTAAAATATTGCATGTGCCATCTAAATTTAAGAGTCTGCCTTGAGAAACCACTTTAACTTTTCAGACAAGGTGAGGCGGTACATAATCTTGATCGACGTTAATCCTGTCAGCAGAAATGTTTAAAAGCTTAACATCTGCAGAACCTCGTGCAGCAAAAATATCTTTAATCACCCTAAAAGGTTGGCTCTGCATTTTTGCATCGATTGGCCTTAGGATTGCAATGCGTGACTGGCCTAAAATT
This sequence comes from Lissotriton vulgaris, assembly GCF_964263255.1. Taxonomy (NCBI): domain Eukaryota; kingdom Metazoa; phylum Chordata; class Amphibia; order Caudata; family Salamandridae; genus Lissotriton; species Lissotriton vulgaris. The sequence continues at coordinate 436,553,290 of NC_141694.1, forward strand.
TGCACTCAAAAACAGCAATTAATGTTATGATAGGAAACGCACAAAAAACTTACAAAATGAAACCCGGCAAGCTGTAAGGAACGTTTTGTTTGTGACATGGTATTTGCCCAAGTGCATCTCTAATTAACTGGACGCTAGAAAGGGCCAGTGTCCCATCTATGTTTAATAGTGGCAGAGAGGCATTTTTCATCTACTTCTGTTTTTGTTGTGCAGTTCTGATACATTTTATGGTATTTGTTGTTTAGGGTGTGTGCCGTGGTTATGGCCTAACACTGTCCAGTGTGGTATTTGCAGAATAGTCCTGCCTGAGGATTTTAGTTGCTTCTTATATTATGGAGAGAGACGAGTGCACCTGAGAAGGGCTCTGGGACATCCAGTCAGAAGCTGGGAAGAGGGTGAGATCAAAACGTATAATGCCATGTAATGTAGACTGGTAGTGCAGGGGGACAGAAATGAGCATTGCGGATTCCATGTCAAGGGAAGAGGAATTGGCTAAGTGTCACATCTGCCCACTTTGGAATGTGGGAAGCAGGTCCAGCTTCGAGTCTCTGGGTTGGCTCAACATCCTGTGATTCTGGGCAAATCACGTCATCCGCCTATGCCTCTCAAGCAATTGAATGTGTCCTAGTGTAACGTAACTGGTGCTCATGTAAACCGTTATGATAATCTGAAGGAAAAAAAAGGGTTAAGAGGAGCTGGAGAGAGTAGCCTGGGCCTTCCATGCCATAATCCGGAGAAGAAAATTACCTCCCAAGTAGGCAGCAGTGCCAGTTGAGGAGGTGGGTGGCGCAATTAGAGTAAGTGGGTGGAGCTTAGGGTAGTGGGTGTGGCCTCCTAAAAATAATTTGAGCACCTTTACTTCATATTTTACAAATTAAGCACTGAGTGGTACTAACATCCATTCATAACTGGAGAAGGAAAAGCCCTAGATTAAAAACAATCTCACATGGGACAACAAAAGGCCATTCAAGAACTCAGAAAAGATGATTCTTTAGTCATCAAGGCGGCCGATAAAGGCACAGCAGTCGTAATTTAGCCTAAAGAAATGTATTTGAAAGAAGGCAGAAAGCAAGTTCTCAACCCCATTTGGTATAGACCAATCAAAGAAGATCCCACACCAGAATTTCAAAGAGTACTAAATGGAATCATGAAGGACGGTTTGGCATCAGGAATCCTTGGTAAGAAGGAATTTGAATATTTAACCAGAAAACCCCCCAGAATTCCAATCATCTAATTCCTACCTAAAATTCATAAACAACTTAAAGAGCTACGGGTAAGACCAATTGTATCTGGATGCGATTCACTAATGGAGCTAATTTCGAAATATGTTTATACTTTCCTAAAACCATTCCAGGAAGTACCATCTTACTTGAGAGACACTGTGGACTTCATAAACAAAACAGAACACATTTTGATCACTCACAGCAATGGCTGGTATCCCTGGATGTGATTTCTCTGTACAAATAAATTCCACAGGATGAAGCACTAGAGGCAATGGAATACTATTTGGATTCCAAAATTCGCCCCCACCGTGTACCTACTGAGTTCATTTTAAAACTGGCAGCAGTGGCACTCCAGAAGAATTATTTCAAATTTGAATAAACCTTTTATGTAAAAACAAACAGGACTGCGATTGGTTGTCCCTTCGCACCAGAGATGGCCATACTGTACATGGCACAATTCGAAGACAAATACATTTTCAATACCAACCCCCACTCAGAACATTTGAAACAGTGGTACCGTTACATAGATGGCATCTGGTGCATTTGGAACGGTACAGCAAATGATTTGGACAGCTTCTACGAATGGATGAATTGCAGACATTCTGACATTCAATTCACTGTCACTAAAAGCAAAAACAGCTTAACATTCCTTGACGTTGAAGTAAAACCGATCCAAAAGGAATTGATAACTAACTTGCACAAGAAAACCACGGACAGGAACACTTCACTACACTATAGGAGATTTCACCCTAGAAGTCTCAAAGATAATCTACCTCATGGATAACTACTTAGGATCAGACGGAACTGTACCCGGAAGGAAGACTACACAATACATGCAGGAGCCTTCCATGACCCATTGAAAGATTGAGGATACATGAGGAAGTTGCTGAAACACGCAATGAAAAGAGGGTGTTACACATTCAGAGAATACCAACTGAGGAAAAAAAGTCAAACAGGATGACAAATTGGTTTACGTCTCCACATTTGGACCCCACAACGATAGAGGGCACATAATTTGTACACCACAACTTCAAGTGGATGCAGGAAGAATTTTTGAATTGCAAAACAAAAATTTTGATATATGCAGTTATATACATCGGGAAGACAAACCAAGAAATAAGACCACGACTTGTGCAACATCGATCAAGGATAAAAACAAAAGTAGCCACTTCCCCAATGGTGAGTCATTTCATCGAAAAGAATCACAGTGAAAAGGATTTTAAATGGTGTGTGTCAGATCAAAACAAATCCAAGAGAAGGAGTCACTGAGACAGCATTGTTGAGGAAAGAAGCGTGTTTAATACTCAAATTCGACAGCATCGTGAATGGCCTGAACGAGATGTCTGAAATAGGCATAACGTAGTTCCCTACTTCCCTAAAGCACAAAAGACTGTACCTCGAGCAACCGTGCTGTACTGTGCAGAAGGCTAAAAATCAATCTTCACATCCTGGAAACCACAACTCGCAGACAAATTAAGGAGACTAGAGGTCAAGTTAAACTGAAACTGGGAACCCTGTATTCAGCGGTTCGGAAGTATCCAACACGACGAGTCGCGAAATAGCTCGAGAAAGCAAGTCAAGTCAAGTCAAAGAATTTATATAGCGCTCTACATACCCAGAGGGTCTCAAGGCGCTTGAGATGGGGAGGGGAATTACTTGTCAAATATCCACGTTTTAAGTTGCTTTCTGAATGCTAGGTGATTCTGAGTAAGGCGAAGGTGAGTGGGAAGGGAGTTCCAGGTTTTAGCTGCCAGGTAGGAGAAGGATCTACCTCCCATGGTGGTTTTGTTGATGCGAGGTACAGTGGCAAGGGCTTGGTTGGATGATCGTAGCTGGCGGGAGGGGGAGTAGAAGGACAGTCGTGTGTTGAGGCGTTCTGGTCCGATTTCGTAGAGTGCTTTGTGTGCGTGGGTTAGGAGCCGGAAGGTGATCCTCTTATTGACGGGAAGCCAGTGGAGGTTTTTCAGGTGACCAGAGATATGTTCTTTACGCGGGATGTCTAATATGAGCCTGGCTGAGGCGTTTTGAATTCGTTGGAGTTTTTTCTGGAGTTTAGCGGTAGTACCGGCGTAGAGGGTGTTTCCGTAGTCCAGTCGGCTCGTGACCAGGGCGTGGGTGACCGTTTTCCTAGTTTCGGTGGGGATCCAACGAAATGTTTTTTTGAGCATGCGAAGACTGTTGAAGCAGGATGAAGAGACGGCGTTGACTTGTTTGTACATCGAAAGTGAGGAATCCAGGATGACGCCCAGGTTCCGTGCATGGTCTGTCGGGGTGGGTGCTTTTCCAAGGGCTTCTGGCCACCAAGAATCGTCCCATGCAGAGGGGGAGGTACCTAAGATAAGGACTTCTGTTTTATCAGAGTTCAGTTTCAGACGGCTATGTTTCATCCATTCGGCAACTTCTTTCATTCCTTCGTGTAGGTTAGTTTTGGCGGTGCGAGGGTCATTGGTGAGTGATAGGATCAGTTGAGTGTCATCCGCGTAGGAGATGATGTTGAGGTTGTGTTGGCGTGCGATGGTCGCGAGGGGGCTCATGTATACGTTGAAAAGGGTGGGGCTGAGTGAAGATCCTTGTGGAACGCCGCAGATGACTTCAGTGGCCTCTGACTTGAATGGTGGAAGGCGGACTCTCTGGGTTCTTCCGGTGAGGAATGAGGTGATCCATTCTAGTGCTTTTCCTTGGATTCCAATGTTTCTGAGGCGCTGTAGAAGGGTGTTATGGCAGACTGTGTCGAAGGCTGCGGAGAGGTCGAGGAGGATGAGGGCGACTGTGTCTCCATTGTCCAGTAGGGTTCGAATGTCGTCTGTTGCTGCGATGAGGGCGGTTTCAGTGCTGTGTTTGGCTCGGAAGCCGGACTGTGAGGAGTCGAGGGAGTTGTTGGCTTCGAGGAAGGCGGCGAGCTGGTTGTTGACAGCTTTCTCGATGACTTTGGCCGGGAATGGAAGGAGCGAAATGGGACGGTAGTTTTTGAGTTCGGTGGGGTCCGCTGTGGGTTTTTTCAGAAGGGCGCTGAGTTCTGCGTGTTTCCAGCTTTCCGGGAAGGTGGCGGAGTTGAGGGAGCAGTTGATGACGTCTCTGAGGTGCGGTGCTATGATGGAGTCTGCTTTGTTGAAGATGTGGTGAGGGCATGGGTCTGTGGGGGATCCTGAGTGAATGGAGTTCATCAGGCGGATAGTGTCCTCAGTGGAGATTGGGTTCCAGTCATTAAGGATGTTCGAGGGTGGTGAAGGTCCAGCAGATGGTTGGGTGGGTTGGTCTCCGGGTTGGTTGTCGAAGCTGTTGTGGATGTCTGCAATTTTGTTGTGGAAGAATGAGGCTAGGGAGTCGCAGAGGGCTTGAGAGGGGATGATGTCGTTGGAGTTGGCCGAGGGATTGGTGAATTCCTTGACGATGTTGAAAAGTTCCTTGCTGTTGTGGGCGTTGCTATCTAGTCGGTCCTTGAAGGCGGTTTTCTTGGCTTTTCGGATCAGTTGGTGGTGTGTGCGAGTGGCGTTTTTGAAGGCTTCCTTGGTGCTGGTGGTTGGGTCTTTTTTCCAGGCCTTCTCCAGGGAACGGCAGAGTTTCTTGGATTTCTTAAGATCATCGTTGAACCAGGAGGCTTTCTTGCTGCCAAGTTTGATTTGTCGTTTTTTCAGTGGTGCTAGGATGTCGGCGCTGTTGGATAACCATAGGGTGAGGTTGGTGGCGGCTTGGTCGGAGTTTGAGGAGTGGGCGGGGGGCTTTTGAAGAAGCGATGAAGAGATCTGGTCGATGGTGATTTTGTTCCAGTTTCTTTGCAGAGTTGGTTGGGGGTGGTTGTTTGGTTTGGGCTTGTTGTAGGTAAAGTGGACACAGCTGTGGTCAGTCCAGAGGAGAGCCGTAGTGTGGCTGAAGGAGACATGGTTGCTGGAGGTGAAGATAGGGTCGAGTGTGTGACCTGCGATGTGGGTGGGGGAAGTGACCAGTTGTTTAAGTCCGAGGTTGGCGAGGTTGTCCAAAAGGGTGGTGGAGTTATGGTCGTTGCTCTTTTCAAGGTGAAAATTGAGGTCTCCCAGAAGGATGTAATCTTTGGATAGGAGGGCGTGTGGAGTGATGAAATCCGTGATGTCCTCACTGAATTGTGCGCGGGGTCCTGGAGGTCTGTAAAGGAGGGTGCCTCTGAGTGTGGTTTTGGGGTCGGTGTGGATCTGGAAATGAAGGTGTTCAGAGTTGGCGAGATTGACGTCAGAGCTGGTTGAGATGTGGATGGATTTCTTATGGACGATAGCGATTCCTCCTCCTGTGTGGCCGGTACGGTCCTTGCGTATGATCTTATAGTCTTCTGGGATGGCAATGGTGATGTCTGGGGCGGAAGAGGCGTTCATCCATGTTTCTGTTAGGAAGGCGACGTCCGGAGAGATGGTGTCTAGTAGATTCCATAGGTCAATGGCGTGCCTGTGGACCGAACGGGTGTTGAGCAAGATGCATTGTAGGTTGTTGGGATCGGGAGTCTGTGGGGTGATCGTAGCGGAGTAGATGTGGGTGCCGCTGAATTTGCAGGAGTAGCATGAGAAAGGTCCATGGGTGTGTCCAGGAGCGGCTTGGACACAGTTGGGGGAGCGGCCGGGGTTAAGGGCTAGGAGGGTGGGGGCATCGTAGGTAGTGCGGGAGGGCCGGGCAATGCGAGGGCCAGGGGGTATGGCACTGGGCGCGGTCCAGGCGCGGACGGGCGTAGACGGGCTTACCTTTGGCGCACCTTCGGCGCGACTGGGGCGCGATCGCTGCGCGTGAACGCTGCGCGCGGGAACAACTGTCATATATGGATAGTGGAGGGGGAGGGGCGAGGGCGGCTCAGCTGGGAGGCGGGGCGGGCTCAAGGGAACGGAGCACAACAACAACAGAATCAAAATGGAGGGGAGGGCAGAGCAGGGCGCCGGGGGATATCACAGAAACAATGCGCAGGTCAATAACAGAGCAAGCCAAGCAATGTAAACGCTATTGTAATTCTGGCGCTATAAAAAGCAAAGCAAAACTTTGTCACAGTGCAGTTTCCCAATACGATACAACGTTACAGCGCTGAGGCAGGGGAGCGACCACTCAAGGCAGGAGCGAGGAGTGGATCACGGCGCTGCGAGGTCAGGGGACGCTCTATATTGGTAGTGGGAGGGCGGCTCAGCTGGGAGGCGGGGCGGTGAAACTTTACAGTGAGTGCTGTGTGAATAGTTTTAGTCAATGGTGGAACTTTGAAACAAAGATATTGTGTGCTCAATTCATTTCAGAAACCTATACAAAAATATGTGCCCCTTAATCTGTCTGGCTTGGATTGATGTTCAACGCCCATTAAGGAGACAGCAGCAACCCATATGTAAATGGTGCAACTAACGATAACGAGCATTTGTCACAATGTCGACAACACTTCAAAAGAAGAGAAAGTAAGTCATGCACCGGCAAACTTCAACATCCAATGCCGTCCAATTAGCATCCAACCTTGCAATTCAAATTAAATTCCTTTTCCTTCTTGTTTTTAGATGGAGACCCTGAACACTAAAGGAATATTTATTTATTTATAAAGTCCCTTTTCCTTATAAAAACACAGGACACTAAGGCATATACTAAACCGCAACAGGTACCCTATTTACTATACCCTGAATTAGATATTGTAGAGCTTTACAAAACAAATTAGGAGAGGATAGAAAGTAACATTTAAACATTTCTTGGCCTTTCATTGCAGATCTTAACCAGTCTAAGCTCTGAAGAGAACCCCGATAATCGCCATGAGGCTCCAAACGCATCAGTAATAATTACCAAAGGGGAAACACACAAACTGGGCCACATTAGTTTGGTGCAAAATTCTTCCCCGATGGGGGGGTAAAGGTGTCCCTTGTGGCTATCAGCCTCGTATACAAAATAATGATTATCTGACAAATCAATTAAGATAACTGCTGCTGTTTATTTTTTAATATTGACTGGATTCACTGTGATTGTAATCCCCTTCATTATGCATTATATGTATTATATTGTGAATTTTATGTTTTTTGTAAAAGTTTGATTTACATGTATGTTTATTAATGGAAGCCCGAGATCTGTCTTTCAGTATGACATGTTTAAAGGAAGATGTAAACATCTAAAAGATCTAATGAGAAGTTAAACAAGCATTTACAATGCAATAGTCTCGGCATTATTAAAGGTAGAGCTATTGGCATTGCTCATGACATTTTTTTTAAAATCATAAATAAATGGCATTGTCACTTACATTGCCAATAGCTTAATAGTTAAATAAATGGCATTGCCATTTACAATGCCAATAGCTTAATAGCTCGCAAATGCATGACCTATTGCATTTACACCCACACAGAGCCACACACACAAAGCCACCCACACACATACAGAGCCACCCACACAGAGCCACACACACAAAGCCACCCACACACATACAGAGCCACCCACACAGAGCCACACACACAGAGCCACACACACACACACACACACAGCCACACACTCACACAGAGCCCCACACACAGAGCCGCACACACACACAGAGCCCCACACACACACAGAGCCCCACACACACACAGAGCCCCACACACACACAGAGCCCCACACACACACAGAGCCCCACACACACACACAGCCCCACACACACACACAGCCCCACACACACAGAGCCCCACACACACAGAGCCCCACACACACAGAGCCCCACACACACAGCCCCACACACACACAGCCCCACACACACACAGCCCCACACACACACAGCCCCACACACACACAGCCCCACACACACACAGCCCCACACACACACAGCCCCACACACACACAGCCCCACACACACACACAGCCCCACACACACACAGCCCCACACACACACAGAGCCACACATACACACAGAGCCACACATACACACAGAGCCACACATACACACAGCCACACACACACAGAGCCACACACACACACCCAGAGCCACACACACACATACAGAGCCACACACACACACCCAGAGCCACACACACACACCCAGAGCCACACACACACACCCAGAGCCACACACACACACCCAGAGCCACAGACACACACACACCCAGAGCCACACATGCAAACACACACCCAGAGCCACACACACACACACCCACCCAGAGCCACGCACACACCCACCCAGAGCCACGCACACACACACCCAGAGCCACGCACACACACACCCAGAGCCACGCACACACACCCAGAGCCACGCACACACACACCCAGAGCCACGCACACACACACCCAGAGCCACGCACACACACACCCAGAGCCACGCACACACACACCCAGAGCCACGCACACACACACCCAGAGCCACGCACACACACACCCAGAGCCACGCACACACACACCCAGAGCCACGCACACACACACCCAGAGCCACGCACACACACACCCAGAGCCACGCACACACACACCCAGAGCCACGCACACACACACCCAGAGCCACGCACACACCCACCCAGAGCCACGCACACACACACCCAGAGCCACGCACACACACACCCAGAGCCACGCACACACACACCCAGAGCCACGCACACACCCACCCAGAGCCACGCACACACCCACCCAGAGCCACGCACACACCCACCCAGAGCCACGCACACACCCACCCAGAGCCACGCACACACCCACCCAGAGCCACGCACACACCCACCCAGAGCCACGCACACACCCACCCAGAGCCACGCACACACCCACCCAGAGCCACGCACACACCCACCCAGAGCCACGCACACACCCACCCAGAGCCACGCACACACCCACCCAGAGCCACGCACACACCCACCCAGAGCCACACACACACACACACCCACCCACCCAGAGCCACACACACACACACACCCACCCAGAGCCACACACCTACACACACACACTCCCACACACACACCCAGAGCCACACACACACCCAGAGCCACACACAGTCACACACACACCCAGAGCCACACACACCCAGAGCCACACACAGTCACACACACACCCAGAGCCACACACAGTCACACACACACCCAGAGCCACACACACCCAGAGCCACACACACCCCGAGCCACACACCCCAGAGCCCCACACACACACACCCAGAGCCCCACACACACCCCCAGAGCCCCACACACACCCCCAGAGCCCCACACACCCCCAGAGCCCCACACCCTCCCAGAGCCCCACACACCCCCAGAGCCCCACACACACCCCCAGAGCCCCACACACACCCCCAGAGCCCCACACACACCCCCAGAGCCCCACACACACACACCCCCAGAGCCCCACACACACACACCCCCAGAGCCCCACACACTCCCCCAGAGCCCCACACACTCCCCCAGAGCCCCACACACTCCCCCAGAGCCCCCCCCACACACACCCAGAGCCCCCCACACACACACCCAGAGCCCCACACACACACACCCAGAGCCACACACACACACACACCCAGAGCCACACACACACGCCCAGAGCCACACACACACACGCCCAAAGCCACATACACACACAGGAGAGCAAGCACAGCCAGGGGGCAGGGAAGCAAGAACAGCCAGGGGGCAGGGAAGCAAGCACAGCCAGGGGGCAGGGAAGCAAGCACAGCCAGGGGGCAGGGAAGCAAGCACAGCCAGGGGGCAGGGAAGCAAGCACAGCCAGGGGGGAGGGAAGCAAGCACGGGCAGGGGAACAAGCACAGCCAGGGGGCAGGGGAGCAAGCACAGCCAGGGGGCAGGGGAGCAAGTACAGCCAGGGGGCAGGGGAGCAAGTACAGCCAGGGGGCAGGAGAGCAAGCACAGCCAGGGAGAAGGGGAGCAAACAGTCAGGGGGCAGGGGAGCAAGCACAGCCCTCTGGAGCGCCTTTGTACGGCTATCGGCAACGGTCCTACCAACTCCCACGCATCTCGCGTGAGACGCAAGCCTGCCTGTCCTGAGGTGTGACGGTTCATTTTCTAAAAAACGGAGCAGGAGCAGGACAGCAAACGCCGGTTTTGGGGGCACTTACCAGCTCGTTGCCTCGCCGCCTCTAGGGTGCTCACGCTGCAGTTCTCTCCCGCCGCAGTAGTCCAGTAAAGCCTGTGGACGCCGCGGGGAGACTACAGCTCCCAGAGTGCTCGGCCAGCACTTCCGCCCACTTCCGCCTGCCAGCGCGCCCGGAGGCGCTTCAAAGGGCGAAGGCTCCATCGGAGGAGCGGGGTCATTTTCTAAAAAACGGAGCAGGAGCAGGACAGCAAACGCCAGTTTTGGGGGCACTTACCAGCTTGTTGCCTCGCTGCCTCTGGGGTGCTCCCGCTGCAGTTCTCTCCCGCCGCAGTAGTCCAGTAAAGCCTGTGGACGCCGCGGGGAGACTACAGCTCCCAGAGTGCTCGGCCAGCACTTCCGCCCACTTCCGCCTGCCAGCGCGCCCAGAGGCGCTTCAAAGGGCGAAGGCTTCGTCCGCGCCGCGGGACGCATGCGGGCTAAGCCCGGGCAAAGGGCGGGCCCTCTACGGCCCTCATCGGCAGGAATCGACAGGGACAGGGCCAGAAACGCTGCCGGACATACGAAAAAAGCCTTAACAACCAAGTAAGACACTGTTGTTTTTTGATATAGTTCTTATACCTAATCTGAGGTGGTAGTCTTCTGGGCATAGTGGCAGGATGCCGAAAAAAGGCGTTGTTACTACAACTAACACTATGGAAAATTTCTTGGTCCAAACTGTGCAAAAAATAAATATACAAAGGAGAGAATCTCTGGGGCTGAGTCAATCTCCAGACTTACGATGCCTGAGCCCTACTATACTTTCTCTCACTGATGATATTACACCTTTGGAGACTGATTCTGAGGACCGTCCTGGCCTTCCTACTAATCACGGCAGGAGCGATTTATCTGAGAATGTAGTGCCTGCCCCCGAGGTACTTATTGCGGACCCTGAGAATGATATAGACACTGACTCTGAACAGGAGGTACAGGTGTGTCTTTCAGATGAAGATCAGCCCACCTCAGACCATGCCCTTCGGCCAGAAAGTTCTAGTGTAAAAAATCAACCAAAGCGGGGAGGGTTGCGGTCGGGGACAAGGAGGAAGAGGGCAATTACCCCAAAGGCAAAACTAAAGGACAATGGAGAGGGTAAAGCAAAATACACTGCTGATGATGATTTGTTTTTAAAAATTGCTGAGTTGTTTGAATGTAAAATCAAAGCCATCATTAAACCCCTAGTAGCTAAAATAGATAAACTACAAGCTGAGGTTAAAAAGCTGGGAGGACAGCAGAATAAGGTAGTGGAAGGGGTTGAAAATATTACCACGTTGGTTGCTAATTTGGGCAATAATACTAGAGGCAATGCTGCTGGTGAGGGAGCAGATGAACTATTGCACACTAATCCCCCAGTGCAGTTACCGGTAACGAATGCTAATCAGATAGTTGGTAAAGGTGATGGTTTATTAACAGTCAATATCCCCCCAGCACAAGCCCAGACAACGGACCCTTTACAATTTATAGTTGAAGCTTCACCTGTAGTATTAGTATTAGCCAACGTTCCCCCCCTAGAAGGTGGTATAGTTGAAACATCCACCTCTTTGTCAAATAAGGCATTACAATGGCTCACAAACAACATGAAGTTAGCCCCGGGGGGGGGGGGGGGGCAGTAACTGGCTCGGGAGATCAAGACTGCAAAAAGGGTTCCTTGGTTAGGAAATCGTCCCAAAAAATTTAAAGGGGATTGTGTGGCAGTGAGCTTTTCACATCCGGGCGTTCTGCCAAACATCCTCACTAACTTACTTGCGCCCCAACGTAGACAGGGTACCGTTGTCCCATTAACCCTAAAATTTTTCTATGGAGAACAACAGAATGTCACCTACCCTAGGACCCCTGCACCCGGGTGGGACAATGATTGGGACATGAACAACAGATGGGGCCAAGACCGAAGTTGTAGTATTGCAAATCATCCAGCTCATTCAGTCTATCAAAATCCTTTTGCACAACCTCTTTTGTTGTCTAATCGTTATACTCCTTTATCCTTTCTGGACCAAAATGATTGACTTTTGCCCAAACAAAATAGCCATGAAGGGAAATATGTACCTGTACTAAGTATGCTTACTTGGAACATCGCAGGAATTAAGGCAAAAATAGGAAACCCGGCATGGTCAGATTTTATATGTAAGTTTGACATTATTGCATTACAAGAAACTTGGGACAAAAAAAATAGTTTTTCATTGGATGGCTATAGTCATTTTTGTATCCCAGCAGTGCCCAGTGTTGCAGTAAGAGCCAAGGGAGGTCTGTTAAGTCTTTTTAAACTAGATATTAAAGGTCGCCTGAAGAAATGTGATTCTGGCTCCGACCACTGTCTAATTGTTGAACTTTCCTCAGTAGAACATCCCAATATTTTATTTATACATTTTTACAATGCCAATGCATCTGACTGTACTTTATATAGTCTAGACAGATAGGATCAGTTTTTGTCAGTCTACAGTGAAAATGTAAATTCTTTTGAAATCATTTTCTTGGGGGATTTCAATATCCACCCCTGTACATTAATGTGCGTTTGTGATGAAGAAGAATCCCCTCCTAACTGTTCGCCCATCCACCTTGAACATAATAAACAGGGGGAATGTTTAGGAAACTTTTTAGCAAGATGGAACTTATGAGTCTGGGTGCGGGGAGGGAGGGGATAGGGTCCCTAGTTTCAAGGGAACAGACAATGGCTCTATTATTGATTATATATTCATTTCATTGTGTTTATTAGGTAAGGTTTTAATGTATAAAACTGTAGTTTCTCTTTTTAGCGATCATAATCCTGTCTCCTTGGATTTAGTAATTACTGATCTCATAGGGCGAAAAGATGGTCCTTGCAACAATAGGTCAGCACTTAAAGTCAAGGACCAGGGTCGCAGATTGAAATGGGATAGCATAGCTCCAGAATCCTTTGTACAAGAGGTACTCTCCGATGCTGAGGACGAGGTTGGTGTGTGCTTATCTAGTGAGGCTCACAATAGGGAAGTGATACTTGCCTTTCGTAGCATCTGCAGTAAGATTAATCAAAGACTGCTTGTTGGCCCTAAATTGAAGACATTGCCCATCAAAAGATGGTTTGATCGCAGATGCTCAAAAGCACACTCTGCACTATTAAATGCCCTGAAGACCGTTCCGAAAGTCCCTGCACTTATCACTACTTGTAGAGCCCGGTATAAAAAAGCCATAGCAGATAGGAAAAAAGAGATTAAAGATGAAGCCTGGACCAAGCTATCAGATCCAGCAATATTGAAAAATAGTGGAGAATTTTGGAAGATTGTTAACCAACCTTTATTTACAGGAGAGGAGAATTCTCCCCTCAAAACTAACATATCTGATGACGGTTGGATAAAACACTTTAGTGATATTTATTCGAACCACAGTAGTGGAGGCCCTGGGGGTCAGGTTGGCAGTATAGCCAATGGAAACCAATTGCACTTTGAGGTAACAGACGTTTTACAAGCAATAGACTGTACTCTGAAGAAAAAGGCGCCAGGACCTGATGGTGTCCCTGCAGACGCCTTTAAATGTTTCCCTAATTTTTGGTCTAGACTTCTTTGCAGGGTCTTTAATGCATTAAGCCATGATAATATACCAGAGTCATGGAAAACCTCAATAATCATCCCTGTGTTTAAAAAGGGAAACAGGCAGGATCCTGCATGTTATAGACCAATCTCATTGATTGACTCATCAGTTAAGATTTTAGGAAGAGTCATACTAGCAAAATTAAATGAGTGGGCAACTGAGAAAAGTATTCTGACCAATGTGCAATATGGATTTAGACCCAAAAGAAGTACCCAGGACCAATGTCTAAATCTGCACTTGTTGTTAGAGAAATACACCAAGGCCAAGGAGGGGTCCATGTACCTCGGTTTCATGGACCTCTCCTCTGCTTTTGACCTGGTTAACAGATCAAAGCTTTGGTCAATATTGCTGGAAATGGGCTTGGATAGGACAATAGTTAACCTACTGGCTGACTTACACTCGGGCCTTACAGCTAAAATTAGAGTTACCACGGGTGGAAGGTGTACGGAGGTCTTTGCTTCAGAAAAAGGGTTCAGACAGGGGTGCATTCTGGCACCCCTACTGTTCACATTATATGTGAATGCTTTGGAACCTGCCCTTAGGGACGTGACCCTCGACATTCCGCGTGCAGGGGAGCAGGGGATCCCTGTTCTCCTTTACGCGGATGCCGCGGTACTCCTCACACGTACCGGGGTGGGGCTCCAACGCCTTCTAGACGCCTTTGAAACCTTAATGGGCTCACTTGATCTAAAAATAAATGCGAAGAAATCCCAAATCATGCATATGGGCAGCGCAGCAAGGAAAATTTGTCGCAAAACCTTTTTTGTGGACAGGAGAAGCTTGCTCGAGTAACTTCCTTTCCCTATTTAGGGATCACATTCGATGAAAAGGGTAATTGGGGCCCCCAGGTAAAGAACAGAGTAACCTCGTTAGCAAGAACATCTTCAGCTCTCCAGGGGTTCTCTAAGAAACTGGGGGCCAGGCCAATTGCAGCCATAATGAAAATTTATAAGGGTAAATGCATTTCAGTTGCATCTTATGGCAGCTCAATTTGGGGTTATAGGGGACTGGATTCCCTACAGATCATGGAAAATAAATTCTTTAGATCTGTTCTTGGTGTCCCACAATCGACTCCGTCCTACACAGTTCACTTGGAACTTGGGGAAGGCTACATCACAGACTTGATAAAAACAGCACCTTTAGTAGCATGGCTGAGGATGTGGCTTAATAAAGAAATTCCTTTAAACCATACCATCATGAGAGATTGTCTGTGTTTGGACAAAGTTAACAACATTAAGTGGTTGACTTACATCAAGGAAAACTTTTCCAAGTTGGGGAGGCCAGAGTTATACTCTGCAATAGAGTCTATAACACCCAAAGATATTGCGCTCACAAAGTGTGCAATGAGAGAGCTCCTATCTTTGGAGAGAGAAGAGTGTGAGTTGAAAAAACCAAGTGTTAGGGCCAGTCTAATATTATCTATACCTGACGGCCCAGAAAGTTACTTGAACAAGGTGACTCGCCCTTACTACAGGTTTATCTTAACTCGTTTTCGTTTTAATTTGATACATTTTAATCTTGGTATTTATCCTGTATGGAGTACCCCAGAAAAGGCGTTACCATGTTCCTGTGATCATTTCTCCGAACAAAATACTATGCATCTAGTGATGTTCTGTGGTCATTACGTAGAGGCAAGGAGGAAGTTCCTTGTGCCCAATCTTAAGGAGGCCGGATTTATTAAAGTTAAACCTGCTCTTATCTATTTACAGCTGCTACAGACTCCTAGGATTATGTTCCATGTGGCTAGTGTCCTAGTGAGTGCTATTAGGAGCAGGAATATTAGATAAAAAAAATATGGCAATCCCCCCTTAGTAGCACAAATTGAGCACTATAAAAGGCACTTTGTAATTATAATAGGTCTTGTAAACAGGGACATATCTGGTTTCAGATATGTCTGTTTTTCTGGGGCTTTTAGTACTTTGCATCTTGCACTTTATATCGACATGACATGTGATATGCTGTATGATTTTTATTCTTATTGTATTTTAACTGTTTTTAACGTATGTATTTATTGTATATGTATTTTAAACAATCTGTATTTTGCCATTGTCTTTATATGATATTAAGTTATCGCAATAAACTATTTGACTGACTGTGTGACGGTTCCTGGCACAGGCTCCGTGGTTCCCTTGTCTTTCCCGCCCTGCTCCCCTCCCATCCCACCCATGTGACTGGTGTTGGTTGGCACGAGGCATGGGTCCCCACACTGTGTGAGCCCCAGTTCCTGATGTTGTTTGCTGGGTCCGCGTGCGGAGAGATATGCATCCGTCGAGTGAGCCATGGAGAGGGAGTGAAGCCAGGGGGAGCGAGAGCTGAGGGGTGGGAGGAACCGGAGAGGATGGGGGCGAGTACGGTGCCAAGGGGGAGATGTGAAACAGTTAGCTGAGAGGAAAGTACAGGTCAGATGAACATTTTTAGGGGACAATAAAACCAAGTAGACTCTGCCCCGAAAGTTGGGGGTGAGTGGTCGTTGTTGCCTAGTTTCACGTGGTGCATCAGAGGAAAGGCAGTGTTTACAGATGTGCTTTTGTTGGGATGAAGACAGACGAAGGAGAGCTGCGGGCGGAGGGAAGGGGGGACGGGAGATGGGGCGAGAGCGGGAAGGAGAGCTGCGGGCGGAGTGAGGGGGTGCGAGACGAAGGAGAGCTGCGGGCGGAGGGAATGGGGGGTGCGAAGTGTGTTGCCAAAGCGTCTGGGCTAACTGACGGTTTCACATGGCATTAAAGTTACTTAACATCTCTATTACTTTGTATAAAGAAACCTCAGATTTCTTAAACTAGCTTTATCGCTTTGAAGTCACTTGCGGAAGTTACATCATACGTACCTGCCCCCGCCACAAGCGCAAAGGCACCACAGCTGTTGAAACAATGCAGCAGTGACCTGGAGCAAACGTTTACATTGAGGAAGGCCACCCGGCAGCCCAGTTTGGCCAGCCCCAGCCAGACGTGCACAAAGTCGGGCTCATTGCTCATGAGCAGGGCCACCGTTTCCCCTTTCTTGAACGATGCATGGCGGAGAAAGACCTGGGCCACCCGGCTGCTCCTGCAGTCCACTTGTCGATAGGTGTGGCTTTGCCCTTCGAAAATCAGGAACGTCTTGTCGGGCACGCTCTCTGCCACGGTCAGAAAGCGGTCCGGACCGTCTCCACTCAACCTCTGCGCTTGTAGAGCTCCATGCGCAACCCGCTGTGGAGCACCTTTAGCAAGTAGCCCAGGTCCAGCCCGAAGTAAGAAAAGAAGAGCCGCAGCACGAGGTACAGGGCCAGCAGCACCGCCGCGCAAGCGGAGAAACCGGCCAGAAGCATGGGTGCAGCCGCGGAGAGCAGGGGCCGCCAGAAGGAGTGCAGTCTCACCACTCGTGGAGCAGCATCATCCCGCCTGTCACAGGCATCATGGGTCTTTCAGTACGGAATGGGCGTTTTCATGTGCCCGAACTGCCTACTCTGTCAGTGGGGTGCACCTTACGGTACAAGAGTTCAGCTGATCGGAACTGAAAAGAAAACAACACTGGATGTTCTGTAACTTGCATCTTTGCCCCGTCCCTCCACCCTAGAATCACCGCCCTCCAACAAACAGCCGATCTGTGTCCCTGCCTGTTGGCCCCTCCTCCAGCAAGCTCATCCGATCTGATACACACAGCACACGCCTACAAGGTCTGCGTTTGTCAAACTAACAATCACAGTTTTATTTTATTTTGCACTCTCCTTCGGCTCTATATGTTTCCGGCAAGTCTTCGTCGGCTAGGCTGCGGCCCGGGATCCAGTACGGGTTAATCACTCGTTCATTTGCGTGCTTTCACATGGACAGCCACTGCACGGGGCTTCCAGCGCCTCATCTCTCCAGGCTCTGGGGAGGAGGCACGCTCGGAGCGGAGATCCCGACAGAGCAGGGAGATGCCCAAACCCCAAGCCGAGCACACTGAGCCGGAGCAGGGACAGAGCAGGCAAAGGGGGCGCGTCACCACTCGAGCGGGGAGGGAGGCAGAGAGAGCGAGGATTAAACAACAGAGGGAGAGAGCAGGGGCAGGGAAACGGTCTGTTGTGTCAGGCGGTCGGGCAGAAATGGCGGCGCAAAGCTCCGTGTTTTGCTGTCCCCAAAAGGGGCGGGGCTTAAAAGTGGCAAGAACAGAACCAACACACCCCCGAATCCGAAAGAGACTGAGCTTCTTTCGAGGGACGCCTCTCCTCCAATAGCTGGCTTCCGTTTAGGAAGCCAGCCAATGGAGGAGAGACAGAGGAGAGAGGCGGGTTAAACTGCCCTACTGAAGATCATTAAATCTCCGACTTCCCGCTGGCAAGCCAGCCTTTGGTCCTCGACCTAAAAACTACAGACCATTTAAATCATAGAATGGCCTGAGTCTGTCTAAGCAAAAGCAGCATTCTAAATGATGGCTAGGTTTTTTGTTTTAAAAATGATTGTTTTATTGAGGCATACAGTTAATTAAAGTTGTAAAGTTCATGTTTTGGTATCAGTCTCATATTTAGTATAATTAAACTGACGTTTTCCTTTGGTATGATAACTCGTACACCACAAAATAAACAAACATTGGTAATGCCAATAAGTCTGGCTTATAAATGAAAGTACCTAAGTACTCAGTAAGTAGTCATTCATGCACTCTCACACAACTTGTACTCATGCATTCATTAATCAGTGCACTTAAGCATTTTTGCCTTCACCCTCTGACATAACCACAGTATAATGCCCACAAACTCAACAACATATGCAAGGTAAAGTAAAAGGATACAAGTAGAACAAGAAAACCTGCTGCTATTTGGCATATTCACACAATAAAGAAACTAAACACAGCATCATGTGTCTGTCTTGCAGCTGTAGTGTACATAGTCTATTTTAAATTTCCAGTGTGGCTGCTACGTTTAGAACCAAGGTGTTGTCCTTCTTGGAATGGAAAAACCGTGATACACTGTAGACAGTAGTTTTCCGTAATTGTCACCTGTTAGGAATTGGGTGTCTGATGGGCAGAGTTATGCACCCTGTCCAAGCTGGAACTACAATTGCAGTCGGGGTTAGACAGATACACACCCTAAATTATCCCTCTGGTAACTTGGCACAGAGCAATCAGGCCTAATTTAAGAGGCAATGTGTAAAGCATTTGCATCATTTCAAACTGCGAAAAAGTAAAAACACCACTTAAAAAGATACCCATAACAATAGAGCACAATTTGATGAACAAAACAAGACCACAATAGGAAAATCCCATAAGTATAATCGTAGTTGTGAATTTATAAAGGTTAAATTGAAATGTAGTGCTTAAAAGCATACAGTGTCAACCAGGACAATCTGGTCGTGCTAGACCGGGTCAAATTCAAAAGTTCAGGCTGACCATGATGAAGCGTAGGTGGGATACAAGGACCAATCTTGTCCCGCTGAAAAGCACCTTATTGCGTCATCGATAAAGAACCGATGCGTGGAGCAGACGACACAATGCCTCGTAGCTGATCCCTTACGATGTAGGCGATGCGTTGGTTCCGAACCACGCAAGTCGGAAATGAGTCGTCGTCGAAACTCATAATGCAAGCGATGAGTTGTCATCGACACTTGCAAGTCGAGGATGCGTCAGGAACTGGAAGAAATGTGCTGCACATTCAGTGATGGGATGTCTTCGGTCCTTGCGGCAGCAGTGATACTTTGGCGACGAGGTAGATGCTCCAAGTCTGAGTCACATAGCAATGGCAATGTGTGGATTTTGGTAGTTGCAGCACTTTATGCCCACTTCCAGGGGCCCAGGGCTGGATTGGCAGCACTTGGTAGGGAAAGACTTTCATTGGTCAGAGTCCAGGTGCTTTAGCTGTTGAGTTGGAAGTATTTTATGTCCTTGAGCATTCTAGCATGCATGTGCTGAGAGTTAATCTTACTCACTATCTATCCACGGATGACTGTTTCTTGCACTTGCATTTTTATGTTGCATAGAGCAAGTTTGTTAACACCTTAATTTAAACTTGAGTTCACACTTATGAATGAAAAAACTGTATACGGTGCTCGTTGTTTGTAGAACATCTAATTTTCAGTTGTTAAATATAAATGTGAATTGTTTACTAAGTCGTTATTTTCTATTGTGTACTAATGGTCTTCGAGGTGCAACCTCCACTAGCATGGAAGGAGCAGCCACTACAGAGTTACTGTCAACAGTACTAATTTAAGTGTAACTAATTGTATAAGTAAAGTAAAAATGGGTATACTTGTTTAAAAGTAATGTTTGCTAAATCTGCCTTTGTTTCACTTCTATTTAATCGTTGAGGAAGCCAGGCAAGTCTTAATATTTTTTCACGTTTGTGAATTTCAATCTTGACCTTGTTGCACTAACTTTACATTTTGCTATTTTTTTCAGTTTGATAAAACCTATTCCTACTCTATTCGCCACAACTACGGAAAGGAAGGCAAGAGGACAGATTATACACCATACAGCTGTATGAAAATTATTCTCACCAACGCCCCAGGCCAGGGAGACTTTCATGGTGAGTTCTTGGTGAAGTGGTATATTTGCATCGTTCTGTTTCCTGGAAGATTAGAGGGTTGCTTAGCGAAATAACTCTAATATATGTTTTTGCAACTATAAAATAAAGTAGAGAAATGCAGGTTTGTACATTTTAGGTCAACTCACCAATTATGAAATCATTAGCCCAGCTTCTGCAGTATCACCATGCTAAACGTAGGGTTTTGAATGACGTGGTTGGGTGATGGTAAGAGGACTAGAAGGAAAAAATTGAGTAGGTTAATTAAGAAACCTAGAGCATATACCCACCAAAGGGGACGCAGTAGACTTAGACTTCAAATGTTAGTCTGATAATCTAAAATCAACTAAGGTGCTGTGGCCTAATAGGGAAAATGATTTTAGAAGCAGTCAGAGTTTTCTTAATTGAAAATAAAATGATTTCAAACCCAAACGCGACGTTTGGGCAATGCAATGCTAAACTGTAAAGCCAGTCACTAATGCACTGCCAAATCAGATCAGAGGCTTAGTGAAGTGTACATTTGGTGAGAGATTTAATTAGTATTTAATGGTTTTAGACTATCGGTGCCAAAAGGTATTCCTCAATTTCAGGGCATTGAATAAAAACCTTTGGCGAAAATGCCCGTTTGCATAATTTCACCACAACTGACATTAAGATTTAAATGTTGACAAAGATGTCAATAGTTGCGACATCCTCTTTGGAAGGTGTAATAAGTCTTGTGGGAGCAAGTCATCTCTGATGGCAAAGGTCCACCGGTACCTGAATTGAAAACAGTAGATAGTAGTTATGGGGGGAGGGGGGGAGGCTGTCCTCTATTTAACTCTCGTGAATGATTAAGTGTGTTAGAGAAAAAGTTAAGAAGCTATCTTATGCTTATGATACAAGATCCCCAGGTATATACACTTCTAATAGAGACTTCTAGTTGTAGATTCCTCACCTTTTTTTATATTTCCTAGGCACTAGACTGGATTTCAAAACTTTTCACCGGTACCTCTGTGCGCCAGAAGGTGGCTCCTTGGTGCTCAGCTCTTACTCATTCCATTTCAGAAATTATGTGAAGGGCCTATATAGGCACCACTGCTGCGTACTGTACTATCTGTTCTTTTCTATCTGCACCTTCAGATTCTAATCCAGAGGTCCCTCGGAGACGTTTACCGAAATGTTTGGCAGCCAAAATTGTGCAGTCTGTAAGGGATGTTGCCCCCTAAAATGAAATATTTTAAGCCCTGTTGGGGCTGTTGCAAACAAGTGTGTGTGGCTTATTTCCTATCCGGTGTGCCTGTTGTCTGGAGTCAAGCCACAACTCCAAAGCCGGCAGCGACTGGGTGTAAATGAAGCCGAAGGCCATCAGGGAAGGAGAAGGGAAACTATGTCACAAAGCATAAAAATACTCAGTGGTGGGGACAGTTCCACGTCCCACTCTGTGTCTAAATCTTGCCCTCTGTCCCGTTCCTGGAGCTATCTCAGTCGCTTCAGAGGTCAGTCTTTCGTCGCGCTCCAAGTCATCGGGTAAGCGCAGAAACCACAAGAAGTTTGTTTCGCTTTTTGTAAAGCCCATGGTTGCCCAAGGGAATCCTAGACCTGGATGAGAGTGCTATAAGAGAGGATGGGCAATCGGAGGTTACAATGGGAACAGCCAAGCCTTAAGCTTCTTCCTGAAGCTGGGCTCCTCTTCGAGCAGTCTGATCTCCTGGGGCACAACTTAGGGACCAGTAGTGAAAAAGATCTGCCTCCCCATCTTGATCTCTTAGTTCTTGAGGTTCTAATAAGACGGTCTTGTGCAGACCTAAGACATATTGTCGGTATATATGGGGAAAGGAGGTCTCTGATTTTTTTAGGGCATCTGCCATTCATTGCGTTTTCAGCCAGGCAAAGTTATTTGAACTTGATCCTAGCATCAATGGGTAGCCAGTGGAGCCGTTTTAGGGACACTTTTACTGATTTGTGTCTTGGGAGTTTGAGCAGTAACCTGGCCGCCGCATTTTGTGCAACATATTTTGATGAGCCCAAATAGAGGGAATTGCCATAATCGAGGCCGGACACCACCATGGATTGAATCACCATTCTTTTTAGTTGTTCCAGAATTAGTCCTATGATTTTCCAGATCATTCTAAAAAAAACAAAGCATGTTGCCACTAGTTTTCTAGCTTGATTGTCCATTGTTAGTGCTTTGTCCAGCCACATACCCAGGTCATTTTTGGAGGACTTGGGGATAAGAGGATGTCCCATGTACTTAGGCCAGCTAATCACAGGCCTGGGACAAAGGTTATTCCCCTGCATCATCAGTTATGTTTTATTGCCATTTAATTGTTGGCAACAGTTGGCCATCCAATTCGATACCTTATCCAGACAGGGCACTAATTGATGATATTTTGAGTTCAGGTAATTCACAAAGGAGACTACCAGCTGTGTGTCATCCGCAGCCCATTTTCGCCAGTGGATGCATTTACACGTTGAACAAAGTGGGACTGAGAGACGAGCCCTGTGGGACTCCACATTTGGTTGGCATAATGTCAGGGAGACGGACAGTTTCCATGCTCTGAAGCGATCTGTCCATGAAAACGGAGGTGAGCCACTCTAGGACTTTGCCTTGAATCCCGACTTCCCTGAGCCTTCTTAACAGAATGCAGTGGTCTACAGTGTCAAACGGCGCACTTAAATCCAGGAGCCGAATTGTGGCCGAGCCCCCCTGGTCCAGGATGCTTCGGGGTACGTGAAGAAGTACGTTTTTTAGGTCTCGCCTGTTGATGCGCATGCGCATCGAGCTTGCGAGACTATGGGGGCTTAAACACTCTTTAACCAACTTGCAAGGAACCGTGGCGATTCCTTGCAGTGCCCGTGAAATTTAAGCTCAATGCGCATGCGCATTGAGCTTAAAAGCGCGTGCACATGCCCCCAGCCGCCTGCCTTGCCCACTCTCTCTCTCACAGCCTCCCCCAGCTCCGCCCCCTCACTTCTTGGTTGCACGGCCGCTAGGCCGTGCCTCCCCTACTCTCCTCCCCCCTCCTCCTCCTACTCTCCTCCCCCCTCCTCCTCCTACTCTCCTCCCCTGCCTGCCGTGTCGCACCTCTCCCCGCTCCGCCCCCTCCCCTGCCCGCCGTGTCGCAGAACACAGAAGCTTGTTATTTTATAGCTGCTCAGTTGGAGGGGCGAGTTTTGGATGATGATACCAAGCGTTTGGCACGTTGAACGGGTAACTCCTCGTAGTTCTCTATACGTGGATCATTTGCATTTGAAAGTTTTCTAATTGCTACACACATGGTCTGCCTAAAGTGGATGCGGGGTTGTGGATCATATTGTGCCTACTGGTAGACTGTGAGATTCACAAGGTCCCAAGGAGTCACAGTGTGTGGGACCTTTTATGCCAATTCGGACAGAGGCAACTACAAATAGTTTGCTTAGTTTTTGAGCCCACGTTTACATTTTCTTAAATGAAATTGGCGTGTTTGTTTTGCCTGTGTTTCAGACTCGCATCCCATAGGTTCCCTTTGCAACAATGCGTTAAATTATAACCCGAGAGTACCACTTAATTATAAATGGACTGTACATGCGGCGAATGTATAGTCTTTGCACCCTCTCCCCCATGACCAACCCCAGCGGTAGTAGACTGAAAGTTTCCCACTCACGTATCGTGGTGCCTTTCCGTCATTCAGATATCCAGCTGGTAAGTTGCATATTTCATTCGTTTAGAATTGCCGATGTGGTCGTCATTCAGCGCTTTTAAGAACTCCTTATTTTTAGAATTCCAAACTAAATACTTATTTTCAGAATACTCTCAGTTGCAAACAGTTAAAATTTGACTACTTCAAGATGTTCGTTTTTCAACTGGATCATGCACCACATTTTGCGTTATTTATTTTGTGTTGTAACTATAAATATTGAGATCGTATACTGATTATTTTGCGTTTTTCAGTAGAATCCGGTATTGTGTAGACCAGATCAGCCACGGAAGGCTGTAAATATGTTGTTTATAAAAGTAACCCGAGTGGTGTTCCCAAATTTAATCGACAACAGTAGAAATGAAATAGACACAGAGAAGTACTTCAAGTGCCATAGAACTTATTTTATTTGTAATTCTTTAGCATTGGCTACAGGAAACAAAAATGCTAAAGATTTACAAAAAAAAAAACCATAAACAATTCTAAAAGCACTAACTCTAATGATGCGCGACCTATTGCATTTCCAATGCTTGTTCTTTATAGATAGCTTTAAGCTTAGCCGGAAAGAGCAGCATGTATTGGATCTTTAGATCTCTCAACTTCGCTTTCACTGCATCGAAGGAGCGTCTCATCTTCTGTATCTCTTGGCTATAGTCGGGGAAGACCATTATCTGTGAGTTTTCCATCCGGATCTCCCCCAGCTTCCTGGCTTTGCGTAGAATAACGTCTCGGTCTGCAAAGTTCAAAAATCGCGCAATGACTGGTCTGGTTCGTACCCCCACCAGCGGCTTTGCAAGGAGTGCCCTGTGTGCTCTTTCTATAACAAAGCAGTTGGAGAATACCGCCTGAGGCAGTGTTTTAATTATCCATGTGCGCAGGATCTCCACCATATTGGACCCTTTAATTCCTTCTCTAAATCCAACAAAGCGCAGGTTATTGCGTCTTGCCCTATTTTCTGCGTTGTCCACCTTCCATAGCAGCTGCTTGTGCTAGTCCCTGAGTTCTTTCTTGTCCTTCTGGAGAGAGTGTATGACATCTTCCGCTTCACTCAGTCTCGTTTCTGCTGTGGTCACCCTCTCTGTGAGATTGCGGAAATCTTGGTGCAGCAGCGTGACTTCCGTACCCATTTCCCCTATCTTGACTTCCAGGGCCGCACATGAGGCTTGAATGTCTTCTCTGGACGCCTGTATAGCCCCCATCAGGAGAGCCGTGTCTGAGCTCGCCCTCCGCTTCGGTTACCTGTGGCGCTGTCACAAATCTGTCTATTGTACCTTGCCTTGGGGACCGCTTCCTTTTTACCCATGTCGTACTAGTCCCTTGGAGGCTAAAGTTGGCCTGACCATTGGGGTCTCACCTTCTGTTGTGCGTTTCTTGATCTGTTTCTTCCCTCTTCTTTTCAGCTGTGCAGGTGGCCCTGTCCGGTTGGTAGGGCTAATTACAGTCCCTCTTATGCGTTCCTGTACTTTAGTGTCAACAATCCCAGATACATGCCGTATGCCACTCGTCCCTTTTGCGCCTGCCAATGTGCATGTTGTTATCTACAGCAGTGGAGGGTAGTCTCGGGGTGTGAGTATCCGGCTATAGGCCGTGAGCCCGTAGCCTGTGCGGCCAATTATCCTTGGGAGATCCATTCTGGCCACTTCGCCCCTCTCCGTGTTCCTCCGGTTTGCACCCTCTCTCTGGCCACCTGCGGTGTTCAGGCCTCCCGGCCCGTTGCTTAGCTTTCCCCAACTTCAGTTGAATTACGGGGCTAGGGGAAGGCCAGGTCTACTTCTTCGTGTCACCTCTGAGTATCCGCGTGAGCTTCAGTGCTTATGGGGTGCTGCGGGGGAGGGGGGCGGTGGAGGTGACTTCTCGATCTTGGATTCTGCCCCTTACTGCTCTGGGTGCTCCGGGGCTGGCGGGGCGTACCGTCTCTCTGTGGGGGGGGGGGGGTTGCGGGGCGAAGCGCTTCTGTTGCCGTCCGCGTCGCCTCTCCTTGCGGCCTCGGCTTCGGTTTGCGGCCAGATCCTCGTTGTGGCGCTTGCTATCAGCGTTACTCCGCCGACCTCCCGTGGGGTGTCCCGGCGATTTCCTGGCTCCTCACCAGCTCTCCGCCGCGTCGTCTCGCTGCTCCATGCCTCCCAGCTCGTCAACCGAGCCGCGGTCTCTTCACTCGCTCCTATGTCCTCGGGGATCAGGGCGCCGCCATCTTGTGGCCGCCTCCGTCTCCCAAGCGCTCGTCGTGTTTCTCGGCTCCAGCACCTTTCAGCTCGTCCACCTCAGCTCCAGACCCTCCTCCCGTGCTGCAGGACCTTCCGCAAGGTGGTAAGGATCTGTAATCGTTCTCTGGATGGGGTAAAATACGACTGATCAAGTCGGCTCGCCGGAGCAGCGGCGACTTGCGACTTACTCGACCATGCTGCTTGCCACGCCCCCCTAAACAACAATAATAATTTTTGGTTCTTGTAGATGTGTTTCACTGCTTAATTTTTATATTTTTCTTTGTGACTTCTTGTGTGATCTTTCACTTTAATCTGGCTTTCCAAAATAGGCTAGTTTTCCGCCTACTCTTTTCCAGTGATTGTATCTGTTTAATTCCTGTTGAATCATGGCGTCTGCTGCAAAAAGTTCTCACTCACCCAGGGTAACTCGCAGCAGAGGCCGCACACAGAACTAGAAGCAAGCATTGTTGTGAATTTATCCGACTACACTTTAACACCAGATGAAGAGAGAGACTTGAACAAAGGTTTAGGGTTTGTTCCTACACCCAGACACGATCCCTTTAAATGCCGCACTGAATTCCATGAAACAATGAGGAGAATTGCCAATAGAGAAAAAGATACTGACTCATTTCGAGGGACTACTCTCAAAAAACCTTCCAATTGTTGTCCTCCTATGGTGACCATGGGTCCGGAGGTGGCTGTCTTCGAGGAACGAGTATTACAGGACATAGAAAACTTTGAAAAATCCCAGGAACACTTTAGATATTCAAACATGACTAAAGATGATTGGAATGCAGTCAGATCCCTTGAACAGAATAGTCTGCTGACTATAAAATCAGCAGATAAGGGTGGTGCGGTCGTTGTACTAAATACTAAAGATTACGATGCAGAGGTGCAACGTCTATTAAGTGTACGTACCAACTACCGTCCTCTTAATAAGGACCCTGTTGAGGAGTTGTCTGGAGTGATTAAAACAATGGTGAGTAGGGCTAAGACCAACAAATGGATCTCGGTAAAAGAAGCGGAGTTTCTAGTTAATGACACTCCCAGGACTCCAGCTCTATATATCTTACCGAAGATACACAAACCTATTCGCCCACCCCCCGGTAGGCCTATTGTATCGGGGATACAATCTATCCTTGAACCCCTTTCACAATATGCGGATTATTTTTTGCGGGAGGCAGTGGTGAACCAACCCTCCTTCATAAAAGACACCACCGATATTCTGAACATTTTGGAGAATGTTCCCTTTGACTCTGACGTACAATGGTTGGTAACCATCGACGTAGAATCTCTGTACACGAGTATCCCTCAGGACGCCACGCTGGTGGCAGCAGCACGCGCCCTGAGGGACCTCGAGTGGTTCTATGATGTCCCACAATCATTTGTCATGGAATGCGTTGAAGTGGCACTGACTCGTAACTACTTCATGTACAAGAACCAACTGTACTTACAGACCTCTGGGACCTCCATGGGGGCCACTATGGCCCCCAGCCTGGCATGCATATACGTTGGCCAGTTTGAGGAGTACGTCGTCTATCCGGATACCAACCCCTTCCAGAGGCAGATTTGCCTCTGGAAAAGATATATAGACGACGTGCTCTGCATCTGGTCCGGCTCAGAGGAGTCGCTGCTTGAATTCTGTACTTGGTTAAATTCACAGGACCAGAGCCTTAAATTTACTTGGTCATACAGTCATACTAGGGCCACCTATCTAGACCTGGACATTGAGGCCAACGAGGTCGGCACTTTGAGTACTCAGGTCCACCAAAAACTCACGGATAGGAATTCCCTATTATTGTATAACTCATACCATCCCAGGGCCCTACGTGACAATCTTCCGGTGGGCCAATTTCTTCGTTATCGGAGAAATTGTTCTGAGACCAAAACGTTTGTGGCACAGTCCATGGACCTTACGAAAAAACTAGAACAGCGTAACTATCCACGTAAGGTTGTGAATAATGCAAGAAAGAGGGCGCTCAACACCCCCAGGGATACCTTACTTGAGCATAACACCAGGGAGAGAAAAGACTGCTTACCGGTGGTTATGACTTTCGAACCTATGGCCACGAAGATTAGGCAGTCAATTCGAAAACACTGGGGTCTGTTGAGTAATAAAGAGTTTACCATGCCCCCCCCCCCTCCCCCCCCCCCTCCCCCAAGATTTGCCTTCAAAAGGTCAGGGAATCTAAAGGACTGGCTTGTCCACACTCGGGACCGAGTACCTTTGAGAAGTGATACTACGACGATACCTAAGGGACACTACCCATGTGGTACATGTTCAGTATGTCCACTTACCAGCAAATGCAGTAGTGTTATGCTATCCACTGGAAGAGAATGGTTCCTAAACCAATTCAGCAACTGTAACACCACCAATGTGGTTTATAGGCTGACATGCAGTTGTGGTTTACAATACATTGGACTTACCACAAGGAAAGTAAAAGTACGCATACAGGAACACCTAAGTACCATCAGGGCTGGGAAGCTGACCACCAAACTAGTCCAACACTGTTATAAAGAGAAACACAGCTTCACATGGACAGTGTTAGAGACTGTAAAGGGTAATCCTACTAATGTTGAGTCAATCCTGATCACAAAAGAAGCGAAATGGATTTTCAGAGAGAGCAGTGATAAACAGGGCCTTAATGAGATTATAGAGTGGAATAAGGTTAAATAACTGGCCTACCACCTATAATGTTCCTACGTCCTGATTTGGCTCCCCATAGCCAGTGCAGCTTTTATAATATAACTGCTCTGCATGTATACTAACAGCTGCCATTATTGGATATTAGCAAATCCTGCGCTATACTTCATATACATACAATGCTACATTACTGGTGCCCCTATCCCCTGTCTAGTGCATTAACAACTCTTTTGGTGTCCTCAGGTTAGTTAGACACAACCTCATGATGTTCGTTGACCACTCTGCAATGGCGCCCATTGTATTCATGGCTTTTCCCTTCAGCCTCATTAGTATATATATAGCGTAGGGGAATTGATGTATGAGGGCGAGAACTCCGTGATAAATGAGGAGGATACTTTTCAGCTCCACCACATCTCTTACTCGAGGTTTCTGTGAAGGTCTCTCGATAACTCCCACTGACTCCATCTCACCTTTTCCGTTTCATTTGGCCTCTCTATTATGGCGCCCGTTTTGGTGTTGATGTCCTACACATTCGGTAGCCCGTATCACGTGACGGGGGGATCCGCCGATCACGTGACCGTGGTGCGCGACGCGCCATTATCCGGCGGGGATGTTTAAATAGCGCACTTCGGCTCCCGCTAGGTGTTCCTGGGATGAGATAACGCCCATGTTCCGCGTCTGTACGGTAAGAAAAGTGCTTTGGGTCACTGGCACTGCTGCAAGCCCGAGGTATGCGCCCCGTTTTTCATGCATTAAGGAGGTACCTTAAGACTCGCCAGGAAGATCTTGGCTTATCTCACACAACTGCTTCATGTTTGGCAAGGGTTTCTTGTACACGCCGTGAGCGAGTCTTTTAGGCGGGTAGCTATTCTACCACTTCCCCCCCCACAGGTTATATGCAGTTTGATCTGTGGGACCGTTTTAGCAATAGCCAGTTGTTTGCCTTGCATGTATTGATACTGGGCCAGAAAAACATAAAATATAAGAAATACAAATACCAACGTGTTGACCCTATGCAAACACAATAACAAACTTTAATAAAGCCCAGTTAGTCGGTCATCTCGCGCACAGACACCTATGAATGCCAGCATTTAGCAAGACAGCATTGTCATGGTAAAATAAATAAATATAGAGGCTTTCCATCATTCTCTGTGGATGCTCTTGATTGGGGTGGGTATATGTATGCAGTGGGCTGACTTGCTTGCTCTAATGGGGTGGCAGCCCATGCATTGAATGGCAATTTTTAAGAGCTGGCCATTATATACTCGTGATTCTGATTACATACAAAGACCTTACAGGTTGATGTGACAACCGACTGTCCGGCGGAGTGCCGTCCCCTTTTTTCAGCTGGTACGAGGGAGCATAGCTGAATAAGGGTAAATGAGTTTGAAAATGTAAATTAACATTGTATATTCTTTACTATGAAAAGCACAAACATTAGGTTGGTCTAGACTACAAACAGGTCGTAATTTTAGTTCTCTCTTCTGTCTATCTTTTCAACTCGGCAGCTTCCTGTCTAAAAGATGTTGGAAGAGGGTGCAGTAACAGAGTATTAACCCTGATGAATCTGCCATAAAGGTTTCTGGGCAGTGAAACCTGTTGGTCACAGGTAGTGGTATGCAATTTTAAGCTACCCTCCTTTTTATTTCAACTTCGCACACCCGATTCATAAATAAAAGCAGTACGAGTGGTGTGGCTGTTGATTTTACTCTTCACTCTGTTTTGTTTGTTCAAGGAGTCACGTTCTAAACCTCCTTAACATGCACCTTCTCACTTTTTCTTCCTTTCACTTATTCACCAAATCTCTGGAATAGGAAGGCCGCCTATGATGAGAAAGGGGCCAAGTCTCTGGTAAATATCTGACCAGATAGCCCCGAGGGTGTTCGCCCGTGAGGTGCCTTCCTCTCCGCCACATATTTTTTCACTTATTATTTTGGTATATGTGTGGTTCTATGTATGGTCCTAAACAGGGCTGACATTTTTTTGGGTTGCACCGAGTTGAAAATTTATGAACCCCCCCACAATTAGCGGTAACGTCAGACTAGATTGTCTGTTTCAGGACGGTAAGGCATTAGAGACAATTAACACCTTAATGTAGAAACAATACCGGGTGTTTTTCCAAATTCTACTTCCTGAGAATTTAGGTGGATTAAAGTCGCATGCCTGCTAGACATTTTCTAACACCGGTCCCGGGTTTTGGGAATCTTTTGGATTGCAGGGTTCGGAGCCCAGCCAGCTTGCCACAGGTGTCGGAGAGTAAGGTACATTGCCTATAGATAGTGCAACTGGACTAACTGGAGGTGTGAGGATCTGGGCAGTTTCTAGGGGGCCGTGCAAGCATCATGCAAGTCAACATTCTTGACATAACCACCCCATTTCTGCCTGAGGGGTATGAGGAGGTCAGGTGCATGGAGCACCAGCATGCATTCGATTGGGATATCCCCCTCTTTCCAATGCTTTCCACGAGGAGGTTGGGCTCAAGAAGATTAACCAGCTTGGTCTTGTACTCTGAGAGGGCATGTTGAGCTGTAGGTATTTGTAGAATTTGCTGCAGAGGAGCTGGAAGTACGACTGCAGGTCTTGAAAGGAAAATAAATAACTACCCAACCAGACCTCTCCCAAGGTTGTGATCCCAAAGTTAGCCTACTTGGCTCAACATTCCAGTCTTGCTGTGTGATGGAGATAATGGTAATGCCAGAGTGACATCAGCTGGGTCAACTTACCATCCCACTTGTTGGAGCACAATGCCACCCACCAGTTCAGGTCTAAGGGATAGGGTCTGCATAGAGCAGTTCCATCAAATTATTATCATCAAGTAGAGATAGTTTGGCTCGGAATGCCAGGTCGTTCCATTCTCCACACTGCTAGTCATTAACGACCAGTACATGTGCGGCTCAAAAGTATAGTTGTACTTCGGCCATTTCCATTCTTCCATCATATACCAGAAGTCAGCATTTAGTCATAGTAGTACTCAGTGGAGGTATGGCGAACTCTGATAGGCCAAAGGAAGGGACGGATGATGGATGCAAGTTTGGTAAAGCAAGTGTTTGAGAAAGCATTGCCATTTTGAAAAGGGTGATCCTGCTGAGGAAATTAAGCAACAGAGGCGTCCATTGTAGGAGTTCCTTTCGTCTCAGAAAGGAGTGGGTTGACATTAAGGTGTTCTGTGTGACGTCTGGCTCAAGGGCTTTATTATTGTCCAGATACTGGAAGCTGAGGCATCTAATGGGGATGGTGCCCTGGCATAATGTTGTTTTGGAGTCACCTCGTATATGGACCTGCAGGGTCTTGCATATGTTCACCCTGAGGCCCCTTCATATAGGTCTAGATGACAGAGGCCTCCTGGCCCAGAGAGTTGCGGGTTAGTTAAGAACAGGGGGAAATCATCTGTGTAGAGTGCAATTTTGTCTTCAACTCCACCATCCCAGCTCCAGCCAGAGACATGCGTGTCACAGCACGCTGGTCTAGCAAGGGGTTTGATAGCCAGCACAAAACAGAGCAGAGACAGCTGGCAGCGCTGATGGGGTCCCTCTCTGAATGGGGAAGGATTCTGAGAGGACACCAATCACCTGGACGCATGCCGACTGTCGGGAGTAAAGGAGCCCTACATAATTACAGAATTACAAGCCAAACCCCATGCATTCAAGGACTATATCCAGAAAGCACACTGCGTTTGTTTAAATTCCTCAAAAGATTCCTTGAATCCAATGAAGGGAAGTTTGTTGCGCCGAGATCTGTTCTCCACATCTTATTCTCGGGCACCAAGGGTAGTAATGGATGAAGAAGGTAGTTTGGACTCCGTATTTTTCAGGACCACAAACTCATCTTCCAAAGTCTAAAATTGGGCCTCCTCCTCGGACACTCTGGCTGCAGTGCTGCAGAGATCTTGATGTAGGAGAGAGGCAGCAACTCGCACTTCCCCGATTTGGTCTTTACCACTTCTCGTGAGATCTGGATGGCCTATACGAGGGTTGCCAGGTTCCCAGAATCTGTGGAGCTCTGTACTAGTGGCAGTGTTCCCATCATTCCCGAGGATGGGCCTGTGTATTTGTACATCTTGGTTTGTGCCCTAGGACACTTGTCTATTTCCATGGCTTCCAAGGGCACTAGTTCTTGGTATTGGAATTCCACAGCTGTCAGTGGTCCCCCAGTGTGAACGTTCTTTCCGGCGAGAGTGTTGCAGTGGAGTACATTCTCTAGCTCCAAGGCAAGGGTGAGGGGAATGCCACACAACAGACTTTCTCAAGCACACCCCACTGTCCCACATAGCACCCCACCCCTTTGCAGACTGAAGGGGGTGGGGGCAGCACAAGCAGCCTTGATCAGTCCAAACTCTTTGGACAATGAACTGTTAAGAGTGCAGGGGGTAAGGGTTGTGTGAAGCCCCTGGGGGTTTGTCGCAAACAATACCATCCGGACTGCCACCAAGAGCCCCCCACCTGGGGATTTTCAAAAGCACCTCCAAGGCAAGGCAGTAAGGGGGAGCCCTCCTCTCTACACCAACCAAGGACCCACCTGAAGTCTGCAGTGCAGGGGGTCACCCCAAGTCGAGATTTTGGCCCTCCAACAGTAGGGCCTCCGAATCTGGAAGGTGGATCAGCTAATCACTCCCCCTCAGGCTCACTTGTCCTCAGGCAGTTGTCTGGGGGCAACCACGTGCATACAAGTAAGCTGTCCTATCCTTGCAGTAGCAACAGGCCAAGGCAGTGCTTCTCCAGGCTGTAAAGCCCTGTCCCACTCCACTGGTCACCAGCCGGGTAGGGTGTTGGATTGGGAGTGGGGAGGGGATTGAGACCCCAGATGCGACATGGCCTGGACATTTTCTTCCTTTTATGAGATGTTAAGGTTTTACCCTATGCAGCATTGACTGGTTCTCCTAGGAGGGAATGCGACTGCTGCTACCTGGATTTTAACTAGCAAATTGGGTTAAGTGATAATGCAATGCTAAATCATTGAGTGAGGCTTTTTTAGCTTTAATTTGAAGAAGCTGGGTAGGTCTTTCCAATATTTTACTTTTGTTCAAGATCTATTCTTAAGAGACTAACTTTGTAAGTTTGCAGTAGATTTTTTAAAACCTTTCTTGGTTTTTAACTCAATTATACATGTGGAAGGATTGGCATTTTATCATTATCTACATACTTTTGGAATTTGAACTAGAGTATGTTCTCTGTGCCCATAGATTTTTCCAGCTTTCTTTGAGGGTTTCATCCACTCATCTTAGTGTTGACTTGTTGCTACTTCAACCATTTAAGTAACATCTTAAAGCATTCTTTGCTGGCATATTGCTGACAAGTCTGGGCCACTGGATAAATAATTTGTTCATGGTCTTCAGTAGCCAGTCCAGATTGGTGCTTGGAAGAGATAAGGACCACCATTAGATTAATGAGTTACTAACTTGGTTTGGGCTACTTTCTTCAGGGTTCTGTAAGGTAGCGGTATTGATAAGTACGTTCCTTTTGTGGTGGTTGGCCGTTCTCGTAGTTGTTTACACGATTGACGAATTATCTTACTTCGGGGTCTTTGCAGTCGGGACTGATCCACTGGGGTGTGTAAAGTTGTGAAGACTGGCATTTTGCATACTGTATTAATTAAACTTCACTGACATCCTAAGGCTCAAACACATACATTCAACCCATCCAAACACAATCTTCTTTCTTACTGCTGTTGGAACGTGTGACCTTGAGAGTGCACAGATCTTAGCTACAGAGATTCTTCGTTGTTATTCAGAGCAGTTCATTTCAGTGAAACATTAAAATGACCCAGCATTTCTGTTAGTTGATCCTAACACTTTGAGAGAAATGGTTTGGTATCTCCAACTTTATGAAAACTCATATAGTATTTTAGTACACATTGCCCTATGTTATGCGCAATTGCCCTATGTTATGCGCAATGTCGTCAGTCAGTCATCGACTTTCAGCCATCTCCGTTTTGCATATTTGGACCGATGGCTCTGTTTTGAACAAATACAGGAAGGACGTAAAAATCCCAGCATGGAAAGTGCTGCGATCTAAAAAGCCAATCTTATTTGGTTGTGCCAGGCATTATTTGGGTAATCCGGCAGGTTGCGATGGCATGTCAAAAACAAACATTATGAAAACTCCAAACTCACCAGGCATTGAGAGGGACTTCATGCTCATTTACCCAATATGCAAAACAGTTAGTGCTTGAACTGAAAATAATAAATAATTTCTCAGCTGTATGTACAGTAAGAAGTGTTCTCTCGGCGACAGTAGTTTAGTCTCTAATTATGAGGTGCTGCGAGTGAAGATGTTCTGAGCATTTGAGAAAGAAGAAATGATAACATTGTGGCTTCTCTCAGGCCAGCGCAGTCCTAGAGGGACACCGATGCCCTTCAGCAGGTGGCCACGTGATCTAATGACCCTGCTTGTCTGTTTCCCTTTCGCTTTCAGGCTGCCCGTTCCGCCACAGCGATCCTGAACTGCTGAAGCAGAAGCTGCAGTCCTACAAGATCCCATCAGCAGGGGTAACTCAGGTGAGATGAATTCATTTCTTAATTTGTGCTGAATCAAGGCTGCCTGTCCTTAATATCATCCATGTTCCCTAAAACAGTGTCTTGAAGATGTTCGTTTCACTGCAGCAATTTGCTTAATGTGGGATAAATAGCACCCTTTTTCGTAATTCTCTTGTCACCGCACTTTATTCTTCCACTCCAGATGAAAGTGTCTGTGCTACTTTGTGAAACTTTTACAGTAATGTTACATTATTGTGGTGAATTTCTTTGAGTGGAAGAACTCTACCCAACACTCACCGGTGAACAGTGGCAGAATTAGTGTATGCTTTGAGTCCTGGGAATTTACTATACTGTAAAACAGTGCTTTAAATAGTCCGGTACTGACTACCGGCACTCTTTTATTTTGAGAGGGAGA
This sequence comes from Lissotriton vulgaris, assembly GCF_964263255.1. Classification (NCBI taxonomy): domain Eukaryota; kingdom Metazoa; phylum Chordata; class Amphibia; order Caudata; family Salamandridae; genus Lissotriton; species Lissotriton vulgaris. The sequence continues at coordinate 436,588,912 of NC_141694.1, forward strand.
GTACCGGTACTTCTCAAGAGATATGTAATACTTTTAATTGGAGAGTACCGGCACTTCTCAGAAACAAGCAGGGACTCTGGTACAGAGTACCTGCACTTCTTTTTTTCCATTTCTGCTGTAAAGGCGCAATATGATCGTATCTCATGAGCCTGTTCTACGACCCAAACACGAGCTTTAAGTTAAACTGGGCAGCTCTACCTAACCACGAGATAGAAAATGCATGAGTGAATGTAGAATACGATTGAAGAGATGAGCATTATCTTACTCATACTAATGTTTACATTGACATAGTTTGTTGCAATTGACAGCTTCCTATCAAATAATAGACATCAGGTCTTGTTAGGCACTTACTAACAGTGTGTGGCAATCATCGAAATATACAGTATATTGGGTAGCCAGCTGTCTTACGAGATGCCGCAGGTTCGGTGTACTGAAAAAAAAGTTACCTTCAGTTTGAAAGAATCCTTTGAAATTCTAACTGATGCCTGTGTACACCTACGGGGGTATTTATATATAGAAAAAATTGTATGTTTTATTAATTTTTTTACAGTCCTCAAAGGTGTCTGTTGTCTGGCAGCTGAGGGCCCAGATATCGGTACCATTTTGGATGTGCTGAGTTCTTAGGCTCAACAATGTGCCACAGCTCATAATACGAGAGTGCCAATATTCCGCATCCTAATTATCAAGGCTGCGGACTGTGTACTTTTAAAATGGCACCCATTGTCCTCTACAACTAGACTGCACATTAAGATCCCAAGATGGTGCCATTGTCCATGGCCTCAGCGACAAGTTTGTAGACTAAGGAGGTCCAAGCCTGTTGAGTTTCATGGACCTCGTGACTTGGAACTTTTACTTTTTCAAAGCATATGTGGGGCTTCCCTCACTTAGAAAGAGTTAGGGTGTCCTCACGGTGCCCCTTATTGGCCTTTCATAAAAATGTTTAGTTTGTGGGAATCGTGCCCCGCGTTCTGCAGTGGTAATAGTAAGTAAATATAAGAGCGTTGCGGTCTGCGGCCTCCATTTATAGAATGCAGGACCAGAAGGGATGACTTGAGAAAAATCTACCTTGTTGAATATGATTTATTAGTGTTTGAGAACCATCTACAGATTAACGGTCCAGATTTCTCTGTCTTAGTCAACTGGTTGGCTCAGTTGTAGGGTCCTGCAAACACCAATTTTCTAACACTAATTTCTTAAACTACTGAATGAGTTTACACCAAACCAGGCAATGGAATTTTCTTGAATACAGTTCTTTCTAGTCAAGTTTGGTGTAATTCTAATCAGCAGTGTCTTTCCATAGCTGCATCAGTGGTTTAGTGTAGGATTAAAAACACCTTCCCCCACCAGATATACCAATTCGGATGGCTAAGTCTTCCTGGAGATTCCTAACCTTTTTAATATTCCCATATGCATGACTCGTCCTGAAAAATTGCAGTAACTCTTCTTTGCCGGTAGGTGGCGTTTGCCTGTCTTGTACCACCATAGACATGACATCACCATAGCCCTATAGCAGCACCTTCACATCAGTTCCCTATTTTCTACGCCTCTCAATATGTATACAGAGCAGCTCTCTGTGGAGCAATTTCTATGAAAGTTAGCTTTTACTGTGCTAGGCAGGTTGGCTCCACCTAAAACATCAGGCTTCAAAACATGTTATTCCTGCCATGGACAATTGTCTTTTTTGGACCCTCATGAGGTATGTCAGTGTTGCACGGGGCCTAAGCACAATTCATATTCGTGCGAACAGTGTGGCCAAATGCCCTTAAACTGATATAAGAATTATGATGAAACGCACAACCTGTGTATCTGGTAAATAAAAACTCAGGTTTTCTTATTTGCGGTGTGCTCCTGGGGTTTCGCTCTCTGATCTAGAGTGTCAAATGTTCAAAGCATGAGGTATCGCACCCTGAATAGGATTAGTCACCCTAGGCGCAACCTGGAACCCTGTGAAGGATATTCAACACTTAGTATTTCAACAAAAAAGATCATCCACAGTTTATAGTTGGATATTTAATGGGTTTATCCAATATTCATGAAGGAAATTATATATGCTCTTATAATTGAAATGGTAACCATGAATTCAAATAAACAGTTGTACATCTCAATTACCCGCCTCTCAATTCATGCCCATCCCAGTGCATTTCCGGCACTCAGCCCTTCGAATATAAAATAATGAGGAAACCATCCTGCTCGCAATCCCTGATGTAAAGATACCGCGTGATGATTCCGTATTGTGCAAGGTAAACATCCGTTAGTGTAGCGTGGCTAAAAGAACCAGCTGTCGTGATACTCCATCAATCATACTTTAATGTGGACCACAAATGAAGATAATCTGCTATTCAAAGTGCGGTTGAACTAAAACACAAGAAGAGCAAGTGTGCGGTTCCAAGAAATGCAGCAAATAAAATAAAATGTGCTAAAACAACCATTAAGCTCCCTTGGTGGTCACAACACGGCTGTCGTGACACAGAATGTTACCCTTCTGATGTGTTTAAAACATTTTTTTTTAAACGTGACCGTAAGTGAATGCTCATGTTAGTCATGACGCATGTGATTTCATCCTACTGTGGATTAGCAACGCTGTCAGCCCCAAGGTCAGTAACCGATTTAAAACGCAAAGTAACCAGCACAATTTAAAACAGGCTTGCAAGCTTAATACCACCTCGTAAAGCGTGCATGTAGTGTCTTCCTCCCTGCAGAGACGAACCAGAGGTTGGATGAGCGCGATCTGTATGCCCATTAGAAAGAAAACCAGTGAAAGAGGACTATTAAGACCAATGTGAACAAAAGGGAAAGAAAGACTTGCGTGTTGGTTCTAGGTTTGTGCCTTTCACGTTGGCCATTTTGGAGTGTAGAGAAAACACTCAGTGAAAGCCTGGAAATGAGAAACATGCAGAGGCTTGTGGGAAAATAAACAAATACAAACCCCCTGAATAACACCAAAATACACGAAAAGTAACTTAGAAAGGGTGGTGATCCAAACAAGATCACCAGATTTGAAGTAGCAAAACGAGTTCCAGTGAAATGGGAAAATAACAATGAGAACATAAATGACAAATGGAACAAAAAGTTAGCAATCAATCAACAGAGATAAAATATCACAAATAACATTGAAATTCCATACTGTCATTCATTCCATGTGGTTTCAATGCGTCAAGATGTCTAATCCAAAAGTTCTCTATGTAATAGGTAATTTTTATAGGCTCTACCCTCAGTTTTAGCTACAACTTCTAAGACTAGAAATTTTCATAGGCTGATGTTGTGGTTTTGTTCAAGGAAATGGCTGATTACAAAAGAGCACTGTAAGGGGGGACCGGATGCACACCTCTTATTCTTAGTTTCTCGAACTTGTCTCCATTGTCTCTAAATGGTGCGTGCTGATTGGATCAAGTGCCATGCCCTGTCGGCACTTCAATTGTATACATCACTGTAGTAGGGCTTCATGTCGCCCCAGTCAATCGCACTGCTAAATATGCCAATTGCGCGATTGTAAGTTAATTATATTCAACGTTCATCCATGTATTCCATAGTCTTATAAGTTTATCATAGTTTTCCACCAACTTTAATATGAGTCCGCACGCTAAGTGTATATGCTGTTTCCGATTTTTTGGCACTTGATCCAATCAGCACGCACCATTTAGAGACAATGGAGACAAGTTCGAGAAACTAAGAATAAGAGGTGTGCATCCGGTCCCCCCTTACAGTGCAGTTTATTACAGATGCCCTACACCTGGATAGCACCCAGAGATGAAAAAGAAGAAAAGTGATTAAATTGTTGCACATAACACGAGTCAGCACACCTGGATTAACAACGTGGTTCATTTAAGACAGTGTTGGAGGCGCTCTAATAGTTCTCGTTTAAATGCAAATTACATTGTATGAATACACACTCTTGTTCGTAATGCGCAATTTATCATTGTTTGTCACTCATTTACATAATTACGGAATGAGCCGGTTGTTTTAACTTGTTTTGAACTGAATGTTGGGAGATGTAGTGAACACGAAGAAGTACCTAATATGTAAAACCACGAAGGCGGGAGATTTGAAACACGGAGCCCAATTGGTTAGGATTAAGGGTTAAATAAGAGAGCGTGCATTGGAGTAAGCTTGATGGGAGGCAGTACGGAGGAACGAAGGATTGTTTTTATTAACACACGGCAGGTACGTGCTAAATAGAATGGATTGAAAGGGTCCGGTTTACTCTGCAATATACCAAAGGGGGAGGGGGTTATATAGAGAGAGGAGAGACAGGGAGACAGAAACGGTCTTGAGAACGAATGTAGGGAAAGTGTCAGGGATAAAGGGTCGCGGCGTGTTTGCGCTGCTTGCCACTCGGAGAGAGGAGATTGCAGTGTGATGGGAATACGGAGGGGTTCAGAAATGAAAGACGAGTATTAGACTAACTGTTGTAGAAAGTTGTGTCAGAAACTCACATGCACGACACAGAGCAAGGCACTGGTTTAAATGTCCTAAAGTCAATTTAAAAAGACCAATGAAGTAGGAATGTGGTAGTCCGGTTGATTGGCATTTAGGTAGCTTTGTAACATATTCAGTTCAAGCTTTAAAGGGGGAGAAAAATGTTTTTGGTTTCGCTCAATACATTGACAATTGAGTTAAAACTGTAAAATGTTATATTTAAATGATGAACATGATTAGTGATTGTGATTTATTATTCATTCACAGTGACCCCCGAAGAAGGGCGTTGAGCCCGAAATGCATTGGGTACTTTTTTAAATAAATGCTGCCTGAAATGAATTTATGAGTCAGTCCTGTTCATACTGAAGGTCTGGATAGACATGGTTGGAGCAGTAAAAAATCGGAAACAGCATATACACTTAGCGTGCGGACTCATATTAAAGTTGGTGGAAAACTATGATAAACTTATAAGACTATGGAATACATGGATGAACGTTGAATATAATTAACTTACAATCGCGCAATTGGCATATTTAGCAGTGCGATTGACTGGGGCGACATGAAGCCCCACTACAGTGATGATTACAAAAGAGTTCATATTCTTGGTTCTAATATTGCTTTAATGTTCGCTGATCCTAGTTTTAATTTTTCTCTTAGTTTTTATGAAGTATACTTTGCCACCCGTGCATTTTAACAGATAGACCACATTCATGGTGTCACAAGTTGCTGAAACTTTCAAATTGTTCTTGGTGCCTTTTCTAGGTTGTCATAGTGGAACATTGAATGATGTTATGGCAATTGTTGCAGTTATGACAAAGGATTGTCCCTTTTGGTTTGATTTGTTGAGGGTTCTCCTTGTGGCTGGTCCGTTTCCTGCAAAGAGTTTTCTGTGGAAACTTAGGAATAGTGCTGTGGATTTGGAGTATAAACACAGCTAACTTGGTCACATGTTGTAGAGTTCAGAATTGGAGTTTGTGGATTAGTAGTTTGAAGAAGTTGGTAGTTAGGAAAATAATATCGGAGCAACGTGGGGGATACTATTTTGTTGTTTTGCAGCTGGTGTTGAGCCATCTGAATGCCATATCATCCCTGCTGTTCAGCTTTGGATTTTACATCAACGAATCCAGGTTGCACCTAGAGCCCTCAGCGCCTTCAGTTAATGGAGGCAGTGTTGGATACATCTCTAAAACCCTTCCTTCCTCCTTATAGGTTTCTGGACATTCGGATTGTCACTCTGACATTTTGGGAAGGATCTCCGATTCCAGCCCTGACAGTCCTTTAACTAGCTCTACTAGTTTGCTGTATTCCCCTGGTCACTCAAGAATGCAGGCACATCAATCAATCAATCGAAGATTTGTAAAGCGCTGCAAATCCCATGCGGGCCTCCAGTAGTGCCTTTGCCTGCACTGGATCCAACATGGGAGCCTGACAGATAGCAATATTGACCTTGAAATAGCAACTGGTGGTCAGTGGGGAGGCATTTCAGCTGTGGAACACCCTTCTGCCAGCTACAAGCTGTGGGTGTGCGCATCAAAAGGATTTGTAGATTAAAAGACTTTGTTTTTGAGGGGAGCAGGGTTTTCACATCAACCTGCTCAAACTGCAGTCTGTATCCTTGGCCCTCAATTTGTTGTCAAGCTGTGGACTCTCACCTGCTGTGCTGGCTGTGGAATTTTGTTCAGGCCTATGGCATCTGGCTAGTTACCAGACATCTGGCAAGCTCCTTAATATTAGGGTTGACAGTTTGAGTTTGCGCCGCCTTGCCAACCACATATGCCATCTGCAACTAGAGGTGCTGAAATCGATTAAAATGCTACCTACTGGCTTAATAAAGCTATTGCATTTTTTTTGATCTAGCCTGGCATTGGGGTTATTGAAAATGTGAGGGATCAACAGATAGATACAGAATCCACTAGAATGTTTTTACAAAAGGTATCGAACTTGTTCATCTGATTGAATCTTGCCATGCCAAACCTAAATTGGATGACCATTTCTTTGGAAAGATTTGTGTGTGGTAACACTGTAATATATTAAAAGTTGAAATGGCTTCAATGGAAATTCTGACCTAACCATAATGACACAGAGGCCGCTACAGACAGAACAAAAGCAAGCGCTTAGAGACCGGTTGGTGATTTGCGCTATATAAATACCTTTACATTTACATTTACATTTACAATTGATAGATTTAACTGATGCTCCCACATCCACCAACATTCCAAGGCTGTATTACAATTGGGAAATGGGTGACATCTTGTGACCTTGGATGTATAGAGCGTTGAAAGGGATAAAAATGGTCTTTTGTTGCAGAGCTGGCAGGCATGGGTGACAGGTCACATGGGAGAGGCTTATTAGATTGGACGTCTGCGTATGACATTTATACATCTAGCATTAGTATCTGCAAAACGGCGCATAGCTGTTAGCTGGATGGCCTCGAGAGGCCTGAATATTGATGTTTGGGTAAAGGATACGATGGAATGAACATTGGCTGGAGAGGTCAAAATCAAAATATCTGAATGCTGAGGGGTCAAAGAGGATTTGGATAGTTGGGGGAGCATCATGGTTAGATTTGTTGAAGATGTGGGATCTCTTAGTATTTCTGCATCCCCATATTTGTCTGCAGATGAAAATGATTAGTTCTATGGACCAATACAGATAACAAGCCAAGAGGGCCATTCCGGTAACTACGATTTCTTTCTGATTAAACTGAGACTAAAATAAAGACATAGATGCAGTTGACACCCTGGCTTAAAATGAACAGAACAAAAAGAAATAAAACTGAAAACCATGTGAAATTTCATTCCTGGTGAGCCTCCCAAAATATTGCTTTGCCGCTTCATGCATCAAATGCAGAGCTCGGAACTTTTAGAATTTTTTTTTTTTATCCTTTAATTACTTCCCACCCATCACCTCACCCTGGCAGATCTGCATAAAACCTGCCATGCTGAACACAAATTGGATTAGATTATTTTATGAAAGTTTTGTACAAATTTGTCAAATATATATTGGACTTGATGTTTTAACCGTACGCTATCACTGTTATCAGTACGCCCTTCCGTTCAGTTGCACCGCGTTAGATGGCAATTTTTCTTGGAGTGGAGTACGAAAATACTACGCAGAGCACCCCCTAGCAGTCAAAAACCACAGAGTGCTTATTTTTCTGCAAAGGGGAGGGAGGAAGCAGTATATACTGCGGAGGGGTTCACGAGTGGACTCACCTTGTATATATCATATATATATGTGTTTCACCATCCTCAAATACGCCGGCGACCAGCAGCCCGGTGCATGTTGGGGTTAGAGGGGAACCACCACGTTATCCAATTCACCAGTTTGCAGAACACCGCATAACACCCACTCCATCCAGATAGAAATAAATTACTGCAACATAGTTCCTTTTAGTGGTGAATATTTCTCATGGCCAACACACCCAACGTGTTTCGGCGTCAACATACCTTGGTCACGGGTACAGAACCACCTATTTGGCCATATTTAAGTGTATGTGAACAATGACATAAAAAACAGACTTCAAAACAAAGCTTTGTGTTCTCCAGTGTGGCAGACATCTTGAGATGGAACTATTTGGTATCACACTCCACATGTCTGAGACCATTTCTTAACAATGAGACAAAAAGTATTGGAACAACAAATATTATAATATATAATTATAATTATATTTCTGAACCGGATGGACACTTAATAAATTAAATTCAATCATCTTCGAATTTTTTGTACAAGCACAACATGATTTATATAACAGTCAATTATCCTTATGTAAAATACATTCCATGATTCATCATAATTCGAATTGATGATAATTATATAATAGTCCAATTCATCACAAGATTCAAAATGAATTGTTGGAGGTATTGCACTTCTTCAAAATGATACACCATACATGTGTGCACTTCTTTCAAAAAAGTGACTAATGCATCATTCACTCCTACAATAGGTATACCACCCCTTATACAAAAATGAATCATCCTCTATTCCATATAATCGCAAACCATTCTGCCCAAGTGGGCCTTGGTCAACATGTAATCTTGTTTAAGGAATCCTTGCTTAGTCTCAAAAAATTCTCGAATGTATCATTTCCTCCGACAGGAAGACCTTTATCACAGTCGACGCCCAAAGACCAATCGCTGTTGAAGTGCACAACTACAGGATTGGCATGTAAGTGTAAGTGTAAGCCTGGACAGGTTCAAGCTATTCACTGGCCGACGTAGTCTCTTCCTCGTCGACGGTCTAGGTCCACTTCACCTACGACGGCAGTGCGGGGACGCTTGATGTCGAAGACACACCGCCAATACAGACATGGGCGATCGTCGTTGAGGTCCCTTGTGGGCACCTAAACGTAGAGGACAGCTCCGAGGTCAAAGAACTCTGTCGACTGCAAGTTTTGCCCTCCGACGCTCACCTGCACCATGGCAGGGCGAGTTTGTCGAGGACATCGCCAACGAGATAGACATTGAGAAGATCGACGTCGAGACCTCTGTCCTCCCAATCGTCCCCACCAGCTAATAGGCAGAGAACGACTCGATCACCAGTACCGACGTTGAGAGAGATTCAGGAGATGGAACCTCAGGATCCAACGTCAAAAAGGTTGACATCGAGAAGTGTTTCACCCTTCCCGGGGCCCTTAGACTTGTTCAAATTACGCCAGAGGGTTCCCCGGTTAGAGAGCAGCATTCACCTCCAATCAACCTATCCCAGAGATGGCTGAGGGGTGTGAAGGAATGGAGAGTGCCAAGACGTAGTCCAGAATCTGACTACTCTCAATATATATTCTCCCTCGCGTACTTCTGAAGTGAGCCCACCGACACCAGCCACAAGGTCTCCTCGGAGACAACAATCTCCAACTACAAGGGGACATCGATCACGATCTCTTCTTAGACGCTCCCAGTCTAGATCTCGACAGTCTCATTCACTAAGACTTCGGTAGCGTAGATGCAGGTCTCCTCATCATGTCCTACTAACTCCTCCAGATCTTCAGTGGCAGACTATTCTTGTACATTGTTGTCCATTCCTCCCACCAAAGTATCACCAGTGGATGACATCATGACGATCAACGAGGTCCTTTGTAGGGGGGCTGCAAAACTCAACATTGAGATGCTTTCCAAGACTCCCTCGCTTCTGTTATATTCGAAATCCTCTATCACAGGTCGTCCACTAGACCTCTGCTCCCTTTGGTTCCTGGACGGCTAGAACCAGCGCTTCACACATTTCTCACTCCTGCGTCTATTGGAGTAGCACCGCCATGCATAATCAAGAAATACAGAGCCCCAGAACAGGATCCACTGTACCTGAGGTCCGACCCTCCACTGAACTCGGTCATAGTATCAGCAGCAAGGAAAGCGCACATAGGGGCTTCCTCCTCTACAGTCCCTCCTGATAAAGACAGGAAATCCATGGACTCTATCTGAAAGAGGATGTGTAACACCTCAGCCTCCTACTTGAAAGTTGCTAGCGCTTCCGCTCTCTTGGGATAATATTACAGTTCATTATGGGACTTGCTCTCAAGGTTTGCTGACAAATTGCCAAAAGATAATCAGCAGGATTTTCAAGAGATCCTGCATGAAGGAGGGCTTATAGCAAATCAGATCATAAGCACAGCAGGCGATGCATCAGATATGACAGCTCATCAGCTCATGGCTATGCGCATGGCATTTGCGCTAAGCGATCTTCACGGCTAAGGCTCACGGGCCTAAAACTGGAGGCCCAACAAAGATTTCTCAACCTTCCCTTCAACTGAACTTCTCTTTTTTTGGCACTCATGCGGACGATGAGATGTCCAGAATGAAGTCAGAACTTGACAACTTGAAGGCAGTATGTCTGGAGAAAAGGAAGGGCTTCAGACGTCGATATCGTCCTTATGATTGCCGCCAATACCAACAGAGGGTTCAAGCACCTCACTGGTCATCGCAGCAACATAAATTCAACCAGCGCCCACTTGGGCGGGGGGCCTCCAGGCCAACAACCCCTTCGGTTAAACAGCAGCAGAAACAGTAAGTGCTTGCTACCCCCAACTCTGTTACCCATTCCGGTGGGCAGAAGTATAATGTTTCACTTGGACGAATGGCACAAAATAACAAAGGACAATTGGGTGGTCAATATTGTGAGGAATGGGTACTCAATCAGTTTCAGATCCCCACCACCTGTTATACCCCCTTGGAGATCTTCAGTACATCAGCTGAAGCTGCTTCGAGCAGAGGTCTCCATCTTGTTACAAAAACACGACATCGTAAAATTTCCCTGGCCACAACATCGACAGGGGATTTATTCTGGTTACTTCTTGGTTCCAAAGAAAGGTCCAAACAAGGAGTACAGGTCTGTGTTCGATCTCAGACTCTTAAGCAAATTGGTTCTCAAGCAAAGATTCAGGATGTTGGCACTACACCAAATTGTTCCACAAATCCATCAAGGAGACTGGATGTGCTCCATGGACCTTCAGGACGCTTATTTTCACATCCCAATTTCTCTGACATTTCTACGATTCAATATAGAGTCAGAGCACTTACTGTTCAAGGCCGTTCCTTTTGGACTCAAATCAGCCCCCGCACCTTTTCAAAATGCATTGCAGATGTAGCGGCTTTCATGTGAAAACAAAAAAGATTTTTGTCTATCCTTATCTAGACGACTGGCTGCTCAAGAGTGCCTCTCCCAATCTTCTGCAAGAACATCTGCAATACTGCATTCAAGTTTTAAACCAGGTGGGTCCACTACAAGAAGTCTATCCTCAATCCAACTGAGAGAATCCACTACTTGGGCGTGACCCTAGACTCCGCAAGAGCGTGTCCTTCGGAGGAGAGACTATCCTCAATTCTCCACAAATGTTGCACTCTCCTCCACACACTTCGTCCTACGACCAGACAGGTATCCCCTCTGCTGGGCTCGATGGCGTCTTGCATATTAATTGTTCCCAATGCCAGACTACAGATGAGACGGTTACAACAGGCATTAGAGAATCAGTGGTCTCAAGTCTCCAACTGCTGGGAGGACACCATCATTCTTCACACAGTCAAAGCCTAACAACGATGTTGGATGCAGAGTCCTCTTTTGTTGAAAGGAGTCCCGTTCCACCAGGAACTCCCCAAACAAACACTTGTCACAGATACGTCCCTCCAAGGCTGGGGAGGTCACATGGGACCTTTGCAGTTTAAGGGCTGAGGTCATAAAAGGAGAAAACATACCACATTAACATGTTGGAACTAAGAGCTGTACATCTGGCTCTCAAAGCATTCTTTCCCTCCATATGGTCACATTCCCTGTTGTTTCAGACTGATAATACCACAACTATGTACTACCTGAACAAACTGGGAGGGACCAGACCCAGACCCCTATCCCTGGAGGCTCAAGCGATTTGGAAAGGGCTATTGGTGAGGAACCTGTCCATATCAGCAGTTCACCTCACAGGTACCTTCAACGTGCACACGGACAATCTAAGCTGCAACTTTGTCGAAGGCCACAACTGGGTTCTAAAAGATGAGGTAACACACAACATTTTTCGGAGATGGGGTTACCCAGATATCGATCTATTTGCGGATGTGGCAAACGCAAAATGCTGCACCTTCAATCAATCAATCAATCAATCAATCAATCATGGCACTTGTATAGCGCACTACTCATCCGGGAGGGTCTCAAGGTGCTTGGGGGAAGGGGTATGCTACTGCTCGAACAACCAGGTCTTGAGTTGTCTCCTGAAGGCGAGATGGTCCTGGGTCACCCGAAGGTGGATGGGGAGGGAGTTCCATGTCTTGGCAGCCAGGTAGGAGAAGGATCTTCCTCCGGCGGTGGCTCTTCGGATGTGTGGTACGGCGGCAAGGGCGAGGCTAGTGGACAGTAGCTGGCGGGTGGGCGTGTAGAAGGTCAGGCGGTCGTTGAGGTACTTGGGGCCCAGGTCGCAGAGAGACTTGTGTGCGTGGGTGAGGAGCCGGAACGTGATCCTTTTGTTGACGGGGAGCCAGTGCAGGTCTTTCAGGTGGCCGGAGATGTGGCTGCGTCGGGGGATGTCCAGGATGAGTCGTGCGGAGGCGTTCTGGATGCGTTGGAGTTTTTTCTGTAGCTTGGCTGTGGTTCCGGCGTAGAGGGTGTTTCCGTAGTCTAGTCGGCTGGTGACGAGTGCTTGGGTGACCGTCTTCCTGGTTTCGGTCGGGATCCATCGGAAGATCTTTCAGAGCATGCGCAGGGTGTTGAAGCACGATGAGGAGACGGCGTTGACTTGTCTGGTCATCGAGAGGGAGGAGTCCAGGATGAAACCCAGGTTGCGTGCGTGGTCGGTTGGTTTGGGTGCGGTGCCCAGGGCGGGGGCCACCAGGAGTCGTCCCAGGCGGAGGGCGATGGTCCCAGGATGAGGACTTCCGTCTTGTCTGAGTTCAGTTTCAGGCGGCTGTTCTTCATCCACTCAGCGACGTCTTTCATCCCTTCGCGTAGGCAGATTCTGGCGGTGTCGGGGTCTCTGGTGAGGGAGAGGACCAGCTGGGTGTCGTCGGCGTACGAGATGATGTTGAGGTTGTGTTGGCGTGCGATGGCTGCAAGAGGTCTCATGTAGACGTTGAGTAGGGTGGAGCCGAGTGAAGATCCTTGCGGAACGCCGCAGATGACTTCGGTAGCCTCGGATCGAAACGGGGGGAGGCGGATTCTGTGTTCTTCCGTCGAGGAACGATGTGATCCACTGCAGTGCCTTCTCTTGGATGCCGATGTTTTTGAGGCGTTGAACTAGGGTGCGGTGGCAGACAGTGTCGAACGCTGCAGAGAGGTCCAGGAGGATGAGTGCCGCTGTTTCCCCGTTGTCGAGCAGGGCTCGGATGTCGTCGGTGGCTGCGATGACGGCGGTCTCGGTGCTGTGGTTGGCTCTGAAACAGGACTGCGAGGGGTCGAGGGATCCGTTTGTCTTGAGGAAGGTGGTAAGCTGTCTGTTGACGATCTTCTCGATGACTTTAGCAGGAAAAGGGAGGAGCGAGATGGGGCGGATGTTTTTGAGGTCGGTGGGGTCCGCTGTAGGTTTCTTCAGAAGGGCGCATCCAGGTACCCTCAACCAGGCTCCAGAGGGAATGCTCTTTTGATCGATTGGTCAGAGAAATTACTTTACTTTTTTCCACCAGTCCCGCTCATACCACTGGTGATCAACAAACTCTACAGATCCAGGACCAAGATAATCCTGATCGTGCCAGAGTGGCCTCGCCATTGGTGATATCCGGATCGCTACACCTTTCCAAGATGCCACACAGGAGGTTGCCATGCCATCCTGATTTGTTAACCAAGTTCAGAGGGAAGGTCTGTCATCCCAACCTTCCATCACTGAGATTCAAAGCTTGGCTCCTGAGTTCCTCCAACATGGTGATCTAGGCCTCCCGCAGGACTGTATGCAGATTTTAAAGGAAACAAGAAGGCCGCCTACTCTGGCTTTTGTCTTTCAAATACCAGTTGTTAAAGACTTCCTGTAAGGGCTAAGAAAGGTATTCCCTCCAATTCGATCACCTTCCCCTCCCTGGCAGTTTAATGTGGTCATCTCAAAATTAATGCCAGCCCCCCCCTCTTCCCCCCCCACCCAGTCACCAGGCATCTCTGCAGCAATTCTCTTGGAAGACTGCTTTTCTGGTGTCAATTACCTCTGCTCGCAAGGTAAGCGAGATTCAGGCTCTATGTTCTACAGAACCTTATCTCGTTTTCCATGCTAACCGAGTGGTCTGAGAACACACCAGAGTTTCCTACCCAAGGTGATCTCGGATTTTCATATCAAGCAGTCAATCACTCTACTCACTTTCTTTCCAAATCCTACCACTCCCCCTGAAAGGTCGTTAAAATCACTTGATCTAAAAAGGGTTCTAAAATTAGACCGTATCTTTGTGAACTGTTGTCCAATGCACACTGGTTTCCATTCTTCTAAGCAGTCCATCGCTAGATGGATAGTATCTTGTATCACAATTTCTTATCAGTTAGCTAACAAACAGCTCCCTGGCAAGCCGAAGGCTCATTCCAAAGAGGTAAAGCCACCTTCTCAGGAATGTACCCATTACAGAGATATGTGAAGTGGCTACATGGCGTTAAGTTCACACTTTTTCTCACTATTACTGCCTAGATTCGGATACCCAGGCGGACGCCCTGTTTGGGCAAGCTTCCTTGAAGAATTTGTTTGGTAAAACTATTGTTTTAGAGTATATCTGCTATACTAGTGTTCATCCGCAGGATTCTGGGGATGTTAATGTCAATGTTACTTGTACTTTTAGAGCGCGAACTGATACCCGAAGGTGTCCTGGTGCTGTGAGAAGACCTACTTTAGGCTGGAAGGCAGAGACATGTAATTAATTTTCGAAAAGCCATGTTTTTAACGCCTTTCTAAAAGGCAAGAGGTTTGGTATATTTCTACGGGTTAACGGTAGAGCGTTCAATGACTTGGCCGCATTGAACGAAAAACTCCTGCCGCCCCTTGAGCTTATTTTACCCAAGGGATGTTGATGAGTTTTTGGTCGGCTGACCGTAATGCTCTCTTTGGCAGATACCAGTTAAAAGATCCTTTTAGAAATTCTGGTCCAATACTATGAAGGACTTTAAATTCTAGACATAGGGACTTAAATTGAGTACGTTTACTGACAGTGAGCCATTGAAGTTTTTTTATGTTTGCTGTGCTGAGATAGACTTGTATTTAGGTGTAGCTGTTATAAGTCTGGCTGCAGCATTCTGCAACATTTGTAGTTTTTTCATCGACCCTTTGTGGATCGTAAGATAAAGACTATTACAATTGTCTAGTCTAGACATTATAAGGGCAAAGACTACGGTTTGTTGTGCTTCTTTCGGCAGAAGGGGCATTCTTTTTTTGCAGGATTTAAAGATGTATGAGGTAATGGAGGCAACATGGTTAACTTGGTCCCTAAAACTCAATTTGTTTTCAATCAAGACTCCTAGGTTCTTGACCTTCTTATTTGGCGTGGGTAAATATCCCATCACTTCTGGCCAGCAACTAGGGGTAGTGGTCCAAAAAGTGGGGTTATTTCCAAAAAGTACTACCTCGGTTTTACCGGAATTAAGCAGTTCTGGGACAACCAGACTCCCACTGCTTTCATACAATCCTGCAGCCTTATCGCAGTTTCCTCTATATCCTCTGGTAATAATGTCACCATAATTTGGGGGTCATCAGCATAGGACGTTAGGGTAAGCCCATAGCTCTGAATTAGGGGAGCTAGTGATGACACGTAAACATTAAACAATGTTGGGTTCAACAACGAACCCTGCGGTACCCCACAGGGCAGGGAGAAAGATTTGGCTTCAAATTCATCTGTCACTGTTTGACTTTTATCAGTGAGGAACGATTGGAGAAGCTTCCACGCAGTGTCTTTGATCCCTAACTCGTCCAGTCGGTCCATCAACAAAGCGTGATGGACCTTGTCGAAGGCCGCAGATAGGTCTAACATAATCAGTACGGCCTTTCCCCCTTGATCCAGAATGGTCCTAATTTCTTCTGTGGACTTTAGTAGCGCCGCTTCTATGCTATGGGCCTCTCTAAACCCACACTGAGTTGGATCAAGGGCCTGTGAGTCCTGCAAAAATTTGTTGAGTTGGGAGTTCAAATTACTTTCTATGAGCTTGGCAGGGAGGGGTAGCCTGGAAATAGGGCTAAAGTTATTGGGATCACTAGCATCTAGGTTAGGTTTTTTAAGAAGAGGCAAAATGGAGGCATGTTTCCATTCTTTGAGGAAGTATCCTTCTAGGTACATGTTGTTAATAATATAGGTCAGTTGTTGTGCGACAGGCTCGGCTGCCAGTTTTAAAATTGAGCACGAACAGGGGCCAGTGGGAGAGCCTGATTTAACTTTCTCCAATAGTTTGTGGGCATCAGATACATTTAAGCTGGAAAAAAGATTGAAAAGTCGGCGTATCCGGTTTAGTTACCTGCTGACATTGTCAAACCGATATTATGGAGGGAAGAGGGGTCTGAAAATGTTAAATGTAAATCCAGTATTTGTAAAGCGCACAGCTACCCGGAGGCATCCCGGCACTGGAGGCCATCTGGAAGATTAAGCAAGCTATTGCCCAGTCACATGGTGCTGGGCTGACCTGGTGCCTGTGCCAGGGATCGAACCATGAGCCCCTGGCCGCAGTGCCGCACCCCTTCACTGATACTATTAACTTTTTCATAGAGAAATTGAGCAATTTTATTACAAAGCTCTTGACTGGCTACCATGGGAGGAGTGTGAGGATGGGCTAAATAGTTGACTATTTTAAAAAGCTCTTAAGGGAAGTGTTTGGCTCATTTTATTTTGTTGCTAAACAACTTGTTTTGTGTTTTTAAGTAGTTGTTTATATAGTGCTAGGCCAGCTTTGTATTCCTTTTTATAATTTTCCTTGTAGCCCCCAATTTAGGGGGCTTGATACTCTTTTCTGTGCTTATGACTATTGATGAGTATCCCCTGGAAGAGAAGGATAAATTACTTACCTGTAATCCAAGTTATCTTCCAGGGGTATACTCCTCAAAGTCATAAGAAACCTACTTCCTCCCCGGACAAATACATTGTAATAGCGGCACTCTATTTCCAGATGATCACTATACAATGTAATACGCCATTCAAAGATCTGACCTAACTGTCACCTGTGGGGCATGATGGGAGCCTTGAGGTCCTGAAGGTAAAGATACAGCACCAGTTTTTTTAGGTGTTGTCTATAGGCAGCCTTCTGGACCAATCTGCCTGCTGTTACCTAACCTTTTTCCTGAAAAATAAAGGATGTGTTCAAACATGTTAAGAGTACATTTCTCTGTCCTGGAAATGTTGCAATACATGTTTTATTTTAAATGAAAAAATACAATACAATGCAATATTGGCATATTGTAGCCTAATTTGATATTTGGGCTGCATATGTGTGTGTGTGTGTGTGTGTGTGTGTGTGTGTGTGTGTGTGTGTGTGTGTGTGTATATGTATATATATGTGTGTGTGTATATATATATATATATATATATATATATATATATATATATATATATGTGTGTGTGTATATATTTATATATGTATATATGTATAATATATATTGACGTATGTTTTATAGCACTATTCCTTAATTGTTGGTTAAACATGCATTTATGTGCGTGTTTGTGTGTGTGTGTGTGTGTGTGTATGTATATATATATATATATATATATATATATATATATATATATATATATATATGTGTGTGTGTGTGTGCAGGTATGTTTGTATATGCTCCGGGGTCCCTGCGCTTTGGCGGGACTATTCAGTGCCTATGGCTTTAATGTTTAAACCCCTGGAACTGAACTAGGATTACAGGTAAGTAACTTATCCTTCTTGCCCCTGGTTCCCCCACACCCTCTTTAGGCCTCTTTTGAAAGGGCTTCTGAAACTTCAGAATCAAGAGTGGACTTCAGCTGCTCAGGAGGTCTAGAACCCTCCACCCGAGAATGTGAGACATAAATTAATAAATTATTTTCGCCTGGCTCCTAACTTGTCGTTTGAGGGTGAGTACCCCGAAACCCAAGATCGCAGGGAGTAACCCTTTTGTCCACCTTCAGTTTTATGACTTCCTTTCCCCCTCAAAAGGAGTCCACTGAATCCGTACAAATGGAACGGCCCCCCACACACCTCTTCTCGGACCTCTGCTTCGTATTCTGCTCTGTACCCCTGACCGCCCCAAGATTTCACTTGGCAGATGGAGGTGCTGAAGAGATTAATTGAGGTCTTTGCTTAGTATGCACACAGCACCTTCTCCCATCTTGTGATGGCTCTGCCGCTCCAGTGCCCGGCATTGATCCATGTAAAAGATCTCCCTGGCAGGAAGGCCACACTGCTCCTGTGTGACAGTAAATCTACATTCCTCGCAAGCGTCTGCATATTGGTATAAGAGATACTCCGCTGTCCTTAATTAAAAGAAAAAAAATCTCAATTTCCACAATACTACACATATCCCTCTTTTCCACTGTTGGGCTCTTGTTCGGTCATTTCCCCATTACCTCCTTGGCACTGTTCCACGACCAGGCGTCAGACGGCCACCATGTACCTGCCACCCGAATCCTTAGTCCCTGCACATTTCCCCCAATCTGGTGGGACTCCATTGTCCTGCGCCTTCTCTAAAACTAGTTTCCGCATTTTCGAAGCTATCATGATTGGCACTCCTGCTTACCGTGCAGTCAAGCTCAGATGCATACCTGCAGCCAGGACTCGATCAGACTGGATACTAAGAAGTGCAAGAAAGCAAAACAAACAAAAAAGCAAGCCTTTGCTTTCTATGCACCCAGGATCTGGAAAAAGATTCTCGTACCCATGAGGACCTCTTCGATTTAATGAAGATTTGATACACACCTCTTTAAGAGCACCTCATTCCCAGTGCAGCACGCCCACGATGCATGTATTTGGAAACGCTATGCGAACCCTGCGTTTTTGATACGGTTATGCTCAGGCGCGCAACACCCATTGGACCCGACCCCCCCCCCCCCCCCCCCCCCCCCCCCCGTTTTGATACGGTTATGCTCAGGCGCGCAACACCCATTGGACCCGACCCCCTACCCCCCCCCCCCCCCCCCCCCCCCGTCGTTTGTGGCAGTCCGGGATGAGACAGATCCCGGGCACACACAGCCGCACCCGAACGTTTCACGGGTCTTTAAAAGACCATTTGAATGTTAATTAGGCCTTGCTGTTGTTTCACCCCTTGTTGGAGGCGCTTCGGCTCCACTCTGCCTACTGATTAAAGGTTCTGCTCCCCCCCCCCCCCCCCCCCCCCCCGATATTTGGCTCTAGTTACGCCTTTAGTTATGCTAAACCGAATTCTGAAGTGCTAAGAAAGTTTGAGGACGTTGTCGGTTAAGATTTTGATTTGAAATATTTTGGCTTGGACGAAGTTAGTAGAAACCATTGTTACATACAGTAATACCAAGCTTTAAGAATTTGAAAACATTATCTTCCACGCTCTACAAA
This sequence comes from Lissotriton vulgaris, assembly GCF_964263255.1. Taxonomy (NCBI): domain Eukaryota; kingdom Metazoa; phylum Chordata; class Amphibia; order Caudata; family Salamandridae; genus Lissotriton; species Lissotriton vulgaris. Next base: position 436,608,238 of record NC_141694.1, read on the forward strand.
CTGCGGATCATTCGGGCTCCTCGGGAGACGTGTTAAGCTCATTGTTCACTGTCCGAAATCCTCCAGCAATTATTGTCCCATATTATGCTTTACAACTGTAAATGCCTTTCTAATGATCAAATCTTTCAAGGCGGACAGTTTAAATGTAACACGCTGTCAGGAAGACTTTATGGCAAAGATGAATGTAAGTGACACTGCAGAATGTTGGTATAAATCCAAACTAGCAATTTAGGTTTTTTAACAGTAATGAACTGTCAGTGGGGGCAGGCCATGCCTCCATCTGCAAGCAGGGCATCTCTGGTGCTTCGCCTCGCCTTTCTTCTGTTCGTGATCCTGGTTTTAATTCTTTCTCTTATTCGCTCTGAATAACATCTGGAGATGATTTAGTAGCTTTTCAGTCTTACATCAATGCAGAATATGTATCAAATTTAGTGACACGCATTTTGGTAGAACCCTTGATTTTGACTCTGAGAAAGCCCCGCTTCAAATGAAGATAGAAGAGCATGCTATAGATTCAGCCCGTTGATCAAGAAACTACGCTTACGCGCTCATTGTGACAGCCCTAATTTGGCAGCTAATGGGGGTGTGGGCATTTGCCTAGGTGTAGAGAAACTTGTCATTATAGAGGAGGAAATCTAGCACCCCTCAAATGTATCTGGATCGAGTTTGAATCGACTTTAATTGATGACGAAATAATGGGGCCAGCTAGAAGTCCCCATCTGCAGTCCCGAAAAACTAAAATGGTGGTGCATTAAGCACCTGCTGCAAAAAGGCTCCTCCGTCATTTTTAAAATATTTAGTAAGGTAATGAGGATTTTTAAATATATTATTTTCCGTATTTCTCATTAGCAACACAATAATTACCATTGTAAGTCCATCAGGTATGTGGAAGCATAGTTTGTCAAATAGGCCACAAGTCAGCATTCCGTCTGCTCCACAGTGGAGCATATTTTAAGTGAGGTTTGGTCTATGGTTTGCACAGCAAACATTTCCATGGCTCGGCTCGTGCACAGGCTTTAAGATCCAACCTAGACCATTGGCTCGTCTCTCCCCGTTAATTTGTTGGCTTGCCCACTTCCAATTGGCAAATCCAAAAGGCTGATCATGAATACGAGACCTATTTAATTTATTTGCCAGTATTGTTTTTTCTTTTTTGGGTTGTTTTGTTTGAAAGAGAGCATCGAGTGAAATGGTTTGGGTGGGAGGGGTATGCCTTCTTACAAATGGAACTGAGAGAGTTGATGATGACACAATCACCTTTAGTTAGTGCACGGGAGTGGAGGGCATCTAGTTGGTTTTCGCGCTACACAGTGCCACGTCCCATGTAAGTTTATAACAAAGAAGAGCCCAGTTCTATCCTCGCCGCTCCTTTCTGCGACACAAGTATGCATTTATGCAGCGTGAGAGCGGAGTAGCAAGTTTCGAGCTCCACTCAGAGCCTTACACATAAACCGAATACTTCCCACACAGGACACACTTCAACCATCACCCACTTTATCAACAGCTTCAGCTGCACCGACTTTGACCAGAGCAACCTGCCGCACACAAGCTGTGGTCTGAACAATAGTGTAACCAGTGTGTCTTGGATCCTAGTGCAAACGAGGACATGGCATCCCGACTGCTGTTTGAATTATATGATACACCAATAATTAGTGTTCAGTGGGCCCCAATGCTACTGCAACTGCTGTACCAACTGAAGCTACGCCACTTGATGTGAATTGTACTGGCCATGACAACCTATCGTGCAACAGAGGTATGCACCTAATTGGACAAGGCCTAAACAGGACCACAGAGCCGGCACAGTAACAGCAACCTCTATACAAATGCCTGTACAAACAGTGGAGTGGCTGGCGAGTGCCTGTACTTCACCTTCCTCAAGGTGCCTAATCTCTTTTTAAGGCGCAAGCCCGGCCGCCACCTCCATTCCATTGCATTTGGAGCTCAAGGCCCCCTGCGAAACACTGGTTACTATGTTCTGCCCATGCATGGAGGAGGATAGGTTCACATCAGCTGCAATTAATGCATCACTCTTTAAGCCCACCATATAGTATGCAAGTCTGTAATAAAAGAGCAACTCTTGTGATTTTGGCACCCTATGATGACCCTCAACCACCACCATTTTAACTGACTTTAGTGTGGTATTTTACCCTAGCCTTAATGTAGGACGGTCCTGCATATGCCTGCTTCTCTTCTGTAATCTTTCTGTCTTTCAGTGGGAGCTGTCATGTAGTGGAACAGTCTTGCAAAGAGCAGAGCGTGTGGGATGTGCATTTGAAGGCGTGGCAGGTGTCGAATGTACTTTTTGGTCTCGAAGAGCAGTGTTGTGGGCGGTGGTGCACACATGTTCTCTATGTTGTACATTGAGGAATGAAGTATGTGATGCTATAAGCAGTTGTGCAGAAATGTGTATTGTATTGTGCATTGATGAGAATTATTAAGTTTTTACTATTGGCTTTGACATGGCCTCATGTCATCTCGTTGTCTGACTCTGCCTTGCTGCTGCGTGCACAGCAGTGCTTGCAAGTTGGTTGGGTTATTCACATTCAAGGTCTTTCTGTTTTTCTAGCGATTGCTTTTATTTAATGTACTCTGGAAGGCCTTGTGGGAGCTTCGTTAAGATAGAGGCTGGAAGATGTGAGAATGGAGGAAGGGACGTGAAAGCTCCTTACTGCCATGGGGATGCTTGCTTGGAACATGGCCAGTTCTGGTAAAATTCCTCTGGCGTTGAGAAGAGGTCTTTCGCAAATCTTCTAGTGTGTTTAAAGCTGAGGGTTGCAGACTGAGAAACTGGGAGTTTAGAATCCGAGCGAGGGCGGACGCGTCTATCTAGGAGTGTGGACCCTGGTTGCTGAGCTCTGAACCCCGGCTGTGAAGACTCCCCCTGCCAGAAATGGGCTGAGATGCAGATGTAGTGTTTGCACCAGGAGATGTATTGAGTTTTGTAGTTATTGCCATTGTGATGTTTAGCCAGTGGCTTTGATCATTTGAGGTGTTTTCTTTGTGGTGTGGGGGGTGCACATCCAGAGTAATCCTCTGCTGTGTGTATATATCTTTCTGATCTCTTGCAAGAGATTCAGTATATTTGCTTGAGTCTTATCTCAGTATTATTCATAGATTTGATGAGTATTAATCAGTATTGTTCATGGATTTAGATCATAGTTTGATACATATATTTGAATCTTTTGCATTTGGCATCTGAGACAGCCTTTGTTTAGAGAGCATTATGTAATAAACCCAAATCCGTATTCTAAAAGAGAGAGAGTCCTTGCATTTTGTTAAATAAAACCCGTTTCAAAAGGTGCTGTTTGTTATTTGTTGAAGTCTTTGTTGCGCCAGGGGTGGTAAGACAGTCATTACATGCTCAAAAGTGTATATTATTTAAAGGTGCAGTGGTATATTTGCCTCCCAGATGGGAGTGCAGGGTTGGGTGTGGCTTATTGGTGAGAAGCCATGTTCATTACAGAGTCTAGTCACCAGTCCACAACCCGCATGCAACATTCCCTTCCTGCATTGGTCATCAATAAGGTCTAGAGTTATAATGTACTGGAATCTGAGCCTGTTCTAGGATTCTTGATCTGGGAGAGCTATTACAACGCCTTGGTGGGCCATGAAGGCGCATAGTAGAAGTGCGCTGAAATAAACAGAGGGTTTTGGGAGAACAGATCTTGACCCTAGCAACATCTGCCTAATAAAGACAGATCTAAAAAGAAATAGTTACTCTTCTTGGGTGCAATGCGCATGAATGCTTACCATGCCCAGTTCCTTTTTACTAAAAGAACAATTGATGGAAAGAATGCAGAACAATGTCCTACATTCACTCCAGTACAGAGATCTGGGCCTAAATCCATAGTTATTTTGCTCACCATGCCATTCCAGTTTGGACCCAGTCATATGCAAATCAGTTGACCCTGTGCCCAATGGGAACAGTCCCTGCTCGAACTGCCAGGCCAGGTCTTCCCTGGACTGGAAACAAACATCCTAGGAGCGGTTTCGAGGTTTCAGCCCTCATCAGCCAGGATAGCTTAACTCCAGTGGCTTGGAGAGGCACAGGGTCAAGACTGATTTGCATATAGCTGTGTCTGAACTGGGGTGGCGAAGTGAGCCAACAAACAATGATAGATTCAATCCAAACCTGTGACTGGGTTGAGTGTCTGAAAAGTTTCAGCTCTGTCCATCTTCTCCTTGTGTTTGCCCAGTGCCCATTCACTGTCTGTGACTCTTAACTATTACCTTCTGAGAGCTTGCATGTTTTGTCTTGCTGCAGTGTCATAGGATACTCAGCTGTTCAGTTGTGAATGGGTAACAGATAGATGAGATTTGCATCAGCTTCTGTTTACATATTGCAACAGTATCCTTTTGAAATATAAAAAAAGGACAAATTGTACTTTCTTCGTCTTCAAAACCGGTCTAATAAACCACATAAAAAGCATGTTTATATATAGTACACAAAAAGCATAAAATGACAACAAGCCCATGTCTTTCCGAAATCTCTGCATCATCCCTCCTTAGTACATTGTCTGGAAACATACTGCCATTGACAATTCAAAATTAAATTCACTATAGAACTTCCAACCCTACAGTGAAAAGCTATAAGACCTAATGCGCCACACAGAGGGAACAAACATGGGGGAGGATGGGAGACATGTAAAGACAGACAGAAGATGTGATCGAATAACCCCCTCTGTGAGCTACCCACTGAAAAGCCACTTTTGCCCTTATCCCTCTGACATTCCAATCCAGAGAGATGACACGCATAACTGTAAACTCTGAGCCAGAAACAGTGTCCCTCCGCTACCTCTTTGAGCACAGTGACAGCGCTAATGAGTTAGTGGGAAAGGGGTCCGGGCCCCTCTAGCTTCCTTTGTTGAAGATAAAATACAAGCCTGAAGAGCACCCTGGCTTCCTTTGTTGTTCTGAGGCGCCCCTTGTCTAGTTCATGGTAGCATCAGGATAATAATTATTTCTATTTTACATTTGAGATGCAAGCAATTAATTTGGTCACACACAAGTAACAACATGGAGTGACAAATTTGGGAAATTATTTATTTGTGTTTCAGAATTACAATACATCACAATTTATGCTGTCAGACTGGTATGAATGTGGCCTGGATCAGAGTTAATATGTGGAGCACCCGAAGGACAGCCTGAGACTGTGCCACACCGGACAGAGCCTCTGACAAAAGGACAGCCTGAGACTGTGCCACACCGGACAGAGCCTCTGACAAAAGGACAACCTGAGACTGTGCCACACCGAACAGAGCCTCTGGCGAAAGGACAGCCTGAGACTGTGCCATTCTAGACTGGGCATCTGGTTAAAGGACAGACTGAGATTGTTACACACTAGACTGGGCATCTGGTTAAAGGACAGCCTGAAACTGCCCTAGCCGGACAGAGCCTCAGACGAAAGGACAGCCTGAGACTGCCCCACACTGGACAGAGCCTCTGACGAAAGGGGCATCCTGAGACTGTGTCACACTAGACTGGGCATCCGGTAAAAGAACAACCTGAAACGGTGTCGTGCTGGACTGCACTGTGCTGAAGTTGTCCCCGAGTAAAAGGACAGTGTGAGACTGCACCTCACTTCTTCTTTCTAATTTCACTCTCAGCAGGAAGAAAGATTTGGTTGCAGTGCAGGAAATCCTCAGTGGGTGTGGAAGTGAAGGAAGCTCCTCCAAAGGTGTAGCAGTCCATAGTGCAGCAGTTGCAGTGTCACCAGGACCAAGAGGCTTTGGAGCCAACCGTGCCCAAACTCTGGCTGTCTTTTGCTATCCAACCTGTGGATGGTGGTCAAATATTCATTGCCTGCAGTAGGACCCATAACACCCTTGCTACATCAGTGAGCCTCCCAAGCGAACAGTGCCAGCACATGGTGCCCTGAAGGTATGGAGGAGCCATCACAGGGTGCAGGTAGGTTTTTACTAAATAGCACATTACACTCTTATGTGGCCTAGTGTTGCCATTGAGGGGCTCTCGCAACGTCATAACCCACAAGAGCAAAGGTCATGTTTGTGTATCTCACTGGAACTCCTAAATGAAATGAAATGATCGCATTTGATATAGCGCACAACTACTCAAACTAGAGTGTCCTGGCGCTAAGAGGCAGGCAGATGGCGGATCGCTGAGGAAGAGCTAGTTTGTATAAAGCCAGGTTTTAAGATTCTTCCTGAAAGTTAGCAAGTCTGTAGTTGTTCTCAGAGTTTCTTGCAGGCTGTTCCACATCCCTGCTCACAGCAAGCCATAGGATCTCTCCCCCCCCTCCGCCCCCCCGCCCCTATATGTGCTAAGCCTTTTTTGGGTATGAGGGAAAGATTTGCTTTTGAAGATCTTGGGGATCTAGTTAGATTATAGGGGATTACTCTTTTGTTTAGATAGCTGGCTCCTATGCCATGATAGGCTTTGAAAAGGAGCCCCATAGCTTTGAATTTCATCCTTTCCTTGATGCACAGCCAGTGCAAGGATCTTAAGATGGGGGTCATATTAGGCCTGGGTTTGGGTCTCACAATTTCTCTGGCTGCCGTATTTTGCACCACTTGCAGGCACTGGGCAAGATGGCCAGGCAAGCCAAGGTACAAGCTGTTGACATAGTCTAGTTTTGATTTCACCAGGGCTTGGACCACAATCTTCCTACTGTCCAGTTATAGTTTTGGCCGCAATTTTTTTAGCATGCGGAGTGTGCCTAAACAGGTGCCTGTTAAAGATTGGCTCTGTGAACGTATGGAAAGAGCATTGTTGATGACAATGCTCAGTTTTTTGTATTTTCTCCTTTGCTGAGAGCCGAGGTGACACATCCTTAGGCCACCAAGTGCTCCAATGATAAGTTTCAGGTTGTCCAAAAAAAAAAACGACTTCTGTTTTATCTGGATTACACTTCAACTGATTTTATCTTGAGCCAATTGAATACCTTTGTGAGACCAGATCTGATATTTGCTCAGTCAAAGTCAGTTCCTTCGTCACAAGTGAAAATCAGCTGTGTGTCATCCGCATATGAGACAATTTTGGCACCTTCAACCTCTACCAAAGGTGCAAGGGGTGATAAATATTGAAAAGAGTGGTAGTAAAGATAGAGCCCTGGGGGACACCCACATTCTTAGTGGGAATGGGAGAGGAAAAAGTGGGTAAACAAATGTCTTGTGATCTGTTTTCCAAAAAGGAGGACATCCAAGTTAGAGAGGTCCCACCCAATGCAATGTTCAGTAGTCTACCAAGAAGTCTGTCGCGTGGGACCATATCAAAGGCCGCCGACAAAATGAGTAGGATCAAAACTGCTTTTCCTCCCTTGTCTAATTTTTCCTTGATAAATTCTTTCAGTTATGGCAATAGAGGACCATATTACGCATGGTACCAGTTATCTAATTTTTGTATTACATTATTGTATCTATTTTGGTGTCATTCTCTTAGAAAGCTGTTTTCTTCAAAGTACAACTAACAATTGTCACTGATTGAAATGAAAATGTGTAGGATTTGTTCACCTTTCTTGAATAATAAAACAAACCATCAGTGAATTTAGGTGGCTTAGACTGCAACATTTACCATATAAGTATGGAATTGAGACGTGTCAGCTGTTCTTCCCTCACCATTAACTGAATTGACAATTCTGACTGCTTCAGAGTTCTAAGTGTTATTTATATGAAGCACCAGAAACCACTCGGCTGCAAGATATTCATATCTCTATATACAGATCATCTCATATGTCTCCCAAGCATGATCCGGAGACCGTGGCTGATCTTAATGGCGTTCCTGGTCGGGCTCCGGCAGCCCTAAACATCCACCAACAACTCCCACAATCAAGAGTTTACCAGGGCACTCCGAGATGCTTCATTATTGGTTTATTCGTGCAATGTTGCCACGTACCGATGCGTTTCGGATTTCGCCTTGTTTACAGTGTGGTGCAAGATCCACAATACTCTTTTACATAAGCATTGTCATTACAATCACCGTAGGACTGTAGACATGTTCGGTATTAGGAGAGAGGCGCAAAACGGCGAGGTTGAAGGGAAGGACCATGTTCGTATCATTACCACATACTCTAACCCGTCATTTAAAATCAAGAAGTACTTTAATAAGAACTGGCCAGGTCCTGAATAAGTAATTACATGACGCACACCAGATAACTTTCAGGAGGAGCAGATACTTAAAGGATGACCTGAGCCATGACATGTTTACGTTCGGTATCGCTAGAGAAAAGTCAAACACAGACAGAAAGAGCCTCACGTGTTACATGAGATGCAAGGCTTATGTAAACTGCTCTCATTGCACAAAAATCAAAGTCCACAACAGCAATAGAAAATTTAAAATCAAAAGGAGCTTTGACTGTAACACGGACTTATGTGTTTACTGTCTCATTTGCCCTTGTGGGAAATACTAAATTGTTAGTATGAGCTACAAGGTAAAGAAAAGAGTGCTGGAACATAAACGCGCCTTAAGACGCAATGATGAATGCTAGTTTGTATTTTGTAGTAGGTTCTTTCAGATTATTAACTTACAAAAAAGGCATGGTGTACTAAAAGGCTTGGGGCTGTGGCAATAATCAGAGCACATAGGGTGTAAGCCCAAAAAAGAATGTTTTTTAAGTACACTAAGAAATAGTATTTTATAAAATCCGGGTTTATTTTAATGGGAGCTATAGGTGGGATGGAATAAGTCACATGTATAATTAAGGTATCTGAAAGAAACACATAGTGATAGATTCCTTACCTTAGAATTACCCCCAGGCGTCAGACTGGATCCGGAAAGTTTTTCATCAGCAGTACCCCTGCGCATCAGTAGGTGTCGTCGTGCGGCTCCGCGTGCGTCGTTGGTGCCGGGATGACGTTGTTGGAGCTACTGAGATGCGCCGACGCGCGCTGACATCAGTTCTTTCTTTTTCTGCGCCGGGAAGAACAAGTACCCCCAGTCAATTTTTACTGACTTTTTCAAGGCCTTTTACCTCATCCTTTTGAGTCGATCATCTCCTGGTGTCGTAGGGATGCCCGGTTTCAAGAACTGTGGGGACTGTCATCGCATGATGTCGGTGACGGACCCCACCGCATGCGTCTCTACTGCCTGCGGCGCGACCACGACCCCAAGTCGTGCCCCGCCATAGCGCCAAAGTCTTTGTGGGAGGGGTCCCGAAAGTTGATTGAAGTCTAGCAGTCTGCTCCGCGCCGCTCTTGGTCCCGGTCCCGTGGGAGGTCGAGGGACCGGTCGCAGAGTCGTTATCACCATTCTTCTGTATCTAAATCTTCTCACTCTGGGTCAGGTAAGTCCAAGAATTCCAAGAAGAAGTCCAAGAAGCATTGTCGCTCTTCGACTGTCCCTCGCCCCTCGCAGCTGAGGGTGTGGGCGGTGCCACCCCGCGGCTCTGGCGGAGTCTGCGAAGTCGCCTCCAGTCTACCCCCCCTTTCCGGGTGCGGGGGCGACGCCTGCTCAGGTGCAAGAGTTTTTTTGCTTCCATGGCCCTCTTTGGGCCGTCTGGCCCCGCCGGTGAGCTTGCGGGCCCGACTGGGTGGGGGGGGGTCCTGCTTTACCATCTCCGGCGGCTCCGGCCCCAACGCCGCAGGCCCCCCAGGGATCCGTGATTGGACCCCAGTCGACGCCGGTTAACCTTGTGACACCTCCACTGACGCCGATCTCCCCGGCACCGCTTCCGACGTAGGTTCAGCCCTGACCCGGACACTGTGCCGGATCAACATTGCCCGAAGCCAATGGGGCCTTTTGTGCCCTATGTCCGTCCTCCTTATTTTGAGCCTTTTTTACAGACTTGGGAGGAAGGGGAGGACTGGGAGGGTGGATCAGCTTGGCAAGAAGCTGTTTTCATCTGCCAGCTTGGGGATGCAGTCGGTGAACACCGCATGCCTCTTGGGCCGTCATGCCCACTCTCTGTGGGACACGGTTGCGCAGGTGCTGCCCAACTGCCTGGAGGAGGCCCAGGCAGTTCTCTCCCAGGCGATTGCGGCCGGGAGAGATGCAGCGAAGCTTACCATACATTGTGGGCTGGATACCGCCGACTCACTGGGCAGGTCGATTTCCACGACGGTGGCACTTCAGCGCCACGCCTGGTTGAGGAAGACTGGCTTCTGAGGGGTTGTCCAGAACACCTTGATGGACATGCCCTTTGATGGAATTCGCTTTTCTGGCAACAAGCGCTTCAAGGACTCCAGGGCTACGGCCAAGTCCTTGGGCTTGTCGGCCACTCGGCCTCCTCCGCCTTCTGCGTTTCCTTCCTTTCTTGGCCACGGAAGGGGTGCCCCACAGTGTTAGCAAAGCCACAGGCCACAGCAGCAACAACCTCAGCGTGGCCGCAGACGTGCGAACCGTTGAGGCGGTTCAGGGGGCCAGCGGGCAGGCCAGTCCACCTCCACTCCCACAGCATCCGCTTCCAAGCCTTCCTAGTACGACCTTTCAGGCCCATCAGACGCCAGTGGGTTGACGAATACGCTATCGTCTCCACCACTGGGGCAACATCACTTCGGACAAGTGGGTGCTGCAAATTGTCCGAAAGGTCTACTCCCTCCCCTTCGAGACAACCCCTTCAGCCATGCCAGCTCAGTACCACAGCATGTCGAGGGATCACTTAGCGCTTCTCCAGCAGGAAGTGGCGGCCCTCTTGGGCAAGAGCACAATTAAGCGCGTTCCAATGCCAGAAGTAGGTTGTGGTTGTTATTCCCACTACTTTCTGGTTCCAAAGAAGGACAGGGGTCTGGGTCCTATCTTAGACCTTAGGAACGTCAATTGCTTTCTCCGGAAGGAAAAGTTCTAGATGCTCACGCTTGCTCAGATCTTGTCTACCTTAGACCCGCAAGACTGGATGGTGGTGTTGTACTTGCAGGATGCCTATTTCGATATCCCTGTCCTGCCTGCCCACAGATGCTACCTGCGATTCACGGTAGGCCAAAAGCATTTTCAGTCCTCTGTGCTCCCCTTTGGCCTTACCAGCGCCCCTCGGGTGTTCACGAAAGTGATGGTGGTGGTCACAGCTCATCTGCGCATATCAGGGGTTTGTCTTCCCCCTATCTCAACGACTGGCTGTTGCAGGCGGGCTCACCCCAGGCAGTTGTCTCCCACCTCCAGACTACGGCCGACCACCTGCATTTGCTGGTGTTCTCCATCAATGTGCCAAAGTCGCACCTGATTTCCTCGCAGAAGCTCCTTTTCATCGGAGCGGTTCTGGACTCTGCGCGGTTTCGTGTTTATCTTCCCGAACAGCGGGTCCGGGTCATTGCGGCTATGATAACCATCTTTCAGCCTCTTTCCCGGGTTTCGGTCAGGGTGACCCTTCGGCTGCATCCCTTCTGGGATGGGGGAGTACAGAGCCCTCTTGTCTCCGGCGGAGTCTGGGCTCCACACCAACCTTCTGGAGCATCGGGTGATTCGTCTTGAACTCAAGGCATTCCTTTACTCTGTCCCAGGAAAAGTAGTACAGGTTTTCATGGACAACACCGCCATGTAGTACTGCAACAAACAGGGCAGGGTGGAGTCGGGGGCCCCATGTCAGGGGGCCCTCTGCCTCTGGACATGGCTGGAACATCAGGGAATATCCCCGGTGGTTCAACACCTAGCAGGTTCTCTGAACACCAGGGCGGACGAACTGAACCGCAGGTGCACGATGTATTACGAATGGCGTCTTTTCTTGGAGGTGGCGCAAGGTCTCTTCCGACAGTGGGGAGAGCCTTGCTTAGATCTATTCGCAATGTCAGCAATTCTGCACTCGCTAGGCCTCTCTTTTCGTCGCAAGTGGAGTTGTGGTCTGTTGTATGCCTTTCCGCCTATACTACTTCTGCCCAGAGTGCCGAAGATGATCAGACGCAACCGGGCCCAAGTCATCCTTGTGGCTCCGGATTGTGCACGAAGAATTTGGTATCCCGAGCTGCTCAACATGGCCATTTATCCTCCGACACGTCTGTCTCTTCGGAGAATCTTCTGTCGCAGCAACAGGGGACGGTCTTCCACCCGAATCGGTCTACTCTCCACCTCCTTGCGTGGAGATTGAGCAGTGGCAGTTGACGTCTTTCGACCTGCCTCCCGAAGTCTGTGATGTAATCTTGGCAGCCAGGTGTCCCTCCACTAAGAATGTATATGCCTGCTGGTAGAACAAGTTTGTGGCATGGCGCAAATCAAAGGCCCCTCTCTCTGGAGTTCTCTTGTTCCTTCTTTATTTAGCCCAACAAGGCTCTGCTCTGGGCACTTACAAAGGCTATCTTTCTGCTATCTCTGCCTTCCTTCAGCTACCCGATCAGCCTTCTCTTTTCAAGTCCCCGGTTGTTAATCGTTTCTTGAAAGGCATAACTAATTTCTTTCCCTCGATCTCCTTTGTTTTGCCTCAGTGGACTTGAATCTAGTTTTAACCTTTTTAATGTGCACTCCCTTTGAGCCGCTTCACAACTGTCCTTTAAGGCTTCTGACCCTTAAAACTTCTTTCCTGGTTTCCATAACATCTACCAGATGGGTGAGTGAGCGCCAGGCCCTTTCCCCCAAGCCTCCTTTCCTGGCTGTCCATCCGGATAAGGTGGTTCTCAGGACTCGTACATCCTTCCTGCCCAAGGTTGTCACTGCTTTTCACATCGGGCAGTCCATCACTTTGCCCACCTTCTTTCCGCCTCCGCATCCTTAGAAAGAGGAGGAGAGGCTCCACCGTCTGGACCCAAAACGTGAGCTTTCCTTTTATCTGGATCGCACAAAATAGTTCCTGTTGGATGACCAGCTCTTTGTTGGCTACGTGGGCGCCAAAAAAGGTCGGGCCGTACACAAGCGAACTATCTTCTGATGGGTCGTTTTGTGTATTAAAGCCTGTTATTCTCTGGCAAAGAAGTAGCCTCCAGTGGGGCTGCGCGCCCATTCCACCAGGGTGACTGCAGCAACTACTGCTTTGGGATGTGGAGTTCATCTAAATGACATTTGTCAGGCAGCTACGTGGACTTCGCTGCACACCTTTACCAAACACTCCTGCTTTGACAATCAGGTCCAGAAAGATGGCTTCTTTGGCCGTTCTGTTCTCCAGGACTTTCTGGTGTGATCTTGGTTCGCAGACCCACCTCCAGGGTTGGTATTGCTGGGGTATCTATTCTAAGATAAGGAATCTATAACTAACATCTTTCTTTCAAGTGAACAAGTTACTTACCTTTTGTAATGGTATATCTGTAAGAAACATAGGTTAGTTATAGATTCCTTACCGCCCCACCCATCCTCCACGTTCTGCGAAATGACTTATAGGGTTAAGGATATCTTTTTAGGGCCCTGGTTTTGTGCATCAGTGGTTAGTGTCTTGCAAGACTCTGCGTTTCTGACGCCGAAAGACGTGTACAGAACTGACTTCAGTGCGCGAGGGCGGCGTCTAAGTAGCTGCCGCAACGTCATCCTGGGGACCACGACCCAATGACGGACGCAGAGCAATCCAACGCCACCTTCTGACATGCAGAGGTACTGCTGATGAAAAAACTTTCCGGATCCAGTCTGACGCCTGGGGTAATTCTAAGGTAAGGAATCTATAACTAACCTATGTTTCCTAAAGATATATCGTTACCGAAGGCAAGTAACTTGTTCATTAGTCTTAGTGTATGTAAAGTAAACCAGTAACCATAACCTATCCACCTATTCTCTCTTTCAGTGAGGTCAGGCCCACACCCTCCTCCTCTGCCCCCTTAGTTTGTTCCTTTCCCCACTGCCCACAGTGCCCACTATACTCCTTCAAACGCATGGCAAGATGTATTTTGGCCCGGCGCAATGCCATATCCACAAATCTACAGAGTGTTCTGTTATACTAAATCCTACTCCTCAAATGTTGGAAATGTGTCTTGGTATTCCGGAAAACTGTCCTCTCCATCACACCCTCCGTGAATGCAAGAAGTAAGTGTAAGAAGGTGGCTCTGAATTTATCATACCAAAGTGAGTTATAGTGTGCACAGAGTCCACTGGATCCCCAAAGGTAGGCAGAGGTTAAAGTAGATAATACCTTACACTCTGTTTATGGTAGTGTGGGCGAGGAGTAAGGCCTTCTCAGAAGGTAGTGCTAAGAATTTGTGCACACTCCGGCAAGAAATTATTTCACACACTCAAGGACTGTACTCTGACCAATTTGTTTGTATAAAAATATAATTTAGTTCTATTTATTTTCTAGACCCAACCCAGGCCTGGTATATGCAAGTATAAAAATACTTTGCAATCATATGCTGTTTATATACAGTTTGAATGCAGTGAATTGGTTACAGAATGATTACTTTGTATTCGCAAATAGTCAGAATTACTTTTCAGTTATATTTCCTACACAGTCAGGTATCTCTAGATGCTAGGCTGGTGCATTTCCTGAGGAAAGGAAAAAGGAGATAATGCATTTTGTAAATTCAGTACGGTTTACAGTATTACTCACAAGACACACTTAGTCCTGAGAAGACAGAGCTGGATTTAGGGGTCTATGGGTAGGATTTGGTCAGATGGGCACTCTAGTCACACCACCAGCGGCACAGAGGTTGCAGAGTGCAGGGACCACATGTTAGCCACAGGGATGAGCACAGTTGTGGGCTTGGGGACTGCGGCAAGCAGGTCACCAGATTGGGGAACAAAAGCTCCTGGGGTCGAGGTCAACACAGAAGGGCCCCATGACCATCACAAGAACTACACCGGCAACTGCACAGAGGTGGGCGGGTGTAGGATGTGGTCTTGGCTGTAGCTGCAGATTCGGTTGAGCATCCCTCATAGTCGGTCAGCGGCTGGTGAGGTGAATTGGGTCTTTGGAAGTCATCATTTTGTGACCGCAAGTGTTCGGAGTCGGTCAGATGGTCGCGGGTAGTTTTTCTGGACAGCTTTAGTTACAGAGTCAGTCAGGGTGTCGACTTCAGTTATGGTAGAGGGGAACCTTTCAACTTTTTGCTGCTGATTTGGTCTTGGAGCGGTCCAGGGGACACTGGGATCCAGGCTAGGATCGCCGGGGGGGACCTCCTGAGGTTATTGGGAGATTGTTGGAGACTCATGGAATCGACTGGAGTCCGAGTCGGTTGGTTTTGAGCAAGTCCGGTTCTCTGGGAGACAGAGTCTTTAGGGTGGGTACACCCCATATTATGCCACTCTCCTGTGGATGGGGGGAATACACTTCACTCTGGTTGGCTAGGTCCCCCTGCAAGATGGCAGGGACTCAGAGTTGTGCTTCACCTCGCCTCTCCCACCTGAGGGGTGGGTTTGGCAAAGGTAGGCACACCTCTCCTCACTTGGTTTTCCCACCGATTCTCCCCCCCAAACTGGGGGTCAGAACCAGTGGGCACCAGTTGCTGGGGTAGCTCACAAATGGGGCAAGCCTTTGGAGCTTCCCCGTCGTGGATGCTGACCATCCTGGGGGAGGAGGCTTGCACCAGAATGTGCTTTGTTTCAGGCCCGAGAGCGGCAGGCTCTCGACCCAGGGGTTCAGAAACATGTCTTTCGGTGTGAGCTGGCGAGCGTCCACACAGCCAGGGTACTAGAGTTAGGTCATCTTTCAGGAGGCTTCTCTAAGATGCCCTCCGAGTGCATTTTTCATTAAATCCCCCACTGACATCATTTGATACCTAACTTCCCAGGTTTCAGTAAGGCCATTATGGTGCAGAAGGTAGGTGTTACGCAGATCATTCCTTTTGTGCAACTCCCTTCAGTAGTTAGGAAATTTAAGAAGAAAAAGTTAGTGATAACTCTGGCTGCTGATATTTCGCAAAAAAGAAGAGCTTGTGCAGAGAAATGCACAGCTTTGAGTGGCTGGCAAGATTTCAACCAGGAAGTGTTGCCAGCCATCTTGGGACTCCGCTTCACCAAGTCCAGAGGAAAAAAAAAGTTAAAATAAAGAAAAGCGGGCAGTGTAGTAATACCCTGACCATCAAGCCATGGTCTTAGGTTCCCCCTGGTACCCGTCCACTTCATAAAGCATTTTTTAGGGAAAATAATTGATGCAAAATTGTGATACTAGCAACAAAATTTGTTTTTAATAACACCAAGCTCAGGCTCCTGTGCTTACTTTTAAATAACCCCTTGATGGGCCAGGTCCCGGGGGCAGATCTTAAATATAGGAGGGGGTGCACAGGTCCCCCTCCTAGGGCTTATAAAAAGCCCTGGGGACCGCCATATCCCGGGGCACTTTATATTATGTTTACTGGGCAGACCCAGGGGGGTGGGGACCCTGGGGCAAAAATCAGCCCTGGAAACTGGGGCTACGCAGCCCCGATCCCTAAATTGTTTTTTTAAACATCCTGTTACCTCCAGTAAGTTCCACACAGTGTGATTGCTAAGAGGTCTGTGGAGGCCTCGCCCCCTTTCTCCACCACTCTGCAAATGCTCTTACTGGCCACTACTGGTTGGACGATGAATTCCACTTTACTCCTGGGGGGCCTTGGGGGCTAAAAAGCACTCCTGGTACCCCCTGTAAATCATACACAGTGGGATTCCTGAGAGCAGGTCGGAGGCCCAGCTCCCTTCTCCACCACTCTGCAAACGCGACTACTACTTAAAAAAACATAGAAATTCACACAAAAAAAACAAAGGCTATAGGGACTTCATAGTTGGGAATTAGCATTTAAAAAACTTTAGAACTTCACAGAAAAAGCCAAATGAACAGGAACGTTATGTCATCAGTGATGTCACTAACCATGTCATGAGTGATATAATATGTAAGGACATAAGCAGTGCATTGCGAGTGGCACGAATTATAGTTAGCTCAGCTAACTATTAAATTTCAATGGTTTTGTACGAGTGAAATCTAAATCGAACTCTTACGTCCCTGTAACCTTTGTTTTTTTATTTATTTATGTATTTTTATACACATACACATATACATGCACACATACATGCACACAAACATACACGTATACACATACACACATATGTACAGAGAAGTTGCAATATTACACATTCAACTTGTGGTAAAGTATGAAAATGTTTTTTACAAATAACGAACATTTACTTACACATGCATATATACGCATGACCCTTAAAGTTTTAGTAGCAGGCATACACCCCTATACATCACAGAAAAAAACTAAGGTTATAGTAATGTTGTAGTTAGATGAAATGTTCAGTAACAACTTAACATTTTAAACTCTAAAAACCACAGAAATTCGCCAGTTATAGTTATCTTAAGTAGTTTCTTGGAGAATTTTATCTCAGATTCTAATTACTCAGTTTGGGCAATTTTAACTACACCTAGAGGAGATTATGAACCCTGAGACAGCAGTACTACTGCAATCTTTTTGGGCATTAGGATTGCATCAAATAGTTCGAAAGCTAGCACATCAGGCGGGTCATACTCTGGATGGGATTTTTTCTAATAATCCCGATATAATTAAGAGATCTCAAGTTGTATGGTTTGATCATTTAGCAGTTTTTATAACTACTCCTTTCACAAATTAACACTATTGTAAATAAAATGTAATCTACCTTTCTGTCAAGAGTTAGGCGAAATGTCCAGCCTGAACACCTAAATAAGCACTGGAGAATATATCTCCAGTTTTTGCAAAAGATGCTGAGGTAGCAGCTATACAATATAACAAATGGTTGGAGACCACATCAACTATAGTAGCTCCTGTCAAAACAGTTAAAATAAAACAACAAAGTCCCCATGGTTTTCAAGGGAACTCGGGAAATGTAAGCAAGAATGAAGAAAGCAAGAAAGAAAATGGAGAACGGCCTTTAAAGAGGTATAAAAGACAAAATATAAACAATCTATAGCCGCCTACAAAGATCTTATTCTGAAAACCAAGGCATTATATTTTACTAAGATTGAGGAAGCTAAAGGCTCCACGAAGGAGCTCTTTAGGACAATCACTGAATTAACCAGCGTGGCAAAAAAAAATCCTTGGCTGCCAATCAGTCTCTTTGTGATGATTTGGCAAAGCACTTTTCTGAAAAGGGGGAAACCATCTATAATAAATTCTCTAAATTTATTATCTATTATATCACCTAGCAATATAAGCAGTCAGCCTTTAGAGGCAACTAAAATTCTTACAGAATTTACATGAAATGAGGATATAATAACCATTCTGAAAAATGCTATCTCAGGATCCCCATACGACCGCTGCCCACCTAATATACTTAAATTGGTAGCACAAGTCACCGTACCCAAACTAACGCCTATATTTCAAGCCATGTGCAAAAAAAAAGCATTTTCCCAAGTATTTAGAAGAAAGCCGTATTGATCCCCTTACTAAAAAAAGCCTCACTGGACCAAAACAATCCAACAAACTATCGTCCAACCTCCTGTCTTCCACTCCCTCCCACAATAGCTGAAAAATTCCTGGATAATCAGCTGATAACATTCATTGAGTCAAACAAATTGCTGGGCACAACTCAATTCGGCTTTCGGAAAGGCCATAGCACTGAGAAAGCGTTGATCCAGGCAACCGAAGAGAACATGCAGACCTTAGATCAAGGAAAAGAAGCAGCCCTTATTCTGCTTGATCTCTCTGCTGCCTTTTATACGGTTATGGTAGATAAAGTGAGCAACCCAGTAAACCTTTGGGGGCTTGGGTAAATATGTAGTAGGATGGGTAAGATTGCCTCCAAAGGAGTTTGTTGTACTAAAGAAGTTAACTTAGTTATGTAACTGAATTGAGTACAGGCAACTTAATTATCCTGCATAAAATTAATTATAAAAACTTCAACATACATACCGGTATACCTAACTAAACATAACAATAATTAACATTAAGACAAAAACAAATGGACATGTGTATAGGCAAAAAAGTAAATTTTATCAGAATTAAATCATGAAGGGAAAAATACAAAGCATAGATAATCTGCAAAACAGGAATACAGGATAAATATCACGAAACAAATCAAGAATCTCTGTAAAGCCTGTGAGTGGCCTATCCAAAATAAAGGTGTTAAAGAATTTTCTTTTGGATAAAGCTGGGAGTCGACGTTTCGGTCTTCATGGGTGACTCTTCAAGACCATCATCAGGACAGTGGACAATTAATAGAAATACTAAAAAGAAAAATCCTCCATCATACTTAGCTTGCTGCCCCTACCCTCCTTCCCCTACCCTCTGATGTTCTATAGATCTGCCACTGCCGCCCTCTCTACTTTGAGTGTTCTGTTGAGCTGTCACTGGCCAGCCTGCCTTGTCCAGCATGGTCAGATGACTGCCACCTGTTCCCTCTACCCTGCCTTCTATTGTCAAAGTTCCTTGGCCCTATCCCCTCCCTCCCTCCTGTCATCCATGGTCCATTTTGCTGCCACCCCCTTCAGGCCTCCATACTCTGTTATGCTGCAACTGCTCCTCCTTTCCTGCGTGGTCTGTTGTGAAACCGCTGCCCCTTTACTAGGCTCTATGTTGTGTGTGCCCAGTTCCTCCCTCTCCCTTCTGCCCTCCATGGTCCTTTGTGCATGGCCCTGTCCCTTCCCTCTTACGCTAGGTGACCATTGTACTGCCATAAATCCTCCTGCTTGCAATGCATGGTCTTTTGTACTGCCAATCACACCTTCTCTGATTGGTCAGCTTGCTGCCCCTGACCTCCTCCCACCTTCCTGCCCCTGACCTCCTCCCACCTTCCCTCCGGGGTCTTGGTGTATAACATTATAGTGTCCCTGTTGCCCGCAATGGTGTGTTATACTTCCATTGCCCATCCTTCCTGCCTGCATGGTTAGCTTGCTGTGCCTGCCCTCTGTTTTCCATCTGCGGGCCCCCATCCCCTCACTCCTGACTTCCATGGTCCGTTGGCGTGCCTCTGCCTCCAAGACTCGTCATTGACTGTGGCGGAGACCTGCACACCTGGTTGCTGGTGGGTCACTGAAAGCAGTGAAAGTTCTTCAGAGACAGACCGAGGGTAGGGGTAGGTTGATTGTAGGGTCTATCTGTTGATGGCTTGAGAGGCCAAATGGAATCTGGAGACCTTCAACAGCCGCCAAGCTGCAGAGTTTTAAAGCATTTGCAGCTTATGGAAGGCTCTTTAAGGTAAGTTTTGGTATATCCTGTTGCAACAGTCTAATCTAGATAAGACCAACGCAACGGCAACTGTCTTAACAAAATCGGATGATAGAAATTGAGCACTTTTCCTGTTGATTTCGAAGGGCATAAAAATATGTAGAAGACCGGTTTACTTGTTTTACCAAGGTTTTAATCTGTCGTCAACCAGGACGCCAAGATTTATAACCTTGACAAGCGCTGGAGGTGCCCCCAGCTCATCTGACCACCAAGAGGGATCTAGAAGGAGGTCTTATAACCAAATAAAATCACTTCCGTATTTCAAGAACTCAATTTGAGTTAATTGTTGTCCAACCATTTACTAACTGCGCTCATACAATTCTCTAAGGTATCACTCATGTTGGGCCCATTATTCGAGAGTGAAACCACAATCTGGTTGTCATCCGCATAAGATACTAACAACATCTCAAAGTCCTTAATCAGGTTTGCCAAGTGTGTAACATCAAGATGACCAACCCTGTGGAAAAGGCTTTGATGTATAGCCTTTGAAGGAGACCTATTGATCACAGTCTGCAAGAAATGAAAGCAGCTGGGATAAAGCTGGACCTTCATTCCCTAAGCTCTATAACTGGTCAATCAAAAGGTGCTAATTGACCGTATCAAATGCTGCGACAAATTGAGTAATATAAGGGCTGCATTACCACCCTTATCTAAAGTAGCCCTGATTTCCTCAGTGGACAAAATTAGTGCTGATTCAGTGCTGTGGCCACTTCAGAAGCCAAACCATGTGTCATCTAAAAGATGGTTATTCTCTATAAACGCGGCCAATTGTACATTCATAGAATTCCCCACCAACTTAGCAGGAAAGGGAAGCCTGGAAATAGGCTGGTAGCTGTTGGGATCCAGCTCATTTAGATTTGTTTTCTTTAACATTTGAAGAACTGTGGCTGATTTCCACTGTCTTGGAAAATACCCTTAGCTAAACATGGCATTAAAACTTTTAGTCAAGGGAATGGCCAATGAATAGGCAAGCACAGATCAGTTGGTGATCCAGATTTAGTATTCAAAATTGCCAGTTTTACTTATTTATCAGTGAGGTGATCGAATTAGCTGAATGCAGTCCTTCCAAAATTCAGCAGTGGTAAAGTATTGTTATTCTTGGATACCAGGTTGCTAGAGGAAAATCTGCTAAAGATTGATTCGACTTTCTCTTAAAAATAATTTACGAGGGAATCGCAGAAAGCCTGACTGCTTCCTATTGTATTTCTCGTTGCTGTGCAGTAAGCTCACGACTGATTGAAACAGTACTCTACTAGAATTACTAGCTACTTGAATTTGTTCTGTGTAGTAAGCAGATTTTTCAGACCAAAAAAGGTTTTTATATTCTGCAAGACATTGTTTATATTTCTCTTTCTCCATCCAATCTTAGCTTCTCCTCCAGTTTCTTTCCTGTCTACGACAGCCTTGCTTTGAAAGCCTACGTTTGTCACTTAACCAGGGTTCAGACAACACCCTTTTTTGTCACATCGCTCTGAGACGCTCAATTCCACTGGGGCATCTTGATACATTTGTAGAGATGTCTGGCCTCTGGATCAATTACAAATAATCTTTTGGTGTTTCCCTTTGGGACGCATCTCTTCGAGACCCAAAGACCCTACTGAAATTGCCCCTCCGGTGGGAAACTGATGGCTTTTGTTACCTGGGAATGGTGGTGACGTGCACGCGGCATAAGCGCCTACAGTACAATATCAGCAGGGCCATTGAGGGACTCCCGTTTTACAATAAATTCCTGATACCCTTCCCCTTCCTCTCAAGGGACGTGTGGCCATCTCGAAAATGTTTTTTTTGCCCCAGTGTCTCTAACTGCCGTGGCCCCTGCAGGTAAGAGCAGTGGGGAAGGGGGGATTTTGACGGACGATGACGAGGGAAAATTATTAATTTAATTTTCACTCATCGTCGGTCAAAATGCCCCCACCCAGCCTGCTCCACCACTCTTACCTGCACGGGCCACGCTGGTTTCTAATCCATCCAAAATTCATTTGAATGTCTTCCTCTGGCAGTAATGCTGGGCAGTAACCCTGGGCGTAGTTTGAGTAGTAGCACTATGCATAGCTACGCGAACTGCGTAGTGGGATAGGGAAAATGCTGTTTGCACTGATTGCACAGTGCCGGAGGCTTGTCCGCACTGTACAATCATTGCAAAAGTCATCTTGCACAGTGCAAGCGGTCATTTTCTGCCGCTCGAGTAGATTTGTTCTCGAGCGGCAGCTTTCTCAACGCGGACAGGTAGTGTCTCATTGCGAACGGTCGCGAGCATTCGTGACCACTCGCAATGAGAAACCTGACCTCCCCGCGTTGAGAATCTCACCAGGAGGTTTATTTTCCACACTCGCGATTGGCAACTTGATGTTGCTGATCGCGAATGAGGGAAAAGTATTGCCGGGATGTTGATTTTGCTCGCTCGCGGTCGCCAACTTGACGTTGAGGACCGCGAGCAAGTAAAAAATGCCCGCTACACTACGCATTTTTGCACAGTGCTACGTACAATTTGCGTAGCTCGTAGTAGCACAAACTATGCATGATCTGCAGCGTAGTGTAGTACTACACCCGGGGTTAGTGTTTAGGCAGTTTCCTTCCATGCTTACTTCCTTGATATGTTGTACTATAGTAATCATTTTTGCTATTATTATTATTTATGTTTACACTTTACTTTGTCCTTTGTTATTGACATATGTTTGTTTAACCCTATGATCACCTTCTGTATTACTGTATATTTGAATTTTCTACGTATGAAAAGTATTCAGTTTGATAATTTCTTAAGGGTACTGAATTATTTCACGAATCTGAAAGAAACACGTTCGATGTAGATTCCTTATCTTAGAATTACCCCAGGGGTCATACTGGATCCAGAAAGTTTTTTCATCACCAGTACCTCTGCGTGTCGGAAAGTGGCGTCTGTTGGCTCTGCGTCAGTCGTCGTGGTCGCCTGGGTGACGTTGAGGCAGCTACTTAGACGCCACCCTCGGGCGCTGACATCAGTTCTTTCTTTTTCCGCTACTACCCCTCAACAAGTGTCAAATCAGTAAGTGGCTGTCCTTACTCAGATACACAAAGTAATCTTCAATTTTTGATGTAAGGAAGGTTTGTATCTTTTCAGACCTCACCTACAATTACAATTATTGTTATATGGTTATCTCGCTATAGTGTATCTCAATTCAACCTAAAAACTACCATCGACCATCCACCCATAAACTGAAAAAGTGTGGAAAGGAAAAAAGGCACCTCACGGTTGAAACACCAAGGGGGGACAACTGACTGGTACTCGCCAGTGAACCCCACTTCTCATCATAGGTTACCTTTTTTTCAAAAAGAAAAGAAAAGTAGGCGTCCAATCAAGACCTCAACCCAATGAAAAACAGTGAAAGAGAACCAAGATGTGATTCTACTTTCTAAAAATATGCCAAAATAGTGCCAATATACCAGGACCCCGTTAGAATATAAAGGGTTAATTCTCACCAATTAAAAATTGGTAAAGCTTACTTGCGTCAAATAACTTTTATTCCTTGCTGTAAGCTTTCCCACATTAAAAATGGCTCATGTAGAACCATAATAGTCGTTATTAGGCACGCGCTAGCCAGAGCAGATCCAGGAAGAGCGGTACCTCAATCAATTTTTGACTACCTTTTTCTCAACATTTTGTCTACTTCTTGTTTCGAGTCTCGAACTCCGAATAGGTGCACAAGGGATGCCTTGTTTCAACTGGGGTGGCAGAGTGGGCTAAAGAACGGTGATGGATTAAACCCAGATCTTTTGACTGGGTGTGAGTGTTTGATTGATTCAGATGCTCCGTCCATCACCAACCCTTTTTGTACCGTTGTTTCAAAGCCTGCGGTTCCTGTAACCGACTGATCTCGGTGACGGATCCCCACCGCGTGTGCCTCTTCTGCCTGGAGAGCGACCACAAACCCAAGTCATGCTCCGACTGCCAGTCGATGGCGCCAAAGGCTTTGCAGGAGCGGTCCTGAAAGCTGCTTGAACGCCGGCATTCGGCTCTGTGCCATTCAAGGTGCTGGTCGAGAGGGAGGTCGAGGGACCGGTCGCAGAGCCACCACTATTCCGGCTCAGTGTTCGCACTCTGGGTCGGGTAAGTCGAAGCATAAGAAGAAGTCAAAGAAGCATCATTGCTTTTTGACTTCTCCTCGTCGGTCGGCCGATCCCTCGAGGCACGCGGGTGGTGCCACTCCCTTGGCTCCGTGTGCGGTGCCCTAAAGGTCAACTCAGTTTCCCTCTTCCTCTCTTTCCGGGACCCGGAGCGACTCCCGCCCAGCTTTGTACGTTCTACGAGGCGATACATGCCATCTTTGGGCGGACCAACCCCGCTGGCGCTCCTTCGGGCACCGTGGACTCGGTTGGGTCTGGATCCAGATTGGTGCCGCTTGACCTGGTTACGCCTCCACCGACTCCGCTCCTCACAGCACCACTACCTCGTTCAGCGCCGGTCGGCTCCCCGGCCGGCGTCATCCCTGGCCTCCATCCCGACATGTACACGGAGCCCCTGTTCACTCCTGGGGTCCCTTTTCAAAAACCATATCACCCAGAGGATGATGAGGAGGACTGCGAGGCGTCAGGTGACCCTTCGACTGCTCATTTGGACACTGAGCAGGCTGGAGAGAGGAACTGGGGGATGCCAGTGGTTTGGACACCTTCCCCGACTTTGGCATGTTGCCGTCTCCTACTGTGACTACGGAGGAGGGAGCGTCATACGCAGTGGAGTTACGTAGGGCAGCCAAGGCTCTCAACCTCGAGCTTCCTACAGTGGTGGTCAGGACTAACTTCCTGACTGATGTGCTTTAACCGGCTGTGAGCTCTTCGGAGCCCCTGCTGCCGTTCAATGAGGCCCTCACAGATGTCCTTTTGGGCACGTGGTCTAGGCCCAACACAGGGGCTCCCGTGGACAGGATGATTGCCCGACGCCACCGCCCGGCTCTGGGCGACCCCACTTTCCTCTCTCAACATCCCACCCCTGAGAGCTTGTTAGTTCAAGCTTCCACCTCCAAAAGCGCCTTCCTTAACGCTCCACCAAAAAGGGAATCCAAGAAGCTGGACCACCTTGGCAAGAAAAAAAATTCTGCCGCCAGCTTAGGACTGCGATCCGTAAACACTGCATGTCTTTTGGGCAGTTATTCGCTCACAGTGTGGGATACGGTTGCACAAGTGCTGCCTCACTGTCCAGAGGAGGCCCGGACAGTGCTCTCCCAGGCTATTGCTGCCGGGAGAGATGCAGCAAAGTTTATGATACGTTGTGAGCTGGACATCACCGACTCTCTGGGCAGGACCATTTGAACGTAGGTAGCGCTTTGTCGCTACTGCTGGATGAGGTTCACTGGCTTTTCAGGGGATGTACAGAACACCTTGATGGGCATGCCCTTTAATGGCCGTCGCCTTTTTGTCGACAAAGCAGACAAGGCCCTAGAGCGCTTCAAGGACTCGCGGGCTACAGCCAGGTCCTTGGTCTGCTTTTCGGACGGTTTGCCCCGCTGCGTTCCACCCAGGGCCATAGGCCGCAGCAAGTTACCCAACCTTCGCGTGGCCGAGACGTGGAAACAAAAGTCATGGTTCCGAGGGCCAGCGGGGGGGCCAGTCCACCAACCCCCCCTCTGCAGTTGCCTCCAAACCCTCCTAGTCCGCCCTTTCAGGCCCATCAAACGCCAGTGGGCGGCAGAATTCGCCATCACCTCCCCCACTGGCACACCATCACGTCGGACAGGTGGGTTTTGCAAATAGTCTGAAGGGGCTACTCCCTCCCCTTCAAGACTACCCCTCCAGCCATGCCACCGCGATACCACCGCATGTCGGCGGGTCATCTGGCCCTTCTCCAGCAGGAAGTTACGGCTCTCTTGACCAAGGGAGTCATCGAGCGCGTCCCTGTCCCAGAAGTAGGTCGTGGTTGTTACTCCCACGACTTTCTAGCTCCCAAGAAGGACAAGGGCCTACATCCTATCTTGGACTCAGGGACGTCAATCGCTACCTCCGGAAGGAGAAGTTAAAGATGCTGGCACTTGCTCAGGTCTTGTCTGCCCTAGACCCGCAAGACTGGATTGTAGAGTAGGACTTGCAGGACGCTTATTTTCACATCCCTGTCCTGTCGGCCCACCGGAGTTACCTACGGTTCACGGTAGGCCACAAGCACTTTCAGTTTACCGTTCTCCCCTTTGGTCATACCAGCGCCCCTCGGGTGTTCACGATAGTGACGGCGGTGGTCACAGCTCATCTGCGCAGATCAGGGGCTTCAGTCTTCCCTTATCGCGATGACTGGCTGTTGAAAGCGGGCTCACCCCATGCAGTAGTCTCCCACCTCCAGACTACGGCCGACCTCCTGCATTCGCAGGGGTTCTCCATCAACGTGCCAAAGTCACACCTGGTTCCCTCTCTGAAGCTCCTCTTCATCGGAGCGGTTCTGGACACGACGCTGTTTCGGGTCTATTCTCCCGAACCGCAGGTCCGGGATATGCGGGTTATGATTCCGATCTTTCAGCCTCTATCCCGGGTTTCGGTCACAATGACACTGAGGCTGCTGGACATCATGGCCTTCTGCATCCTGCGGGTCGATCATGCCAGGTGGCATATGCGGGCTCTGCAGTGGGACCTGAAGTTCCATTGGGTGCAGCATATGGGGAACCTGTCTGATTGCGTCCAACTCTCGGAGAGCACTGCACAACAACTGCAGTTGTGGCTCGGGCTTGGGTCAATGGCAGATCCCTCTCCCTTCCCCAACCAGACCACACTGTGGTGACAGATGCATTGCTTCTGGGATGGGGCAGCGGGGATCAGAAGCTTCTGGTCTCGGGTGGAGTCTGGGCTTCACATCAACCTTCTGGAGCTGCGGGCTATTCGTCTTGCACTGAAGGCATTCCTTCCCTCTGTCCGGGAAAGAGTAGTGCAGGTGTTTACGGACAACACCACTGCCATGTGGTACTGCATGAACAGGGCAGGTGGGGTCGTGGACCCTATATTAGGAGGCTCACCGCCTCTGGGCATGGCTGGAACATCAGGGCATTTCCCTGGTGGTTCAACACCTGGCAGGTTCCCTGGACGCCAGGGCCGACTAACTCAGCAGCAGGTGCATTATGGATCACGAATGCCGTCTTCACTCTGAGGTGGTGCAAGGTCTCTTTCAACAGTGGGGAGAGCCTTAGTTAGATCTATTCGCCACCGAAGAGAACGCGCAATGCCAGCAATTCTGCGCATTGGAATTTCCAAAGCGGCCCTCACTCTGCGCTGCTTTTTGTCGCGAGTGGAGTTGCGGTCTGTTGTACACCTTTCCGCCTATACCACTTCTGCCCAGAGTGCTGAAGAAGATCAGGCGCGACCGGACCCAAGTCATTCTTGTTGCTCCGGATTTGGCATGAAGACTCTGGTATCCCTAGCTGCTCAACATGACCATTGATCCTCAGATCAGACTGCCTCTTCGGGAGGATCTAAAGTTGCAGCAGCAGGGGATGGTCCTCCATCCGAACCTGTCCACTCTCCACCTCCTTGCGTGGAGATTGAGCTGTGGCCGTTGACGTCTTTCGACCTGTCTCCTGAAGTCTGTGACGTAATCTTGGCAGCCAGGCGTCCTTCCACTAAGACGCAATGCGCCTGCCGGTGGAACAAATTTGTGGCATGGTGCACAGCAAAGGCTGTGGATCCCCTTTCTGCCCCTCTTTCTGAAGTACTCTTGATCCTTCTATCTTTAGCCCAGCAGGGCTCTACTCTGGGCACTATCAAGGGCTATCTTTCAGCCATCCCTGCCTTCCTTCGGCTGCCAGTTCAGCTTTCTCTTTTCAAGTTCCAAGTAGTTATCCATTTCCTAAAAGGCTTAACACATCTTTTTACTCCAGTCCCCTTCGTTATGCCTCAGTGGGACTTGAATCTCGTCCTAACTTATTTAATGTGCGCTTCCTTTGAGCTGCTTCATAACGGTCCTTTAATTCTCTTAACTCTTAAGACTTCTTTCCTGGTAGACATCACTTCTGCTAGAAGGGTGAGTGAGCTCCAGGCTCTTCCTTCAAAGCCTCCTTTCCTGTCTGTTCATCCGTACAAGGTGGTTCTCAGAACCCGTCCATCCTACCTTCCTAAGGTGGTCGCTGCCTTCCACATCGGGCTGATCATTACTTTGCCCACTTTATTTCCGCCTCCGCATCCTTCAAAGGAGGAAGAAAGGTTCCACTGTCCGCACCCAAAAGGTGCGCTCTCCTTCCATATGGATTGCACAAAGCAGTTCCTGGTGGATGATCAATTTTTGTTTGTTACGTGGGCGCAAAGAAAGGTCGGCCGTACACAAACGCACCATTTCTTGATGGGTTGTGTTGTGTATTAAGGCTTGTTACTCTCTGGCTAAAAAGGAGCCTCCAGTCAGGCTATGCACTTACCTTACCAGGGCGACTGCAGCCACTACTGCCTTGGGAAGAGGAGTGCCTCCTAATGACATCTGTCAGGCAGCCACGTGGGCATCACTGCACACATTCACCAAACACTACCACCTGGACATCCAAGTTCGGAGAGAACGCTTCTTTGGCCGTTCTGTTCTCCAGGGTTTTTGGTGTGATCTTAATTCGCAGACCCACCACCGGGGTTGGTATTGCTGGGGTATCTATTTAAAGATAAGGAATCTATAACTAACATGTTTCTTTCAGATGCACAAGTTACTTCCCTTCAGTAACGATATATCTGTAAGAAACATTAGTTAGTTAAAGATTCCTTACCGCCACACCCATTCTCCCCGTTCTGCGAACTGATTTCTAGGGTTAAGGATATCCTTTCAGCGCCCTAGTTTTCTGCAGCAATGGTCAGTGTCTTGCATGGCCCTGCGTTTCTGCCACAGAAAGTCATGTACAGAACTGACGCCGGCACGCGAGGGTGACGTCTAAGTAACTGCTGCGACGTCATCCTGGCGGCCACGATGCAGATTACAGACGCGGAGCCGACCAACGCCACCTTCCGACGCGCAGAGGTTCTGCTGACGAAAAAACTTTCCGGATCCAGTCTTGACGCCTGGGGGTAATTCTAAGGTAAAGTATCTATAACCACTAATGTTTCTTACAGATATATCATTACTGAAGGTAAGTAACTTGTGCTTTTCGGATGGGATTCTTTAAATGAATCATTTGAAATCACAATTGTTTCTTCCTTAAACTAGGAACCAGAAATATTGCAGTATTTACGTTACTTCCTTGATATGGGCAGGGGATCGAAGTAGGGTGGTAAGGAACTTTCTATTCCTGCCACTGGAGGAAGGGGGACCGGCAGTCCTAAACTTGGAACAATACTATCCGGCCTCCCAGATATAGCACGCTGCACTTTGACTTATGGAGGGAGTCATCTGGAAGAAAAGGCTGTTGCGGGGCGCAACTGGTAACTGCCCACCCTCCGATACTGATGCTCGGGGGCTGTGGGGGGGCGAGACGTCAGCCATGTGTCATACCTCGCTAAAAACACTGCTTCTGTATGGGAACATGCAGTTCGAAGTGGTTTTGAAAGGGCCCCCTTTGATAGGGACTTTACGTTCTGTGAACTACCGGCCTCTACCTCTAGAGTGCTGGCAGCCAGGGCTGGCACAAAGCATGGACAGTGAGGGCAGATGCCCAGGACCTGGCATTCAGCCTACCAGCATGGGGCACCGCACAAATGCAACACCCCACTGGTCCTCATGTACCCCGGCCTATTCAATTGAAAGAAAGGTGTCTTGTAAAAATTGGATCCATTGGAGGCCCCCCCCCCCCTCCCTGGTCCTCTCATGGATGGTGTGGGAAGGCCTAGGGGAAAGCAACGAAACACATTTTGCAGGTTTGTGCTGCAATTAGGCTTCCTGCCCTGCTGCCCATTCAGAGGCACTGCCATTGTCCAGCACTTTAATGCCCCATAGTTTTAACTCTCAGCCCACATCTCACACCTTCAGCCCAATATGACCTGCGAAAGAGGTGCTTGTAGGGGGCTGAGAGGAGGAGCTGTGTCCCAGGAGGTGTCTGCACAAAGCAGCTTCTAGAGCCTTGAATGTGTCACTTTTGCAAATTCGAGGGGGCTCGCAAATTCTCTTTCGCCCGGGTCCCCACAAATGCTAGAACCGGCCCTGCTGGCAGATTCCACGGACATGACAGGTTGGAAGGAGGGTGGATGTGAGACCCTGGGTGACGACGCACAGGGTAGTTTTGCTGTGGGGGCTGGGCAAGCCAGTCTTTCTGCTAAAGCTAAATTGCTGTTAGAGGCATGTGGGCTGCTGAATTCATATCTGTGCATAGATCGCCGCCTAGTGTTGGATCCGGATGATTGCACATTGTTGTCCTGGAAGAGTCTTCGAAGTATCATGAGATAGGTGGCTCCTCCCCCGGACTACAATGCGCATGGGCATCCTCTCCATCATCAGATTGTTTTTTCCGCCATTGGGTTCGGATGTACTTTTCTTTACTCAAGTTCGGAAACTTTCTACAGGCCAAAAGGCCTTCTGGGTCGTCGGTATTGTTTCGATCGGTGCCGAGTTCTTGTTCCAGTTTTCTTGAGCAGGACGTCTAAGAGAGCCACGTGGCCTTCTCGACACCGGAGGCCTGATCGTCGATGGAACGGAGCCCGTTCAAACGATGCCCCCTTTGTAACTCTAAGTACCCGCGCATCGATGTACACCCGGTGTGCAATAAGTGCTTATCACCGGAGCACGACGAGAACAACTGTCTAGCTTGTGCTCGATTCAGGTCGAAGAAGACGCTTAGACTCCGACGCGCAGCGAGGCAAACTATGTCGAAGCCATCGCCCGACCCGGTGAACATCTTCAATGAAGACGACAATGAGGTCGTCTACACAGAGGATCCAGAACAGCTGTCGGATCCCGGTTCGGAGCATGGCTCCGACTATTATGAGGAAGACTAAGACAACGTCGAATATGAAAACATCTTCGAGGTAAGGGACGACGTAACCCCCATCGGAGCCGTTGATGACGACTTGAGCGATGAAACAGGCCCAATTATGGGTACAGGGCCCGAAACGGACACTCAAACACTTTCCAAGGCTCCGGTCGAGGCATCGCCAGAAGGCCTTTGCCGAGATCATGAACAACATTCTATAGCCCCGTGTCAAGGCCCGGCTAAGAAAACATCACATGAGCCATCGGTTCCACTACTCAAACCGAAAGCAATCGAGTCCATAACGAAACCGAAAGTGTTGAAAACAGTCTTCGGGTCGAAGACCACGAACCCATCGGAGTCGAAGAAGACATCAGGTGTCGACGACCCTGCGGGGTCGAAAGTAAAGCGTGTCGAACAGAAGATCGGGGCGCTAAAGTCCGCCATTAAAGCCAAGCACGTCGAACCGAAAACGTCGATGGACAGCGACACAAACAAGGGACTCTAGTCTCGCAAAGGTCTCGATCCGAAGCGTCAGGTCGACAGACCAAAGCTTGTCAAAGGCCTCAAGTTGAAAGCCAAGAGCGCCTCGAAGTCCGTCGAGGCAGAAGAGTGCGCCTCCGACGCCACAAGCACCGAAGTCAGCGCACGCCCAAGAAGTTATGGGCGAAAAGGCAAAGTCGGTCGGGCCTACATCGACGTCGGCGCCGAAAAAGGTCGGTCTGTCTAAAGACACTATGCCACCGATAAAATTCGGACTACCACCTACTGCACGCCCCAAGGCCCTCGATCCGAGACGTGGGGTCGAAACCCCCGAACAGGTGTCATTGGGAAAAAGGAGTCATTCTCTTGAAGAGGACGTTATGTACCAGGAGCCCTCATATGATGACCAGTCCAAGTTGCATATTGACTCAGAATCTGGTAAACTTACTATTTATCGAAGAAAAATCAGATCAGAAAATACTTTGGAATCATACAAAATTCCACTCAAAAAGAAAAAGGATTCTGCAACATCACCTGTCCTTTTTGAGACTGTGAGGTACTATGGCCAGGACACTTCGGCATATTCACCGACACCCACTGCTGAGTATATGGGGTATGATGATGAGGAACAATATAGTTACCCTATGGACAATGATCAGGATGACCAAACTAAAGCCTGGACAGACCCTGCTGACCAGGGGGAATCACAGACTATTCCTGATACTCCCTCTTATCCTGTGAAAACTTCACCAACGGAAGATCAGCTGCGTTCAATGCTTTACTTGAAAGGGCAGCACTAAATCATAATGTGGACATGCATGCTGACCCAGTTGAAGAGGACTTCCTGTTTGACAATGCATCCTGCACACAGGAAGTATCTCAGGTTCACCATACAAAATCGGCACTACCAGTTCAAAGTACTGACTTTCGGGATGACAACAGCCCCCAGGGTGTTTACCAAGTGCCTAGCGACAGTAGTGGCGCACCTAAGGAGAAACCATGTCCACGTCTACCCCTATCTGGACGACTGGCTCATCCAGGCAAAGTCGGTCCAGCAATGTGCCAGCCACATGTCGCGCATTATTCACCTCCTGCACAGCCTCGGATTCTCATTAAACTACACAAAGTCTCATCTCCAACCCGCTCACGTACAACAGTACCTAGGAGCGACAATAGACACTCTGGTAGCAAAAGCACAGCCAAACTCAGCAAGAATCAGCAGTATTCAGTTGCTGATTCAGAAATTCAGACCCCAATACTCGCTCCCAGCACGGGTGTTTATGCAGTTGATAGACATGATGGCCTCCTGCATCTTCATAGTCCCTCACGCGGGGTTACACATGCGTCCGCTTCAAGAATGCTTAGCACAGCAGTGGAACCAGGCTCAAGGACAGTTAAAAGACCTAGTGTTGGTGACCGGTCGTGCATACCACTCTTTGCATTGCTGGAACCCACAAAACCTTTGCAAGGGACGACCGTTCCAAGAGCCTGTACCACAAATCGTGCTGACAACGGACGCATCTCTCCTGGGATGCGGAGCGCATGTCCTCCATTACACAGTGCAGGGACTATGGACGACACAGCAAAAGAAGATGCACATCAAACTGCTGGAACTGATGGCAATCTTTATGGCGATGAAGGCGTTCAAGGTACATTTGTGCAACAAAGTCGTGTTGATCCGGACGGACAACATGACTGCCATGTACTACATACAGAAGCAGGGAGGGACACACTCTCTACAGTTGTCACATCTAGCGCAAAGCATGTGGAAGTGGGCCATTCAGAGGAACATCTTCCTCATGGCCTCATGGCGGAACACCTTCCGGGCAGGGACAACCAGATGGCGGATCTGCTCAGCAGACACAGCCACCAAATGCACGAGTGGGTGATGCATCCCTCAGTGCTACAACCGTACTTCTAGCAGTGGGGTCACCCAGAGATACACCTGTTCGCCACAAGGGAAAACGAAAAATGCCAAAGCTTCGCCGCCAGGTTTCCACATCCACAGTCTCAGGGCAATGCGATATGGATGAACTGGTCAGGCACGTTTGCGTACGCTTTTCCCCCAGCCCCGCTCATACCACTAGTGGCACGCAAACTGCGACAACACTCCTTGACACTCATCCTAGTTGCTCCAACGTGGGCGAGGCAACCGTGGTACACCACGTTCCTAGAACTTTCTGTGGTGCCTCATCAAAGGCTGCGCTTAACACCCAGGCTTTTAACGCAGAGCCATGGAGACATTCAGCACCCAGATCCGCAACAGTTGAACCTTGCTATCTGGCTCCTGAAGTCATTGAGTTTGGTTACCTGAACTGTCTCCTGACTGTATGAACATTATCAAGGAGGCAAGAAGACCTACAACCAGAGCTGGCTATGCGGCGAAGTGGAAACGTTTTGTCATCTATTGTACCAATAATGACATAAATCCGTTAGATGCGTCTACTCAAAACATCATATGTTACCTGTTACATTTACATAGATGCAATCTAGCGTATAGCTCCATACGTATAAACTTAGCTGCGGTGGCGGCTTATCTTCAGAACAGGCAACACCTTTCACTCTTTCGAGTTCCTGCTATTAAAGCTTTTATGGAGGGACTCAAACGAGTGATTCCTCCAAGACACCCACCTTCACCTGTCTGGAACCTGAACGTGTTCTAACCAGACTGGTGGGTCCCACCTTTGAACCTCTACACTCGTGCGAGATACAGTTCCTAATGTGGAAAGTGGCTTTTCTAGTGGCGATTACATCACTTAGAAGGGTTAGTGAGCTACAAGCCCTAACTATTCAAGAGCCATTCATACAAATTCATGCAAATAGAGTAGTACTGCGTACAAACCCTAAATTTATGCCAAATGTGGTATCCCAGTTTCAGATTAACCAAACTATCAAACTGCCAGTGTTCTTCCCAAATCCAGATTCAGTGGCAGAAAGAGCTCTACATACACTGGACGTTAAAAGAGCTCTCCTGTACTATATAGACAGGACAAAACCTTTCAGAAAAACTAAACAACTGTTTGTTGCCTTTTCACCACAGCATAAAGGCAACCCCATTTCAAAATCAGGTGTAGCCAGATGGATTGTTAAGTGCATACAAATTTGTTATCAAAAAGCTAAACGCACGTTAACAGTTTCCCCAAGAGCGCATTCCACACGCAAGTTAGGGGCATCCATGGCTTTCCTGGGAAACATTCCTCTAGAAGACATATGTAGAGCAGCCACATGGACTACCATACATACATTTACCAAACACTACTGCGTAGATGTACACTCCAAACAGCAAGCAGCTGTAGGACAGGCTGTACTCAGGACTCTTTTTCAGGCTGCTGCAGCTGGCACGGGCAACCACCGCTAAGGGGAGAATGCTATACATTCTATGCACAGATATGAATTCAGCAGCCCACATGCCTCGAACGGAATATGCTACTTACCAGTATTCATCTGTTCTTGGCATGTAGGGCTGCTGACATTCATATCACCCTCCCTCCTCCCTTGTGCCTGTCGCACCTGTAGCACTCAGAATTATTCTTAGCATGGTCATCACTTACTGAATCATACTCCATCCCTGCCACAATGGCGAAAAACAATCTGAGGATGGAGAGGATGCCCATGCGCACTGTAGTCCGGGGAAGGAGCCACCTATCTCGTTATACTTCGAAGACTCTTCCAGGACAACAATGTGCAATCATCCGGACCCAACACTAGGCGGCGATCTATGCACAGATATGAATGTCAGCAGCCCTACATGCCAAGAACAGATGCATACTGGTAAGTAGCATATTCCTTTTCATTGTTCTCACATGAAAGCGTTGGTTTTAGTCCTTCATTCTCTCTCTCTCTAAGTATTTACAAGTAAACCCTACAAAAATCATGCAGAATTGGAGAGGTTGGCATTAGATGCTCCCTAGCGGATAGAGGCAACGTACTTTGCGGAATAAACTTGTGCAGAGTTGAAACGCGCATTAATATGACATAACTGTATTGAGGTAACATTATAGATACATTTCAATGTGCCACTGGGACCTTTTAGGAACAGAAAGCACCCTGGTGTACAGCAGGTCCCTTGACCTTAGTTTCCATAGGTAAATTGCACGGAATTAATAGAGATAAATATAATAGGAAGTTCAAGATACTTAGACTATTTATCAAATTCATTTAAGGCACTTTCAAATCCTTACTAAGAAGTATTTTCTAATAAGCGCAAACACTGTACAAGTGCATTTTCAAACACTTGTTGAACAACAGAAAAGAGAGAATAGACAATTCCGGAAATATAAGCCAGGCTGTGACTGGCACAGACACATGATACACTGGAAAGCTTTGCAGGCAACCTCTTGATTTTCAAGTCACTCACTGTAAGGGGTAGTAGAACCGATGACGTACCATGTTAAAGATCGCTTGATGTTAC
Organism: Lissotriton vulgaris; assembly: GCF_964263255.1. Classification (NCBI taxonomy): domain Eukaryota; kingdom Metazoa; phylum Chordata; class Amphibia; order Caudata; family Salamandridae; genus Lissotriton; species Lissotriton vulgaris. The sequence continues at coordinate 436,643,856 of NC_141694.1, forward strand.
GACATGGGTGCAGTAATACACCTATCCATTGACACAAAGAACTAACCGGTTCGAGGCATGTGGGCCGCTAAATTCATATCTTGTGCATAGGTCGCCGCCTAGTGTTGGGTCCGGATGATTGCACCTTGTTGTCCTGGAAGAGTCTTCGAAGTATCACGAGATAGGTGGCTCCTCCCCTGGACTACAGTGCGCATGGGCAACATCTCCATCCTCAGATTGTTTTTTTCCGCCATTGGGTTCGGATGTGTTCTGAGACTCTAGTTCGGAACCTATAGGAAAAACTTGTTTTCTTCAGGCCAAAAGGCCTTTTTAAGCGTCGGTATTGTACTTCGTTCGGTTCTGAGTTGACTTATCTGGTTCCCGGATACTTGAGCACTTGTGCTCCCAGCTTTTTAGGCCCGTTCGAAGATTGACATAGACGATGGAATTCCAGGCCCCGTTTAAACGTTGCCCAGTCTGTAACGTGAAGTATCCTCTCTGACGTGCACCCAGTGTGCAACAAATGTCTGTCTCCAGACCACGACGAGGGGAGTTGCTTGGCCTGTTCGAGATTCAGGTCGGAAGAGGCGCTCGCTCTTCGACGTGAGGCGAGGCTACCGGCGCGGAGAACGTCGGATGTCGAGGATATCTTCGATGCTGGGGACGACGAGGGCCTTCTAGAGGAGGAACCGGAGCACTTCTCCGACCCGGCCTCCGGTCAAGAATCTTACTACGGAGAAGAGGTAGACGATCAGTGCATCAAAGACGATGGGGCCGTCGAGGTAAGAGACAACGTTATGGTAATGGGAGCCGCAGAGGGCGGCTCCAGCGATGAGCACGACCCGGCCGAACCCTCGGGGGTCGAAAGTGACACGGTCTTGTCAAAGGCTCAGGTCGAAGCATCGCCGGAAGGCCTTAGCCAAGATCTTTCTGCTTATTCTACAGCCCCGCAAACTGGCCCGGCTAAGAATATTTCAGAGCCTTCGGTGGGTACGCCTTCGAAAACGAAAACGAAACTGACTAAAGACAAATCGAAACTGAAACTGGTCAAACCAGGATTCGTTTCGCAAAGCCTTGCTCCATCGGATCATAGGAAGGCTCGGAGTGTTATCGTCCCTTCGGGGTCACAAATGGGTGCCAACCCAAAGATGGGCACATCCAAAAAGGTGCCCAAGGCCCAAGAAGACGGAACGGCGTCATCTAAGGCTGCCCTCGGGGGCGTGGACAATGAAGACTGACTTGAGTCGCAGCCGCCCCTCAGCCTGAATTCATACAAGTTGATGCTGGTGAAGGTTCTCGAAGACAAGCACAAAATGGCCGCTTTGGAACGTGACGCATCGAGCCGCGGCCATTTTGGGAATCCCAGTGCAAGTCCTCGCTCAAAGTTGGCGATGGCCAAGAAAAAGGCCAAACAGCCATCGGGACCTCCCTATAGTTTTTGGACTGCCTCCGACTGCACGACCTAAAACTTCTAAGCCGGCACAGGGCACCGACCCTGGGAAACTGATGTCAAAAATTAAGGGAACGACCGCCACTCCTGAAGGCGTCGGTTCCACTCCACCTTCTTCTGAAAAATCAAAGAAGTTGTACATTGACACTTCGACCGGAAGACTCACCCTTTTCAAACGGAAGATCTTGCCGGAGAATCCTATGGAATCCTATCAAATTCCACTTGAAAGGAAAAGAGACTCTGCTTCCTCGCCGGTTCTTCTCGAGCCCATCAGGCCTTATGGACAAGCATTTACACATTCACCCACACGCACTGAGGATGGTGGGTGGGATGACCACAATGACAAACAATTTAATTATCCTGATGCATCTAACCAGGACGATTCGCAGGATGTGCTGGACGATCAAGGCACGGCGGACACCCAGTCTTACCAAGTAAAGACAGCCCCCGCAGAGGATACCGCAGCCTTCAACGCTCTGATTGAAAGGGCGGCGTTGAACCACGATGTGGTCATGCATGCAGAACCAGTTGAGGAGGACTTTCTGTTTGATACCTTCTCTACGTCGGACAGGTCAGTGAAGACGCTGCCGATGCTGAAGGGTGTCCTAAAACACGCCAATGACATTTTCAAGGACACAACCAGAGCACGGGTGGTGAACCAGCGTATTGAGAAGAAATACCGGCCTGCTCCTGTGGACCCTACGTATATAAGGGGTCCATTGCCATTGGACTCTTTGGTGGTCTCCAATGCCCGGAAGAGGGCGAACTCACAAACAAGTGGTGATGCTCCTCCCCCAGACAAAGAATCTAAAGTGTTAGAAGCTTCTGGGAAGTGGGTTGCTGCACAGGCAGCGAATATTTGGAGAATAGCCAATACACAGGCTCTACTGGCTAGATACGATAGGGCTCACTGCGACACCCTAGAGCAATTGTTGCAACACCTGCCTAATTAATATAGAGAGGGGGCGAACATGTTGATTCAGGAGGGGAAAATGATATCAAACGCTTCTATTAAGTGTGCACTCAGGGCCATTAACACTAGTGTAATGCTAAGGAGGCAGGCATGGTTACGAATTTCAGGGTTTAAGCCTGAAATACAAACAAGTTTGCTCAATCACCCCGTTAACCCTGATTTTTTGTTTGGGCCTGACGTTGACACAATTCTTGAAAAGATCAAGAAAGACACCGAGACGGCTAAATCCATGGGGGCCTTGCAGTCTCAACAGTTCAGAGGGGGTTCTTTTCGTCGCTCAGGTAGCAGAGGGCCGTCAAGAGGGCAAGCATCCCAGCAAACACAATACAATAAAGGTGGTGCGCAGACCACCTTTAACAAGAACAATAGAGGTGGATACCGTGGTAACAGCGCCAAAGGCAGAGGACGTGGAAATAATAACACCAGGTCCTCAGCAAATACCAAACAGTGACGTCTTGTCTCTGCCCCCGGACCATGTAACACCGGTCGGGGGATGACTCCAGCAGTTCCTGCCGGTCTGGGAAGGCATTACCACAGACCGGTGGGTGAGGCAACTTATCCAGTACGGGTATTGTTTAGAACTGACATCCACTCCACCGACATACCCCCAAGACACCGTCCTATGTCCGCAGAGCACATAAACTTATTGCAGCAGGAAGTGGCCAGCTTGCTGCAAAAAGGGGCCATAGAACTGGTGCCTCTAGAGGAGCACGGAACAGGGGTGTACTCTCTCTATTTCTTAGTCCCAAAGAAGGACGGGTCTCTCAGACCCATTCTAGATCTGAGGCCCTTGAACCTATACATCCTTTCAGAACATTTCCACATGCTGACTCTGCAGCAGGTCCTGCCATTGCTCAGTCAGGGGGATTTTCTGGCAACTCTGGATTTGAAGGATGCCTATTTCCATATACCCATACATCAGGCACACAGGAAATACCTCAGGTTCACCATACCATGCAAAACAAGCACTACCAGTTCAAGGTGCTACCTTTTGGGGTGACCACCGCTCCCAGAGTGTTCACCAAATGCTTGGCTACAGTGGCGGCACACCTTCAGAGACAACACATTCATGTCTACCCCTACCTGGACGACTGGCTTGTGCAAGCAAAGTCGGCCCAGCAGTGCGCCAGCCACGTGTCCCGCACAATTCATCTCCTGCACAGTTTGGGATTCTCTCTGAACTATCCCAAGTCGCATCTTCAACCCGCTCAGGTACAACAGTACCTGGGAGCGACGTTGGACACTGTGACAGCCACAGCCCAGCCAAACTCTGTGCAAATCGACTGCATGCAGCTGCTGATTCGCAGATTCAGACCACAACACTCACTACAAGCGCAAGTGTTTCTGCAGTTGATAGGCATGATGGCCTCCTGCATATTCATAGTCCCGCATGCGAGACTGCACATGCGTCCGCTCCAAGAATGTTTGGCACGACAGTGGAATCAGGCTCAAGGACAATTGAAAGACCTAGTGTTGGTGACCGGTCGTGCGTACAAATCTCTGCATTGGTGGAATCCATGCAACCTTTGCAAGGGACGACCTTCCAAGAGCCTGTCCCACAAATAGTGCTCACGACGGACGCATCCCTCCTGGGGTGGGGGGCGCATCTCCTTCATTACACTGTGCAGGGACTATGGTCAGATCAACAGAAGAAGATGCACATCAATCTGCTGGAATTGATGGCGATCTTCATGGCAATGAAGGCTTTCAAGATACATCTGTGAAACAAGGTCCTGTTGATCCGGACGGACAACATGACGGCCATGTATTACATCCAGAAGCAGGGAGGTACTCACTCTCCACAGTTGTCCCACTTGGCACAGAGTATGTGGAAGTGGGCCATTCAGGGGAACATTTTCCTCATGGCGGAGCACCTCCCGGGCCAGGACAACCAGATGGCGGATCTGCTCAGTCATCAGGTGCACGAGTGGGAGATTCATCCATCGGTGCTGCAACCGTACGTCCGATGCAGAAAAGGGGGTGGGGATGGACAGAGTATTTGAATTATGCAGAACACTCCTACCCAGTCAACAGATCAGGGCTTGATCCATCACCGTTTTTTAGCTCACTGCACCATCCCAGCTCAGAACCTGGCTACATGCAAATTAGTCTGTCCCTGGCCCAGTGCATCATGGGAACAGGGCAGACCAAACTACAAAGCCAATTCCTATACTGGAAAGGAAACAAGCTTCCGGGGACCGGTTTCTGGCATTACAGCTGTCTTCGGCCCGGCTTGCTTGAATCCTGATGGTGCAGTGAGCAAGGGACTCATGTCTGAGCATACCCTTCCACGCTTATAGTGGACAAAACGATTCAGAAAAGGGGGTGGTGATGGGCAACCGTACTTCCAGCAGTGGGGGCATCCAGACATTGACCTGCTCGCCACAAACGAGAACGCAAAATGCCCAAACTTCGCCGCCAGGTTCCCACACCCGCGGTCTCAGGGCAATGCGATATGGATGAACTGGTCAGGCAGATTTGCGTACGCTTTTCCGCCAGCCCCACTCATACCTCTGGTGGCATGGAAACTCAGACAGCACTCGATGACTCTCATCCTGGTTGCTCCAATGTGGGCGAGGCAAGCATGGTACACCACGTTCCTAGAACTTTACGTGGTGCCTCATCAAAGACTGCGCCTTACACCCAGTCTTCTCACTCAGAGCCATGGCGACGTTCAGCACCCAGATCCGCAACAGTTAAACCTTGCGATATGGCTCCTGAAGTCATAGAATTTGGGTATCTGAATCTGCCTCCTGATTGTATGGACATCATTAAGGAGGCACGACGGCCTACCACTAGGGCCTGCTATGCTGCCAAATGGAAGCGTTTTGTCATTTACTGTTCCAGCCGTGACATAACCCCGCTAGATGCATCGACACAGGACATTATTTGCTACCTGTTCCATTTATACAAATGCAATCTGGCATACAGTTCTATACGTATTCATTTGGCGGCAATGGCGGCTTACTTACAGAACAGGCAATGCCTTTCACTGTTCAGAGTGCCAGCGATAAAAGCTTTTATGGAGGGACTCAAACGAGTCATTCCACCCAGAAGGCCACCTTCACCTGTCTGGAATCTTAATGTGGTTTCGACCCGACTGATGGGACCTCCTTTCGAGCCTCTCCACTCATGTGAGATACAGATCCTAACGTGGAAGGTCGCCTTCTTAGTAGCGATCACGTCGCTGAGACGGGTTAGCGAGCTACAAGCCCTAACCATTCAAGAACCTTTTATACAGGTCCACGCAAATAGGGTAGTACTACGCACTAACCCTAAATTCATGCCCAAGGTGGTTTCTCAGTTCCACGTTAATCAAACTATTGAACTGCCAGTTTTCTTTCCTAATCCTGACTCAGTGGCAGAAAGGTCACTGCACACATTGGACGTCAAAAGAGCCCTCCTGTACGATATAGACAGGACAAAGAATTTCAGGAAGACTAAACAACTCTTTGTTGCTTTCTCACCACAGCACAAAGGCAAACCCATTTCAAAATCAGGTATAGCCAGGTGGATTGTTAAGTGTATTCAGATTTGTTATCAGAAGGCTAAACGCACACTAACGGTCCCCCCAAGAGCGCATTCCACACGCAAGCTAGGGGCATCCATGGCTTTCTTGGGTAACATTCCATTGGAGGACATTTGTAGAGCAGCCACATGGAATAACATACATACATTCACCAAACACTACTGTGTTGATGTACATTCTAAGCAGCAGGCTGCTGTAGGTCAGGCTGTTCTAAAGTCCCTCTTTCAGGCTGCTGCAGCTGGCTCGGGCAACCACCGCTAAGGGAGAAACTGCTATTTAGTCTATGCACAAGATATGAATTTAGCGGCCCACATGCCTCGAACGGAATATGCTACTTACCAGTATGCATCTGTTCTTGGCATGTAGGGCCGCTAACATTCATATCGCCCACCCATCCTCCCCAGTGCCTGTCGCAGCTGAAGCAGTCAGAATTATTTCTAGCATGGTCATCAGGTATCTTGTTGGACTCCATCTCTGCCACAATGGCGAAAAACAATCTGAGGATGGAGATGATGCCCATGCGCACTGTAGTCCAGGGAAGGAGCCACCTATCTCGTGATACTTCGAAGACTCTTCCAGGACAACAAGGTGCAATCATCTGGACCCAACACAAGGCGGCGATCTATGCACAAGATATGAATGTTAGCGGCCCTACATGCTAAGAACAGATGCATACTGGTAAGTAGCATATTCCTTATCGTTGCGCGTCTCACTGCAAGTTCGCGCCCTAATAATGCGGGTATATCGCACGAATTCAGAAAAATAACAGTCATTCACACTTCCTCTATTTTAGATTCCCAAATTCAGTTTAGAATAGTCCGAGGCAGTAACCGGGCACAGTAGAATACACTATATCCACAGAGTTTGAATGATTTGCTATCCTCCTTCTGGGGCAGTAGTACGTCTTAAATCAGAGCGGAAGAGCATCATCACAGAATTCAAGAGGACTGGTCTATACAGTTGCATAAAAATGCATAGTGTGGGGATTGATTCAAATGACCTCGTACACACACACTAAACACCACTTGTAGGCAAAGCATATCAAATTAGTTATGCCCCTTAAAAAATACTATGGTTCTTGCTGAAAATTAGCTTTGCATGTAATCGGGCCTAATTATGTTACGAATGTAATGTAACTCCTTTCTCTCTACGCTAAAGTTTACAGGGATTGTCGGTCGGTCAGATGAGCATGCGCAGCCAGAACAGCACACGATGAATGGGAACAGCAGTGTACAGAGCGAGGGGTACCGCATCACAGGGGGAAGTGGGGGGAGCCAGAGCCTCCAGAGCTCGGTGACAAACCAATTATAGAACCTCTCCGAAAGCTCTTTCAGTTAAGTGGGAGGGAATTAAGTTCTGAGCACTAATAAAATCAAAGATATGCCATGTTATGTGATCCTGGAGTCATGATGTCAGCCTGAAGCACATTCAAAGCGCTGCGGGGAAGGGTGCGGTTAAAACGAGAGAAACAGGAGGTAAGTGAACTTGATTGTGGACAAGTTATGTTGCCCTGTGACCTTTTTCAGAGCACGGAGGGAGAACCGTTAATTTTAAGTGCATTAATATAGCGCTAACTACCCCCCACAATGCGTCGAAGTGCTTTTTCGGCGAGTAGCATGATACTCTGGAATCCAAAAAGGATTAGTGGTGAATTAGTATTAAAAATATTAAATACATTTTTAGCGGTGTACATGTTAGTCTGATATTTGGATTGAAAAGGATAGTAGAGAGATAGAGGAGGGAAGGTTTCCCATGTATACACCGCTTGCTACACCAGATTAGGTGTTGAAGCGCTTTTTGGCGGGTAGCATGCTACTCTAGAACACAAATAGGATTAGTGAGGATATTCGTATAGGGAAATATGAAATGAATATGAGTGGCGTACATGTTAAGGTGGCACATGTTTTATTGTAATCCAAATTGTCCTGGGGTTGTTGGCATAACAAAGCAACAAAAGAGGACAAGTGACAAATTCTTTTCTTTAAGCCGATGTATTAAAGCCTCTTCTGTGTAGAGCCTAAACCTGTGCAAGGATCGTTGATGGGTCGTCCAATAGCACACAGCATCAGAGCTGTGCGAGATGAAAGGGAACAGAGCACGAGGGGGGGGGGAGGCGGAGGGGCGGCACCACATACAGATTGGGGGGAGATAAAGGGACAGCTCTCAAGGTGAACTGGACCATGGCTTCATGGGCCAAGGCGGGAAGCGGAGAACTAGCACTAGGGAGTAGGAAGGGTCCTAATCATGAGGCATGATGACGCACCTAGAAGAAAGAACATAATCAGTGAGGTTCATCTGCACTGAGGTAGTTGAAAGAGCCCTGTTACTTTCATTGGGAAAGCTTTAAATAGCAATGACGTGCTTGGGTGGAGCCTGCGACAGCATCTTTATGCAGAACAAGGACATTTCCGAAGCCCCTGCACCTGATGTGTTGAAGAGTCTGTTCTCCTGGCGCCTGGAGTAGATACTGCTCAATTGAGCATGTGCCTGGAGACAGCGTCACTACAGTGCGAACAAGGAGAAACCGGCTACTACAGTACATAGCAGAATGCAGCGGGCTTTCTTTAGGAACAATGAATGTTGCAAATCCCCCTTGTGCACTTTCCTAATTTGCTGGTCCTACACAGCGCGCACTGTAAGGCAGCTAAGCCAAGGTAGTAGTAACATGCACGAGCAGTAGAGCTTCACCAAGTGGAACTCCTTTCTGCTTTGAGTCACATGTAATTAGGCAAAATGCCATCACTCACGGTATGAGAAACACAATGTCTTCCCTTTGGACTGCTTCAGAGTCATGACTGACGCTGGCAAGAGTCAATGACTGATGAGGTCCGATCCCCTGCCCGCTCTACATGCTGCCCAAGCGGCTGATCCTAAATGACGATGACCCACCACATATCCAACGACTGACGCCGCTCCTGTGCAGATGGATTGGTTACAGTATTTTGCCATGGACAGCACAAGCACCTTTGCACTCTAAACATAAAAAAAGTCTGGAGCTTTCATTTAAAGTGTACATTTAAAATGACTTTTAAATAAGTGCGTACGGGTTGGCAGTGCTCTAAGCGGCACAATTTCCAATGCCTCTTGGATTGAACAAACTTTCCTCCCTGCAGTGACCTTATTGGTTGCAGTGTACTTAATTCCTGAAAGGCCCAACGGTTTGCCGCAGTGTGAACAGTATCTTCATCACACTTATGTTTATGGTGATCTTTCTAACATTTCTGGGACACATATTCTGTCTACACTGACATGTATGGCGGGTATAGCTCTGTGAACAGAAGAAAACCGGATGAAGTTAAATTCGGGCAATACAGAAATAGTAAACCAGCTTCAGCTACTCCAAATATAAGGGATCCACAGGAAAGCTGAACCATTTCAGCCCTGGTGGAATTGTATGTTGTAGTTGCAGATGTGGGATGTTTTAACGCCTGCAGAGTGTTTTTTTTAAGACATTCTTTATCGAGTAGATGTAATGAAGAGACTTAAGAACAAGACATACGTCAACAACAGCCATCGGTAACCACGCCACAGAGAGATCAAGCATCTAAGTCACAAGCATATCTGCATAGGAATAATGCAGGTAAGACATTAATCAACAATACCCAGGTACATGAGCCCAGTCAACTCAACTATTCCAAGCTCTGAAGGGTTAGGCCCTGTAAGACTTTTAATCGTCATTGGGATCGGAAGAGTCCCCCTCCCTATCTGAAGAGGACTACCTGGGACCCACAGGGTCTAAAAACTCAGAAATCTCCCCCCCCCCCCATTCCCCAAGGTCATCTCCCACCTTATCATTCTGCCTGCACTTTCTCAGCCGCACCTCTTCCGCCACATGCGCCTATTCTGCCACATGCGCCTAATCAGCCACATCCTCAACCCAGCGCTCCTAACTAGGACCTTCCAGCCCCATCCATGTGATTGCTACACTTGACTTATCTTGCAGCAGCAGCAAATGTAAAAACTTGACTGGCATTTTCTGCCTTTTGGCTTACGAATGTTGTCCAACAGACAGATGATGGGCTCTAGCGAACATAGGATGGATTACACCTCCGGCCCCCTAGCCATCGCACTCGCCCAGAACATCTGAACTGGCGGAAAGTCCCACACCAAATGCAAAAAAAGAGGCCAGCTGGTGCTAGCAATGGGAACAATAGTTCTGATCTATTTTATGGAACAACACAGCTATTATGTACATGTGGTGCAAGAAATGGAAATGAGTAAGTTTAAACCTGGCAATCAGATTCCCCCAATGCATTCATCCTCTTCCATTGCGTGTCCTCAAGTTCCATCCCTTGGTTACAATTCCAGACCGCTCCCAGAGGTGGGGGGCCGCTGGTCTAGTCTTATGTTAATCATCACTTAGTAGTGTCAAGCACGAAAGTGAGGCTGAATCCGTTAGGGACTAGAGAGAGTGTAGACCATACATGGAACGGGCAAAAATCAATGATAGTAAATTAGTCAACATGGTGTCAACTTTAAAAATGAATTCAAAACAAATATTGTGCAATTTCTCGGGTTCAAATCTTGGTCTTTTTCCAGGAACCTCTCCCTTAAGTCCACACTGGCATTTTCCTGTTTTGAAACCCCACCTGTGCAAGTGATGCACGCCCTTTCAGGCCGACAAGGTTCTGTTGCATAAACTATAAATGGCAAAGAGAGGAACTATATTTTCATTTATCTCTTTCTAAACGAGTAGTAGAAATTTCCTCGTGAGGATATACTTTCTTCCCAATGTCGGTTTGAATTTGAATTTGAATTTAAAAGTATTTATAGAGCGCACGATTACCAGGCGGTTTCTTGGCGCTGAAGGACGCAGACCCTGGGAAGCAGAGAAGCTGATGCTAAGGGGAGAAGGCTTGCAAGAAGAGATAAGTTTTTAGTTCCCTGCGGAACTTGATATAGCAAACTGCAGATCTTCGGGGGGGGGGGGGGGGGGTGTTCCAGAAGGTAGGGGCAAGAACAGCAAATTTCATCCCGCCCAGTTTGTTCTTCTTGAACCGTGGCACAGACAGAAGGGACTGAGAAGATGAGCGTAGCTCTCTGCAGGGAGTATACGCCTTGATTTCGGAATTAATAAAAGTGGGGGCAGTCCCATCACGGGCTTGAAAGGTGGTGCAACCCAACTTAAAGAGGGCGCTTGATGGGAAGCCAGTGCAGGGCCTTAAGCAGAGGGGTCACATGATGAGATTTGGGAAGACCATAGACAAGGCGGGCAGCCTGATTTTGGACCAGTTGGAGTCGTCGGAGGGCATAGGCAGGACTGCCGTTGTACAGGATGTTGCCGTAGTCCAGGCGCGATAGAACCAGCGGCATGAGAATGAGTTTCAGGGGCGGGAAAGAAAAAAACCGGGAGATCTTCCGAATAGTACGTAGGGTGAAAAAGCAAGAAGAAACTACAGTGCTAATATGGGAGTGCAGTGTGAGGTGTTGGTTCAGTGTAATCCCTAATGTCTTAGCTGAAAGGGAGGTTGACTGGGGGGAGCCAAGAGAAAGGGGCCAAAAGGTGGTGGTCCAGGCACAGCGATGACCTCCGGTGAGTACTAGCTCGGTTTTATCCGGGTTCACTTTGAGATGGTTGTAGTTCATCCAGTCCCTGATGAAAGTCATGACTGATTGGAAATTGTGAATAGAACTAGGGGAGTGTGAAAGATTGAAAATAAGTTGGAGGTCATCAGCATAGTTAAAGACCATGACCTCCATATGCTGTAAAGCAAAAATCAGAGGGAAGATGTACAAGTTAAACAAAAGAGGGGAAAGGGAGGAACCTTGAGGGACACCACACTGAACCTTGCGTGAGGGAGCAGAGAAGTCACCGAGATGGACAACCTGAGTACGATCGCTAAGAAAGGAGTCAAACCAGGACAGGGCCGACCCACGATGCCCGCCGCCTTGACACGGGTAAGAAGAATGGAATGATCGACCGTGTCAAAGGCGACGGACAAATCAAGGAGGACAAGGGCCTGGGGCAAGTTGGTGTCCATCCCCTCTCTAAGCTTGTCCAGGACGGAAATGACAAACCTCTCGGTGGAATGTGAAGGGCGGAAGCCTGCCTGACATGAGGCTAAGCAGCCGCTCTCTTCCACAAATGTGCTGAGGACTTTGGTGACGTGGGACTCAAGGACTTTACCAAGGGAGATAGGGCGGTAGTTGGAGGGGGAGGACGGATCAGTGCTGGGCTTTTTTAGGATGGGGATTATTGTTGCCGACTTATGGAAGTTGGGAACAAGGCCCAATTTAAGAGAGTCGTTCAAAAAAGTATAGGGGGCTGGGGACAAGCAGAGAAGATCGCTCTTAGAACATATGCGGGACAAATGTCAGAGGGGGAGCCTGACTTCACTCGGGCCAATAGGGGGGAGAGGGATTGGCTAGTCAGAGGCGGTATGCGATCCAGTTGGAAAGTATTGGGCGGAGGTTGGGGATCGGAGAATGTGGAGGAAGGTGAAGGTATATTGGCCTTGATAGTTATGATTTTCTCAATGAAAAAGTCATTGAGAGAATCACAGCAGTTTAAAGATAAAACCCAATTTAATTCTACCTGGAATCTGAGACTATTTGTAAAAAAAAAAATGCCTATAACTACTTCGCCTACGATTCACCACATGTACCATAAGACCTTTTCCTATTATAGTCTATTGTATATTTGCAGCACAAACCGCATCCCTTTCTCCCCTCCGGCATAACATGCTGGAGGCATAGATTGGTATTTGATTTTGCTGTAAAACTTGATAGAGAGCAGCTTACTACTATTTTGCATTTTAGAGGCAATTATGCTCCCCATGATAAGAGAATCACACATTAAGCACATCTAATGCCATACAGATCCATTCAGTTTACTACAGATAGGATCTAAGTGTAATTTAGTATTTAGAAGCAAGAATCATGGCATGCTTTGTAAATGGTTTAACATAATGAATCTGAAGGAGTGCATCTTGCTGAATTGAAAGTAGAGTGCACATGCTGTGAGTTTTTTTTTCTTTGGGTTCTGTAACATCCATTGGTTACTGGCTAGGTATCTATTGAGGGGGCTGTCATTTAACACTGGCGTTCTTTGATCCAAGGTAGAGCTGCTCTATGTGCGCCCGACTCTCCAAAGTTAGCTAGCTCAAGCCATCAGTGTTCTATTTTTGGAAATGGTTAAACATTTGGACCTGTGATATATATATATATATATATGTGTATGTATATATATATATATATATATGTGTATGTATATATATATATATATATATATATATATATATATATATATATATATATATATATATATATGACACAGCAATCCCAAAGCAAACCAAATAGCCATTCTTCTGGCCTACATCATAATAAAAACATCGATTTACTTGCAGTGGCGGCTGGTGGATTTTATATATGGTAGGGTGGAAACTGTAGGCAGAATGAAAACGTGTGAACCAGCCAAACTCCAGAGTTATGCAGGGGTAGTTATGCAGGGGCAGGCTCTTAGTACAGAATATGATCAGCTATGTTTTTATCTGACAAACCTAGATCTGTAGCTGGGTATTATGGTGCACACTGGCCCACATTTTACACGTGTCAAGTAGTGCAATCTGCTTGCAGGTCAAAGTGATCAGTTAAGAAGATATAATTATGGTGGGCGGATGCTTCTTGGTGAGGAAATTCCACAAAAAATTCCTCAAAGGAGACAAATGTCAATATAAAACACACTAATCCTAAAGCACTCCACAATCCCCTTAATTCTGTAATTACCGGTAGTTGAACAATTTAAAATTGATTAATTAACATATATTGCTTCTCGTAAATCAGAATTTGCAGTTCTTGGTGTACAGGTTCTTGCACAGCACTAACCAACAAGTGTTTAGTTGCTTGACAATTCTTTTCCAATTGCCTTTGACAGGACTATTATACATTTAAATCCCAAAAACTATTTCAAGACGTGCAGCACCAGATTCAGGGGTTGATGATACTTAACCCCTCATGGTTTGAATTCAGATAGGAGATGGCAGTGCATTTATATGAGGAGTTTTAGCTCGTCAAGTTTACTCGACAAGGAGCCCCACGGCAACCTCAACAAATATCTCCATTACACAGTAAAGAAATATTTCCCCTAAACAGATTAACGTTTCAGCTACTTTAACACGCTTAAAAACGTTGAGTCAGTACTAAAGAAAACAAACTGCATTTATCGGACTAGAGTGCTCTGCTTACGTATCGTTGCCTGGCACACACATCCAAGACCCAGCCGATACAGATGATTTCATTGCTATTTTGGCATGCACAGTTACATCTGTAAGGCATACTCCAGCCTTCCCTCTATCATGCAAAGCAGGCGCCTGCCTAATACTGGCACGTGCTTTAATTTTCCTGCGTCATCCCACAGCAGTACAAATCAATGCAAATGAGCGGCACAGCAGAGCATGACCGCCACATTTGGGTACAGGTAAATAAGGAAGAGATTGTAGCAAGTTGTGGGAGCAGACTTTGTGTCTGCGTTGTGAAATAAGAATAGGAAAATTATATTTAATTATCTTATTCGTATCAATAAAAAGAGAAATGGAAAGCATTCATTCAAAGCATACTTCTCGAAATAGGTGGCATTACCTGGCAGGCTATCGTCAATGAAGGGAGCATTTTAGTCATTTACAAAGAACAGGTCAGCGTGGCGCACTTTGGATAAAGCAAATTGCTTCTAATAATGGAGTATTTTCGGGGGGCTTTGAAGGAAAGCAGACTAGCAACAGGAGGTTCTGCCAAGGTGAAAGAATATCGTGAGAAAAACATTCAGCCATGAAAGAATCACAATAATAAAACTATAAAAGTCAAACTTAACTAACCTTCCCGCCTTCAAGTCCCGACTCCCGCGGCGCCGTCCTCCTGTTTGAATTCCCATGGTGCTCGACTCGTCGTCACGCAGGAAGGCTGCAGGCAGCCTCCCTATCCTCCCCTCCACCACAGCACAGCGCTGTGATTGGTGCGGCCGGCTGCCCCAACCACGTCATTTTCTCTGTATGCTGCAGCAAACAGAGAACAGGGAGAGTGGGAGGTGTTACTCGAGGGCAGGGGGAGCGGCTTGCCTACTGTTGTTAATACTGTCTGTTTGGCAGCCTCTCAGGCTGCCCAAACAGACAGTATTAACAACAGTGGGAAAGCCACTCCCCCTGCCCTCGAGTAACGCTACCCACTCTCCCAAACAGGAACTTCTGCTTTCTCGCCGTGCGAGAAGGCAGAAACAGATGGTAGTTATTCTACTATTTGTTTCTGCCTTCTCGCACGGCGAGAAAGCAGTAGGGCGGCGCCCAAACGCCCCCATGGAGAATCCGCCACTGTTTACTTGGAGCAAAAGTAAAGGCAGTTAAAGTAATCTCGAGAATAACATTGATCATCCTAAAGCCTTTCGAGATATGATCCTTATGTGTAGTGCTCACACAGACGCTCATTGGTGGCTGATGAACTTTGAAAGTGGTGGAGCAAAAACGTCTGAAAATCTTATGAAAAAGCAAAGCCACATTAAGGATTTCACGGCCCACTATAGACATAATTTGGCACCAAATCCATACGTTCTGAAGGGGCATTCCTGCCATTTTCCTTTACTAGCACACCTAGCCTTTCTTACGGATGTGATGAATTCGAACTTACCGAGAAAACCTTGAGAAAGTAACATGAAAGTTGGCTGACAGTCCAACAGTGGTATTTTCAGTAAAAAAAAAACACCCACCCACAGGCAATGAAATGTGATTGCAGTGCATCCATGAAAAAAGAACCCTTTTGTGGATCCTAGTGATCCTATTATGTTATGCCCAGCTCATTATTTCATGCAGCAACTACGTTTGCAGTGGAAACTGTGTCAAACCGGTTATTCTACCAGCTTGAAACATTTTTTTTTATCTGAACAGGCTGGTAAATATGAAGAAATGGTTCAGAAATGCTGTTCCTGAACCCCAGGGTATAAATGGAGGATCGTTTTCCTGTTTTTTCTGTCTTGCAATTTTTTTGTTTCCAGTGTTTTTGAGTCCTGGCTGTGGGTGTGCCAAAAGTCACAAAAAATGATGAACTAGTCACCCAAATAAATGCTGGTGCTGGCATTGGAGGCAGCTGATTCTGACATTGACGCAGGCCAGCTAGGGGTGTTATTGGCGTTCATCATGGTGAGGGTAATTTGGTTGTATTTCTTCAGGCAATGATGAAAGATGCTGTGGCATGTGGATTCCCTTAAATAGGGCCAATGTGGAATCTGAGAAGACATTGAGTACATTGTTGTCGCCATCCAAATGCAGCAATAGGAGGACTTGCACAGCAGATCGGAAGTTGCTTTTGTATAGAAGGATTTCACTTTCTTTATTGGAGAGAGCTTCTACCAGGCCATCTTTATTTTCTTGGAAATGCGTATCTTACAGGTGAGGTAGGTCAATGTCCAGGGGGAATCCAAGTGACTTTACATTGGGTGAGAGTTGTGCTTTAAAGCCGTCCTGGCTCGTGTCGTTAAGCAGGTGGAGACTAGTTTTGTGTTGTTCTTGGCAAATCGCAGGCGTTCTGTGTGGTGAGGTTAAGGTTCATGTAGTTGCTCTACATCCAGGTGTAGGTGAGATTAATACAGTTTTTGAGGCATTAAATGCAGCAGAGGAGATATTCAAGTAAGATTTAGTATCATTGGAGATTCATTTTTTATATTTGTTGATGCTGCAGTGGCTTGGAGTTTCAAGGGGCTCCATGTAGAGGTTGAAGATGACTGGGGACAAGGTAGAACCCTAAGAGAGCTTTTGGGACATTGAGTTGCCCTCATGAGAAGAATCGGGGAAGGATGTTGCCACTGAATCCTAGTCTAGACTTTAGGGTTTGGTTGAGAGTTGTATGGTAGACAGTGTTGAAGGTTGCTGAGATGTCCAGGAATAACAGGAGGCAGAGGATCATATTTATTTGTAGTCTGGCGGCTTAATCCACAATTTATAAAGTAGCTCTCTCCATGTTACAGCGTTATCTGAAGCCAGATTGATGGTCATAAAGGACATGTCCAAAATCACATAAAGGGCAAACATTAGCGTTGACTACTTTTTAGATGCTTTTACCGGTTACGGGCAGGTGAATGATGGGTCAGTAGTTAGTTCAGTGATTAGTATAGGTTTCTTCAACAGTTTAAGGATCTGGCCTGTATTGCGAGTTTCCTAGAAGATACCTTGTGTGAGTGTTGGAGGTTTTGACAGTGGTGAGTAGAGGTGAGAATGCTTCTCTGCGGAGGGCTTCATGGAAGGACAGATACTCTGCATTAAAGGTGGCTTTGAGGGAGTTGAGGATGTAAGAGAGGTCTGCAAGAGACCGGAGTTTTACAGATGACCATTCTGGGATACTGCACGGATAGAAGGGCGATAGGGTGGTAGCCGTAATGTTGTTGTTAATGTACATTTGGAACTTTAGTTTTCTGTTTTATTGAAATAGAGAAAGTTTGCATTTGTCTGTAGTGTTGCATAGGAGAGTCATGGTGTTGGCTTAGTGCTTGGCTTGCCTGATGGAATGATTTATCTGCAAGTTGTACTAAGGGACTTAAATAGACTTAAATAGTGCGAGGTCATCCAGGATTCAGAATCTTGCAGCTACATTTGTGGTTGTTGATCTTACTATCTTGAGTGACCATTTAGTCTTCCACATGAGTCTCGGTAACCACCCTTGAATGGTTATACTACTTTTTGGAAAATGAAACCTAAGATATTTTTCTCTTTATCCTTCTTGGTCATAACTCTTGTGGTGTTCGTCATGAATCCTTTTTTATCCCAATACCTATATTCAATCAGTTAATACTGCTTTAGTAACTGAATATGAATTGCATCTCCAGGGATATCTAGGCGTTTAATTATGGTTCGTTTGAAACTATCCTTTTTTGAAAAAATCTATTTGATTTCATAGTTCAAGAGCAGTGTAAATTACCACAGACCTCAAATTATTCACAAATCTTCATAACAAAGCATTTGATATGAATATTGTATTTTGTCCTTCCTCCCATCTTACTGTAAAGCGCTCTGATACCCTCAGGATCTTGTTCGCGCTATATAAAAGTTTATAAATAAATACATTTGATTTACTATGATTTACATGATCGACAAACTATAAGAGAGGATTAATACGTTATTATGTCCAGATTCATATAAATATTCAGTAAATTAACTAGTGTATCCCTGTGAGGTTTGCACTCTGTCCCACTCACAGATTGACTGTCTTTATCTCTAAGGTGACATGTCTGATATTGGGTGTACTTGAGCTATTTTTGCTGCTTGCAAGGGGGAAAGGGATGGTCCCTTAAACCATATGTAAGAAAGTGAATTATCAGTTGATGTGGATGGTAGTACCCCACAAGTAACCAACCTATTAGACCCAGGCTAATGTTTCATTAATTTAAACCTTGGCTCTACCTCTGATAGCTATGGGATAGAGCAGACCGGCTTAACTTAAAAAGAAACACGTGTACATGTGTAAAGAATTAGAAGTAACAAAACAGTTAAAACATTGAAAACAAAGCACAATAAAAATCCCTCCCCAATTTATAAAAATGGGGTGAAAGTTAATTATCAAAATGACATCAAAACAGTAAAAATTCCATAAGGGCAGCCAGAGAGATGAATTACAAAAGATTTAGTAGAAAGTGCCCAAAAAAGAAGCGCCAATCCTTACTGCCTGCACGCGAGTGGCCGGGACCTGTGTGTGATTTCAAGCCGAACGTGCTGGAATATAGGTCGGATATGCCAAGCAGGTTTGTAGATGCCAAAGACTTTGCAATAGTGCCTAGTCTCTGAAATGGAAGTCAAAATCCTCCAGGTGGGCAAGACTGCTGGCTGTTTCTCTTGAAGCCAGATAACTGTTGAATGAGGTCCTACTGAAGGTGTTGTTTTTGGAAGGAAAGCACAGGGCTGGCAAAGTTCAAATTTTGCTCCCAGGAATTTCTCTCATTAGCTAGATACTTTTTGTGCCTTCACCCAATTAAGATTTCTATATTCGTTTAGACTTAATCTTTATTTCAGACCTCCGAATCCTCCAGCTTGGCAAGGCTACATACAGTCGGTATCCAATGAGGAGTTCCTTAAGGCTTGATACCTTCTTGCTTGAGTGTTCACTGAAACAGTTTTGCTGCTGTGGAGAAGCTCCATTGAATTGAAAAGGTTCTTCTATAGCGCATGGCTACTCGGAAGCATCCCAGCGCTTGATATTAAACAGAAGAAGTTAGCAAGGAAGCTAATGTATAGGAGCCAGCTTATCTATGTCTTGGGGAACAGTGCTGTTTTTAGTTTTTTTCTGAATGCGGGCAGGCTGGGTTCTTGACGGAGTGGAAGAGGGAGAGCATTCCACAGCCTGGCCGCATTTCGCGAAAAGAGACAGTCCCCTGATCGAGCTCTGTTGGTCCTAGGGATTATGAGAAGGTTTTGCTGTTTTGAACGAAGATCCCTAGATGGTTTGTATGGTCTAACCATATCGTTTAAGATGGGAGGGCCATTCCCATAAAGAGTTTTATGGACCAAACAGAGGGTCTTGAAATGGATCCGCTCCTTTATTGGATCAGGGTCCTTAACGAAGGTGCCGCTGAAGTACGATGGCTGGCACCAGTGAGTAGCCTTGCTGCGGAATTTTGGGCAATCTGAAGTTGTCGGGTGACTGAAGTGGGAGCTCCTAGGTAGAGTGCATTCCCATAGTCCAGCCTTGACAGGATGAGGGACTGGACTATGGTTTTCCTAGCAGTTTCAGGTAGCTGGGGGAGAATTTTGCGGATTGTTTTCATTAAACCAAAGCAAGTAGCCACTGTCTTTCTTGCCTGGATTTTGAAAGACAGTTCCATATCAAGCCAAAATCCGAGGCTTTTTATCTCAGATTTTGGGATGGGCCCCGGCCCCATGCAAGGAGGCCACATTGAGATGTTGTTAAAAGTGGCCTTCCTTCCAAGCAGCATCAGCTCATTTTTTCCCCCGTTCAGTTTCAGGTGGGATGCATCCATCCACTCTGCGACCGCTTCCAGGCAGTTCAACGCTACTCCATGTAGTAGAAACCTGTTTCTTCAGCCCAGCAAAGTTGCAACTTGGGTGGGTCAGTTTGGAGGATGAACAGGGGGTCTGAACCACCAGCAGTTGGAAGTCAGATATATATTTTTTTTCAAGTCCCAAAGCTTTTAAAAAATTGTAGACATCCAGTTGGACACAGTCAATGGACCCAGGACATTGGCGGAGCACTTACTGGTCGGAATTTACTCCAGGAAATGTTACTAGCAGGGTCCAGTCCATGCCCAGTTGAAACTAATCAGGTAGCACATCAGGAAAAAAAAACCTCTTCCACTTGTGTCTCTGTAGCCACACAAGAGGTCAGCCAGCAGACCCTTGGATTCCTCTTCTGTGTCCCGGGTACAGGTCGGAGCAAGTTCCTCCCTTCAGGTCTCCTCATTGGTCTCAAACAATATGTGTAGTCCCTCTTCTGTTATTCCACAGGTCATGAAAATGTTCTGGGGAGGGTGTTTTGAGGTGCCACAAGCCATTGGGTGTGTATGACTCCTCTCCAACCAGTGGGGTAAAAATCTGCAAGGGCACTCCTACACACTTTTTCAGGAGTTCCTGTTTTCCTGCATGCAAACAATCCCACAGACTTCCGGCAGAAAAAAGGCAAATTTCTAAAGGTTATGTTTCCTAAATATTTATTCTATTAGATTAGATTTTTGGTAAATATTAAAAATAGTATTTGAATAATATTTTGTAACTGGTCCCAAACCTGATGCAGCAGAATTGATATTTTGATCTGCACTTTAGTTTTAGTTTTCTCACCAGTGAAAATATTTTTGGGAGGCTTTTCACAGAAGGTATATGGTAACTTTAGCTTTCTACATGTCCTACTTTTAAATATCATGCACCATACATGTGGGATAAAATGCCTGCAAAGGGGAGTTGAAATATGTAAAAGAAGTTGTTTTCTCCTGTAAAAAGGGCTTTTGTAAGAGGTTGGATTATTGGTTTAATCTGCAACAGTAAGGCTACAGTGGTAGACCTGAAGGCACGTTTTCTCCTGGCACACTACTGGATTGCACAAGTGATGAAGTCCATAGGTGCTAGTTAACTTCCTATGACATGGGTGTAGTTTCTACACAACATGCTACGGCCTTAATAGAGAGTTAATTATGCTAATCAGGGTTAGGGGTTGGTGCATATACACGGAGCTGCAGTTCACACGTGCGCAGAATCTGAAAGCTAACAAAGAAATCCAGTAAAAAGAGGGGATGACCACACAAAAAATGCATTTTCTAATTATCATCTGGTGGCACCACTCTTGGCTATGCAGTGCCAATTTGTCTCTGCTGGGAATGTTTAGTTTCTGTTTTTATTCTATGCTGGTGGTCTCCCTCTTCTTTCCTTTCATTCTTGGGTCTCAGGTTATGTTATGCATCGTTGTAGAGTGCACTATTACCCAGGAGGTTATCCTGTTGCCGAGTAGGTGTAAGCCTAGGCTCACCTACTTGAGGAGAAGTGATTAGGAGGCTGTTATGTGTAGTGGCAGGTCGTTTCATGCGTTAGGAGTGATGTAGGAGAAGGCTCGGCGGCTGGGTCTGGTTTTCCATATGCAAACGATTTGAGCAAGAAGGAGTCCAGATGAGAAAATGTGTGTGATGCTTGCTTGTATTGCTGGTCACCTTTAGCGTGGCAATGTACAGGATCTTGTCTCTGTCCCTATAATTCTGGATTTTTGCAATAATGGTCTGTAGGGGGGAGCACCTTGGGGGCCGGCATTAAGGTTAGGGTCCTATGTGCTCACTCTATCACAGATCTGGAGAGTCCTTCTGGTTGAACCGTGTCTCTGATCCAAAGTTCCAGGAATAATTCTGGGGCCGTCTCCTCCGATTGCTCCAGAAATCTCACAAAGCGAAGGTTCTCATTCGTGGTCTGCCCTCCCTGTCTTCAAGTTTGTCCTCAAGGTAGTAGTGCTCTCTGTACGATTGCGAGTCATCTTCGTCAGATCAGCCACTTCAGTTGTCAGGCAGTGTACGTCTTTCTCTGCTGCTATCGATCTCTCATTTACTTTACTCAGATCAGCTCACACATCAAATTAATCTCTAGCGCTATGTTGGCAATTTTGTTCTTGAGTGTAAGCTTGGACCATTCTATTGCTACTAAAATCTGTGCTCCTGTGGGCTTCAAGAAGGCAGATATCTCCTGACCACTTTACACATTTTCTCTCATTTCCCCTCTTCTGGAACCCCCAGTGTACTGGTCCACACTCCATATAGATATGCTATGCAGCTTTAATCAGCCTAGCCCTCCCAGTGGGAATTCTGTGTACGGGGGAAGAAATTGGAGACCTCGCTCAAGTGTCTATATTGCAAATTCGGGTCCCTACAATCAGTGCCAAAATGTCATGAGCCAACCCGCCTCAATACTAACCCCCACACTAGGATGATCAATAGACCAGTGTAAGGATAGGAGGAGGGATTCCTCTGTTGCAGTAATCCATTCTCTCTGTGGAGCCAATTACTATCCAGGAGAAGGGAGGACGAGGTCCAACGGGGTCGCACAATGTCTCTATTGAAGGCCACAATCTAGGCTGTAATTCCCCATCACTTACAAAAATCTCTTGTGTGCCCACATATAGGCCTCACGTCAGCCTGGAGAAGAGGATTAGCACCCATCAGTGCCACATTTTTACTGAGTTTGCAGGGTATTTAACTTCTGGGTAGTGTATTACAATCCTGGGAGGCAGATCTGCCATCAGGCAACAAGCAGTTGTGTAGCTCTAACATGCACAACCTCTCTAGGAGATCACAGCTAGTTGGCTTGATTAGCCGATGTCGCAGGGCTCAGATCCCCAGCACAGGCAATGAGAGTGGAGTGCAGCTACACTTCTCACCTAGGAGCCCTGGCTGCCAGGGAGTGTGTCGCAGGCATGAGAGGTCAAGCTGCTCTCTAGTAGTCTGCTCTGCTGCAGCACTCCAGTATGCTCAGTCTCTCTGATAGTCCTCTATGTACCTGGTCTCTGTGGGACCCACTAAAAGCTAGCACACTCTCCTCGAGGTCCGAGTGCTTGCCAAGAAGAGCAAAGGTCAAAGCGCCCCCCTGTAGCATCACAGGAACCTGTGCAGTGCCACAGAAGGGAACCAGGCTAGGCAGGCCTGAACGGGCCGATTACACCTCTGATAATGCCTGTGTGAGCCACCATCTTAACGTTTTGCATGCCGGTGGAGTCTGCAGCCTCAGCTCCTCCCAACTCAACGTTTCATTCAGAATCACTCGACTAGCCTGTGTTCACCATCTTCGACTTGGTGTTGGGAGGGGGTAAAAGGGCTTTAGGAGCACAGAAAACTCAGTGTTATCCTGTATTGGGGTATCTTTCATAGATTCACATGCCTGAATCATTCCCCGTCGTCGAGGCGGGAGTCCCACGGTAAATTATATATATATATAGCAGTGCCTAAAAAACCATTAGTAGTAGGCTAGAAAAGGATATAGGCCCAACTAGGCCCAAAACTTAGCAGCCTATTTACCTCATTATGTAAAAAGAACTGAAAATGTAGCCTCAGCCAATCAGCTAACCTCACCCTCTAGAACCTTCCCAGCCCAGGCAGTTCTCCTCAGATTTTCACCGCACTTCGTGTGTAAGGGAGTCTCCCTAGTGCCTACTCAGTTTTCTTCAGAAATTTCTTCAATTCTTTCAAGATGTCGGAAAAGAAGGCTTTATTCAAGGCCTGTGCTTCATGCTTCAAGAAGAGAGTTCACGTGGACGACGAGCACTCGGACTGTATTTATTGTTTGCATCCTTCACATGTTGTGAAGGATTGCAGGATATGTCGAACCTTCCCTCCTAAGACCAAAAGGGATAGAGAGGCGAGAGTTCTTTTGTGGTTGAAGTCGTCTGTCAGAGATGACGAGGACAGAGCCTCTACTTCAAGTAAGAGAGCCAGTTCCAAAGAGAGGTGTTCCCCTGAGAGATTGAAAAAATCTAAGTTCTCTCATAAACCCTCTGAATCCACAAGGAGTGCTGCGTCAACAGAGTCTTCTACTGTGAGTACAGTCCGCACTAAAGCTGTCACTTTAGTGTCCTCTCTCACTGTTACCACCTATTCTACGTCTTCTACTTCTTCAAATACTGTTACCACCTCAGCAGTTACTTCTCCTGTGATGTCCGTCATGGCCTCTTCTTCTGAGACAAGATCGTCAAAGAAAAGCGCGTCGTCGACGAGTCTACCGTCGACGACCAAATCACCATCTTTGAAGCGCTCGTCATCGCTTCCGTCGACGCTCTCGTCGACGGCTCCCCCGTCGACGAAGACTTCCACTATCCCGTCGACGAAGACCCAGTCGACGAAGATCCCGTCGACGAAGATCCCGTCGACGAAGACCCCGTCGACGAAGACCCCGTCGACGAAGACCCCGTCGACGGAGGGCCCGTTGACGAAAGGCCCGTCGACGAAAGGCTCGTCGACGAAGACCCCGTCGACGACAGGCCCGTCGACGACAAACACGTCGACGAAGGTTTCAGCTCTGTCGACGACTAGCTCGACGACGAGGAGTCCGTCGACGGATCCGTCTACTAGGACGCCTTCCAAGAAGTCTTCATCCATGATTACAGTACCTGTGACGATACCGTCGACGACAATATCGGCAACTCACACATCTGTTTCACTTTTGCCATCGACAGCAGCGCTGGCATCTTTGAATGTGCCGTCTACGCATTTGTTGCCCACATCTCCGGTTAGGGTGCAGTATACCCATTTTCAGATGAAATCTTTTCAGAGACAGAGTTACTCTCATTTGTCTCCCCTCTTGCCTTCGCATATCTTGGAAAATTACGTGGAAGCAGATTCGGATAATGAAGAAGATGATGATGATGATGATCCTTTTGGAGTGGCCCATCACCCTTCCCAGTTGCACATAAAATATCAAGAGGATGAGGATGATGATGAGGTTCATTACTATCAGGAAAATTTAGCTACTCCTTATCATCAGGAGCAACAACACACAGAAGACACGACTCATCTTCCGTCTGTTCTAGTACAGGATTTGCAGGCCATGCTGGCCGATTATCGTCAGAGGTTTCCACCAACTCTGCCTACTCCAAATACTGTGCCAGAGGACATGCCAGTAAATCCACCGCCACATCCTTCACACTCTCCAAGGCAGGATGTTGACCCCAGGACTGGAGGTCAGGATGTTGACATCTCATCTCCAGATGAGGATGAAAGGGAGGATGGGGAACTTCCGGATTCCACGCCTACGGAACCATGGAATGATTACGTCATTCCTATGCCCTCTCCTAATCTGCCAAAACCTTCAGATTCTCCGCCAGAAGACATAGGAGGTTTTCATAACATCATGCACCGGGCAGCTGCTCGATTTGCAATCACAGTTTCGGTTGAACAAACCGACTGTTTTCTTCATGATTTCAAAGAAGGGTATAGAAGGGTGTCCAGATCTATCCCTATCATTGATTATATCTGGAAAGAAGGGATTGATATTATGAAGACGCCAGCTTCCATCCCGGCGGTTCTTCCAAGAGTCGACAAGAAGTACCGAGCACCACCGGACACTCCTTCATGTTTGGTCATCCGCGTCCTGACTCAGTGATTTGACAAGCGGCTCAACAACGATCCAAGAATCCGGTTGCACCTCTTTCAACGCCTCCAGACAAAGAGGGCAGGAGATTGGATGCAATTGGAAAGAAGTTCTCGGCTAATGCCGCTGCTACTGTCAAGATTGCTAATTCTTTGGCAATTTTAGCACGGTACGACAGACAAATGTGGTCAGATCTGTCGGAGTTCATCAATTTGGTTCCCGATGACCGTGTTGAAGAGGTCAGGAAGGTTGTCTTGGAAGGCGAGCGGGCAGCTTCTGAAATTATCGATTGCGCCCTCGATGTATCTAATACAGCCTTTAGACAATTGGCCGGAGCGGCAGTTCTCAGACGGCAAGGATGGCTCAAGGCGACTTCTTTCAGACCTGAGGTCCAGACCAAAATACTGGACATGGCCTATAATGGCGAGTTATTGTTTGGCAAGCACATAGATGAAGCATTGCTTGCGATAAAAACGGATACTGATACGGCCAAATCGCTTGGTGCACTACAGTATAAGCGAGGTTTTTTCAGAGGAGCAAGAGGCCGTGGTTTTTCATCAAGAGGACATTATCAAAATCAGCAAAACCGCCAGTATCAACCTCAAAATAAACCGTACTACCAGCAGTCCTATCGGCAGTCATCGTCAGCGGGTTTCTCTCGTCAAGGAGGGAAACGACGTTCTAACTACCAGGGACGTGATTCAAATAAACGCCAGTGAGTTTTGCCGGACACCATCCTCCCTTCCCTCCCTCCCCGTGGGCGCCAAGATTTCCGCCTTTTATCAACAGTGGCGGAAGATAACTTCAGATCAGTGGGTTCTGGACATAGTCAAACACGGACACACTCTGGAGTTCTTGCAGAAACCTCCAACATTACCGCCCAGGGGTCCCTCCCCTCCTCGTCTTCATTTGTTATACATGGAAGCCATGAAAATGCTGCACAAAAATGCGATAGAGAAAGTCCCAACATCCCAGAAAAATCAGGGGTTTTATTCTCGCTTCTTCCTTGTGGAAAAGGCTTCAGGAGAGTGGCGTCCAATTCTGGATCTACGAAACTTAAACACATATCTGAAAAAGCAGAGTTTCCGCATGGTGACACTCACGGATGTCCTCAATTGCCTCATGGAGGGAGATTTCATGGCTTCCCTGGATATGGAAGACGCTTACTTCCACATTCCAATTCATCCAAACCACCGCAAGTATCTGAGATTCACAGTGGCTGGTGTCCATTTTCAATTCAAGGTGCTTCCTTTTCGGCCTGAAGTCTGCACCAAGAATCTTTACCAAGACTCTAGTCCCAGTTGCAGCTGCGTTGAGGTCACAGGGAATCCAAGTATTCCCGTACCTCGACGATTGGTTAATAAAGAGTCCGACGAGGGCTTCAACAAGGCAATCGGTCAAGAGTGCTCTGTCAATGTTCTCGAATCTGGGTTTGACCCTCAACGCCAAAAAATCTCAACTTCAACCCAAACAAATTCTGACGTTCCTGGGAGCAGTACTAGACACTTCTCAGTGCAAGGCCTTCTTAACCCAAATTCGTCAGGACAAGATCACAAAGCTGGCAAGTCAAATACGGTCAAAAAAGTCTCTTTCGGTCCGACAGTTTGTTTCCCTGCTAGGGATGTGTTCCTCCGCACTCCATCTAGTTCCACTGGCTCGACTCAGAATGAGGCCTCTCCAGGAGGAATTGCATCGACAGTGGCGGCAGATAGACGGATCTTTCGAGGACCGTATCAAGGTCACGCCCAAGATAAAACAAGCTCTTCTGTGGTGGGCGGCAAAGAACAATTTGTCTCCGGGGCTCACTTTTCTTCAGACTCTACCGGAATTTACTCTAACGACAGATGCCTCCATGGAGGGTTGGGGAGGTCATCTCCAGGACCTTCAGGTGCAGGGAAGGTGGTCCCATCAGTACAAGCACAAACACATCAACTGCCTCGAGTTGAGGGCAATTTTCCTGTCCTTGCGAGCCTTCCTGCCAAGAATTGCAGGCTCTGCAGTACTGGTGCGCACGGACAACACCACCAGCATGTTTTACGTAAACAAGCAAGGGGGCACAAAATCTCTGGCCCTGTCTCTTCAAGCGCAGGAAATGTGGGAATGGTTACTCCACCACAAAATTTCCCTCAGAGCGGAACATGTTCAGGGAATTCAGAATTCTCTGGCCGACGATCTCAGCAGATCGTTCACAGGATGTCACGAGTGGGAACTCGAACAACGCCAAGTGGAAACAATTTTCCAGCTCTGGGGCACACCAACGCTGGACCTGTTTGCCACGCAACAGAACAGCAAATGCATATACTTTGCCAGCAGGTTCCACCGGCAAGGATCGAGAGGAAATGCCCTGTTGATGAGGTGGACCGGAATCTTTGCATATGCCTTCCCGCCGATTCCTCTCATCCCAAAGGTTCTACAGAAAATGAAGAGAGAGCGTTGCTCTCTAATCCTAATTGCTCCTCGCTGGCCGAGACAGTATTGGTTCCAGGAGCTTCTGATACTCTCCCATCAACCTCCACTGCGCCTCAAGCCGACACTTTCAATGCTGACAAGGGAGGAAGGACAAATACTTCATCCAGATCCTCAGTCGCTACACTTGCACGCCTGGCTCCTGATTTCTTAGAGTTTAAGGACCTAGAGATTTCTCCAGACTGTAGAGCTGTTCTATCTCAGGCTCGTGCACAGTCTACCATCAGAACCTATCGCTTCAAATGGAAGAGATTCTGTTTATGGTGCGGAGAGCATGACTTCCATCCACTACAGGCTCCTCCAGAGAAGATTCTGCCTTATCTGCTGTCTCTAGCCAGATCAGGTCTCGCTTTTTCTTCTATCAAAGTTCACCTTGCTGCCATATCCAGATTCAGGAAGAGTTACAACAAACCATCTTTGTGCTCTTCTTCTTTAATCAAACAGTTCCTTAAAGGATTGTTTCGAGTTTTCCCTCCAGTGCGGCCTCCTCCTCCTGAGTGGGATCTCAATATTGTGTTATCTCAGTTGCTGAAAAGGCCTTTTGAACCAATTCATAAATCGGAACTTAAATTCTTGACTTGGAAAGTGGCTATTCTGTTAGCCCTCACTTCAACCCGGAGAGTAAGTGAGATACAAGCGTTCACTATATCAGAACCTTTCCTACATTTT
Source organism: Lissotriton vulgaris (assembly GCF_964263255.1). Taxonomy (NCBI): domain Eukaryota; kingdom Metazoa; phylum Chordata; class Amphibia; order Caudata; family Salamandridae; genus Lissotriton; species Lissotriton vulgaris. Next base: position 436,672,454 of record NC_141694.1, read on the forward strand.
TCAAAAGATTGTGTGACACTTAGAACTCATCCTAAGTTTATTCCCAAAGTTCCGACCCAGTTTCACATCAACCAACCGGTGAAACTCAAGACCTTTTTTCCAGACCCCAAGACTCCAGCTGAAAGGATGCTGCATTCCTTGGATGTCCAAAGATGCCTCAAATTCTATTTACAAAAGACAAAAGATTTACGCAAATCTACCCAACTGTTTGTGGCTTATGGACAAGCTACACGTGGTCAGGCAGTGACGAAGGCAACTATAGCCAGATGGCTTTCCTCTGTCATCGTCTTCTGTCATGAGAAAGCGAACAAGCCCCTGACAAGAACGGTTAAGGCGCATTCCACCAGGATGATGTCAGCGTCTACAGCCCTATTTGCAGGGGTGTCCCTGGAAAACATCTGCCGTGCTGCTACATGGAAAAGTGTGCATACTTTTACGAAGCACTATTGCCTGCAGCCGGTACTACATGGAGATACGTCAGTGGGAGAAGCAGTGTTGCAGCATCTTCTTCACTGAGGTCAGACTGTTATGGTTTTCTTTTTCTATTGCTACATGTTTACTAATATACTGTTTCTTTTTTTAATGTTCTATATATAGTTACATATTATATGAAGGTATTAACATGATTTTGCATATGTATTGAGATATGTTATTGCTCTAGTACCTTCCAGGTTGTGTGGGGATATATGGTTTGGATTGTCTCCCACCTTCCTCTACCGACAGTTATGGTTGTTACTGCTTGCTACTCTGATTCAGGCATGTGAATCTATGAAAGATACCCCAATACTGGATAAGAAAACAAGTTACTTACCTGTAACTACAGTTATCCAGTATTGGTATCTTTCATAGATTCACATGCACCCACCCTCCTCCCCGGCTAGGCAGTTCTTATATAGGATACTACTTCTCACTTGTGCTGGGAAAATCTGAGGAGAACTGCCTGGGCTGGGAAGGTTCTAGAGGGTGAGGTTAGCTGATTGGCTGAGGCTACATTTTCAGTTCTTTTTACATAATGAGGTAGATAGGCTGCTAAGTTTTGGGCCTAGTTGGGCCTATATCCTTTTCTAGCCTACTACTAATGGTTTTTTAGGCACTGCTATATATATATATAATTTAACGTGGGACTCCCGCCTCGACGACGGGGAATGATTCAGGCATGTGAATCTATGAAAGATACCAATACTGGATAACTGTAGTTACAGGTAAGTAACTTGTTTTCTTATAGAGGATTAGGGAGAAGAGGCTACCGGAGCGGAGCTCAGAGTTTGTTTTTGGCCATGTCCTGGGCCACGCCCTCCTAGCGATGGAAAGCTTACTGGAGGAGCCTGACAGAGCTGACTTTTGGAGTAAGGGCATGATACCACCTGCCCTATTTAGTGCTAATGGTCTGATGTACGTTTTTTCCTATCTCTTACCACCAAGGAAAATCTGGTAGTGATAAATACAAGAATTACAATGTTAATCCTCACACCCAAGGAAATAACTCCAAGGATGTGGGTGTCATTAGTTATTTGTGTTTCAAAAATAAACTCCCACTTTGAAAATGTGGTTTTGAAAAAGAAAATGTTTTGACTTTAACACAGCTGAGGCACAAGAACAGTTGGCAGAACATAAGGTAGTATTAGCACTAGCTCTTTTGACTAGATGCCCAGGGGGGCTTCTCTTGTTCATGCACAGGACACTCCCAGACAGCCACGCTCCAGTCACAGAGGGAAAAAAGTTTTGACCTTGTCAGGTAGGAGAGTAGTCAAGAAGATAGACAGGCCTGCCTGGTGGCAGCTGGCTCCTGCCATGTGGAAACAGGGGGTCTTGGGTAATTTGGCAGTAAGGCAAAGAGGAAGTGCTGCAAAAGGAGGTGGTAGACTTTAAGAGAATAGTTGGTATTGGGTGGTAGTGTTTCCCCAATCACTGGCTCACAGAATATTCCTCGCTCTTGGAAGAATCCATCTAAAGAAGGCCCTATTGGAAGACGATTCCTGACCTGTGAATCCTGGTGGGTAAAGAGGGCTCACATAAGTACTCAATGACTCTTTGAATCTTGCTGTCTTCTGTGGTCTAGAACAGCTCTCCAAGGGACATGTGCTTGTCCTCCTGAAAACAGAAGGACTACTGATTCCAAAAATGCCTAGCTGACTAAAGAGGACTATACCCCATGTGGGACCTGGCTGGAGAAAGCCCTTGTGGTCAGATGCCTGACGTTAGGAGTTAGAGTGCTGTAGGACTGATCAGAAAAAGCTTTCCCTGCAGTTGGAGACTAAGACTGAAGGTCAAACCTTTGACCGGGACAACACCCTTGGTGTATCCGATTTCTGCTCCATTGCAGTCGACCTGAAATTGTGCCTAGGTCCCTATCCACTGGGAACTATTGTTTTTCCATAGTGCTCGATTTTCCAAGGTTTGTTTTTGTTCTATAACTTTAAATGTTCATGTCTCTGGTTCTCCTTTATGTATTTTGATGACTTTGGTGTCTTGTTGTTAATTAAATGTTTCTTCCCTTTTTCTAAATTGTCTTGGACATTTTATTGTGTTCTTTACTTTAGGAGTATTGGTACTGCTTGACTTTAGCACGCACTTCTCAGAGGACTGTCAGCTGCTTCGGCCATAGCTACCAGGGGTTGACCTGAAATTCTCTCAGAACTGTGTTTGACCTAACCAGAGGGGGTTTATTGAGTTGATGGGGTCCCATCCTCCCAAAATAATAACTCATTTTCTGACAGCAACTCACGGTGATAAGGTAACCTGTCTAATTCGAAGAGTAATCTTTAGAGCTTTCAAAACTTGGCAAAAATACTTGTAAGTGGTTTCAGGAAATATGATCACTTTATAGCGTCATTCAGGACCTTATCTTTGGTAGCATTCGCTTATTTTGTTTTTACAGTTCTGTGCATTACCCATTTCTGGTTTTGTTACTCTGGGCAGCCCAAAATGAAGTAGCTGTTTACTGCCAGATTATCCACTTAACCTAAAGAGTGATTAAGACGGTTCCTAAAGTCAGCTACTCATGCGCTGGTAGTCCTACCTTCTTGGAGCTTTCACAGAAGCCCTAGAGCTCTCTTTCTGTCCGTATTCATAAGCTCTTAAGTGATGCATACTCCATTCACTTTAAAGAGGTTGTGGAGTTTTGGAGGCGCTGTGTGTCATGCACAGCTAGTGACCTGTGCGTGATAAGTGGTTACATTTAAACTGTTTAACGTTCATGCATTTATATTCTGGGTGTTTTGTAGCACCAGGATCATCTACTTTTCTATCCAGTCGAAGGAAAGACCTTTGTTCCAGATGATCCCTTAAGTGTGTCTGTTAATATTGCATCTTTGGACACATCCACATGTTAGACAGGTTAGTGAAGGGGTAGGCTCTGTGTAACTATTTACTTTCCGATGGTAAGTGGGCACTAGAGATGCCAGTGCTTGCCTTCTCCTGCCCTTCTTTGTATGGTAATCGCTGCTCAACAAACCTCGGAACCTTTTTCTTTATAAAGAAGGTAGATGGCATTCTCGCTGACAGATTATTTCCCCTGTGGCATCTCTTTATTGTACAATACCTGTTATCAGCAAGATTTAAAGATGAGACTTAGGAGTTAAATGGCTCTTGTATAAAAGCTTGATACGAGAGACTGCTTTGCACTGCCGTAGGTTTGAAATACTTACATGAATACTGACTTAAATGTGCCCTTGTTACAGAAGAGTTGTCGTTCTCTTTCTGGAAATGCATTTATGGGAATGCTCGCTGTGGATTAAGATGTAGAGCAGGTTCCCTTCCAATGATCTCTGGAAGTTTCAGTCCTTCATTGCGAGACATAAAAGTTTACATCAAGGCAATTGCAGCGCACACCCAAAGCCTTTACAAAAATGTACATTTCAACTTCAGACTTTCGTCTAGTTGTAATGTGCCCAGTACGCGAGTCCTCCAGGTTCGATCCAACTATTATGTTATAAACGTGTCAAGTGATGCCTTTAATAAAGGCAACGCCAGTGATTTAGAAATGCTTCTCCTTGGTGTGGGAAACACACATGTCTGTGGTGAGTAGAACACAACCCCTACTCATCCCTCAGTTCGCTTGGTCGAATAGGTATTACCAAGTGGTTCTCATTTTGTCTGGTATTGAGTTATTTTGCTGCCATGAACTGTAGCGTGTCCAGTCTGAAGTAGATGGAGTATTTTGCATCCTAATCTTGATTGTTAAAGTAACAACTACCAGGGTAAAAATCCTAAAATATAATATGAATTAACTTCTACAGGGGCAACGCCGGATCGGACAGGTGGTACTATTATTGATATGACTGCAAAGCTTGTTGAACCAAATTGGTCTTAAGCAATCAGCACCTAGTATCCCATGATACACCAAGATGTTTCAGAATTAAGATACAGCTTTAAATTGTTAATGGAATGCTGCAAATCTATGTTTTCTGGTTTTAAATAATTGATAATAAAGGAAATGTACAACGCATATGCTTTATATTTAACATCAGATGGAAACTCACCTAACTATTTACGTCTGCATTTGAGTTGTCAACCAAATTCTAATAGCATGTATAAATGGGGCAAGTATTTGTACAAATGTTTACCGCATGTAGACAAACGTGCCGACATTTTCAGATATTTAAAGAAGTCACCCTGTTGAATACAAGTAAGATTCCTCATATGCCCAAAATTTCAGAAGCTATTGGTATTGTAATATCAATCAAAATTGACATATTTTGGAAGCAGAGGATTAGGTAGCACTATGTCTAGACCGTGCTTTGAAATCCAACGGTCAAGGAAACTCAAAGCCTGCTTTGTATACTGCTGATGCCCTCCCTCCACCTTCCTGAAGCAAAACATTATAGACCTACCTTACTACCTGTTATGATGACCGGGATGTAGGGCAGCAATTCAGGACCTCCACTTCTGTCGGTCTTAGGCAAGTTTCTGTACGGTATTGCGGCTGTGGTTCCTAGTCTTCCTGTTTTTTGTGGGGGGGGGGGTTTCCATTCACTTCTTTCAGGTGGTGTTTTGCCAGCCTCTCTTCAATTTGCCTTCTGGAGTCCAATGGAGAACTGTTCTTGTGATAGTCTTGTTCTCTTATGATGGTGTGTCCTAGTCATCTCCATCTTTTTCTCATAATGATTGTGTCCATGCTCTCTTGCTTGCATCTTGTGAGCCGTTGTTTGTTGAAGATGGTTTGCTGTCAGAAAATGCACATGATTTTTCTCAGATTACTGGTGTGGAAGGCTGACAGTTTGGTGATGTCACTTTTCATCATCTACTAACATTCAGATACATACAAATGGTAGGTAATCTTTATTGTATCAACTTATAATTATTGGTACAATATACAAGATAAACACAATTTCGCATATAATTTGCAAATAGTTTAAAAGTGCCAGCATAAAAAGAAATTGAGTTTAAGTACCGAGGGCCAGATGTACGACCCGTTTTTGCTTGTGCAACCGGGTTTGCAAACCAGTTTGTGCATGCAAAAACATATTGGACCCCGTACATTTCGTATTCAGCGAGTCATAACTTTTTTGCGTTCCCTTCCAAATAGCGAGTCTCAAAACAATGTACTAATGATCAGCAACCACATTTGCGGTCTCAAAACAAGCTCAATTACCACCTACTTCAAGTCCAGGGGACCCCTTCCCTTTGCAAATGCGTGCAAAATAATTTTTTATGGGCAGGCATTGGTCCCAGGGACCACTGCCCGCCCTTAAAAAATTAACCGAAAACGTTTAATTTTTCAATTTTTTTAATTGCATCCCGTTTTCCTTTAAGGTAAACAGGCTGCATTTTTAGCATTAAATCGTTTTATTGACTGCGTATAATGCAAAGAACAAAGTTGAAGTGCATACATACAACCCAATGGGCAAGCCAAGCATAGTCAGGATATACAAATCAAGTTATGAAGAGAATATGAATTCCGAATGTTATAAACAGCAAGCCGCCCACAACCCCACAGGGCCAGCCGCGCCTGTGGAATGTAGCAATCAAACAAACCGATGTAAATGGCTGACTATAAAGCAGTTGATAGACAAGGCGGCTCTGGGGCTGCTAGGCAATCCGGTAAGGATTGCATGCACTTCGGATTGGGCTGCATTTAAACTGTAATCAGAACAAATAACACAAGGAAACTATATAGAAAAAAACAAAAAAAACATAGAAACCCTACCCCACCCCCCACCCCGTCTCCTCAGTGAGCTAACCAAAAAGGGAAAGGGGAATTGTCAACGCTTGGTACTGGATGGTGTTCTAGGCCTAACACTGCAGGAAGTGGAAAGAGTCTATCAGGGGATAATACCAATATGTCGCGATCTTCAAGGCAGTTTCCGTGTGGCTCGAGGAAAACGTAGTGTGGTGCTCGTGATAAAAAACATCCTCCCACTCCTTGTCCGATAGCCCGCGTCCGACTTCTACCTCCCATTGTTTCTGACCTACAGTGCAATGGCGAGGGAGGGCAGAGGAGAGGAAGAAGTACATTTCGTAGATGAGGTGCTTGTCGTCTTTCTTGGACATTAGCCACTTCTCAAATGGTAACAGCGGGCGAAAGGCTAAGGGGCACGTCGCGGAGCCAGAGATCCAGTGAGTCATCTGCGAGTGTAAATACAGATCTGACGAAGACAAGTTGTAGTCCGATTGAAGTTCCCGGAAGGGAATAAGGTCTTTGAGGTCGAAAAGGTGTCCCAACCGTTTGCAGCCCCCCTCAATCCAACGCAAAGCAGCGCCAATATTTACCCCGGCTGAAAGGCAGGGTTCATGAAAAGCGGTGTCATGGGAGAAGGAAATGTGATCAAGTTTGCCTTACGGGCGACGTTCTCCCAAGCAAGCAATGTGGGGTTCGTCACTGGGGAGGAGTAGAGGCCCCGGGGAGGAGTAGAGGCCCCAGGCACGATCCGGTCTCTGCATCCATACATCGCTCCAAATGTGGTGAGCCGCAACCGTCTGGTCCATAAAGACAAAATATTTCTCCGTCATGGGACGGTTCCACTCTAGCAAGAAACATAGCTGCGAAGCTTGGAAATATTGCATAAAATTAGGAAAGGTTCGCCCACCAAATTTCTTAGGGCGTTGAAGCTGAGTTTTCAATAGGCGTGATGCAGTCGGGCCCCAGACAAATCCCTCAATCGCTGATTGCATCTGTTGGAGGGAATGCAGGAGGGGGTTCTAACAGAAGTGTTTTGCATAAATGCAAAACCTGCGGCAATGAGTTCATTTTAACCGCAGACAGTCTCCCAAACCAGGTCAGAGGAAGGCAGCGCCAACGATTCATATCTATATGGATCAGTTTCAAGAGGGACGAGGAATTCCGCTCTGCTGTCTGCACCAAGCTTCTATGGAGGACCAGCCCCAGGTATGTAATGCCTTCTGTCACCCACTCAAAGGGAAAGCTGTTGGGGAGTATTCTCTCCATCGGCGGAGTGACAGTGAGATTAAGTACTTGTGATTTTGTCATGTTGATTTTAATGCTGGAGAACTGACTAAACGTCTGAAGATCGTCCACTATTGCCGGTAGAGAGGTCAAAGGATGTGCCACCGAGAAAATTAGGTTGTCTACGTATAAGCTAATAAGCTGGTGATCTAGGCCAAAGGGAATACCACGTGCAAGGGGATAATCCCGAAGACGTTGGTCTAATGGCTCCATATATAGGGCGAAAAGTAGGGGAGAGAGGGGGCGCCCCTCTCTTGTACAGCGCCCTACGTCAAAATGGTCAGAAAGAACACCATTGACCCTCACCGTTGCCTGGGGCGCACTATAGATACTCATGATCCATTTCCAGAACCGTGGTCCCAGGCCAAAGTGCTCAAGTGTTGCGAAGAGATACGGCCAATGCACACGGTCAAATGCCTTCTCCGCGTCAATTGCTAACAGAAGGGCTTCTTCTTTTGACAGGTGTACTTTGTCTATTAGGTGACAGATACGTTTGGTATTGTCCCCACATTGCCGTCCCATTATGAAACCTGATTGGTCCGGTTCTACAAGACCCGGCATATGGGTTTAAGTCTGTGCGCCAAACTGCTAGAAAAAAGTTTTGCATCTATATTTAATAATGAGATGGGGCGGTAGGAACTGCAAAGTTCCGGATCTTTGCCCGGTTTAAGCATGACCGAAATAGAAGCTTGCAGCATGGATGGGGTGAGGGAACCGGTGTCCGCAAACTAATTGAACAAGTGGGTTAGCAACAGTGCGAGTTCAACGCAATACGTTTTATAAAAAGGGCACTAAAGCCAACAGGCCCTAGGGCCTTCTGCAACTTCAGCTGCCCAATTGCAGAAATCACTTCCTCTATGCGGATGGGTGAGTTCAGGGCATCGGACTCGCCCACCGGCAGACGCATCACCGCAGCACTGACAAGGTAGACAGAGAGATCAGGGCGTAGAGAAGGATCAGCTACTTAGAGGGAACTATAAAAAGATCGGAAAGTACAGACTGTTGGCATTATCGGAGATAGATCGGCCACAACTGTCGTGAAGCGTCGTTACCGAGTGGGCCTCCTGCTGGCTACGAAGGCAATGCGCTAGCATGCGGTCACCTTTGTTGGAGCCCGCAAAGTATTTGTACTTTAGGCGAACTACCGCATGTTTTGCTCGGTCGAGGTCTAGGCATCAAAGCTGGAGTCTCACCTTCTCCAATTACTGCCAGACTCTGGCGGGGGGGCGTTAACTTGTGTATGGCCTCAAGTTCCTTTACTGATGCCTCTAGGTCAGCGCGTTTCGTCTGTCGGGTTTTATTTTCAAAGGCTCCCTTGGCTATGAGAACCCCTCGCGCCACCAGTTTAAAAGCCTTCCAAACCGCGGAGAGTGGTGTATCTTCTGGATCATTAATCGCTATATAGTCTATGATGCATCGCCTAATGTCGGCAACTACGTCAGGAGATCTAAGCAGTGAGTCTCACATGTGCCAGCGCGGTGCAGTAGCAGAACATACAGTAGGGAATTGTAGGGATAGGGTAATATGCGCGTGTTTTGATAGAGCCCGTGCCACGATAGTGGAACCCGTAACTAAGGGCCAAGCAGCTGGGGTAACTAGGAAATGGTCCAGCCAAGCATACGTCTTGTGTGCAGCCGAATAGTAAGAAAAGTTCCTTTCAGCGGGGTGCAAACAGCGCCAAACATCCCTAATCTCCGCGTCGCGCAGCCAATCCCCGCCCACTGTCGAGAGGGCATTCGCTCCACCCGATCGAGAACCAGAACGATCTAATTCCCCACTCATGTGCACAGGTACCTTGTGCATAGTTGACAAAGTAACTCACCGAGGAGACGACCCCCCTGCCCCAAAATGAATAACACAACACCAAAAACAAAACAGCTGTAAAATCAACGTCTGGATTCGGCCGCACCTGGGTCGGACGCTCACTGTAGAGAAAGGAGAAACCCTCAGCAGTGTGTGGCTGACTCATGTCCATCAAAGGGGCACATTTCGAGGGTGTGGTGACGAACCAAGTCCATGTAAAGGGACAGGAGCCGATCCTTCGGCTATGTTGAGAGGAGAGTCCCATCATCATGCTATATCAGAGAGTCAGGCAGGGGAGATATCAGCCGCACTTTTGGCCAACGAGGCCAGAGCATTTTCCCTCTCTTTCGCTCGAGTGGCTGCCTCTGGCCCATGTGACGGTGAGGAAGGCTTGCCCACGGTGTGCCACCAATCCGGCCTGTTGACGCGGGGCGTAGGAGACTTTAGTGAGCGAGACGCGGCTGGAGGTGGGAGACCCAAAAGCTCTGAGGCTTCCTGAAGACATCGCAGCTGGCGCAGTTTCCCATCAAATTTAAAGATGATACAGAAGGGATGACCCCAGGCATAAGGGATCCCTTTCTCCCTCTGGTGTTGTGTTATGGGCTTGAATTCTCGCCGTTTGAACAAGGTGACCGCAGTGAGGTCCTGGTAAAGTGTCGGAGCAAGGCCACGGAACTGCAGAGGGTGTGAGTCTTTAGCTTTACGGAGAATAAGTTCCTTCAGTTGGAATCTGTGGACACACGCCAGTATGCCTGGAGGTGGTGCTGGAGCTCGGCAGGGGAGGCCCACTCGATGCACTCTGTCAATCTGGACCTCGGTGGTGTGCTCCGGGCCTAAAATATGACTAAAAAGGGCTTGCACAAATCCACCTATGTCGCCTTCCTCCGCTCCCTGTTTCACTGCACGTATGCGACCATTGTTGTGGCGGGAGCGGTTCTCGAGGTCCTCCGCCTGCCCCTGCAGTTCAACGTGCTGTCCTTTAAGGAGAATAACTTCCTGTTGTAACAACTCCAGTTCCTCATCCTGCCTGGTTTCGTGCTCCTTCAAGATCGCAACTCTTATCACCTATTTCAGAGACGTCTTGACGGACCTCGCGAAGAGCCACCGCCAGTTGGTCTTTAACCTCCTGGAGGTCCTCCTTGTGGGCTGAAAAGAGCGAGGTCATAAAGGCTTTTGTGGCTGGCGCATCCGCGCCCTCCACTGTCCTCGTAGCCCGCTCTGAGCTCTGGGTAGTAGCATTTCTCTGACCGAACGATCCTTTCTAGGCCGTCCCGACGCCATTATAGGTCGGAATCCATAAGGCCTGAAGTAAGAGGACTCTATCACTGAGTGGAGAAACAGGCCGTCCTCCGATACCAGGCGCAGGTGGGGTAGGCACCGGGATGGATTGGACAGTGCCTGCACTGTAGGTAGAGTGCGTTCTCAGGTGCTGGGTTCATCCCTGCAGGAGGGCCAGCAGCCAGGTGTACCTCAGGGTGGGGCTCGGTTCTCCGCACAAGCCCAGGCGCAGCAGTGCCAGAATAAGAGTATGCAGCGGCCGTTAACTGGGTAAACGGGACATATAAGTATGTGCCTCGCCCCCTGCTGGTAACATTAACGCCTGTACAGCTGCTGAAAGAAAGAGCCTCCTGGTGCTGTTAGGGTCCCCTCCGCCACTGACACAGAGGTGCCAGGAGAGTAAAGGCACTGAATCGTAATCAGGAGCAATTTCAGGGCAGAGGCAACAGCAATGCACCAGAGGGAAAGCCCCAGATTGGGAAGGCCCCCGCCGTCAAGTGGGGGGCCTGGGAGCACATCTCACACCAGTCAAAACCACTATGGGAGGCGGGCGCCCCCACTTCTTCACATATTGTAGGTCCACGGGATCCCGGCCCGAAGTGGACCCACCCCAAGGAGAATGCGCTTCTGGTGGTTTGGCAGATGAGTTGGGCCGTCTAGAGATGTGCCTGGGCTCTGAATGTGGGCTCTGAATGAGCCCTGGGCAAACCTGCTGCAAAATGGCGGGCACTTCCGCCTCCCAGTGAAACGCGAGGCGCGGGCTGTGGGTGACGATCCCCGCCCCTTTGCGGACCCATGCCGGGAGAGTCACCGGACGACAGAGGGGCTCAGCTCCAATCTGGGTGCCACCAAAGCCGCCCGCGTCTCCCCCACCCCGGTGGGGCTCGAGAGCATCCAAGGCCCCCCGGTGGAAGCAAAGTGGCGGTGACTGGAAGCAACGGCAGGGAAGCCACAGGGGGAGCGCCCCAGAGAGACAGCGCAGCAGCAGGTACCTGGAGCCCACGAAGGGCGGAGAACCCGCCAGCAAGCACGCCGACAGTCCAGTATGTTCAGCGGGGAGGCTATAGTCTCTAGGCCGCACCTCGTGGTCGACAGGTTCGCAGCTGCTCCTCACAGCGTACAACAGGAGTGTAGCAGCTAGCCTGATCCGCCAACGGCAGCCACCGCAGGTTAGCCGGCCATAGCCAGGGTTAGCCGCTCGCCACAGCTCTTCATGGTGTATTATAAAAAGGCTTTAGTTCTCGCCGGGCTGGAGCGATCGCAAGGCAGGTCCTATGAGGAGCCATCGTGGCCACGCCCCTCACGGGCTGCATTTTTATTTTAAAAAGCTGCTTTATTAAAAAGCAGTCCCTGATGTGGTGGTCTGCTGAGCCCAGCAGGCCACCATGCCTGGGAGGGCTGTCATTCACAATGGGCTCGCAAATTGCTAGCGGCTAATTAATATTAATGAGCCTCTCAATTTGCCACCCAATTGGGAATCGCAAAACAGTGTAAAGACACTGTTGTACATTTCATTTAGCACCTCACAATTTGCGACCCGCAATGTGTCTCAAATTGCGAGGCGCTAAATGAAAGGGTCGTACATCTGGCCCTTAGTGGTTTAAAAAACAAAGGTTAAAATGGTTATCGTTGTGGTCCTTAGCTTGAGTATATTATGCATTTAATTCACTTTTGCGCCTTGTTTTCCTATTTCTTAATGGCAATATACACAATGTAGGGTATACACCTAAGCCAAGCCGAACCCACCACTCTAGTCAGGGTAAGGGAGTTACACACCCAAGATAGCCCCGGCTTTCCCCTTTGGTAGCTCGGCAGAGCAGTCAGGCTTATCCCAGAGTCAATGTGTAAAGTGTTTGCGCAGCACACTCACACATCAGTGACACACTAGGCACACCACAAAAGAAACTCCACACAAGGGTATAGAAAAATAACCTTTGTATTATCCATAAAACACTTTAGATCACAGTCACATGTATTATACTGTGCTACCAGGCACTTGTCATAACTTCAAAGGGATTTACATATATCACTGGCCAATCGGGCCACTGTCATAAACACACCATCAGTGCACTACAGTAATTCTCCAGTATTGTATCTGTTATAGATTCACATGCTTGAATCTTCCCCGTCGTCATGGTGGGAGTTCCACAGTAACAGTAAAATAGTAGTATAACAGCTGAAAGGATAATCTCCCTTAAAAATCAATAGCATTTAGTAACCAGTTAACCTCATTAAAGAACATCCAAACCCCAGCCAAACACAGACCCAGAGTATCCATCCCCTGCAGGGCCTCCATACCTCAGATTTCTTACATTGTGTGTATGGGAGTCTCCCTGAGCTCTGCTCAGTCACAGTGTTTCTACCTTGAGCATTTTAACTTTGAGCTAGCAGTTCCTTTTCCTTAACCTTCTCTTCAACTGAGGTGCTGCTAGAAAGTGAGTTTATCATTTTCTTTCTGTATTTTCTGCAGAATGTCAGTCTAAAAAAGGTTGTTTAGGCCTTCAAGATTTGTGAAAAGTCCAGGCTCTTCTCTGAAGATCCTCATAAAGAGTGCTTATGCTGCCTTTATCCAGATCACAAGCCTAGAGACTGTAAGCACTACCAGACTTTTTCTTCAAAAACCCTCAAGGATCGTGAGGGAAGGCTTCAAAAGAGAAAATCTGTTAAATATTCTGACTCAGAGTGAGGAGAGGCCTCATAACTCCTCTAAGAAGAATATCCTCCTGTCCAGAGTGATCCTAAAAAGTCCAGATCTCAGAGCAAGGACTCTTCTGTGGAAAAAAGGAGCAACCTGGCTTTCCTCAAGCCCAAAAAAGATCTGGTTCTGCTCCTCCTTCTGCGCCACATACTCCCTCTCAGAAAATGCTCCCGTCGACAGGCTCGTCGACTAGGCATTCTCCGCCTATGACTGTTGAAACGAGGGCTCTGTCGACTTTTTCTTCAGCGACATCTACGACATCGATGGTCAAGGCGACGACGGCTGTAGTGATGGCGGCTTCTGTGAGGAGTTCGCCGTCGACGGTTCAGTTGGGAGCTGCGTAGTCTACGAGAATCTCCGCCTCGTAGACGGACATTTTCACACCGACAATCCTGTCGACGAGGAAAATGGACATGCCAGTCTCTAAAACAATTCCTTCATTGTTGCAGAACCTTTACAATATTTCTGCTCTGCCTCCTGGTTTTCCAGCAATCGTAGGCAGAATGTCCTCATGGCCCCGCTTACAGTCCCTCTCAACTTAGAGTAAAGTGCCAGGAATCAGAGGAAGAAGACCAACCAGATGACCCTTCTGCGTACTTGGAAGATGAATATTCCTTCTCAGACAGACGTTCAGGCAAGCAGCGCTTGGACACTTTTCAAGAGCATTACCTCTATTATGAGCAGGAAGAAGAGGGCTGTCAACAGGAACCCTCCATTAACATTCCGATGTCACTGGTCATGGACTTTCATATGCTACTCAGCGACTACTATAAATGTTTCCCTGATGCTAATGTAGCTCAAAAGCCAGTTCCTCGACAGGAGGATCCTGTCATTATACCAGATCAGGAAACCCCACCTGCTCCACCAAAACAGAAGTCCTTACCTCCCCTGCAGATTCCTGCTCGAGCATCAGACAGTGGCGACCAACAATTGAAAGAAGGGGAGCTACAAGTGTATTCTGATGTCCATTATGAATGGATGGAATGTGGCAGATTTCTCCCTGGCTGCCAGTGGCTGTTTCTCCTCCAGCAGATATCGGCGGCTTCCATGATCTTCTCGAGAGGGCGTAAACACGCTTTGACCTCCCCATGCCAGTCAAGCAAGTAAAATGCTTCTTGTAAGATTTCAAGGCTGCCACACAGCGCTCTGTTAGGGCAGTCCCTATTGTTGACTTCTTGTGGCTAGAAGGCATTAAGTTAATTAAAAATCCAGCTTCTGTGCAGGCAGTTATTCCACAACCAGACAAAATGTACTGGGCGCCTAAGGACAAAGCCTGATTCTGTAATGATGCAGGCTGCTCAAAGCTGATCTAAGAGCCCTGCTTCACCATGTACCACTCCATCAGACAAGGAAGGACGCAAGTTAGACAATATTGGGAAAAGACCTTCCGCGCTGGTGGCAACGGCCATCAGAGCCTACAATGCCATGGCCATCCTTGGGATGTACGATAGGTAGATGTGGCTGGACATTGCTTCTTTTCTGGAATTCCTGCCTGAGGACAAGAGGCAAAAGAAATACACTCGGAGGGAGAGAGAGCCGTATCAGAAGACATCGATGTAGCGCCGGACATCTCTTCTACCGCCTTTAGGCAGATGGCAGGCGCTGCTGTGTTGCTCAGACAGGGTTGGCTGAAGGCGATGACATTTCTCCCAGAAGTCCAAGCTAAGGTGCTTGACATGCCATTCGACAAGGATTACCTTTTCGGTAAACATGTGGATGAGGCACTTCAAGCTATCAAATCTGACGAGAAATGTTTAGCCAATCTGCAACAGACAAAGTTGTCTTTTTTTCGAGGAAGGGGAGGGGGCCAATTTACATCTCGGCCCCTGCTCCAGCTGTGTTTTTAGCCCTACTACCAACAGCGATTCCAGACTCCATATTCTGCACAGTCCTTTCGTCAGACGTCCGCACCAGCTTACAGGAGGGCTCCGGCACGAAGGCGCCCTACATCTGGAGGAAAATCCCATGATACAGGCTGTAGGCATTGAGAATTTTCAGGCACCCGTCACCCCAGTCCCCCTCCAATTGGCTCAAAAGTGCTCCAAATTCTTCGTTCAATGGAGCTCCATTTCGTACGACAGACGGTTGTTAAGACGTTTTCAACCATGGTCACACCCTGGAATTTCTTCAACAACCTCTGAATTTCCCCCAAGAAAGATTGCTCACTGTCATCTGCCGCTTCTCAAAAAGTAGATAAAGCTCCTTCTCGACAAACAGGCAATCGAAGTAGTGCCACGCAGTCAGCGCAACCTAGACTTCTACTCTCACTTTTTTTCTTATAAAGAAAAAGACTGGAAAATGGAGGCAGGTTATGGACCTCAGGTTGTTGAACAAGTTGAAAAGTCAGCCATTCGGGATGTTGTCGCTCCAGGAGATTCTCCTTCTCTTGGATACGGGAGATTACATGACTTCCCTGGATCTTCTGGACGCGTACTTCCATATTCCCATTCATCCAAAGCATTGTTGTTTCCTCAGGATCCAAGTGGCAGGGTGCCACTACCAGTTCACGGTGCTACCTTTCAGGCGAATGTCAGCACTCAGGGTTTTGGCGCCAATGGCAGCCTATCTCCGGCATTCGAGCCACCAGGTTTTTCCCTACCTGAATGTCTGGTTGGTTATGGTCCCATCCTTTCAGGGTGCAAGGGCGTCCACGAGCGCCTGTCTTTGCCTTTTTCACTCTCTGGGTCTTAATCTCAACAGAGAAAATTTTCATTTCCCCCCTCCAAGTTTCTGGTGTTTCTGGAGCAATGTTAGATACCAGCCGCTCAATAGCTTTTCCCACAGAGGAAAGAATTTCTCTTCTTCAAAGGATGGTTCAGTCCCTTTCCTCAAGAACTTTGTTTCTGTGAGGATTTACAAATCAATGTTGGGGATGATGTCATCTTGCACCCGTTGATTTCTCACTGTCGATTGCGGATGAGATCTCTTTAGGAGCAGCTCGATTCCCAATGGATCCAAGCTCGAGGCTCCTTTGATGACACCGTGTCAATCTCGCCAGAGATGATCAGGGCGAAGTCCGGGTTGACATTAAAAAGCAATCTCTCACAAGGCCTATTCTTCCTCCCAGCGAAACCTTTGATGATAATGACAACGGATGCTTCCATGGAAGGATGGGGGAGCTCACCTCCAGGAACTTCAGGTCCAAGGGTGGTGGTCGGACCAGGGGTCTTTATGCCACATAAACCTGTTGGAGCTGAAAGCAGTCTTCCTATGGCTCCATTCCTTCCTACCAAGGATAAGGGGTTAATCGATTCTCGTCCGCATGGACAACACAACCACCATGTTCTATCTGCAGAAACAAGGGGGGGACGAGATCTCCGGCTCTCAAGTCTGGTGCAGCAAATTTGAAACTAGCTAATTCACCACAAAATTTTGTTATAAGTCCAGCACGTTCCAGGGGTGTTAAACAAATGGGCCGATGCGCTCAGCAGAGACTCATCAAGCAGTGTCATGAAATGGGAGTTGGATGCCGTTCAGCTGTGGAAAATATTTCAGTGTTGGGGATTTCCAGCCCTGGATCTGTTCGCTACATCACTCAACAAAAAATGGCAGCAGATTTCTTCAGCCAGGTTCTCTGGGGAACGCCTTCCACTTTTCCTGGGAAGGGGCGCTTGCTTACGTGTTCCCTCCATTCCCACTAATACCAAAAGTTCTACAGAAGATGAAACAGGAGACTTGCCACATCATTCGGCGTGGGCAAGGCAATTATGGTTCACAGAGCTGTTTCGCCTATTAGAGGCTTCTCCAATATGTCTTCATCCTTCGGAACGTCTGCTTTCCATAGACCAAGGCCAAGTGGTTCATCCACAGATTCACTCTCTTTACTTGTCGGCCTGGCTCCTTACCATGCTGAGTTTAGTGACTTGGCTATCTCCGAGATGTGCTGTTACATACTTAACAAGGCCTGTGCTCCCTCCACTGTCAAGTGCGACTCAGCCAAATGGAAAATATACTGCTCCAGGTGTGCAAAACACTGTTGGCATCCACTCTCCTCTCCGAAGGAGGACGTTTTGCCGTATCTCTCATCTCTGGCCAAGGCTGGCCTTCCCCACTCTTTGATGAAAGTTCATTTTGCTGCAATTTCGAGTTTTAGGAGACGTTCAAATCAGTTGTCCCTATGGTCCTGCAGTCTAGTGAAAGAATTTATGAAAGGTCTTTTTAGAGCCTATCGGCCAGTTCGACCTCCTCCAGTGCTCTGGCAATTGAACATTGTTTTGTCTCATCTCATGAAATCACCTCTTAAACCAATTCAAAAGTGTGTTTTGAAATACCTCTCTTGGAAGGTGGCTTTTCTCTTAGCCATCGCATCTGCTAGACGTATTAGCGAAATTCAGGCTTTCACGTCAACTGAACCTTACCTACAATTTCAGCAGGACAGAGTGGTGGTGCTACGCACTAATATTTTGTTCATCCCTAAGGTACCTACCACGTTCCACTTGAATTAACCTGTACTACTGCCTTCATTTTTTTTCCCTTCTCCGTCTACACCGGCATAGAGAGCGCTCTCCATTCGTTGGGCATCAAATGATGCTTTAACACCTTCAGCGCGGCGCGAATTTTCGCGCTGTGCTGAAGGTTCTAATGAGCCAACGGGCTCATGACGGAGCGGTTCCGTCATGAGCACAGGCCAACCGACGCTCATGACGGAACCGTTCCGTCATGAGCATCGAAGGGGTTAAGTTTTACCTTCAAAGGATGAGACCTTTTCGTAAATCTACCCAAAACCTCATCGCCTTCTCTGCCCTAGCTTTGACTTGTGTAATGTATTGAAAGAGTGGGACGCCCGCTAGCATCTAAAGTAACTGCTCATTCCACTAGGAAGATGGCAACGTCCTCAGCCCAGTCTTCTGGAGTGTGTCTACCCGACATCTGCAGGGTGGCAACATGGACGAACGTCCATACCTTCACAAGGCACTACTGCCTGGATCTTCTCTTGGGGTTTTGACAAATGTTTTATATATATATTTATATATATATATATATATGCCGCTCACGTGAAAAGATCACTGCACACTCGCGGGGATGGTTCAGAGTAGCTTTAATGAGCAGAGTGCTTGGATAGCTGTACAAGGACGGGGAAATGATGAGTCCTGTTTCGTCAAAGTCCTGACGCGTTTCGAGGGTGTAGTCCCTCTTCCTCAGAGGACGACGAGTAGATTACAGGGAGGCCGGAAGCAGTTCCACTTATATGGCACGCCCCTGGTTGGGCGGTACTGGATGCACTGATGCCTCATGGAACTTGTAGTCCAGCTGTGATAATTGCTGCTGATGCTTCGTTACCCGTCTTCTTGCGCTGCACATCAAGGGCATCCTCTGGGCATCCCCTCGCCAGCCAGGCGACGTCTCGGGGATGGGGCAGGGGACGGAATAATGTCCGTGAACCCAGCAAACTGGATGTTTGCTAACTCCTCCCAAGTTGCCGCGTGGCGGTGCTCAGCGCGTGCAGTTTTGCTGCGGGGCTCAAAGTTCCATCAAAGCGCTGTTTGCACTCTTGCGGCGGGTGCTGCATGGAATGGTGATGGAACCATTCAACATATGCCGCTCACGTGAAAAGATCACTGCACACTCGCGGGGATGGTTCAGAGTAGCTTTAATGAGCAGAGTGCTTGGATAGCTGTACAAGGACGGGGAAATGATGAGTCCTGTTTCGTCAAAGTCCTGACGCGTTTCGAGGGTGTAGTCCCTCTTCCTCAGAGGACGACGAGTAGATTACAGGGAGGCCGGAAGCAGTTCCACTTATATGGCACGCCCCTGGTTGGGCGGTACTGGATGCACTGATGCCTCATGGAACTTGTAGTCCAGCTGTGATAATTGCTGCTGATGCTTCGTTACCCGTCTTCTTGCGCTGCACATCAAGGGCATCCTCTGGGCATCCCCTCGCCAGCCAGGCGACGTCTCGGGGATGGGGCAGGGGACGGAATAATGTCCGTGAACCCAGCAAACTGGATGTTTGCTAACTCCTCCCAAGTTGCCGCGTGGCGGTGCTCAGCGCGTGCAGTTTTGCTGCGGGGCTCAAAGTTCCATCAAAGCGCTGTTTGCACTCTTGCGGCGGGTGCTGCATGGAATGGTGATGGAACCATTCAACATATGGCGCTCACGTGAAAAGATCACTGCACACTCGCGGGGATGGTTCAGAGTAGCTTTAATGAGCAGAGTGCTTGGATAGCTGTACAAGGACGGGGAAATGATGAGTCCTGTTTCGTCAAAGTCCTGACGCGTTTCGAGGGTGTAGTCCCTCTTCCTCAGCGGACGACGAGTAGATTACAGGGAGGCCGGAAGCAGTTCCACTTATATGGCACGCCCCTGGTTGGGCGGTACTGGATGCACTGATGCCTCATGGAACTTGTAGTCCAGCTGTGATAATTGCTGCTGATGCTTCGTTACCCGTCTTCTTGCGCTGCACATATATATATATATATTCACTGAAAAAACCATAAGTTATAGACCATATATAGTTAGGGATTAGCATTTAAAAAACCTTATTTTATTTGCACAAAACCATTGAAATTCCATATATAGTTAGTTGCACTAACTATATATCGCGGACCCGCAATCCACTGCTAATGATGTCACATATTACATCATTCATGACATGGTCAGTGACATCACTGATGACATCACTGATGACATCTCAAATGACATCACTGATGACATCACTGATGACAACACCCAGTGACTGTATGTTTCTGTAAAGTTAAAATATGTCTTACATATTGAAGAATGAGTGGATGTATAAGTGTCTGGATGAAGGATTTAGTAGGTGCATGACTGACTGTATGAGAGAATGATTAAATGTGTCTCACTGAGTGCATGGGTTAGTGATTAAAGTGTCTTAATTTGGCAATCATTATTTATGTTCTTCTGTAAACTGCTGCATGTTTAAATCAGTAGCTATATCAGTAACTATATGGGTTATTGAATGGTTGCCCAAGTATTTGTATGGGAGACTGAGTATGTGTGTGGGTGGCTGGGAGGTGTATAACTCTGTGCATAGATGTGTGAGCAGTTGATTTCCTAGGTGTATGGCTTCAAAGTGCATGTAGAAACAGCTGTATGGACAGTTGACTGTGTGCATGAGTATATTGGTGAGTGAATGGATATCTCAGTTCTACATGTCAAAGTAAGTACATATGTAAAACACACTCCATGTGAGAGTTGACATATATAAATAACTGAACATAAGAGCCAGTGAATGTGAGAGTGGCTGTATGAATCATTGTGAACTTGTATCAGTGATTGTATAAGAGAGTAAATATGTGTTAGTATATGAGAGTGTGATTGATTCTTTGCATGACTGACTAGGTGTGTGAGTAACTCCATGGATGTGTGACAGTCTGTGAGTGCCTGTTTACACTGAGTGTATCTAAGGTTATATTAGAGTCTGAAGATGTATTATCACATAAATGATATCATCAGTGATGTAATCAGTAATGTCAAATGAGATGTCAGTGATGTCATCAGTGATGTCATTTGAGATCTCATCAGTGATGTCATCAGTGATGTCATTTGAGATGTCATCAGTGATGTCATCAGTGATGTCACTGACCATGTCATGAATGATGTAATATGTGACATCATTAGCAGTGGATTGCGGGTCCGCGATATATAGTTAGTGCAACTAACTATATATGGAATTTCAATGGTTTTGTGCAAATAAAATAAGGTTTTTTAAATGCTAATCCCTAACTATATATGGTCTATAACCTATGGTTTTTTCAGTGAATTTTCAAGGTTTTGTAAATGCAAATTCCTAACTATATATGGTCTATAACCTATGGTTTTTTCTGTGAATTTCATTGGTTTTTTAAAAGCTAATATCTATAGCTGTAAAATATATTCTTTATTAAGTGACGTATCCCCTGAGACGCCTCATGATGCATCGCATAACCGTGACGTATCGTCTCTGCAGCGCAAACCAAACCCAAAACGTAAGCGCGCCAAAACACGCTTAAAGATATATATATATTTTTTTAACCTTAATTAGACAAAATCCACACGTGCACATATCACAAACGTTCAAAAAACACAATATGTCGGACTCCCGTTACGCTGCCGGTTAGCTGCCCGGTTAACGTACCAGGAAGCACCTTTACCGCGAAAAATCGCATTTTTTTTTTTCACCCCCCAGGGAACTTTAATAGCCCCCTCATCAATCCTAGGGGTTCAGGAGGGGTCTGCCTTACCCCTTTCATTCATTTACACCTTTTTTCCACCTCTTGTCTCTCGATCCCACAGAGAGACAAGATGGCGGCCGCTCCAGACTGTTTACAAAGATAACAGCCAATCAGCTTCTCCTCAGACTCCCGTTACACTGCCGGTTAGCTGCCCGGTTCGCGTACCAAGACGCGTCTCTACGGCGAAAAAATCGGAATTTTTTTTTTTTTTTTTGGGCCCAGCGTGGCTCTATAATATCCCCTCATCAATCCTAGGGGGTCAGAAGGGGTCTACCTTGCCCCTTTCCTTCATTTCCCCCTTTGTTTTGGTTTCCTCTTGTCTCTCGATCCTACCGAGAGACAAGATGGCGGCCGCTCCGAACTGTTTACAATGTTGACAGCCAATCAGCTACTCGTCAGACTCCCGTTACACTGCCGGTTAGCTTCCCGGTTAGCTGCCCGGTTCGCGTACCAAGACGCGTCTCTACGGCGAAAAAAACGGAATTTTTTTTTTTTTTTTTTTTTTGGGCCCAGCGTGGCTCTATAATATCCCCTCATCAATCCTAGGGGGTCAGAAGGGGTCTACCTTGCCCCCTTTCCTTCATTTCCTCCTTTGTTTTGGCCTCCTCTTGTCTCTCGATCCTACCGAGAGACAAGATGGCGGCCGCACCGGACTGTTTAGAATGTTGACAGACACCGGAGAGCCAATCAGCTTCGCTTCGCAAAGTTCCGATAAGCGAAAAGTACGCGAACCGGATCGCTGCCCGGAGCGCTGTTACAGATATATATCTTGATTTAAACGTTAATTTCTCAAAATCCACTGAAGCACATATATTGAGACCTAGCAAAGGCACATCGGGCTAACAGTCCCTACAATTTTGCCAAGTTTCGTGCAAATCCATTCAGCCGTTCGAGCTAAAAGTGAGTCCAACCGCCCAATGGAAAACTCAATGTTAAAAACGCGTTTTGGGACCCCCCTTTTTTCTCAGCCCCCCCTTGACGAAACCCCCCCAAATTTCCAGGAGCTGCTCAGAAACAAAATGTGCCATTTTCCTGAAAATTTCAGCCGATTCCGTCCACAAACGCCAAAGTTATTAGACATAGAATTTTCAGAAATCCCATAGGGAAAAAATCCTAACTATATATACCTACTGGCGACCGCCAGTAGGTAATATATATATATATATATATATATATATATATATATATATATATATATATATATATATATATTCACTGAAAAAACCATAGGTTTTCACTCCAGTTATAGTTAGGTTTTTTAAATGCTAATTCCTATCAAATTCACTGAAAAAACCATAGGTTTCACACCAGTTATAGTTACCTGGAAATTTTACTGACATAAAACCATTGAAATTCCCACGTTATAGTTAGTTGGACTCACTATAACTTGCGTGTGTAATGCACTGCTGATGACATCACATATTACATCACTCATGACATGGTCAGTGACATCACTCATGACATCACTCATGACACCATCCTTGTGACAGAGAGACTGACTTCCTTTCACTGTAAAGTAACCCTTGAAACACATATTGAAAAATAGAAACTAACATTTTCAAAAAAGTGGAGATACCTATACCAGTTACAACAACCAATTCAGTAATTCCACCATTTATATACACATCCACTCATTCACCAACACTTCTATATAGCCAGTAGGTAGTTCTAGTTAGGATTTTTTTCAATGTTAAATCTCAAAATTCTATTTGGAATAACTTTGGCGCCGGTTGACGAATCTGCCTGAAAATTTCCTCAAAATGGCCTCGTCGAGCTCCGGTCCTTCCCTGAAAGTTTGGGGGGGATTTGTCAAGCGGGGGCCGAGATAAAAGGGGGGTCCCAAAACGCGTTTTCCCCATGTTAATTTCCATAGGGCGGTCGATTTCACTTTTAGCTCGAAGGGCTGAATGGATTTCCACCAAATTTGGCAAAATTGTAGGGACTGGTAGCCCGATGTGCCTTTGCTATGTCTCAAGATATGTGCTCCAGTGGATTTTGAGTAATTTAGGTTCAAAAAAATATATATATCTATAGGCGCGCTTCGGTGCGCGCACCGGGCGCGACACGGGACTTGCGCGCGGAAAGCTGATTGGCTCACGGGTGTCTGTAAACATTCGAAACAGTCCGGAGCGGCCGCCATCTTGTGTCTCGGTAGGATTGAGACACAAGAGGTGGCAAAAATCAAAGGGAAAAATGACCAAAAAGGGGGCAGGGTACACCCCCCCTGACCCCCTAGGTTTGATGTGGGGGCCATAAAAGGGTCCCGTAGGACAAATAAAAAACAAAAATTTCGATTTTCGCGGGGGGAGCGCCCGGTACGCGTACCGGGGAGCGTACCATGGAGAAAAAAGAATTACACTTTTTTAAAAAAAAAATAGCATTTTTTTATAAATTGGAGGTAGTTCTGAAAAGAACTTTTATTTTTGTTTTTTTTGTTTTATATTTTTTTATACTTTTTAAAACGATTTTGTAATTTTGGGGGATTTTTTTCAGGGGAAAAACAAAAACAGGGATTCAAAAACTGCTCAACGGGAGCAAGAAAATTTAGGGACTGGGAGAGCAGCGGTGTTCCTGTCTCTTTATAGCAATGAGTTCAACGCTCTGCTCCCCATAACAGAGCAGTTCGTCACAGTCCACGCATAGAAATTTAATGCCTGCAAAGATCGGCTGCACGTTAGGGACCATTCTTCCACGTGTTGTTACTGAAGGTGTTGCTCCACCAGTGGAGGTGCTGCCTCCATCTCTTGGTAAATTCCGTGCCAGCTCCCTAACACTCTCCCTGGAATAATTTTTTGGGTGTCTTCTTTTGACATGCCTAATTAAATTGGCATTTACAAAGCTATATATTTTTTTAGGATTGCCTCTGGATAAAATACTGCCACATATTTTGCAGGTTACTTTACCAGCATTAACTTTTTTTTGTCCTTCAGGGATGTCATAAAAGTTCCAAATGAAGTGGGCGTTTTTTATTACTGGAGAGGAGGGTCCTCAGGCAAAAAACCATCTGAATCACTGCTGGATGACTCCCTTGCAGCCATTGCTGTAGATCAGGAAAAGTATGAGAAGATAATACACAGAACACCTCTTGCTCTCTCCAAGTGCAAATCAATAGTGAGAGAAATGGGTGGGTTTCTCAAAATTTTGAGGAAAAAAAAGTTCTGAACCAATGAAAAGTGATATTTTAAAGTCACATGGCTTGACGCGCTTACGCTACGCGCCCTTGGGCGCGTTCCGGGTCGCGTAGCGTAAGCGCGTCGGGGCACTTATGTTGCGTGATCGTATACGCTCGGGTTTCCGTTCGCGGCAATAGCGCTATCCGGACGCTCACCGGTACGCGCCCCGGGGCGCGCCGTAACATTGCGCTTACCGGTGCGTTCACCGGTACACGCCCCGGGAGCACCTCGGGGTCAAAAATAAAAAAAAAATTTTAAAATTAACATTTATACAATATAAAATTCGTTTTAAAATTTTACACTTTTTATACCTATAAATATTTGCTATTAAAAAACCATTGAAATTCACTGAAAAAAACATAGGTTTCACACCAGTTATGGTTAGGAATTCGCATTAAAAAAACCTATTAAATACACTGAAAAAACCACAAGTTTCACACCAGTTATAGTTAGCTGGAAATTTTACTCGCATAAAACCATTGAAATTCCCACGTTATTGTTAGTTGGACTCACTATAACTTGCGCGTGCAATGCACTGCTGATGACGTCACATATTACATCACTCATGTAGGGACTAGTAGCCCGATGTGCCTTTGCTATGTCTCAAGATATGTGCTCCAGTGGATTTTGAGTAATTTAGGTTCAAAAAAATATATATATCTATAGGCGGGCCCCGGTACGCTTCGGGGAGCGCGCCACGCGACTTGCGCGCAGAAAGCTGATTGGCTCTTGGGTGTCGGTAAAGATTCTAAACAGTCCGGAGCGGCCGCCATCTTGTGTCTCGGTAAAATCGAGACACAAGAGGTGGCAAAAACAAAGGGGGGAATTGACCATAAGGGGGCAGGGTAGACCCCCTCCTGACTCCCTAGGTTTAATGTGGGGGCTAAAATAGGGTCCTGCGGGGCATTTAAAAAAAAAATCGATTTGCGCGGGGGGAGCGCCCGGTACGCGCACCGGGAAGCGCACCGGGGAGCGAAGCATGGGGAAAATCCAGGACCATATGTATGAAGGCCTTGCGCTGCCAGTTTTGTGACGCACCAGCGGTGTAAACAAATGCACCTTGTTACGCTATATTTAAAAAGTGACGCATCTACCTAGATGCGTCACTTTTTAAATATAGCGCAACGAGGCGCATTTTTTTACACCGCTGGTGCGATGCGTCACTTTTCTGTGCGCACTCCTTACGACATTCCAGATGTGTCATATTTAATGTATGACGAATCATGTTGCAAGGAGTTACAGATACGTCAGTATTTCTGACATATCTGTAAACATAAAAGTGACGCGTTGCTGGAGTGCGTCACAAAAGTGACGCAACTCCAGTAATGCGTCCTTTCACATGGGGAAAGCACCATGTGAAAGGTCTTGCGTCAGTCTTACACCTGCTGTGAGGCAGGTGCAAGATTTTGACGCAACAGCATCCTAAAAGTGACGCAGTGAAATCTCATAGATTTCACTGCGTCGTTATTACCAAGCTTTTTGCGGGGGAACGCCCCCTCTGCATACATTATACCTGACGCAGATATAATGTGGCGCAGGGTTTTAAAAAGTTACCCATGTACCTAGATGCGTCACTTTTTAAATATAGCGCAACGAGGCGCATTTTTTGATAGGTTTTTTAAATGCTAATTCCTAACTATAACTGGTGTGAAACCTATGGTTTTTTCAGTGAATATATATATATTATAATGTATGCAGAGGTTAAGTTATTTGTTTGTGATTCCAGTTATAATACTATGGTCGCATGGTGGGACGGTTCACCTGTTTTTCCCACCTCCTTTATCCATTATGATTCGAGCATGTGAATTTATACAATGCTGGAAAAAAAGAAGTTACTTACCTGTACACTCTGGTTCTCCAGTAGTGACATCTTTTATAGAATCTCATGCGGCCCTCCGTCCTCCCCTTACAGGTGTACCTTACATACCTCTATTTTTTTACTAACTACACTTGTGCTCGAAATATTAGGTATGGTGGCCCTGCAGGGGATAGATACTCTGGGTCTGTGATGTGATTCGCTGGAGTTTGAATGTTCTTTAATGAGGTTAACTGGTTACTAAATGCTATTGACTTTCAAGGGAGATTATCCTTTACGCTGTTATACTGCTATTTTACTGTTACCGTGGGACTTCTACCATGACGACAGGGATGATTCAAGCATGTGAATGTGTAAAAGATATCAATACTGGAGAACCACAGTGCACAGGTAAGTAACTTGTTTTATACTTACAGAGTACACTCATCATAGTAGAATCATTGCTAGCAAAAGAACACTGCATATATATTCACATCAGGGCAAAAGCTGCAAAGTTGACACATGAATCACAAGCAGGCACAGAAATATGAGGATCACCTGCATGTAATCTGTAAGCACATTTTAGGCCACCATCACATAAGTCACGATGCCACTAGGCACTTGTCCCAAAACATTGCATAGGTCCCTGTGCCCTTAAGGCATGTATGACAGGCACCTCTTGGTGCTCCCAAAGCATGCATTGTTGTGCCTAAATTTCGCTGCATAGTAGGTAGACACAGATTCAATCTCAGTACAGCTGCTGCAGTATGATCTGCTAATGCGAGCTCCCAGCATCAGGAAATGAGGAGTGCAGGACCCCCACACTCCTGTTAGGGGCAATCTAGGTAATTTCTAAAGGCACAGATCCGCCCGTTGGCAGAAAGACCTTGCGTGGTCCCCAGCATCCACAACTGGCACCAAGGGCAGCTGCCCACACTTGGCAGCTGCTGCTGGCTGGGATATTTGAATCCCCAAGAAATACCCCCACGGCACCGCAAATCTTCATGGGCCTAGGAGAGCTCACAGTCAGACCAGCCTCTACGATGCACGGGAGCCGCAAGGATTGACTCACCTCTCTCCTTGGTAGCCGCCGCCGCCTCCTCGTCGGGCAGCTCCGTTGTAGAAATCAAGCCTCCTGACGAGCCTTCCCATTGGGGACTCCTCCTGGCGCCGTGGCACTCAGGGTCCGGAGCTATCAATGGGCTCCCGACTTCACCAAACTGCTCCAGGTGGACTTCTGGCCCTGCCTACATCTAGGCTCGGCCTCGAGGCTCATCACTCCTGCGTGGCTTCTGGCTCCTCTACCTTGGGGGCTGTTAGCCAGGCAACGCCTCAGGTTACAAATCCCATTTGTGTCAAATGGGTTTTTTGCACCTCTAGTGTCCTGGGGTCTTTGTACCCCAAACCCTCCAACTGGGGTTCAAACTCTGATCTCCAAGGGTAACTAGGCAGAATAGTGCTAGACTGACATGGAGGTGTTCTGGGTTAGAAACTCAGACCACAGCAACACACTGCATTAATGGTCAGTAAATCAAACTCCAACCAGTGTTTTTTGTTCAATCTAATGTACACACAACTACATAATATGAGCAAAATGAAAACTGATTAAAAGGTTTCAGGCGAAATTACATATTGTCAGAAGTTGCATAACATAAGCCCCAGCTTCTGGTGTTTGGTAAATGAATCCATAATGTAAAACCCCTTCTGATTGCTTTTGTCTGAGGTCACAATATAAGCCCTCCTCCTTTTGTTTTTGTCAGAGTTCACAATGAAACCTACTTTTTTGGCAAGAAGGGCTATAAAAGCTTATTAAATTGAACATATGCTTTTTTCTATAAATTATTCAGGCCTACTGCCTTTGTCATACATTTTCATAATATACTGATCGGACCTATGGCATATGTCATAACTTTTCCCGATGAACCAATCAGGCCATCAGCCTTCATCATTGACTTATCACCTTAGCCATCCCTGGCCTAACATATTGCAATAGAAACAATGTTTTCTGTAGAAACACCCACCTACCAAGTCAAAACCAGTACAGGGGGACAACAACATGCGGACAAGCCTAAGCTTCTCTAGTGCTGCTTCTAAAAGCTTTTTTTTCTGTTGGTCAAAAAATGTATACTTTCTGGACCATGGATACAAGTGATAATGATAATAAGGAGTGGACTTATGTGGTACAGAAAACATGGAGCTGTGTTTGGCACAGTCATTTTTTAAATCATTTTGTTTTTGTTGTATATTCTTATGAGATATAATATTAGAAATAAAGATGTGACGAAAAAGGGGCCACAGATGTGACGTATGTGTGCACCCCAGAGGGCCTTTAATGGCAGTAGCACCAGGCTTGTTATGAACAGCACAGTTCGCAAGGCATTACCAGTAATCTTAAACCAAGGCTGAACAATTACCTTAACATACTTGAAAGTGAACAAAGGGCATCTTAATATTAAAGCCTCCTGCGGGAATAATTACAGGAACGAAAATAAAAGCTGATGGAATATTATTATTTTTCCTTCAGTTAGCCCCAGGAAAAGCCATGCTGTTATACTAAATCAACATGGATGGTTATTACATGGACGTCTACTGTCCCAAACAAATATATATCTTTACATCTAACGCTTTGCGCTTCTTCGAGTGCCCGTAAAGAGCAAAGGGATTGTTGCTTTGTTCTGGTCACCATTGCTCAATATTATGGGGCCTTAAAACTGACATCAAGTACTGTACAAAATAAACCGAAAATATCCAGAGGACAGAAGTACGTTTTGCTGCTCCAACTGCACTAACTGGATTGTAACACTATAATCGAAGCTTTCCCTGTTTAAATGTTTGAAAATTTGAACTGGCTACGGATTAAATGGTAATCTCAATTTTAAAAAGTAGGTTATGGTTTAGAACTTTAAAGCTTGCAGAAGACCACAGAAAAGTGACAAAGTAGAGTTCTGTAAATAAGTTGTTTTTGGTAGAAAGTATCCGAAAATAACTATTTATTTGGCAGTTAAATCGGCAATTTCTTTTGGTGTAGATTAAATTATCGCTGCTGGCAAAACAATGCTTTACAAAGTTGTTAGCATATTTTTGTTTACATTTCAGAACTGCAGACTTTAATCATAATTCTTAACGTTCCAGGTTTCATCAGATGGATTATTTACTTTAATTTTGGAACACTTTGCTATTCAGTGTGATTATTTACAAGTTGAACCTTTCCTAATTGTAGTTGACAACGTGGCGTTCATTACGCTTTTGATATTTGTACCTACAAACAGCGCAATTTTGTTTCCTGGTCACCACTTCGGTTTTCCTTCGCCGACTTGCCTCGTTTTTCCAGCTTTTGTAAATACTTGAAATTAGCTTCTCAAGCCCCATTATACACACTCCTCTTCTTTTATGATGAGGGTTATTTTTCTCTGTCTGCCTTCTACCATATTTTTGTTGGTTCATATGTGAACATCTTAACTGACCGAGCTTGGATAGTAAATGCTGTTACACATTTTAGCTCATTTATTCAAAGGCATTATTGTTTACCTTGCATACATGTGGCCCAATATCCCTTGTACCAGTGGGTGCTGGTAATTTTACTAGGGATGAGCCACACACACCCATACATTCACACACACACACACACACAACTCACAACACTCACTAACAAAATGCACATGCATTCATACATACATGTACACGTGCACCAAGCATAAAAAAACAAAATCAAACTTAGCTTCACTGTAAAGAGGAAAGCCTTAGAGGTCCCAGGAGGGTTCAGACTGCAGCCTTCCTTATTGTAGGAAGTCAGCAGTCCCTCACTTGTCACAGAATGGACCTGGGTCAGTGAGACTGCTGACCCCACCCCGCTCTGTGATAATGGGGCACTGATTGACACTCAGCCCTGGGCCATTCAGGACTTAAAACTGAAATGCCCAGGTCCAAGCCAATCAGTGACTCACCCCTGGTCATGAGGGGAGGGCCTGAGGCACTTTTGCCAGGTTGAGGAGGTTATGCACACAGGGCTGGCAAATCCTCGGCCTGGCAAAGTTCAGCCCATGCAGCCAGGATCATTCAACTTTAACTCATGCCTAGCTCCTGGCTGCTTGCAGCTATTGATTATCAGCAGAACTTTAGAATCTGGCTGCGATCCTCTGTTGCATCCTAAGCGTTCATTCTCATTAGCAGTCTCTGTTTGCATCGAAATCCGTCATTTCTGAGGGCAGGTCTGATTATCATATATGTTCTACATTAACACACTTTTGTTTCAGATGGTGTCCTGCCTGTACAATTTCAGAACTTAGCTGCAGGAAATCATCCTTTACTGATTGGTCACCCCAGATGTTTTGCCTTTTGCTGAACCCTATTGTTTACTGGGTTAACAAATGTGTTCATTTTATCTCTGATAATCAGGAGTGAGTGCCTATGTTCCCCCTTTAAACATGATTAAATTGGCTTATTCATAATTGACACATTTAACTTGCCTGAATATCATCAGTATATGGTGTAGAAAGCGCACCTAGGGCTGGAAAGAAAAATGTCACTTGTATATTGCTGCAACTATTGTGCCGTCCACTACAGTGGCATTGCAAATATGGCAACAGTCCTGTCCTGTGTAGCCTGGCTGCTTAGTTGTAAAACTGCGGTGCGATCTGTCCAAATAACTTTTTTGACAGGCAAAGGACTACCTACCAATATTAATAAATCATCCCTATGTAGGCCTCATAGCCCTCAAAGCAGAGTGCCTGGTATTTGAAAGTGGGACTTCGAGAAAATTAATACTACCATGTCTGTACAGTGACAAGGCCAAAAAGCTAATTTCACTGTGGCAAGCCTAGCTGTCCTCTCCAGAGCGCAGGTTAAAAAAGAAATACTGAAAACTCAATAAAAAGGTGTCAGCTAGACAAATAATGAAACCATTGTTTTATAGTTATTAAAAATGCACTTCAATGATTAAGTTATATTTTTAATACTAAGAAAAACAAGTGTATAAAAAGTTGCATTTTCCCTGCCTGAAGTTCCTGGGGTCTAATTTTCAATAACTCTCCAACCTGTGCTCAGAGTGGGAAGAGGTGTGATATAGACTGGCATTGTTAAGCAGAAATTACTCCTCTGAGCTCAATAGAATATGCAGTGTGGGGCTTGTGGACATTTTGTAGATGCCACAGTGTCAAATCCTGCCTGTCCGGATAGTTGAGCCACCTTTAACACTTTGCCACTTTTGATTTGACCTGAGAATACCAAGGCAGGTGAGCTGCATATAGATAAACTACGAAACACGTCACCTGTCCTGTGGAGCTGCACGGGATTCGATGGATTATAATGGCCTGACCAAATAAAACCCTTCCCCTTGGATTCTCATCTCGCTCTGTTTCTGAGCACTGTGATGCCTGTTTGTGTTAGAAATGCTTGAAGATGATCAGTAGTAGTTGTGCAGATTCAGATTAGATACAAACGCGGTTTACCAGGTTTTCGTGAACTACCTGAAATGAGCACATGCAGCCACAACTATCGTATCTCGTCAATCTGCACCTGACGAGGCGTGGGCGGAGGCACTCACGCGGTGCCTCCGTGTGTCCGAGGATATTGGCTCCCTGCACATGGTTACCCGGCAGCAAAGGGAAGCTGGGAACTTCCTGCACTGAAGGAGTCTCGGATTCGTCCTTGTAGGCAGTAAGCGGCCGATGTCCATTAAGAGGTGTGACAGTGTCTGAGGATTTAGGCATCTGCCTCAGCAAGCTTTGTGAAGGAGGAGTCGGTCAGAAGTGCCTTTCTTGGTATGAACAGCATCCCTCCCTCCCAGTCAAACTGTGTTTTATTAAGTTGTCGGGTCTGAGGTGCTTATTGACGTTAGCAGTGCAAGCTTTGGCACATGGAATCGAATGGGGGGGGGGGGGGGTTGCAAAGTGCATTGCCTAGAGCGCCAAAATACTGCACTATTTGTATTATTTTGCTAAAATAAGCTTTGGTTGAAAAAGGGAAAACGTAGCTTGGAGCTCTTCGAAAACAATTGCACCTACTTGTTCGCGACTTTGAATTACGTTTTTATGTTCTCGTGGTTTCCAGTGTATTGAACAAAGCCAGGCTAGACATGCACAGTAGTGGATCCCTTGGTTTAAGGGCTGGCATTTAAAACACCAAGCGTGGAAATCCAGTCCCTGGGGGAAGCAGCATGAAGCGTCGCTGAGCACTTTTTCTTGGTAACGTTTTGTGATCTAACCCACTCTATAAATGTAATGTTTTTGTACATTTGTCAGAAGCTCTAAGGCAGTATTTTCAATAGCAGGACTGCTGGGATTTAAGGCAAAGTTCTTTGCTGTCTTTGATAGATAAAGGCCAGCCTTTGATGCCCCCAAATTAAGGGAGAGATGTGCAGAATCTATTGTCCCCCTGTGGAGGTTATCTCTTCATTCCAGCAATTTCTCTCAGCTGATGGGCTGTTGAGGAGTCAGTTTGGATGATTGAGAGGGGGTGAAAAGGCGATTAAACTGCAGCACACAGTGCACTCTTAAGACAGCAATGCACCTTTGTAAGACACATTAATGGCGGCCTACAATGCTTAGAAGAAAGTTTGTATTAAGCAAGCTGTATCTAATAAAAGTTTTTCTTCTTTCTTATTCCTATCAGACGCAGCTAGAACTACATGTCAAAGACGAAAACATATGCCTTTAGCGAGTAGAGCTATGGGACTTGTATTAAATTGACATGATGATCACATATTTCCTGTACCATCTTGTAAGTACAGGGAGTAAAAACGTAAAAGGGCTCCAGTCATCCTGCTTCAGCCCCTCACGGTGCCATATTGATATCTGCAATTATTGAGGTGATGATCTAATGTGTATTTCTGATAGCTTATGTGTGGAATATCACTCTGATCATAAATAACGACGAAGCAGCATCAAGAGTAGGTGGAACTAAGGCAACATCTCTACTACCACCAGTCAGCATTCTCATTGGCGTAAGCCCAGATAGAGGGTGAGCTTCTTCTCTCTTTGGATGAGGCTAAGAAAACCACACTGATTCTCCTCAGTTTGTTTGTGGCCGAGGATGAAGCTCTTGACATGCTCATTCCGAGTTACGTTGCAGAAGATCAAATCATTCGTCCACAGCTGCAGCCAAAGAGTCAGAATTGTATGAGTAAATTTATCTACCTCTGTGACATGTAACAAAGGATCTTATGTCTCCTCTTCAATATCTGTGCTCTCCTCTTGATAGTCTCCCTGGAGCCGTATCATGTAAATTTCAACATGTACGGCCACAATACTGAACTCCATTTTCACCTTGAAAGTTTACTAGCGAATCCAGTAAATAATTTCTTTGTGACTGGATTATGTGTTCCCCTGGATAAAAGCGAACTTGCTGTGCACAACTGCTACTACAACTGTGATCGTAATGAACATAGATCTTGAGTTTGATGCAAATCTACTGCCTGTTGTGCTGCAGGCTCGAGAATAAGAACACAGATTGCAGATAAGCTATTTGGAGATCTTTATTCTGATTCTAGCCATCATCAGCTCTTCACAAAAAATAGCTGATTCACCAGTTGCAGCACAAGCCGAACATTCTTCAGTGGCCTCATGTTATGACGTAGCAAGTTAAAACAAATCTTCTTTCATACATAACAATAGATAAAAATGACAGCAAATAAAACCTAAAACACAAGCAGGAAAATTCGAGGACAAACATGCAAAAAAAGTGTAACATCTGATGAGCACCAGCATAACCTCCCGGGTGATCATGTGCTCTACAAATCTGCATAACATAACAAGATACCATGCCTAAATTGAAACTATGAAGGAAACAAAAATAATGAATTTCC
Source organism: Lissotriton vulgaris (assembly GCF_964263255.1). Lineage (NCBI taxonomy): Eukaryota > Metazoa > Chordata > Amphibia > Caudata > Salamandridae > Lissotriton > Lissotriton vulgaris. The sequence continues at coordinate 436,706,581 of NC_141694.1, forward strand.
TAGAAAAATGTTATTATTTGAAATAGTTCATCATCCAAATTTGTTCCACAAATATCATAATCCACATAGATTTCTGAACTACTAACATTTAACATAACGCAAGTTTGTTTCGGCGTGCACTCCTTCACTCCTCCACACACTCTTTGACATATGTGCAGCTGCAGTGTCCATTTCTCCTTCTAATGGTGCACTAGAACATGTAGAGCCTGCAGGAGAAAGTGAAGGAGCAAGCATCATTAGGCTGATCTGTCACCCCTTTAACAGCCTGTCCATTCAATGTTTTCACTTGCCCAATGGAACCGAAGTTAGACATTCCTTCTTGCACTTTTCGTGTTTTAACTCATTTAATATTCACCAGTATTAACCGCCCCCCCCCCCCCCCCTCCCTCCCTGCTCTGAGCAACGAGAGCCAAAATGAGCTGTGGTCATAATCTGAAAACCTTACAGTGTTCTTGAAGGTTTTAACATTCCCTGCTATTCAGTCCTTATTCTCCCTATTGTCCTCTACCTCAAATAAGCAAGGTATAATTCAGAAATCTCGTTTGTCCCTGTCAGCATGAAGAAGGTGAGTAACCTGTGGCCCTATGTGATGTATTCTTATATGACCACTGCATGGACTTCACAGACTGTAGAAAGTACTGGTTACACTCAGCAACCCCATGACACGCACACAAACTAATCTATTTACCCTCTCTGACAGCCCATTGGACTAAAAGATAGTTTGTCTGTGTTTAATCCTATAACTTTTGGGATGGACCATCATATTATCCGAAGTAAGCTAAACCTTGCTATCTGGCACTGGTTCAGAAGGATATCCCTTCCAGAAGGATATCCCTAGAAATAATATCTGAAAGAGACACGTTAGTGATAGATTCCTTACCTTAGAATATCCCCAGGCGTCAGACTGGATCCGTAAAGTTTTGCGTAGCAGTACCCTTGCGTGTCGGCAGGCGTCGTCTGCAGCTCCGCTTCCGTCGTGGGCGCCGTGATGACGTCGTCGGAGTACTTAGACGCCGCCTCCGCGTGCTGACGTCCGTTCTTCTTTTTTCCGCGCCAGCCAGCGCAGATCTGGAAAGAGCAGTTCCCTAGTCACTTTTTGACTAACCTTTTTGATCTTTTTGATCCATTCGAAGTCTTAACGACTCCGACGGTGCCGTTAGGGATGCCCGGATTCAAGCATTGCGACGAGTGCGACCGTACCATGTCGGTCACGGATCCCCACCGCTTGTGACTGATGTGTTTGGGCGTCGACCATGACGACGAGGCCTGCTCAGACTGTCGGGCCCTCTCGAAGGCCAGGCGGAAGCGGTCCCGCAGGCGACTCGAGATCGGCCAGTCGGCCCCGCGCCGTGTGAGGTCCCGGTCCCACGGGAGGTCGAGGGACAGGTCGCGGGGATGGAGCCGTCACAGCTCCGGGAGTCGGCACCACTCCTCCGGGTCCAAGTCGTCAGGTAAGAAGCATAAGAAGTCAAAGAGACATCATCGCTCTTCTGGCTCCCCCCGACGCTCGCACGACGCGGCCGGGAGTTCGGGTGACACCGCCCACGCGGCTCCTCGTGAGTCGCGGGCGCCGCGTTCGGCCCCATACCCCCCGGTCCCTGGGCTGCACGCGACGCCGGAGGAGATCGAGCGCTTCCTCATGGTCATGAGGTCCCTTTCTCCTCCGACGGGTTCCGCGGCGCCTTCGGCCCCAGTGAACCCATCTGGGGGCCCTAGTGGGTCGGGGGCTACGACCCCGACGCCGTCGGGTGCTTCGGCCTCGACGCCGCCGGCGCCTTCGGGCCCGGCGCCGCAGGGCTCCACGATCCCGACGCCGCCGCTGCCCTCGGGCTCGGCGCCGCAGGGTACAGCGGCCCCAGTATAGTCGGTGCCTTCGGGCCCGGCGCCGCAGGGCACCGCTGGGCCCTCGTCGGGCGATGGATCGTCACCGGTGGACCTTACGACCCCCCCGGCGTCGGTCCGTGTGGTGTCCCCTTCGGCCTCGGCCGGCGCCGCCCCCGATGCCTCCTCTCAGTCGGTTCTGACGTCGGGACGACGCCTATCGGCGCCGGTCTCGACGCCGGTCGGAGATTTTCATCTCTATGAACCGTCCTCATTCGCTTATGACCCTGAGTCTCAGGAGATGGGGGAAGAGGAGTATTGGGAGGGGTCTGAGGACCCTCTGACAAGGGATTGTCAGTCTAACATGGACTGGACAGGAGACCTTGGGGAGGCCAGTGGCCTGGACACCTCTCCGGACACTGGATTCGTCTCTCCTCCTACCGTGGCTTCGGAGGAGGGCGCGACATATGGTGTGGTGTTGACGAGGGCTGCTAAGGCCTTGGGCCTTGAGCTCCCCGTCGCGGCCGTGAGGACTAACCTCCTCACTGAGGTCCTTAAGCCGCAGTCATGCTCCATGGAGCCTCTGCTGCCGTTTAATGAGGCCTTGACGGACGTTCTCTTGGGCACTTGGTCCAGGCCTGCTACAGGTTCGCCTGTAGATAGGAACGTGGCCAGACGCCACGGCCCGGCCCCGGGCGACCCATGTTTCCTGTCCACCCACCCCACCCCGAGAGTCTGGTTATCCAGGCCTCTAACTCCCAGACCACCTTCCAGTCGGCTCCCCCCGATCGGGAATCCAAGAGGTACGAGGCCTTTGGCAAGAAGGTGTTCTCGTCCCTTAGCTTGGGACTGCGGTCTTCTAACACCGCATGCCTCTTGGGCCGTTACACCCATTCTATATGGGATACGGTGGCGGAAGTACTGCCAGAGTGCCCGTTGGAGGTACGGGCCAAACTCGGCCAAGCCCTAGTGGAAGGCCGGGACGCAGCAAAGTATTCAATCAGGTGCGGACTGGATACTACTGACTGGCTAGGCAGAGCGATGGCTACGACGGTGGCGATACGACGCCACGCCTGGCTGAGATCCGCCAACTTCTCGGCAGACGTCCAGAATACACTCATGGACATGCCGTTCGATGGCCGTCGCCTCTTTGGCGACAAGGCAGACCACGCGCTTGAGCGCTTTAAGGACTCAAGGGCTACGGCCAAGTCCTTGGGCCTCTCGGCCCGCGCCAGCAAGTGGGTGCCTTTCGCTCCTTTCGTGGCCAAGGAAGGGGCGTCCCCACACGTGCCGCCAGCCACTCGCCGCAAACTATCGTCCAGCGCGGCGGCGGCCGTGGAAACCGCTGTGGAGGCGGTCGGGGAAACAAGCGGAGCCAGTCCACACCTGCCCCCGCAGCATCCGCCTCTAAATCCTCCTAGTCCGTGCTTTTCGGCCCATGTGACGCCAGTGGGAGGCAGGGTTCGCCATCACCACTCTCACTGGCGCACAGTCACTTCGGACAGGTGGGTGCTGCAGATCGTCCGAAGGGGCTACTCCCTCCCCTTCGAGACGACCCCTCAAGCCATGCCACCGCAACACCACCGCGTATCGGGGGATCATTTGCGGCTCCTGCAGGAGGAGGTTTCGGCCCTCTTGGCCAAGGGGGCCATCGAGCGCGTTCCTGGGCCAGAAGTAGGACGTGGTTGCTACTCCCACTACTTCCTGGTACCCAAGAAGGGCAAAGGGGGCCTACGCCCTATCTTGGATCTGAGGAACGTCAACGGCTTCCTCCGGAAGGAGAAGTTCAAAATGCTGACACTGGCTCAGGTCTTGGCTGCCCTAGACCCAGGAGACTGGATGGTACCGTTGGACTTGCAGGACGCATATTTCCACATCCCCGTCCTGCTGGCCCACCGGCGTTACCTGCGGTTCACGGTAGGCCTCGAGCACTTTCAGTTTACCGTGCTCCCCTTCGGCCTTACCAGCGCCCCACGGGTGTTCACAAAAGCGATGGCGGTGGTCGCAGCTCATCTGCTCAGGTTGGGGGTCTCAGTCTTCCCCTACCTAGACGACTGGTTGTTGAAGGCGGGCTCGCCCCAGGCAGTCGTCAGCCACCTCCAGACTACGGCGGATCTCCTGCACCAGCTGGGATTTTCCATCAATGTGCCGAAGTCACACCTGTGCCCCTCTCAGAAGCTCCTTTTCATCGGAGCGGTTCTCGACTCGGCGCAGTTTCGGGTTTACCCGCCCGAACAGCGGGTCCGGGATGTACAGGCTCTGATTCCGGTCTTTCGGCCGTTATCCCGGGTTTCAGTCAGGTTGAGGCTGCGGCTTCTGGGGCTGATGGCCTCCTGCATCCTTCTGGTGCATCACGCACTGTGGCGGATGCGGGCTCTGCAGTGGGACCTGAAGTTTCAGTGGGCCCAGCACTGGGGCAACCTGTCCGACCATGTCCTGATCTCGGAGGGCACTGCGAGACAGCTGCAGTGGTGGCTCACGGACCACGATTGGGTCAACGGCAGATCCCTCTCCCTTCCCCAACCGGAGCACGTACTTGTGACGGACGCGTCCCTCCAGGGCTGGGAAGGCCACTTGGGAGAGGCGGAGATCAGAGGACTCTGGTCTCCGGCGGAGTCCCGGCTCCATATCAACCTGTTGGAGCTACGGGCGATTCGTCTGCCACTGAAAGCATTCCTCCCGTCTGTCCGAGGGAGTGCAGTGCAGGTGTTCACCGACAACACCACCGCCATGTGGTACTGCAACAAACAAGGCGGAGTGGGGTCGTGGACCCTTTGCCAGGAGGCTCTGCATCTCTGGCAATGGCTGGAACATCAGGGCGTGACTCTGGTGGTTCAACACCTGGCAGGTTCCCTGAACGCCAGGGCGGACGAACTCAGCCGTCGGTGCTCGATGGATCACGAATGGCGTCTGAACTCGGACGTGGCGCAAGGCCTCTTTCTGCGATGGGGAGAGCCTTGGTTAGATCTATTTGCCACCAAAGAGAACGCGCAATGTCATCAGTTCTGCGCGTTGGAATTTCCAAGGCGGCACTCGCTCGGCGACGCTTTTCGCCGCGAGTGGAGCTGCGGTCTGTTGTACGCCTTTCAGCCTATACCTCTTCTTCCCAGAGTGCTGAAGAAGATCAAGCACGACCGGGCACAAGTCATCCTAGTGGCTCCGGACTGGGCTCGAAGGTACTTTTATCCCGAGCTACTCAGCCCCCGATTCGTCTGCCTCTTCAGGAGGACCTTCTGTCGCAGCAGCAGGGGACGGTCCTCCACCCGAACCTGTCCAGTCTCCACCTCAATGCTTGGAGATTGAGCGGCGACAGTTGAGGCCATTTGACTTGCCTCCTGAAGTTTGCAACATCATTCTGGCAGCCAGGCGTCCCTCCACAAAAACGGTATACGCCTGCAGGTGGAACAGATTTGTGGCATGGTGCACAGCAAAGGCTGTGGATCCCCTCAATGCCCCTCTCTCAGGTTCTTCTCTTCTTTCTTTCTCTTGCCCAGCAGGGCTCTGCTCTGGGCACTATCAAGGGCTATCTTTCGGCTCTTTCAGCCTTTCTGAGGCTGCCTGACCAACCTTCTTTGTTCAAGTCCCCTATTGTAAACAGATTTCTGAAAGGCATCACTCATACCTTTCCTCCTGTTCCTTTCGTGATGCCTCAGTGGGACTTGAACCTGGTTCTGACATTTCTGATGTGCGCTCCCTTTGAGCCACTTCACAACTGTCCACTTCGCCTTCTTTCTTTGAAGACTGCCTTCCTGGTAGCCATCACCTCTGCCAGGAGAGTGAGTGAGCTCCAGGCCCTCTCTTGTAAGCCTCCTTTCCTTTCAGTCCATCCGGACAAGGTTGTTTTGAGGACTAGGCCCTCCTTCTTGCCAAAGGTGGTCACGGCCTTCCACATTGGGCAGTCCATCACATTGCCCACCTTCTTTCTGCCTCCGCACCCCTCGAGAGAGGAGGAGAGGCTCCACCGTCTGGACCCAAAACGTGCGCTCTCGTTCTATGTGGATCTCACACACCAGTTCCGGGTGGATGATCAACTCTTTGTTGGGTACGCGGGCGCTAAGAAAGGGAAAGCGGTGCACAAGAGGACCATCTCTCGATGGATTATCATGTGCATTCAGGCGTGTTACTCCTTGGCTAAGAAGGAACCACCTGTTGGGCTACGGGCTCATTCCACTCGAGCCACGGCCACTACAACTTCCTTGGGCCGAGGTGTGCCCTTGCAGGACATTTGGCAGGTAGCTACGTGGGCCTCGTTGCACACGTTTGCTAGGCACTACTGCCTGGACAGTCCAGTCCGGAGAGACGGCTACTTTGGCCGCTCCGTTCTCCGGGACTTTCTGGTGTAAATATTGGTTCGCAGACCCACCACCACGGGGATGGTATTGCTGGGGTATCTATTCTAAGGTAAGGAATCTATCACTAACGTGTCTCTTTCAGATGCACAAGTTACTACTTGTGTAACGATATATCTGTAAGAGACATTAGTTAGTGATAGATTCCTTACCGACCCACCCATCCTCCCCGTTCTGCGAACCGATATCTAGGGTTAAGGTCATCCCCTTTCAGGGCCCTAGTTTCTTGGCACCAGTGTCGGTTTTTGTCATGGCTCTGCGCTTCTGGCGCGGAAAAGCTGTGGCTAAGAACTGACGTCAGCACGCGGAGGTGGCGTCTAAGTACTCCGACGACGTCATCACGGCGCCCACGACGCCTACGACGGACGCGGAGCCGCAGACGACGCCTGCCGACGCGCAAGGGTACTGCTACGCAAAATTTTCCGGATCCAGTCTGACGCCTGGGGATATTCTAAGGTAAGGAATCTATCACTAACTAATGTCTCTTACAGATATATCGTTACACAAGTAGTAACTTGTGCTTTACATTTAATCAGCACGGGTTGGGCTGATAACATTTAAACTTCTAACCCTTTGACAAGCGTATAAGAAAATTGATACATGTGAAATGACCCTTTACTGTCTGCACCACAGTTTATAAGGAAAAGACACTGGAAGTGAGGTTTGTGTTTGACATTGACATCCCTACCTGTCGACAGCCAGCAATAGCCCTTTCTAAATTTATACTTACTAATAATTGCACTTAGGTGGGCAGCGTGAGCAATGTTCACGATATTTTGTACTATGGTAACAGAAGGAGTAATCTTCTCCCTTAAAAAGGGACCTATAAAATCAGTCGGACTCTTCCCTCTGGGCCATTCACTTGAACAAAACTGGATCTCAGATTTCAATACTTTGTTCCCTGCCACTGCACTTCACCTGAATCAGGATGCAAGACACTTCCATTTTTTAAATGTTCACACAAAGCGACAGCAGCAACAATGCAGCTTTCATCTCTCTCAATCTCCTCCTATACTTCACAATGTAACACAGGATCTTGAAAGGAAATCAGCCTTCACATGTCTTACCTCCGGGATCTAAATCTGTATGTCTCATGTTTTGTGGAGAATCTGCTTATTGTTTCTGAGGGTTTGTTCCTAGCTAGCCCAATTAAAAATTAACCAAAGAACAATAGTCACGTGGGAACGATTGTCATTTGGAGAATAAACTCCAGAGCCCTAACAAAGGAACAACATTTTCTTACAACCCATGCACAGCCTAAAGTTATCTTTCAATCTCAAAGTATGATTTCTCCTTTTACCTGAGAACTTGAGACACAAAACCCATGTCCTCCTTTTGCTTGCCGTCAATCTGGGACAGGACCACTCTCAACCCTTTCTCACATGTGTATCTACCGTTACTCCAGTATTGGAACTTTCATAGATTCACATGCTTGAATTATTCCCCATTGTCGAGATGGGAGTCCCCAGTATATAAAAAAGCAAAGCTTAGATAAATACAAAACAGAAAAAAGGTCTAGACCCATTTCCGTTTTGTAGCCCATAACAGTCATTATGTAAAAGAGCCTACATTTTCCCCTGAACCAATCAGGACCTCTCACCCTCTAGAACACTCCTGAGAGAACCTTAGCCTTTAAGATTTTCTACCGCACGTGGTGCTAGGAAGTCTCCTTTAAGCTCTGCTCAAACTTTCTCTTGCTACTTGAGATTTTTAGTTTTTACTGTGAATTTCATCTGCTGTTTTTTTTTTTTATTCTCATCTTTATTACTGACTACTAATTAATTCTACCTGAGAATGTCTGAAAAGGAGAAACAAAGTTTGTTTAGAGCCTGTGCCATTTGTTTCAAGAAGAGGTTCTACACCGATGACCCTCATTCTGATTGCATTTACTGTCTTTATCCGGACCATCAAGCTAAAGACTGTAAGGTATGTCGTACTTTTCGAGTAAAGCCATAACGGACTGTGAAAGGGGCCTTTTGATATGGCTTCAAAAGCTTAAAGCCAGAAAGGAGGTGATCTCCAGTGATGGTGATAAGGCATCATCTTCTTCATCTAGGAGGTCTCAGAAAAGAAAGAAATTACATCATACTCATTAATCAGAGGAGCGTCCTGAGAAGGCCCTCGACAAGGCTACTCATGGGTCTTCTGTGCACAGTTGCTCAAAATCTCCTCCGACTAAAGAAAAGGAGAGTAAGGGGCATGGTTCGGGGGATAAGGCTACAAAAAAAGACGGGTTCTGAGCCGTCTACATCATCCCTCAGGTCAGACAGTCCTTCAAGAAGCCTTCCTTAATGCGTCCTAACGTAAAATCAACGAAATCTGCATCGTCAACGGATCGTCGACGAAGAGGACTTCGTCGACGATGACTAAGATTGAGGTTAAGTTGATCCCAAAGAAGCCTTCACTGCCTGTGACTGATGGTTCTCCGTCGACTATGCCACTATCGACAATGGTTTTGACACCGGTATCCTCAACGACAACTACTTTATCCACGGCGAGGTCTGCTCCGTCAACTGGATCATCAACGACTACAATAACGACAGTAACTATGTCGTCAACGACGGATAATGAATGAATACACTTTTATAGAGGGCATGGCTACCCTTAGGCATCCCAGCGCTATAAGACCAGTGGAGTACCCTTTGACACTCAATGGAATAAATGTGTCTTCAGTTGCTTCCTAAAGGCGAGATGGTCTCTTTCAAGCCTGATGTTGTCTGGTAGGTTGTTCCAGCACTTAGCTGCCAGGAAGGAGAGCTGGCGGCCTCCCATTCGGGCTCGCTTCACCCTTGGTATTAACAGCAGATTTCGCTGATTGGATCTTAAAGATCTGCAGGGTATATGACGACAAAACAAGAGATGTAGGATAGTCGGACCGCCATTCCAGATGAACTTATGTGCCATGCACATGACCTTAAACGTCACAATCTCATGAATCATCAGCCAATGAAGAAGCCGCATTGAGGCTTTAGCCGAGCTGCGTTTAGGTATGTTCATCAGCAGCTGAGCTGCACAATTCTGCACTGACTGCAGAGTTTGGATGGAGCTTGCTGGGGCCCCGAAGTAGACCGCATTTGCATGGTCCAGCCGTGAAAGAATCAACGACTGGACCAGCATACGTCTAGCCTCAAAGGGGAGGAGGGTCAAGACCTTCCTGAGGACCCTGATCAATTCAAAACAGGTCGCGGCCAACTTCTTTGCCTGAACTTGGAATCCCAGCGTTGAATCAAGCCACACCCCTAAGCTCTTTAATTGGGTTCTAGGGAGGTGGGGGCCGAGACAGTTAGGCCACCAAGGTTGAGGGGGGCTTTATAGCCCAAAAGCATAATGTCAGTTTTCGACCCGTTGAGTTTTAGGAAAGAGGAGGTTATCCACTCCATCACCTTGGTGAGACAGGTGGTAAGGTTACCGATCGCTTGATCTATGGCCTCATCCCTTGCCAAGGAGACGATCAACTGTGTATCATCGGCGTAGGTGATGAGCTGGATTCCCCAGGGAAGCACCACTTCAGTCAATGGTCTCATGTCGATGTTAAACATGGTAGGGCTGAGTGATGATCCCTGGGGGACGCCGTGATGCAGTTGAAGTTGGTCCGATGATACCTCCTCTACAAAAACTGAGAAAAATCTTTCCGACAAGAAGGAATGAAGCCATTTGAAGGCCATTCCCGAGATCCCAGCGAGGCGGAGCCGGTGAAGCAGGAGGGGATGGTTGACCGTGTCGAAGGCTGCGCACCAACAGGATCACAGCAGCGCAGCCTCCGGCATCCGCAATACTCCTAGTCGCTTCCACCACTGCCACTAACGCAGTCTCTGTCCCCTGCTTGCCTCTAAATCTTGTCTGGGAGGTCTGTAGAGCTCCAGTGATCTCTATAAATGAGGATAGAACATGATTCACATGTTTTTCAGCCATCTTACTGAGTCCCGGAAGCAAGGAGATAGTCCTGTAGTTGGCTAGATCGTCAGGGTCCAGGTTAGATTTTTTTAGTAGGGCCTTGACTTTAGCCAGCTTCCAGGTGGGGGGCACTACTCCCGTCTTCAAAGAGGTATTGATGACATGCATTATGGCCAGACACACTGTCCCCGAAACCTGTTTATGAGCGGATGGTGGTGCAACATCCAAGTGGAACCTGACTTAAGGTTATTGAGGAGTCGTTCAACTGTGGCTAAATCCAGCAACGGGAACGCCTCAAGAAGTCTGTGGGGGTCAGGACTGACCTCTTCCAATGTACCCTCGCTCTCCTTAATGCTGGTGGACTGGTCTATTGGCGTAAAACCAGCATAGATGTTATTAACCGTGGCTACAAAAAACGTTGCAAAGTCCTCACATTGTTTCAAAGTATTGGTAGGGGCTCTAGTAGCCAGAGGGGGGTAACCAGTTCTTGAAATATTTTAAATTTTTCTCTTGGCCTATTGGCCGCTTCCGAGATTTTATCCTGGAAGTATGCCGATTTCAACTGTTTTTTGTAAGATCTAAGCAATACCCTATATTCCTCTTTAGCCGGGGTGGAGAAATCTTTCCTCCATTTTCTTTCTGCCCGTTTACAACGTTGTTTAAGTTCTTTAAGATCCCCCGTGTACCAGGGTTTCTTATTCGGGCAGGACCGATGGCAGAAAGCTTTTTGGAGAAGAATAGGGTCTAGGGTGGAGCCCAGCCACTTGTTAAAGGCCTCATTGGCCTGTACAGGATCGTCATAATGAACCAGAGGGGACCTCCTCAAGGCGGCCTCCCAATCCTCCGCAGGTAACCTTGACCATGTCTGACTAACTTTCTTTGAGAGGTTAACTGTATAGCTTTGATCCAGAGGGGACCAGACAAATGAGAGCAATGCATGGTCTGACCAGGGGACAAAGCTGGGTGGATTGCAAGTAATATTACCCAGACTGGTGAAAAAGTGATATAGTAGATGGCCCTCTATGTGCGTAGGGCCTGACACTATTTGTTCCAGTTGTACTACCCTCAAAGTGTCCAGCAAACACTGCGCTGGTGATGTCTCTGTGTCGGCAAGCTGTATATTGAGGTCCCCCAAGATGGAGTAATTAGAGTGGCTACTGATGGGAAGAATGATCTTATCCACCAGGTTATTACAGAAGCCATGATGATCTCCAGGGGGCCTATAGACCAAAATGCCTGAAAAGGTATAGGTCGGCGAGAAGGAGATAGAGAAACCTAGGCTCTCACAATCTAGAAGGGGATCTCAGAGGAATGACAGACATAAAGGATAAGGCACTTCTGTTGGTGGCTACGGTGTCTGATCTAGTCGATGGGCTCGTCGACGAGGGAAAAATCACTGGAGAAGTTGGAAGTGGCCAGGAAGAGGAGGATTACACCGGAAATCACCGAACCAAGCAAAGTTAAACCTCTTATGCAATCCCACCTGCTGGAGGAGCAGGATTCAGAGGAGCTGGATGGGGGCCCTTTTGGCTATGCGAGTAGCCCTTCACAATTACATGTGAAGTGTCAGGAGGATGACTTTGAGGAGGAATACGGGGAGCATCAATACCCTCCCCAACAACAATATCGCCAGGGTTACCAGGAAGAGATGGTTGGCAGGCCATCTTCCTTATTGATGGAGCTGCAGTTTATGCTGGTGGACTACAGAAGAAGGTTCCCACCAACTCTAGCATCTCAGGAGGTGCCATTAGCTGCTCCGCGCCCAAACTCCATTCCAGCTACTCCAGTTAGAAGCGGGGAATTACTGCCAGAGCACTTGCCAAGATCACCTCAGCCAATGCCTCAACAGGATCCAGTCACCACGGATGATGACCAAGAGGAGGGAGAGATAACGGACCCTAACAAGGAGTGGGATGACTACCGTATTCCTTCACCTTCTTCTCCCTCTCCAGTGCCGATTGATTTACCGCCAGAGGACATAGGCGGATTCCATAATTTGATGGAAAGAGCAGCGAAGAGATTTGAACTTCCGATGTCAACTACCCAGATTGAGTGTTTCTTATAGGATTTCAAAGAGCCATACAGGAAATCAGTTAGAGCTATCCCTATCATTAGCTATGTTTGGGAGGAAGGCCTTAAGGTCATGAGGACACCTGTGACAATCACACCGGTATTCGCCAGACTGGAGAAGAAGTATAAAGCTTTAGGGGACGCTTCAGCTAGTCTTGTGGGCCATCCCAAACCGGACTCTGTCATTTCCCAGGCTGTTCAGCAGAAGTCCAAAAATCCGTCAGCTCCTATTACAACGCCTCCTGACAGAGAGGGTAGACGCTTGGATAGTGCAGGCAAAAGATTTTCTTCCTTGTCAGCTCTTCTGGTCAGAGCTGCAAATGCCCTTGCCATTCTGGGCAGATATGATAGGCAGATGTGGTGTAACCTGACGCCTTATATAGATCTGAGGACGGTAGACGGGAAGTAAGAAAGATCCTTCAGGAGGGAGAAAGGGCTTCGGCTGAAGTCATTGATTGTACGATGGACATCGCTACCACAGCTTTCAGATTGCTTGGAGGGGCGGCGGTGTTGCGCTGTCAAGGATGGCTGAGAGCAACAGCCTATAGACCGGAGGTCCAGAATAAGATCTTGGATCTTCCCTTCGATGGGGGAAGTCTTCCAGTATGCATCTGTTCTTGGCATAGAGGGCTGCAGAGTGGTACATTATGAATAGATCGCCATCTGGTGTTGGGCTCGGATGATTGCACTTTGTTTTTCTCTTGGAGAGTCTTTTGTATGTTGGTGACTCCTCCCTTAGTTGGTAGTGCGCATGGGCATCTGCTCCATCCTTAGATTGTTTTGCCATAGTAGGGTTAGATGGAGTAGTATAGTAGAATACAGATAAGAGTGCCCATGTAAGTGTATCTAAATAAGATAATGTTGGAACAGACACAGGTTTCCGGGGAGGCTGGGAGGGCATGTACCACTCTGCAGCCCTCTATGCCAAGAACAGATGCATACTGGTAAGTAGCATATTCCGTTCGAGGCATATGGGCTGCAGATGGTACATTATGAATAGACTATACAGCAGTTCTCTCCCTAGCGGTGGTCGCCCGTGTCTGTTGCAACTGTCTGAAACAATGTTTTTAATACTGCTTGTCCCACTCTAGCTTGTTGTGTTGTGTGCACATCTACACAATAGTGTTTTGTGAAAGTGTGCGGTGTAACCCAGGTAGCCGCTTTGCATATGTCATCTAGTGGAATGTTTCCCAGAAATGCCATAGATGCTCCTAGTTTACGTGTAGAGTGAGCTCTAGGAGGAACAGTTAATGTTCTCTTTGCCTTTAAGTAGCATATTTGAATGCATTTTACAATCCATCTGGCAATGCCCGCTTTGGAGATGGGATTGCCTTTATGTGTGGGAGAAAACGCAACAAATAGCTGTTTTGTCTTTCTGAAAGTTTGTGTTCTCTCTATATAGTACAATATGGCCCTCCTAACATCCAGTGTATGTAGGGCTCTTTCCGCTACTGTTTGTGGTTTTGGAAAGAAAACCGGTAATTCCACTGACTGATTGATGTGGAATGCTGAGATAACCTTTGGTAAGAATTTTGGGTTTGTTCTAAGAACCACTTTATTTTGGTGTAGCTGCATAAATGGTTCTTGAATCGTAAAAGCCTGCAGTTCACTTACTCTTCTAAGTGACGTGATAGCTATGAGGAAGGCCACCTTCCATGTGAGGAATTGTATTTCACACCTATGCATAGGTTCAAAGGGTGGCCCCATTAGTCTGGTAAGCACTATGTTGAGATTCCAGACTGGGGAAGGTGGTCTTCTTGGTGGAATGACTCTTTTGAGTCCTTCCATGAAAGCTTTAATTGCTGGTACTTTAAACAGTGACAGGTGTTGCCTGTTTTGTAGGTACGCCGCTATGGCTGCTAGATGAACCCTAATAGAGGTATATGCTAGATTACATTGCTGTAAGTGTAATAAATAGCAAATGATTTGTTTAGTGGATGCGTCCAGAGGGTTGATGTGCTTACTGTTACAGTGTATAGAAAACCTCTTCCATTTTGCTGCATAGCATGCTCTGGTGGTAGGACATCTTGCCTGTTTAATGATTTCCATGCATTCTGGTGGTAAATCTAAATACCCAAACTCTATGACCTCAGGAGCCAGATCGCTAGGTTCAGTTGTTTGGGATCTGGGTGCATTATTTCTCCATGGTTCTGTGTAAGATGCATGGGTAATAACCTTAGCTTTTGATGTGGTACTTGTGAGAGTTGTAGCAGCGTGGTGAACCACGGCTGTCTTGCCCCCGTGGGTGCCACTAGTATCATTGTCATTGAGTGTTGCTGCAGTTTCCTCACCAGTAATGGAATTAGTGGTAGAGGAGGGAACGCGTAAGCAAATTTGTTGGACCAATTTATCCACAGTGCATTGCCCTGGGACCTTTGGTGTGGGTACCTGGATGCGAATTGTTTGCATTTTGCGTTCTGATGATTTGCAAACAGATCTATCTCTGGTTGCCCCCATTTTTGGAAGAATGGCTGTAGTATTTGGTCGTGCAGTTCCCATTCGTGAACTTGTTCTGACTGTCTGCTTAGGATGTCTGCTATTTGATTTTGAATTCCTGGTAGGTGTTCCGCTAACAGGTAGATTTTTTGAGGAATGGCCCATCTCCATATGTCCTGTGCTAGTTTGGACAGTTGGAGAGAGTGTGTCCCCCCCTGTTTTTGAATATAATACATTGCAGTCATGTCTGTTCTGATCAGGACTGCCTTGTTTGTTATTTGCATTTGGAAAGCTTTTAGTGCTAGAAATATTGCTAATAGTTCTAGGTAGTTGATGTGCAGTTTCTTTTGCTGCGCACTCCACTTCCCCTGTACTGTGTATTTGTCCATATGCGCTCCCCATCCGGAGAGCGATGCGTCCGCTGTTATTATTACTTGTGGAACTGGCTCTAGGAACGACCGTCCTTTGGAAATGTTTTCTGTGTTCCACCACTTCAGAGAGCGATACGTCCGGTCGTTTACCAACACCAGATCTGTAATCTGACCTTGAGCCTGATTCCACTGTGTCGCTAGACACTCTTGTAGTGGGCGCATTTGTAGTCTGGCATGTGGTATTAGCAGTATGCAAGAGGACATCATGCCTAATAGTTGCATAAACACTCGTGCTGGTAGTGAGTGTTGTGGTTGAAATCTTTGTATTAACCCGACCATTGTCTGTACTCTGATTGGGTTGGGGTATGCTATTGCCTTTTCTGTGTCTACTGTAGCCCCCAGGTATTGCTGGATCTGGTTTGGTTGCAGGTGTGATTTTTTGTAGTTCACCGTAAACCCTTGGTGGTGCAGCAGTTGAATTGTCTTCTGTGTGTTGTGAAGACATTCTTCCTTTGATTTGGCCTTTATTAGCCAATCGTCCAAGTATGGGAAGACATGTATTTGTTGTCTTCTTAGGTGTGCTGCCACCACAGCTAGGCATTTTGTGAAAACTCTCGGTGCTGTTGTGACACCGAACGGAAGGACCTTGAACTGGTAGTGTTGTCCTTCTAACACAAACCTTAGGTATTTTCTGTGGGCTTTGTGAATTGGGATATGAAAGTAAGCGTCTTTTAGATCCAGTGTAGAAAGAAAGTCCCCTTTCTTCAGTAAAGGGAGTACTTGTTGGAGCGTGACCATGTGGAAGTGTTCCGAATTTATGTAAGCATTGAGAGGTCTGAGGTCTAATATTGGTCGTAGGGACCCGTCCTTTTTGGGGATCAGGAAGTATAGAGAGTATACTCCTGTTCCTTGTTGATCCTTTGGGACCTTCTCTATTGCATGCTTTTGTAGAAGTGCTAGCACTTCTTCTCTTAACAATGTCAGATGATCCTGACTCATTGGGCGCTGTTTGGGGGGGATGTTTGGTGGGGTAGCTGTGAGTTCTAGGCAATAACCATGTTGGATAATTTGTCTCACCCACTTGTCTGACGTGATGTTTTCCCAGACAGGTAGGAACTGTGATAGACGTCCCCCGACCGGTGTTATGTGGTCTGGGGGGAGATCTATGAAGTCACTGTTTTGGTGTTGAGGCGTTGCGGTTGTTATTATTTCCGCGGCCTCCACCCTTATTGTTGTTACCTCTGTAATTACCTCTTGAATTACCTCTGGGTGATGTTGGTGTGAAAGATGTGGATTGCTGATTTGTTCCTGTGTTTTTTGAGCCCCCTCTATAGGTGGATCTACGAAAGGAACCTCTGTGCGTTGGCTGTTGCAATGCTCCCATTGACTTAGCCGTTTCTGTATCTTTCTTCATCTTTTCTAATGTCTCGTCTGTACTTGAACCAAACAATGTCTTCTGATCAAATGGTCTGTTCAGTAGGGCTGTTTGAACTTCTTGTTTGAATCCTGAGATTCTGAGCCATGCGTGCCTTCTTAGCATGACACTAGTGTTAATAGACCTTGCTGCAGTGTCTGCTGCGTCTAATGCACACTTAATGGAAGTATTGGTTATTATTTTACCTTCCTGTATTAATTGGTCTGCCTTCTTCTGATGTTCTTTTGGAAGATGTGTGAGAAGTTTTTCTAACTCATCGTAATGTGCCCTGTCGTAACGTGCTAGTAGTGCTTATGTATTAGCTATACGCCAGCTATTCGCTGCCTGTGATGCTACTCTCTTGCCTGATGCATCTATTAACTTCGACTCTTTATCTGGTGGAGGAGCCTCTCCTGTAGATAATGAGTTTGCTCTTTTACGAGCGTTTGAGACCACCAGCGAGTCTAGAGGTACATGCCCTCTAATAAATATTGGGTCCTTTGGAGCCGCTTTGTATTTTTTATCGATTCTTGGGTTTAACACCCTGGCTCTCACTGGGTTTTCGAATATTTCTTCTGTGTGATTGAGAAGACCCTTTAGCATAGGAAGAGTACCTGATGTTCTCTGTGCACTAGGTAGAGTCTCTAACAAGAAATCCTCTATCTGAGGTTCTGTGTGCATATCTAGTTTGTGATATTTTGCTGCCCTATTAATGAGCTGCACAAAACCTGTGTTATCATCAGGTGGTGAAGGCTTTGAGGGGTATAGCTCTGGGTCGTTGTCCTCATCTGACCCTACATCGTAATTTTCCCATGGATCTTCCTCATCTGGGATAGATTCGTCATCCCCTTGAGGTTCTCCCTCCCCTATATCACTGTCTACATCTGACTGAGGTGTAGCTGGTCTTGGTGTGGAGGGTGTAGGAATATGTGGCCTATTGTGAGGAATAGGAGAAGAGGGTGTGTCTCTAGGACGAGGAGAAGCAGGAGGAGTTATGTTCGTCCCCATTGTTCTCTTTTTTGAAGGAAGAGGTTTATCTTCTGACTGTTCACTCTTTCTCTTCTTCGTGACCACTTTCCCAGTTTGTGGGTCAATAAACAAGATCTTTTGCTTGGGATCTGTTTGTTGCTCTTGAATCGGTACCGAGGGTCCTGGTTCCGAGAGCTGTTTTTGTTTTCGATCTTCAGATCTTTCTGTTTTCGACACCGAATGTCTGCTCGATTCCGACTTTTTGGGTATCGAGTGTCTTTTGGGCGATACATCATATTTCTTTTTCGACATGGAATGTTTCGATACCGAGCTCTCCTTTGTATGCAGCCTCGGTGTCGAAGTCGATGACGCCCTTTTCTCGGATCCGACGTGGTGGGATTCCGAGTGTTTCGGTTTCAGTTTCGGTTTCGTTGCCGGGCCCGAAGGCGGGGCGTCGGAAACTTTTTTCAGCGGTTTGACCGGGCCCGAGGGCGGGGTCGTTACCGCACGGGGTCGGTTTTTCGGTAAGGGGACGTCGTCACTCACGGTTTGTTGCTCGAAGAGTTCTTCAACCTCCGACTGGTCCCCTTCCGACCCCGACTGGTCCTCTTCTTCCTCGATTTGTTCGTCTCCGAACAGCTCCGGGATTGCCTCCGCCTGCATTCTGGAAGCCTCGTGTCTTCGAGCTCGACGATTTCTAATCGTTAGCTTGGAGGAGAATGCTGCGCAGGCTTCGCAGTCCCTGGATTCGTGTTCAGGCGATAGACAGAGGTTGCACACCTCGTGTAGGTCCTTGTGTGGGAACTTAGCACCACACGATGGACATTTTTTGAATGGAGTCCTTTCCATGGACTCCGGGCTTGTCTGCGTCGAGAAAGGTCTCCTGTTCCTCGACGTAGATCCAAGTTTTTCTCTTCTATTTTGAATTTGTAACGCGTCGGAATGGAAAAGAACGCGTTCGCTAACAATACCGTCGAATTGGAAAGGGAATACGCGCCGAAAAATCACTTTCTTCTGAAGTTGATCTGGAGCGTCTCGATCTTCATCCGAACCCGATGGCGGAAAAAAACAATCTAAGGATGGAGCAGATGCCCATGCGCACTACCAACTAAGGGAGGAGTCACCAACATACAAAAGACTCTCCAAGAGAAAAACAAAGTGCAATCATCCGAGCCCAACACCAGATGGCGATCTATTCATAATGTACCATCTGCAGCCCATATGCCTCGAACGGAATATGCTACTTACCAGTATGCATCTGTTCTTGGCATAGAGGGCTGCAGAGTGGTACATGCCCTCCCAGCCTCCCCGGAAACCTGTGTCTGTTCCAACATTATCTTATTTAGATACACTTACATGGGCACTCTTATCTGTATTCTACTATACTACTCCATCTAACCCTACTATGGCAAAACAATCTAAGGATGGAGCAGATGCCCATGCGCACTACCAACTAAGGGAGGAGTCACCAACATAGAAAAGACTCTCCAAGAGAAAAACAAAGTGCAATCATCCGAGCCCAACACCAGATGGCGATCTATTCATAATGTACCACTCTGCAGCCCTCTATGCCAAGAACAGATGCATACTGGTAAGTAGCATATTCCTTGGGAAACATGTGGACGGTGTGGTCAGGACAAAACGATAAGCCCAATACTTAAATTGGGCTTATCGTTTTGTCCTGAGGATAACTTTACGTCTCCACAAGAATTGATACATTCAAATTTGTAAGAAATTTGAAACTAAAAAAACACTTTGTAAACAGTGCCAATTCAACCAATCTGACTGGGAATCCTACAGAGGTTGTGGAAGACAATGAACTGAGAGTAGATGACATGAATCTCATGCTGGAAGTTTACCAAATGCAACAGGGCACGCAAAATGAGATTGTATCACAGAGAGAGAACATTTGACAGGCAGCGAATATAGCAGCAGAAGAAAACTTGAACATCATGAGTAATGACCCTACATCATTTAGACCAACCTCAAGATTCACCCCAATCACCAGTAGAGACTCGATTGATATTTACAATGAATTGGTGGTAAATGACTTGAAAGATTTGTGCACGAAAATTCACTCTAAAAATAATAAATTTTCACAGCAGCAAAAAGACTATCATGCATTGGTCAATAAGTTAGCGAATAATTCTAACTGTATTGTATGTAACGCTGACAAGGGTGGAAACGTAGTACTGTGGGGAAGGCAACAATACCTTACGGAAGCGTATAAACAATTGAATAACCGACAAAACTATGTAAAAATAGAAGAGTCGGTCATGATTAACAGTCACTTGATATACAATTGTAAACTATCAGAATGGTATATGCAGGGCCTCCTGAAAAAAGATGAAATGTCATTTCTCAAGATAGACAAGCCTGTCACACCAGTAATGTACTTAATACCGAAAGTACATAAAGATAAAAAATAATCCACCTGGTCACCCAATGATCTCCGCGATACAAAGTGCTTTTTCTAACACGTCGAAATATATCGATTCATTTCTATGCCCACTCACTAAATCCCTGCCCTCATACATCCAAGATACTGGGGATTTTTTAAAAAGAGTTTATGATCTCCCATGGGAAGAGGACTACCTATTGGCAACCATCTATGTAACTAGCTTGTATACAAGCATAAGACACCAAGATGGTCTTAATGCGGTTAGTTACTTCTTAGGTAGTAGACCAGTAAAATATTGGGCACACACACAAATGCTTGTTGAAATGACCACGATATGTTTACAAAATAATTACTTCCTTTTCAATGGGGAACTATTCCATCAAGTCTGTGGTACTGCGATGGGCACCTGCTTCGCCCCCAGCTTTGCTAATTTGCATATGGGCTGGTGGGAGGATCAGGTGGTCCGGAAGCAATACCCAGACATTTGGCAGACAAACATCATGCATTGGAGTAGGTTTATTGATTACCTCTTCATTGTATGGAAAGGCACAGAAATACAATTGGTCAACTTCATTAAGGATCTGCAGCACAATGAGTTAAATCTAAAGTTTACCAGTAACATAAGTAAAACTGAGGTAAATTTTTTGGACCTAACTGTCTATATTCAAGATGGTAAACTAGAAACATCACTCTATCGGAAGCCAACAGCTGGCAACACGTTGTTGCACGCGAAAAGTTTCCATCCACAGAACCTGATTCGCAGTATCCCTTATGGGGAGGGTTTACGAACCATACGCAATTGCAGTAACAAAAACAAATGCAATGATGCCCTTGACTACCTGAGTAGACGTTTCAAAGCTAGAGGATACACCACAGAGTGTGTTACCTCAGCAGTCACAAAAGCTAAGAAAAAACCTAGAGGAAATTCTTTTTGGGAAAAGTAATAGTATGAAAAGAAAGGAGAATGAGAATAAAAGTCTTTGCAGAATGATTACCACATATAATACCCAACACAATCAGGTCAGAGGTATTTTACCAAGCATTGGCACCTAATACGAAGTGATCCTATTTTGGGCAAAATTGTCACCAAAAAACCCCAATTAACATTTCATAAAGCCAGGTGCTTTAAGCAGATGATGGTCAGCAATACTCTTAAAAACTCCTCTTCCTAAAATACCAGCGAAATTGTGGCTCACTAAAAAAGAGGGTTTTGTTAAGTGCCAGAAGTGTAAGGCGTGCATCCACGGCACAAACACCTCAACTTACACGTCTAACCTTTCAGGTAGAAAATTCAAAATCAAAGGACATTTCCACTGCAAAATTGACCATGCTGTCTACATGCTCCAAAGTCCATGTGGCTTGAAGTACGTAGGCAGCACTACTCTCCCTGTACACATGAGAATCTTTGTGCCATAAAAAATTGAGATAAGGCATATCCTGTCGCAAGACACTTTGACAAAAAACATGAAAGAAATATTGCAGGATTGTCTTATTTTGTGGTAGATGCTGTCAAGCAAAATGTTAGAGGTGGGAACTATGAAAAAAGTTGCGTAAACTGGAGTCAATGTACATAATTAAACTAAACAGCAAGTACCCGGGAGGTCTTAATATGGAAGATCTTCATAGACATTTGTAATTATTTAGCAGCAAAACAACTCTCCAATGTTTGCAGATGTTTTTAATATAATTTTATATTCTTCTCATTTGAAGGGTCACATTAGTTTAAATGTTTAAAGTCCAGAAAAGAATGATAGACATGAAATGTATGTTGCTTAAAGGAAAAGCCCACTTGGGCTATATACGTAAACATTCAGCGGCATAAAATCAACAAAATGCAATGTAATGGTTTATACGAGCACTTGCTCAAAATAGGCCTTCAGATGATGAAATGTATGGCACTATGTCACTTTATTAGATGCTATTCAAAATGAAATGCATTTAAGAAAAGATATATATTTTTTAATAATCAAATTGGTTGGCAAAGATGAATTATGTTGAAAATGTTGACCAAAATGCATTTTATGAGGAATGTAAAGCTGCTTCTTAATTTACGTCTCGTGAAAACTACAAGTCTATTTTCCATAGCAATGCTGTTGTAGTTTCACTCACGTGATTCAGCGTTAATGGGCTTTAAATACAGCAAACTTTTCCACTGTGGTGAACAAGCCTGGTGAACAGGCGAAACGCGTCCCAGAAGCCGACTTGTGTAATAAAATCTTTGAAAAGCAGAACATGGCGTTGTCTTCCTGTGCTTTCATGTAGAGGATTGTCGAATAAATATATATATATATATATATATATATATATATATATATATATATATATATATATATATATATATCCTACTGGCGGTCGCCAGTAGGTAGTTATAGTTAGGATATTTTTTTCAATGTTAAATCTCAAAATTCTATTTGGAATAACTTTGGCGCCGGTTGATAAATCTGACTGAAAATTTCCTCAAAATGGCCTCGCGGTGCTCCGGTCCTTCCCTGAAAGTTTGGGGGGGATTCGTCACGCAGGGGCAGAGATAAAACGGGGGTCCCAAAACGCATTTTCCCCATGTTAATTTCCATAGGGCGGTCGATTTCACTTTTAGCCCGAACGGCTGAATGGATTTCCACCAAATTTGGCAAAATTGTAGGGACTGGTAGCCCGATGTGCCTTTGCTATGTCTCAAGATATGTGTTCCAGTGGATTTTGAGAAATTAAGGTTCAAAAAAATATATATATCTATAGCAGCCGGGGAGCGCTCCGGGCGTGCCACGCGAGGTGCGCACGGAAAGCTGATTGGCTCTCGGGTGTCTGTAAACATTCGAAACAGTCCGGAGCGGCCGCCATCTTGTGTCTCGGTCAAATCTAGACACAAGAGGTGGCTAAAACAAAGGGGGAAATGACCATAAGGTGTCAGGGATAGACCCCCTTTGACCCCCTAGGTTTGATGTGGGGGCTATAAAAGGGCCCCGCGGGGCATTTAAAATATTTTTTTTTTCGTTTTGCGCGGGGGGAGCGCCCGGTACACGCACCGGGGAGCGGCCCGGGGAGCGTACTATGAGGAAAAAAGATGACAGAGTTTTTAAAAAATGAAGCCTTTATTTAGAAATTGGAGGTAGTTCTAAAAAGAACTTTTTTTTTTCTTCTTTTTGTTGTTTTATATTTTTTTGTGTTTTTTGAACATTTTGTACTTTTTTTGGCTTTTCAAAACAGTTTTATATTTTTTTTGTATTTTTATAGGGAGAGAAACAAAAAAAGGGAATTGAAACGCCGTGACCAAGGCGAGTTTCCTCACCGAAACGCGTTGGGTTGTTTTCCGGGTTTCATCACGATGCTGCATTTGAATGAATAAATTAATTTGGAAAAGCGCACTTTGGATTGAATTGTGATCCCTGGTTTCTCGAGGAGAGTGCAAAAGCGTAGCGTTGCTACACATTGTGGACCCAAAATATTTACACAGGGTTACCTTTGCCCCTGAACTGCACCGCTGTCTTGGTGTCCTGGCGTTGCGAAGGATGTGGACCTGAATATATATATATATATATATATATTCAGGTTTTTGGAAAATTTTGACTTGCTTCGACGTCTTTCATCTATTGAAGTAAGGTTCTGTCATTTTTTTGGACAGTTTAGGGCAATTTTTCCACTCAACAGGCCATCTCTTTTTGACCCCTGCCCTTCTTGTGGAAAAACAGGGCAGGTCAGACTCTCATGAGGTCTGTATTCTTTGTTTGCCTAAGGACCATGTCCCCAAGACTTGCCCTCATTCCACAAAGACTCTAAAAGACATAGAAAGGATCCGTCTTTATGGGCTGGCAGAAAAGGCATCTTCCAGAGGCAGGTCACCAGTGAGGAAGGGCTCTTAGAGGGCGAGATCTGCATCCAGAAGCAAAGTCCCTCGCTCTTATGCTTCAGCGTCGGGCTTGGAGCCCAAAAAACAACCACCTGGTGGGCCATTTGTCCAAGAAAAGACCATTGACGGCGGGCTCGCCGTCAAAGAGCACAGTCATTCAGGTACGTCTTTCCTTTCACCGTTGACGTCGAAGAATCGTGATCCTCCGCAGTAGTCAACCCGCCGACGATCGGCATCGAGGAGCAGAAGCCCTCTGCTATCATCAACTCGGCGACGATCAGCGTCGAAGTAAAAGACCTCAGCCGTCGTCAACCCGGCGACGATCGGCGTCGAGGAGCAGAAGTCCCACGCCGTTGTCAGCTCAATGTTTGGTGTCAAGGGCGGGTACCCCTCAGTCGTCGTCGGTCCATCGCGTCGAGGGGCAGGAGTCCTCTGCCATCGTCAACCCGTCGAGGATTGGAAGCCCTCCGCCGTCGTCGACACGAAGACGTTCAGCGTCGAGGAGCAGAACTCCTCTGCCTTCGTCTGGGCACTCGACGTCGAGGAACAGAGAGTGACGTCGAGACCTGTTCCAACACCAGGCTGGAAATCGACGTCGAGAAGGAGGTTCGGATCGACGTTGAGAAAGGCTCAGTCACAGCAGGTCACACGCCCGACGTCGAGGCCCACATCAGTGAGGTCTGGAGAAGGGTCTGTGGTTCTAGTGACAGAATCAGCGTCACAACATTCTTTGTCTCACTTCTCGAGACACCCTTCAACAGAGCATTCACCATCTGCCTCGCCAGAAAGGCACTCGGACAGACCACGTCATAGGTCTCCTTCACATCACAGGGAGGCTTCCCCTGCTGTTCATTTGTCACCGAGATGGCTGCTTCCCCTCCATCACTGGAATAAAGATACAGGAGCATCCCGATGGGAGGAAGAATATACCAGTCCTCTTCACAGGTCACCTCTGCAAAGTTTGGTGCAGGAAGTGGATAGATCGCCCTCTCCCAGACGTGGGAACATGTGGGCAGGTCATGGGAGCGCAGACTTAGTTTCCATCGCAAAAGGAGAAGGTCACCTACGTGGTCTAACTCTTCCACCCGATCCTCCGTGAGGGACTGTTCACCTACTCTATCAGATAACCCGTTGGTGAGGGTATCACGGATAGATGACATTAACACCTATCATGATGTGCTTCAGAGAGGGGCTCAGAAGCTGAACATCGAAATGTCTACTCAGGTGGCAACATCAGTTATTTTTGAGACTCTACATCAGAGAGCATCATCTCATCCGTTGCTTCCTCTGGTTCCCGGTCTTCTGGAACCGGTGATGGACATTTTCCTCACACCAGCTGCGATTAAAGCTGCACCGGAGAGGATTCAAAAGAAATACAAACCTGCAGGAATAGACCGTGCCTTCTTAAAATCAGATCCATCTGCGGACTCTGTTATAACTGCGGCAGCGAGGAAAGCTCATGCAGTAGCTGCGTCTTCGTCAGTCCCGCCGGATAAAGAAAGTAGGTCCCAGGACTCTTGGGGACGGAAGGTGTGCGGGTCTGCAGTATCTTCGCTCAAAGTCTCTAGTGCAGCAGCCTCATTGGGTCGCTACGACAGAGCCTTATGGGACTCCTTAGACCGCTTCAAGGAGAAATTGCCAAAGGAAGATCAAAGGGATTTTGAGGAGGTCATCAAGGAAGGGTCGCTTGTTGCAAACAAAGTGATTAGCACAGTAGTGGATGGTGCCACGCTGTCGGCGCACACATATGCGCATGGGATTTGTTCCAGGAGGTCCTCCTGGTTGAGACTAACAGATCTCAAGCCAGATGCTCTGTGGTAAATAAATTTACCTAATCATTTTTCCGCATAATTAACATTACAAGACAGCTCATTAAAATGAGAGGCAGAGTCCGTGGTATCTGAGTCATACGGGCTTTAATGGACAATGAACCTCGAGGTTGGATATCATGTTCCGTCACCACTAGGGTTCGGGAAGGGACAGTCAACGTTTTATTAACATTACACATTATATATAGTAAAGTAGCATAATTGAATCCAATACAGTAGGCGTAACAGGTGAAAAGAGCGAGATAAGAACACATGTGCGTAAGAGGAGGCGTGAAAAAGAGGCGTACACATGGGCGTGCACTGTTCATGTCAGAGAAACGTCACAAGAATCGTCACATGTGGGTGGGTGCATAGAGAAAAGTTGCAGAATCAGCAGAAACCCTTAACCCGGATGCGCGCGCAACTAGCATGACGTGAAACTGGGGGCTTTGACTTTAGCACTAGTGGAGGAGACTGGTGTCTGGAGTGTCAGGGCAACCTGTACCTATAGCATATCTGGTATCTTATGTTTGGGGGATGTAGTGTCTGAAGTAAAAGGTCTCTCGGGCAGGGGCCATCCCATACTAAAAGCTAATGCGTGCATACGTGTCTGGGTGCAACGTGCGGAGCCATGGGCCTACCATGGTAATAGAGCCAGTAAATCACTTGCGAGGAAGACAGAAAAGGCCGGGCCCTTTGCTCTGCAGCCGGGAATATGTTTAACTATTTCACTAGACTGGAATGTGTTTTCGAGGAGGATGAACAGATAATTTGAAGGCAAAACATGAATTTGGCAGGCAGTCCAGGCCGAGCCGGGCACCGCTGCGCTGACAGGAAGTAAGGCAGAGGTCAGGGATGCATCTCCATGCTGCAGCTTTCAGAAGCAGAGACAGAAGTGGTTCGAAGTCAGAAATCAGGGCCTAGCTCGGCAGAGCCAGGAAAAACAAAAAGTGTACCATGTAAAGACATTGGCATGGCATGTTTAGAAACTGAATTATCGATCCATTCAAGGTGGATCTGGTAGAGGACATGTTAACGTTGGACGCAAATGTATTTGCTTCTTCATATTCGGTCATGGAGGGAAATTACATGTACTTTAAGCACGTACATGGAAACGTTGGGGTACACGTTAGGGGACATACTTGACCATAAAAATTTCAATTACCTCATTCCCTCCTTGTCCCCTACGTTCCCTTCAGGATATATCTATCTTCATGAGACCATCTATCTGTTCATATAGCATCATCTGCTCATCTTTCTTTATTCAGGAACAGGAACGTGTACTTGGATGGGGAATACAAGCTGTGGCGCACAAACCGCAAATCGCTGGCCCACATTGCAGACAAAGACAACAACTGAATACTATGAGCAGTGCGATTCCTAGGAATGACAATAACTTCCATCCCCAGGCAGATACTACATTCCAGAACCAACCGGACCAAGTCCAGGAGCCTGGATTCTGGTGTATCAGGTGAGCTATTTCATGAAGCCGAGTTATGGCCTTATACACGGATGGCGTGTTATTTGGAATAAACACGCAACAACTGGATCCGATGACTCTACAAGCCCCTGCCCCTATCGGCCAGGATGACGTCAAGGACAAGGCGGTTCTGAAGAACAACAAGTCTCATAGCAGACTGCTCTTCTGTTAAGTTACCTAGGGCAGAAGTAGTTTTGTTCACTACTGCTTCAAGGATTCTGGTCAATTTGCGTATAAGTTTACTATTGGAGACAGTGCCTAAATAAGGGAAGAATCCCTTGTTGAAGTCCGTGTATTGTTCCCATGTGGTTTCAGTTTGATCGACTATTGGGAGATCCCTCTTCTGTCTAACGTGAGTGAGGCGGGAATTCGACAACAGTATCACAATCACTGTGTCCTAGATGTACTGAACCATTCTTTCTGACACATAATTCACCTTTTACTGGTAAAACTGTAATAGACGGCAAGTCCGAATTAGTCTCAGACTGCACGTTCAGGATCATGAGGTTAAGTGTAAAATTACCTAATCCATACACTTCATTTTCTAGATCGGTCCCTGTCCTTTGGGGAAGACCTTCCTGGTCTGGGAAACATATTCTATTCATGACTGAATTCATGTTCCCCCATATCCAATTGCCTTGGGAAACCTGGGACACACTATCTAGGGAAGACATCAAAGTAAACCATGCACCACACGAACCATTATGTGTGAACGGTAAGGAAAGAGAGGCAGAGCTCCCTTGTAGTTCTGATAGGGAGGGAGTCGGCCACATATCCAGCAATTAGTGGCATTGCTGGTCTGGTGAGAATGATGTAACATACGGATGAATGTATTGTTGCGCATCGCTAAACGATAGGAAAGCTCATGTGGGGGCAGTTCACTAAACGTGTGCTCTGCAGTGTCATTAGTAGAAGAAGAATGTGCAATAGGAAAGAACATATGTAACATCCAACTCGTGCAGATTATCGTAAGACTCAGAAAAAACATAATAAGTAATGTCAGAACATAACGGCTTCGGAGATCCTTACAATATTTTCGTTTCTTGATCTCCTGTCTATCTCTCTCACTAGTGGGGTCTATCTTATACATGTCAGAAACCTGTCTAACCGCTTCACCCATGAGGGGACTTAAACAATAAACTGTCTGACTTTCTAGACCTCAACTATAACTTGTACTCTTGCTGCGGAGTTAACTCTAGCAGGGGGAGTTTAGAATCAGTCTCTGGAAGTGGGCAGTCCTTAAAGGGAGAGTCTGGCAATAGTCCGTGAATTTTTTTAACATGGCTCGAATGCAGCCATCCCTTCCTCCCCTCCACTTTAACTGCAGTCCTTGTAGATAACAAAACCAATTTCGGCTGCGTCCATCTGGGTTCCAGCGGACTCTTCCGGTCGAAATTCCTCACGAGGATCAGGTCTCCTGGGCGGACTTCATGTGGCTTTACTTGGGTGTTGTCCGGAAAGGCAGCCGCGACCTGTGAACGACAAGATTGTAGTGCAGACATCAATGCAGCCAAGTAATCTGTCAGCATAGTACTGTCGACATCTGTTATTTTACGGGGCATAGGCGTCCCCCACATATTAGGAGGCCTTCCAAAGACCACCTCATACGGGGATAGCCCTGTCCTAGAATGAGCTACCATTCGCATGTAGGAGAGTGCAACTGGCAAGGCAACTATCCAATCTACACCATTCTCGGCACATATTTTGGCTAGGCGTGTTTTCAGGGTCTGATTATGTCTCTCTACGAGACCTGCGGCTTCAGGATGTCGGACACAATGGAACTTCCACTGGTAACCTAACAGGAGTGACACCTGCTTCATGAGCTCGGACGAGAATGGCTGTCCATTATCAGAGTACACGACACGGGGCAAACCGTACCGCGGGAAAAACTCACGTACCAGCTGTTTGGCAGTGGTTACAGCAGTGTAATCGGGGACTGGATATGCTTCTGTCCATCGGGAAAGAGCACATACGACTACGAGGACATACTTAAATCCTCGACATCTGTCCATCTGGATATAATCCATCTGGAGGACTTCAAAAGGATGGTCAGGAGGATGAAATCCACCCTGTTCCACGGGGACACCTTTTCCTGGATTGAACTGACAACAGATCATGCAAGTACGCACTTTCTGTTTTGCGGCTTCTCGTAAATGTTTGTTGTACCAAAGATTCTGTAAACTGTCTAACATCGCTTTCTCTTCTAAGTGTGCTGGACTATGTGCTGTATTAACTATGACTTGAACCATAGAGTCGGGGAGGAACCATGTGGCTCGTCCCTTCGTCATCCATCCCTGATCTGTTCGGATCCCTCCTTGTTCAGTCCATTTCTTAATTTCATCTGGTGTGGCATGTGTCTGTATGTCGAGTACATCTAGAATGGGATCTTTCACTGTCAGGCAATGTGTCAGTGTAGTCGGATCAATCTTTGTCATGTCAGTCGGAATATCTGTCTGAGCAGTGTATTTGGCTGTACGATCTGCCAGGTCGTTACCCTGGGAAATAGTGTCGGTGACTTTAGTATGTGCTTTGCACTTCATGATGGCTGTAGGCAAGTGTATGGCTTCTAGCAGAGCCTGAATAAGGGGACCATGCTGGATCTTGGTACCGTGAGAAGTTAAGAAACCTCTCTCTTCCCAAAGAACTCCGAAGTCGTGAACGACTCCGAATGCATACTGTGAGTCTGTGTATATGTTAACTTTCTTGTTCTTGGCTATTATACAGGCTTGGGTCAGAGCAATGAGCTCTGCAGCTTGAGCAGATAGTGTGTCAATACGGTGTGTCTCTATGACTTCAGATTCAGTGGTCACTGCATAGGCGGCCACTAACTCTCCTGTACTTGTTCTCATACATGAACCATCCACATAAAGTGTCAGGTCTGGGTCGGTCAATGCAATGTCTGTCAAGTCTTGTCGGGGCTTCGTCACTGTATTAATGACTTCAACACAGTCATGTGGTGTTGGATCTGGGGTACCCGAGGGTAACAATGTGGCAGGATTGAGTATGTTGCAGCGTCTGATTTCAATGTGTGGCTGGAACAGTGTCAATTCATAGCCTGTCAGTCGTGCTATGGTCAAGTGTTGAGTCTGTGTACGGTTCAGAAGGACTTCTACAGAATGTGGAACCTGTACAGTCAGAGGATGTCCTAATACTATTGAATCGCTTTGTCTGATAGCTAGAGCTGTTGTTGCAACTGATTTCAAGCACGCAGGCAGAGCCTGGGCTACTGGATCCAGTGTACTAGAAAAATAAGCACAAGGCTTGTGGTGTCCTGCCTGATCTTGTGTGAGAACGGACAATGCTGTGCCATCGCGTTCAGTGACAAAAAGTGTAAAAGGTTTGCCGTAACATGGTGTCGCTAAAACTGGTGCTTGGCATAATGCTTTCTTCAAGTCATTAAAAGCTTGTGTATGTTCCTGAGTCCAAGGGAGGACAGTCGAAGTCGCTGCCTCCTGTGTTGTCAACTGTATGAGTGGCTTGGCTAGCAATGCATACTGGGGAATCCATTGTCTGCAGTACGAAGTGAGGCCAATAAAGGCCCGTACCTCCTTTTGAGTCTTGGGTTGTGGTAGATGTGCAATTAACTGAATACGATCTGGTGTTAACTGTCTACCCCTCTTGGACAGCAAGTGCCCAAGGTACACCACTTGCTGGGCACAGAATTGGAGCTTCGAAGGGGATACTTTGTGCCCCTTTTCGGCAAGGAAATACAAGACAGTCAGTGACGCGCGCTCGCAGTCACGTTCGGTCCATGCTGTGATCAGTAGATCATCGACATACTGTAGTAGAGCAGTGTCAGTAGGCATGTGAATACTGTCTAGTTGTCTTTTCAATGCTTGGCTGTAAATGCTAGGGCTTTCCGTGAACCCTTGAGGTGCACGTGCAAATTTAAAGCTTCGGCCATTTAAACAGAATCCGAATAAGTATTGGCTGTCAGGATGAATGGGGACGCTAAAGAAGGCGTTCTTGAGGTCAATTACAGTAAAGAACGCTGCTTCGGAATCAATGGCAGTCAATAGGGATGAAATGTCTGGAACCACTGGATACTGTGGTACAATGCATTTATTGAGCTCTCGAAGATCGATCACCAAACGATAAACTGGAGGGGCATTTTGGTCAGTTCGTTTGAGAATCGGAATGATAGGAGAATTACATACATTGGAGTCGGTTTCTACAACTACTCCTTGGACAATTAGTTCATCAATAATTTTCAATAAGGCTGCTACAGCCTCGGGGGGCAATTTGTATTGTCGGATTCAGGGCAGTACAACACCTTGCTTGAGTGTGACACAATGGGGAGTAATATGCATACAACCTACATCAGTTGGACCTTGCGCCCATAAATGCTGTGGAACATCTTTCAATCTGACATCAAAATCTCTCAACACATAATGGCCCTTGAAATCACGACGGAACAATCTCACTCCTTCCGGGGAACAACATATAACAGCTCCTAGAGCTTTCAGTGTTTTAATACCAAGTAAGTTTTCAGGACATGATTTCGTTAGCAATAAATCTGTAGTACGGGACAATGGACCAACTGTAAGGGGAACTGGCTGTGATACTTCGTTAACAATAGGCTTTCCCGAAAAACCAAGGGAAACATTCTGTGAGCCTGAGAGGGGTGCCCCTGGGACCTCGTCATGACTGATGGTAGTTCTGCTCGCCCCTGTGTCAATCAAAAATTTTCTGTCTTTCCCTAACACCTGACTATGTACATAGGGACCATCTTGATCTACAGGAACCTCGATAAGGGGCAAGCCAACCTCCCTCTCTAGGCTGTTTCATGTGTACTGCTGATAATCTGGATACTCGGATTGTGCATACTGATACATCTGTTGTGTGACGTGTTGTGTTGCGGCAATGGGTTGAGGTTGGGGGTACAGCTACTGTCTGTTGCTGTGCATGTTGTGGAGGAGGTTGCGGATTCTGTTGAATATTCTGTTGAACATATTCTGGTCTAGGCTGACGTGGTCTTTCTTTCGTTTTGCCTGTAGCAATATTGTGTCTGAGAACGGCACAATCACTTATAAAGTGACCTGGCTGCTTGCAATAATTGCAATTTCCTTTAACAGGACCTGTAGGATGACTAATCTGTGTGTTCTGAGTGTTACCCCTCTTCTGACCATCTGCTGGAACAGACTGGGCAACTAGTACTTTCATTTTAGTGTCTTTCATGCGTCTCTGTTCATGATCGTGTTCCTCTCTGATTCTATTCTGGTGGTACTGTAACATTTGGGAAGGCGTGTTAGCTTGCCATGTACTTTCGACTTTCAATACTCGGTTCTTAACCTGGGGTAAGGAATTCTATACTAATTTGGTCACGAAAAGATGTGGATAAGATTCGCTACTTGTTTTCAGGCCACTATTAATAATAAAACATTTCTCGAATCTTGAATAAAAATCACTATTGTCTTCGTCTTGTTTCTGTTTGCAGGCTGAGATTGCATCCCAGTCTTCCTTTTTAACTGTCAATAATCTAGGCAAAACCTGTACTAATAATCCTGGTAACGCTTTAGTTTTGTCACCAAGACCTAAACCTGGGGTACGTCCCTTCTCTAAGTCTTCTAATTCAGCCCAAATAATCTTTTTATCTCCCACCTCCCATTCCTTTTCTTTCAGTTTCTCGTAAATCCCTGCTGGCAACAATACCTTTAGCATTTTAAGAATGTCTGAATATGTGTAATCACCCATAAGTAACATGTCTTTTAATTCACGGTGGAAACCTGCAGGATCTTTACCATGACAAGGTACAATTTTCTTCATTTCCAATAATTCCATTTTAGTCAAAGGAGTATACACAAACACACGTTCAAGCGTATCATCTGGCTTTCGGATTGGATGTACTTCTCGTAAGGGATTCTGTCTTTCTAGGTGATATGGTTGTCTTACTGGGGGTGGAACGGAAACAAGACGTGGAGTCAGGAAAGTTCTATATTTATGACGCTGTTCTAGAATGATGTCAATTAAATCGGTACCTAGACCTCTCCATCTTCTCAGGAGTAAGTCTTGCAATAGATTATACAATGGACCTGGATCAGATTGTTGATTTTCATACTGTGTAATGAGATGTTGGGTCATGTATATACCAGCTAATCGCTGTTCTTCTGGAGTAAGACTTAAAAACGTTTGTACTACTAAATCATCTTTATATATACTGTCATCCCCGGCCCATTGGACTGCTGACCGGGCTAGTTCCTGATCACGTAAGGTAGTGAGTTCATGATAACCTATTCTTTCTTTCAGTATTTTATCAGTGACTTGGAATATATGTTCAAGGGAACATTGCTCTGGTATCGGGGAAAGGTAACGTTTCTTGCTTTCTGGACGAATGGGTCTGTCGAAAGGTCTATCAAGAGAATACTGTTTAGGGAGTTTTACTCTACCTACGTACGCTATTCTATCCTCCATCTCTGCTGTAGTCTCTGCTTCTACCTCCTCCTCCTCCGAGGAGTCATTCTTGTCTGACTCGGCTTCCTTTTCGGCTTTCTGTCTGGTATGTATCGCTACTATTTCCTTACGGATCTTTCTGGACATAGCATCTATACAATTCTGTTTATCATGTTTACCTTCTGCAATATTTTGACTCCATTTTGTCAGTACATTCATCTCTTCCTTAACAACACCTGTCTGATCTTGTTCCCTTATCAAACAATTAATCAAGAATCGTAATAGTAAACCTTGTGTCTCAACTTTCTGATATGCCATGGCCTCACGAACACATTCTGGCCTCTACCCTGTTCTAATAAAATGATATATGTTGTCTAGATGTTCTGGCATTTCTGGTAATAACATCAGATAATCTGTAACACGTCGTAGACGCAACGAGGCTAACATCATGTCTCCTGTCTTGCCAGGTACTGGATCATATCTACAATCCGTAAGATACTGTTTAAGTTTTTCATGGGACATCGCTTTCGGAGTGCGCTGTGTAGCTAATTCTCTCATTGTCATTCGATGTAACTGTGGCGGGGTGTGAGAGTGACCTCCTGAAGCACCTCCTGAAGCAGAACCATGAGCATGACTTGACGTCGTTGCGTGTGGGAAAGGTACATGTAACGGGGACGACTGACTCTGAGTCTCATCTGTAGCAAAAGGGTTAGTAGGGGGACCAGTAGCGGCAGCAGTAGAAGGGGAAGTGACAGCAGGTGCGGGAAGTGAATCTCGGCGTGGAGGGGTCGTGGCTTGATCAGCCGGAATATGCTGTGGCAAATTATTATTAGCAGGTTGTACGAGTACATTGGTATATGCGGGAGCTACGTCATCTAAATAGGAAGAAAGGAAAATATCTGCTGCGGTCTTTTTATGATGGAGTTTAGTCGGAACCAATGGTGGTGGCAAGTTACGGGGTACTTCCGGGGTCGCCTTGGGCAGGCCCTCGGCAAGAACTGGATACATGCCTGTAATGAGTGCATTTCTTTGGCGGTCTAATTGTTCTGATCTGACCTGTTCTCCTTCTTCTAGTAACTTTTTCTTTGGCTTTTTCGGATTCTTCTCTGCTTTTCTCTGCTTTCCTGATTGCTTTTTCTGTTCTTCTATGCGATTCTTTGCGCCACAATTCTATGGCATCATTTGAGATTGTCTGGCTTTCTTTTTCCATAACGCATCTTCTACTCTCATGATGCATTCGGCATCCCATGTCCCTGAGGCAGGCCATCTAAACTTCTCTTCCAGTGTCTTGGTGTAGTCCACCCATAAATCTAAATACAACACAGCATCTAAGCCATGTTTATGGTACATAAAATATCCTGGAGTGTCCCTAGGCGGGACGGGAACTGCTTCTTCAAGTATCCCTTTCCTAGTACCTATCTGACGTAACTTTGAAAACAACGGCATTTCTGGAATGATTCGGACGTGAATACAATAACCACAGTAATAAACAGTAAACAATCACTCATACCACAATATCAAAACACATTAAAACGACTGGAATTACCTGGAACACAGAAAGCACAGAAAAACTCTCGAGTTAAAACTGAATAACTAGATGCACTGCTAAAACAGTACAGACCGGTCTCATAAAGAGACACGTCAGACCGTATCCACCTAAGTGAACACGTCAGGACCAGAATTGTGTACCCAACTCTGTCTCTACCAGGCACAAACTGATGAACCTGTCTAGATGCGTCCCCAACAACGGTACTCACCGGGAAGCAAGAAACTGAAAGCCTCGGAAACTGGACTGGACTCTGGACTGGACTGGACTGGACTGCTACGACATCGGACTGGGACACATCACGCTACCACGCATGCGCCTCGGAGCTTCGGAACAGGTGGGCCTCCGGACACCTCGGACCTTGCTCTCTCGACTAGGGCTCTGGTCGGGATCCTCCGCATTCCTCACCGCCTCGTCTGGACGCTGGACCGCAGTCTCCGTCTCCCTCGTGGACCCGAGGGAAGATAGCGGGAAACCCCGCAAACGTGCACAGTTTCCGTGGGGGTTGTGGAAGGGGTCGAAAGCCGTGTGACTTCACCGGCGAGTGGGGAAGGGGGGGGGGGGGGGGGGGGGGGGTTCCTATTCGGGCGCCAAATTATGTGGTAAATAAATTTACCTAATCATTTTTCCGCATAATTAACATTACAAGACAGCTCATTAAAATGAGAGGCAGAGTCTGTGGTATCTGAGTCATACGGGCTTTAATGGACAATGAACCTCGAGGTTGGATATCATGTTCCGTCACCACTAGGGTTCGGGAAGGGACAGTCAACGTTTTATTAACATTACACATTATATATAGTAAAGTAGCATAATTGAATCCAATACAGTAGGCGTAACAGGTGAAAAGAGCGAGATAAGAACACATGTGCGTAAGAGGAGGCGTGAAAAAGAGGCGTACACATGGGCGTGCACTGTTCATGTCAGAGAAACGTCACAAGAATCGTCACATGTGGGTGGGTGCATAGAGAAAAGTTGCAGAATCAGCAGAAACCCTTAACCCGGATGCGCGCGCAACTAGCATGACGTGAAACTGGGGGCTTTGACTTTAGCACTAGTGGAGGAGACTGGTGTCTGGAGTGTCAGGGCAACCTGTACCTATAGCATATCTGGTATCTTATGTTTGGGGGATGTAGTGTCTGAAGTAAAAGGTCTCTCGGGCAGGGGCCATCCCATACTAAAAGCTAATGCGTGCATACGTTTCTGGGTGCAACGTGCGGAGCCATGGGCCTACCATGGTAACAGAGCCAGTAAATCACTTGCGAGGAAGACAGAAAAGGCCGGGCCCTTTGCTCTGCAGCCGGGAATATGTTTAACTATTTCACTAGACTGGAATGTGTTTTCGAGGAGGATGAACAGATAATTTGAAGGCAAAACATGAATTTGGCAGGCAGTCCAGGCCGAGCCGGGCACCGCTGCGCTGACAGGAAGTAAGGCAGAGGTCAGGGATGCATCTCCATGCTGCAGCTTTCAGAAGCAGAGACAGAAGTGGTTCGAAGTCCGAAATCAGGGCCTAGCTCGGCAGAGCCAGGAAAAACAAAAAGTGTACCATGTAAAGACATTGGCATGGCATGTTTAGAAACTGAATTATCGATCCATTCAAGGTGGATCTGGTAGAGGACATGTTAACGTTGGACGCAAATGTATTTGCGTCTTCATATTCGGTCATGGAGGGAAATTACATGTACTTTAAGCACGTACATGGAAACGTTGGGGTACACGTTAGGGGACATACTTGACCATAAAAATTTCAATTACCTCAGCTCAACAGAGGATCCTAAATCTACCTTTTTCCAGCTCCTCCCTGTTTGGCACCCATACAGATGAGGAAATGGGTAGGATGAAAGCCGAGCTCGATAACCTCTAAGAAGTTGGATTGGAGAAGAAAAAAGAGTTCAAACGACGATACAGACCCAACCAACGCAAGGTCTACAAACACAGGGTTCAAACCTCTCAATGGTCCCAGAACAAAAACCAAGGTAAATCACAGTATCAAGGCCCTGAGTCCAACAGAGTTAGAGGAGGTCATCAGCAACAGTCCTCTAACACGGCCACATCAACAGGGAAGCAATGAGCAGGAGCTTCCTCTGGCGCTGTTGCCCACTCCAGTGGGAGGAAGTGCTTCACATCATCTGGAAGAGTGGTGCAGCATAACAAATGATCGTTGGGTGCTCAGTATACTGCGCAATGGATACGCAGTACGTTTTTGTGTACCTCCAAAGAACATTGCTCCGAAAAGAACTCGTCCTCACCAGTTAAAGTTGCTTCGGCAGGAAGTGATAACCCTTCTGCGAAAAAGGCCATAGAAGTGGTACCTTCCGCGCAGCGAGGGAAGGAAGTTTATTCCAGGTACTTTCTTGTGCCCAAAAGAGATCAGGAGCACACATTCATACCTATCCTGGACCTTTGCTAGCTAAACAAAGTCATTGTGAAGGAGAAGTTTCGCATGTTGGCCCTTCATCAAATATGTCCACATCTACAAGCAGGGGATTGGATGTGTTCGGTGGACCTCCAAGATGCGTACTTCCATATACCGATCATTCCACGCCATCGCAAATACCTTCGAGTCGTGGTCTGCAGAAAGCATTATCAGTTCAGTCTTACCCTTATGACTGAAATCTGCTCCACAAGTCTTTACCAAGTGCATGGCAGTGGTGGCTGCGGCTCTACACAGAAAAGGTCTGTTTGTCTACCCTTACTTAGACGATTGGCTCCTCAAAGGGCCATCTCCTCAAAAAGTAAGAAACTATTTTCAAGTTTGTCTGAATCTGCTCTGCAGACTAGGGCTTCATGTGAACATGGATAAATCGGTTAACCGGCCCACCCAGACAATCCATTATTTAGGCTCAACTCTGGATTCAAACAAAGGAAGAGCGTTTCCTTCGGAGGAGAGACTTTCTTCAATGCAACAGAAGTGCTAAAACTCTGCTCCAGACAAATCGCCTAGCAGTCCGGCAAGTGGCATCTCTGCTGGGATCAATTGCCTCTTGCATATTTGTCATTCCCAACGCCAGGCTGAGAAAAAGACGGTTGAAGCAAGATCTAGAGGACAAGTGGGGCCAAGCAACGGGTCGCTGGGAGGACAGAATTCTGCTCTCCCAAGCAACAAAGTCGTCCATCATATGGTGGACTCAGCCGCAGAACCTATTGGTGGGAGTCCCTTTTCATCAACCAGTTCCCGTGCAGTCATTGATAACAGATGCATCTCTGCAGGGATGGTGGGCACACAGGTCCCTTCAGAGGCAGGGCCGGTGGTCCACCAAAGAGCAGTCCTACTATATAAACATGTTGGAGCTACGAGCAGTCCATCTTGCTCTGAAAGGTTTTTGGCTATCGATCACTTCCAACTCGATCTTGATCCAAACAGACAACACGCCCACCATGTATTATCTAAACAAACAGGGTGGTATGTGCCCTCGCCCTCTATCCTTGGAGGCTCAAGCAACACTGACTTCTGGCTCTGAACCTCTCCATTGTGGCAGTGCACCTTTCAGGGGAGCAAAACCTGCGAGCAGACGCGCTCAGTTGGCACATCGAAGATCTGCCATACTGGGTGCTGCACGACGAGGTGGTGGCAGATATTTTCCAGCAGTGGGGTCATCCGTCAATAGATTTATTTGCAAACGGCCAAACCAAAAAATGACACGCCTTTGCATCCCGATTCCACCGTACGGGGACAAGGGGAATGCACTTTTGATGGATTGGTCAGAGACATTTGCATATGCCTTTCCTCCTCTGCCTCTGATCCCGAAGGTGGTGTCCAAGCTCATCAGATCCAACATGAAGATGATTCTGATAGCTCTAGACTGGCCGCGTCAGTGGTGGTACCCGGACCTTCTACAGTTGTCGGTTCTCCCCCACAAGAGACTGCCTTACAGAGCGGACCTGCTGATCAAAATAGACAGGAGGAATCTCCATCCCAGCCTTCCTTAAGTGAACTTGGCAGCATGGCTCCTGAGGTCCTGCAATATGGACACTTGAATCTGCCGCAGGACTGCATGCACATCCTGAAAGAGGCCTTCCACGAGAGCGTTGTACGCTTTTAAGTGGAAGAGATTCTACCTATGCTGTGGCCATAATCATTATGATCCTACAAAAGGTCAGGAGGAGGTCATTCTTCCTTACCTCCTTTATTTATCCAAAGCGGGTTTAAAATATTCCTCGATCAGGGTTCACTTGTCAGCCATTACGACGTACAGAAAATCCCTCAACCAACCTTCTTTGTTCCAATTGCAGGTGGTTCAGGATTTCCTACAGGGGTTGAAGAAAGTGTATCCCCCGTTCGAACTCCTTCTCCTCCTTGGTAATTGAATCTGTTGCTGTCTAGATTGATGGGTCCTCCTTTTGAGTCCATTCATAAAGCCACATTGCAGCACCTTACATGGAAGACCGCTTTCCTTGTGGCAATAGCGTCAGCACGCAGAGTAAGTGAGAGCGCTGTGTGCTAAATAGGAATGTACTGTGTTTCACCACAACAATGTAGAGTTAAGGGCTCACCTTGCTTTTTTGCCAATGGTTGTATCTGATTTTCATATTAATCAGTCAATCTCCCTACAGTCCTTTTTTCCCAGTCCCGCAACTCATGCAGAGATATCTCTCCACTCCTTAGACCTTAAAAAAAGAGTGCTCAAATTCTATTTGGAGGGGACAAAGGGTATAAGGAAATGGGATCAATTGTTTTTGAGTTATGGTGCCATGAGAACAGGCTTTCCAGCCTCCAAGAGATCCATTTCAAGATGGATAGTGTCCTGTATAAAATTGGCCTACCAATTGGCAAATAAACCCCTTTTGTTGTGTCCTAAAGCACACACCACTTGGGCAAAGGCGGCCACAATAGCTTTCTTGCATGATGTTCCAATGGCAGAGATTTGCAAGGCATCAACCTGGAGATCGGTTCACACTTTCACAAGGCATTATAGTCTAGAATCCAATTCCAGGGCGGATACTCAAGTAGGCCAGGCCTCCTTGAGGACTCTATTCGTAAAGTGAGATATCTGTCCAAGTTTAGTTATCTGAGCTGGTTGGTTAATTTGCCGTTCTTTTTCCTTTGCCCGCAGGGGGATAAGGTGAGGCTTGCTATTCTATTCTACCAGCTACCCCCAGTAAGCGCCACAGAGCTGTGTTGCAGAGAAGTGTAAAAAGGGGCGTGGCCTCAAAACAGCTCTCTGCAACGCAGCCCCCTGGCGCATCCTGGAGGTTCCTGGTGGGCTAGTTGGCCCCCAGGGACCCCCAGTATTCAAGGGCAATTTGTTCCCCCTCTGCAAACATGCCAGGGGGGCGCGTTTGCAGAGTGATGAAAGGAGGGGACGTGGCCTGTCTTTTCTTTTTGGTTTTTTAAGAAGGGGGACTGTGTAGCCCCCCTTATTTTTCTCATTTTTTGGTCCTAGGGACCCCATCCCCCAGGGCCTTCCCCCCCTAATTTTTTTTTCAAATCTCAAATTTGGAGGGGGGCTGTGTGGCCCCCCTCCTCCGGCAGTTTATGGCCCGGGGACCCCATCCCTCGGGCCGGCCTTTATCTTTTTTTTTTTAAATGTTGTTTTTTATAATTTGGGAGGGCCCCCAACCCTCCT
Organism: Lissotriton vulgaris; assembly: GCF_964263255.1. Taxonomy (NCBI): domain Eukaryota; kingdom Metazoa; phylum Chordata; class Amphibia; order Caudata; family Salamandridae; genus Lissotriton; species Lissotriton vulgaris. Next base: position 436,746,944 of record NC_141694.1, read on the forward strand.
GGGCCACTTCTGGCCCTGAGGACCCCGGGCCTGGCCATTGTCTTTTTTAATAAATCATTTTGGAGGGGGGGGCCTATTATGGCCCCAGGGACCCCATCCCCTGGGACCGGCCTGCCTCTTTTTTTTTATTATTTGGGGAGGGGGGCCGCATGGCCCCCTCCCGGGCCACTTGTAGCCCAGGAGACCCCCATTTCCTGGGGCTGGCCCTCTTTGTTGGGAACCGTCAGGGGGGTCCCCAATCCCCCCACGGTCCCACCGTCTCCCCGCCTCCTGCGGGAGCCAGCATTGCTTTTCCACATGGGGAGTAGCTAACATGCTGCTCCCCATGTGGAAAAGCAATCTGCTTTGCTTTATTGAAGCGAGAGCAGGGAAACCTGCTCTCGCTTCAATGAAGCAAAGCAGTTTGCAATGACAGGGTGGGAGCCGCAAGGCTCCCGCCATGTCATTGCAAACAGCAGTGTCCCGGGGGTGGGCACCCAGAGACACTGCAGGAGCCGGTCTTGAGGGGTGGCTGTCCCCAGAGCCATCAAGGGCTCCAGGACGGGGGCTGCGCGGCCCCCCTCCCACCTATTGCACAGCCCCGGGGGTGGCGGTACCCGGGGGGTCCTGAGAGGCCCCCTCAACATTATAATAGTAAGCCCCTCAATTATGTGGAGCCCCAGGGGTTGGCGGTCCCTGGGGTTCAGGGGGCCTTAGAGACCCCCCAAAAGTATACTATTAAGCCCCGGGGGTGGCGGTCCCCTGGTCTGCGGGGGGCTGTGTGCCCCCCGCAATTATACATGCTTTAGCCCCGGGGGTGGCGGTCCCCTGGGCAGTGTGGAGGGGATTGGGTCCCCCCCACACTTTATTTTTATGAACATGCCCCCGGATTTTGTTCATTTAAAAAAAGAAAATTGGGGCCCTGGGGGTCCTTGTGGTACCCCCTGAGCCGGCCTAGGGGGTCAGAGTGTTTTTACCCTGCCCCTTTTCGCGTTTTTAATTTAGGTTTCTTGTGCCTCGGTCCTACCGAGGCACAAGATGGCTGCCAAAACTTCCTGATTTGGATTGTTGACAGCCCATTAGCATGCAGCTTGTGATCGGGAGGGTGCGCGGATCCTGCACGGTCATAGATATATATGTACTTATAATTATGAGTTGCTCAGAAAATACTGAATGGATTTACACCATTTAAACAAAAGGCACAAGTCTAAACTAAGGACTACCTCTTTGCCAATTTTGGTGTAATTCCGTTTAGCAGTTCGGGCTGTAGCCGCGATGAACGGTTCCTATGGAAAATTGCATGGGGAAAACACGTTTTGGGACCCCCCCTTTTTTCTCGGCCCCCCTCCACTAATCACCCCGAGACTTTCAGGATAGGAGCGGACCCTAACGCCTCACCAGTTTTGAATATTTCGCGTAGATTCGTCAACCGGCTCCAAAGTTATTACAAATGGAATGTTGCGGATTTCCTATAGATAATAGGTCCTAACTATAACTACCTAGTGGCGACCGCCAGTAGGTAATGTATATATTTTCGCCAAGAAATATGATGCTGTGAAACTGGCTAAACCTGTAGGGGCCCAGGGCATATCACATCCCTGTACAATCTGTGACATGCCAGCTTCAACTTCTGCCTCTGATCTGAGCTCAGCCATAGATAGTAGCTCAGACAATGTCGTCCAGTAGGGGATTGGGGTTTACCAAACCCTCATTGGGCCAAGAAATGGATTACATCAGGAGGGACAGGATACAAACTCTGCACCCACGAGGCCAGACTGCCACTGCCCTGAAAGAAAGAAACGAAACCACCAAAAAAGATGGGCAAGAAGACAGCACAGAAAACAGAAATAAGCCAGGCAACAAAAAAACGGCAAACAGGAGATGGAACAGACGGTAAATAACTGTACGAATGCAAACACAGTCATTAATTTAACAACCATGTCGCTGAGTGAAAAAGATAGAAGAACCTTGGCATTGGGGCTTTCTTTCAGCCCTGTACGAGACATGGACTATGCACAAACCAGGGTGGATTTATATAAATTTGTGCGCAAAATCAAATTAAGGAAATACCATTTGACCCGAGGAACAGACAACCGAGTAGTGGAAAATTACATGCAAAATACAGGCAATGTTAGCCCGACGAAGTCAGTTGTTTCCGGTCCAGGGAAGACTTGGCTTGGCAGTTCGGGCTGGACTGTTCCCATGAGGCACAGGGTCAGGCTGATTTGCATATAGCCATGTCTGAACTGGGGTGGCAGAGTGGGCTAAAGAACGGTGATGGATGAAACCCAGATCTTTTGACTTGGTGTGAGTGTTTGATTGATTCAGATGCTCCGTCCATCACCACCCCCTTTTGTACCGCAGTTGGTGATGGAGCCTTGTTGAGAGACTTGCAACTATTGCTTGATGAACAATACACAGATCAATCAATGGATGAAACCAAGCTGGTTCAATTTCAAAGTGTGACAACTGTACGAACTAATTTCAGACCCAAATCTACGTTTTGTCCAATTTTGCTCCGAGATAATGTGGATATTTTCCATGAAAGTGGTCTATGAATTGAAAAAACTTTATTGCTCCTGCATGCGGTCCAAAAGAAATGCACCAAACAAGACCACACCTACTCCCCACTGATTAAGAAACTTCAAGGGGATGACCATGTTATAATCAGACAGTCTCAATCAATCAATCAATCAGTGCATTTGTATAGCGCGCTACTCCCCCGGAAGGGTCTCAAGGCGCTGGGGGAGGGCGGTACGTTACTGCTCGAAAAGCCAGGTCTTGAGTTGCTTCCTGAAGGAGAGATGGTCCTGGGTTAGTCGAAGGTGGATGGGGAGGGAGTTCCATGTCTTGGCAGCCAGGTAGGAGAGGGATCTTCCTCCGGTGGTGGTTCTGCGGATGCGTGGAACGGCGGCGAGGGCATGGCTGGTCGATCGTAGCTGGCGGGTGGGCATGTAGAAGGTTAGGCGGTTGTTGAGGTACTTGGGTCCCAGGTCGTGGAGAGCCTTGGGTGCGTGGGTGAGGAGTCTGAACATGATCCTCTTGCTGACGGGGAGCCAGTGTAGGTTTCTCAGGTGTCAGGATATGTGGCTGTGTCGGGGGATGTCCAGGAAGAGTTGTGCGGAGGCGTTCTGGATGCGTTGGAGTCTTTTCTGGAGTTTTGCTGTGGTCCCGGCGTAGAGGGTGTTTCCATAGTCCAGTCGGCTGGTGACTAGTGCCTGGGTGACCGTCTTCCTGGTTTCGTGGGGATCCATCGGAAGATCTTTCGGAGCATGCGCAGGGTGTTGAAGCATGATGATGAGACTGCGTTGACTTGTCTGGTCATCGAGAGGGAGGAGTCCAGGATGAAGCCCAGGTTGCGTGCGTGGTCCGTTGGCTTGGGAGTGGTGCCCAGAGCAGGGGGCCACCAGGAGTCGTCCCAGGCAGAGGGCGATGATCCCAGGATGAGGACTTCCATCTTGTCTGAGTTCAGTTTCAGGCAGCTGTTCTTCATCCACTCTGCGACGTCTTTCATCCCTTAGTGAAGGCTGGTTTTGGCCGTGGCGAGGTCGTAGGTGAGGGAGAGGATCGGCTGGGTGTCGTCGGCATAGGAGATGATGTTGAGGTTTTGTTGCCGTGCGATGGCTGCGAGGGGGCTCATGTAGACGTTGAAGAGGGTGGGGTTGAGTGATGATCCTTGTGGTACGCCGCAGATGACTTCGGTGGCCTCGGAGCTGAACGGGGGGAGGCGGACTCTCTGGGTTCTTCCGGCAAAGCACAAGATGATCCACTACAGTGCCTTCTCTCGGATTCCGATGTTGCTGAGGCTTTGCACTAGGGTGCGGTGGCAGACACTGTCGAACGCTGTGGAGAGGTCCAGGAGGATGAGGGCCGCTGTTTCCCCGTTTTCGAGCAGGGATCTGATGTCGTCAGTGGCTGCGATGAGGGCGGTCTCGGTGCTGTGGTTGGCTCGGAAACCGGACTGCGACTGGTCGAGGGATCCGTTAGTCTGGAGGAAGGCGGGAAGCTGTCTGTTGACGGTTTTCTCAATGACTTTGGCAGGAAAAGGGAAGAGCGAGATGGGGCGGAAGTTCTTGAGGTCGGTGGGGTCCGCTGTTGGTTTCTTCAGGAGTGCGCTGAGCTCGGCGTGCTTCCAGCTCTCCGGGAAGGTGGCGGTTTTGAACGAGGTGTTAATGATGTCACGGAGTTCGGGTGTGATGATGGAGTCAGCCTTGTTATAGACGTGGTGGGGGCAGGGGTCGGTTGGGGATCCGGAGTGGATGGTGTTCATCGTGCAGGTGGTGTCTTCGGTACTGACCGGGGTCCAGGTGCAGAGGATGGTGGTGGGGTGCGTTGGTTCAGTAGTTGGGTGCGTGGTGGGTGCACCGAAGCTGTTCGGAATATTGGCGATCTTGCGGTGGAAGAACGAGGCGAGTGAGTCGCAGAGGTCTTGCGAGGGAGTGATGTCGTTGTTTCCGGCGCTGGGGTTGGAGAGCTCTTTGACGATGCTGAAGAGTTCCTTGCTGTTGTGGGTGTTGATGTCCAGTCGTTCTTTGAATGCTGTCTTCTTGGTGGTGCGGATCAGCTAGTTGTATTTGCGGGTGGCGAGCTTGAGGGCAGTCATGTTGTCTGTGGTCTGGTTGGTGTGCCAGGCTTTCTCGAGGGTGCAGCAGTTCTTCTATGAGTTCTTAAGTTCGTCGGTGAACCAGGAGGCTTTCTTGCTGCTGGGTCTGCTGAGAGGGGTCTTCAGTGGTGCGAGGTAGTCTGCGCAGTTGGTGATCCACTGTGTGAGGTTGCGGGCTGCTTCGTTGGGGTCCGTTGTGCTGGCGGGAGGGTTCTGGCTGAGGGAGGTGGTGAGCTGGTCGGCGGTGATCTTGTTCCAGCTCCTGCAAGGAGCCTGTTGCGGGTGGTGGTGGGTCGTGATTCTTCCGAAGCTGAAGTGGACGCAGCTGTGGTCGGTCCAATGAAGTCCGGTGGAGTGGCTAAAGGAGATGTACTTGCTGGAGGAGAAGACTGGGTCAAGCGTGTGGCCGGCGTAGTGGGTGGGGGTGTTCACCAGTTGCTTGAGTCCGAGGTTGGCGAGGCTGTCCAGCAGGGTGGTAGTGTTGCTGTCCTTGTTGTTCTCCAGGTGGAAGTTGAGGTCCCCATGGAGTATGTAGTCAGCGGAGGGGAGGGCGTGCGGGCTGAAGTCTGCGATGTCTTCGCTGAATTGAGTGCGTGGTCCCGGGGGTCTGTAGATGAGGGTGCCTCTGAGTGTGGTCTTGGGGTCAGTGTGTATCTGGAAGTGCAGGTGTTCGGCGGCGGTGAAGGTGTCGTCGGGGTTGGTCGTGATGCGGATGTTGTTCTTGTGTACGATGGTGATGCCTCCTCCAGTCTGGTTGACGCGGTCCCTCCAGGTGATCTTGTATCCGTCCGGGATGGCGATGGCGATATCTGGCGCTGAGGAGGCGTTCATCCAGGTTTCCGTGAGAAAGGCGACGTCTGGTGATGTTGTGTCAAGCAGGTTCCAGAGTTCGACGGCGTGTCTGTGGACGGAGCGGGTGTTGAGCAGGATGCACTTGAGGTGGTTTTTGCTGGTGCTTGGCTTGGCAGGTTCGTTGCAGGTCCGGAGGCAGGTGTACTTGCAGGCTTGGCAGGTGAAGGGTCCGTGGGTGCGTTTCGGGGTGGCTCGGTAGCAAGTTGGGTTCCGGTCGGGTTTGAGTGCGTTGAGGGTGGCGGCGTCGTAGGTCCGTCGTGTGGCTTGGCGACAACGGGGGCCAGGGGTACTGGCGCTGGGCGCGGACGGGCTTGCCTTTGTCGTGCCTTTGGCGCACAATCGGCGCGTCTGCTGTGTGGCCTCCATATGAGGGCAAAGGGAGGGAGGAGCAGCTGGGAGGTGGGAGCGCGGTGGCCAATGGAAAAAGTGGGGGCGGGGCCGCAGGGACGCAGCGGCGGGAAGGGAAAGCGTCAGGAACCGGGGCTAACAGCAGAACAACAAGAATGGGAGACCAGGAGCGAGCGGGGGAACAGACAGAGTGGCACAGGGATACAGAAATAAATGGCACACGGGTTAGGCAGTTGGGACAACAGTAGCGGCGAGGATCAGGACACACACAGGCGCAGGGGCTGCGTGGCGGTGAGGGGAGCGACCTTCCTGCCGGGTGACAGGGTCAAGAGTCGCTTGACCCTGAGTCTGACAAAAAGGCGGTAATGTGGATATGGATGAGGCCCTGTAGCATCTCAACGACAGAAATTGTTACAAAAGTAGTACCATCCAAGCAGTCAAATGTGCATGGGGTGACTTTAATAACACACTTTTGGAATGGAAATCTGCAGGCCTAATAAGTGCACAGGAATTCAAGGTTTTGAAAGTAGACTACCCGGTTATATCAGCTATATTTTTCATCCCCAAGAAACACAAAAGGCATGTATAAACCTTCGGGGAGGCCAATTATATCGGCCCAGGGTAGTCAATTTGAAAATACATCCAAGTATGTGGATTTTTTCCTTCAGGAACATGTCCAGAAGCTCCCATCATATGTACGGGACAAGACTAAACTAGACTAGTGTGATCATTTAATCGTCAACATAAAACCCTTCGTAAAATTGTCAATAAAAACTGGCCACTGGTACTCTATGATCCAATGTTAGGAAGGTGTTAGACAGCAACTCCAAGTGTTTCCTACCGGAAAGCGCGCTCTATGAGCAGCGATTTGGTAAAGAGTAGCCCCGAGGTGTCAGTGACTAAAAATTGGCTCAGCAGCAGGAGAGGTTTTTACAAGTGTGCTACTTGTAAAGCCTGTAAACAGGGAGTGAATACTAATACATACAGCACGCACTCTAAACCTAGACCTGTTGCAATCACCAAGGCTCTAAACTGCAAAATAGAGTTTGCAGTATATGTGCAGGAGTACCCGAGTGTCCTGCGCTAGGTGGGGAGGACCAAGCTGCAGGTCCACAAAAGGGTACTCCAGCACATGAGGGCTATCACTAACAAGGATGCCAATTATCAGGTGGCAAGACATTTCCAGAAACACCACAACAGCAACACACAACATTTGAAATATTTTGCTGTGGACACTGTCTTGCCGCTCAGAAGGGGTGGCAATCGGGAGTACCTCCTTAGAAAACTGGAAACCAAATAAATCCTGGAGCCTAACTGTAAAACACCCCATGGTCTTGATATCAGTGAGGACTTTTTCACCTGTCTTTAAACTACACTGTTCTCACACCCAGTACCTTTTTAGCTGGCATCAGCTGCACCCTCATTGAATTTAAATGTAATGAAATTGGATCTTTATTCTTTTATGTAGTTACTTTTTTTTGATTTATGGCTGTAAATCAATTATGGTTAGAGCACGATTTCCATTATGCAATAGCACTTTGCACTTTCAAATGTTACGCTTGATTATTGGCCCACTTGGGCAGGATCCTTTTTGAACCTATGAACTAGTACTGTCAGAGCTAGTGTGCAATTCAGCCTTTTTCAGTAGAATTTGTGTCAGCATGACTAGATGTACCACATGGTCATTCATCTGGTTTTATGACAGACTCCTAAGTAGGATATACATTGTCCACTAATTAATAGGAGATCATGTATATATTGTTGTATAACTTATTGTGTAACAATTCTATAACAGATCTTTTTATACTGTCATGAATAACAAAACCTGAACTTATTTAATAATATATTTAAGTTGTCATGCCGATTTTAAATGTTCCTCAAAATATTTTTATATACTTCAGACATTTTAGATATTTTGTATCTTTTGAACGTTTTAAGTATTTGAATGGTTTTGAATATTTTAAATATTTATGATTACATGAATATTTATGGCGTATTTTGCACTCATGTACTACTAATTACAGGCTGTACATCATCGAGTTCATCACACAAGCTCACAGTGTAACTTCTATGTCTATTGCACTTTCCACGTACGTTGATTGCACTGTCACTTTAAAAACTAAAAAAATGCTTCTGAAATGCATCATGTGATCAAAGCCTCGGAGGAGGCTGAAACGCGTTATGGCGGTGGTGCGGGCATTCTCTGAATAAACCCATTATCTGCATTATATCTGGGTCTGCCTTCATGTCTTTTTATGCTGTTGACCTGAATTGTTACGGATATATATATATATATATATATATATATATATATATATATATATATATATATATATATATATATATATATATCCCATTGGCAGTCACCAGTGAGTAGTTCTAGTTAGGACCTAGTTTCCAAGGAATTCGTTTTTTTTTTTTTTTTTTTAACTTGGCTACAACTTTGGCGTTGTTTGACCAATCTGCATAAAATTTGTCCCAAAAAATGTCACGGTGGGTGTTATTGAGTGGGAAAGTTTGAAGGTATACATTTGTTTGCACAATTTTATGTTAACCAAGATGAGGCGTAGTTTGAATGCACCAAGAAGGTTCACTCATTTAAAGGTTTTTCCTTAATACTTAATCTCCAACTACTGGGAAAGCTACTGGTCAGTCTGGTAGGCCTTAGTCCTCTAGACATCAGGTCTCTAAAGCAGTGTTTCCCAAACTGTGGGTCACAAACTGATTTTTGGTGGGTCGCAAAAATCATAATAAATAAAGATGCCTTTAAATTCTGTGTTTAACTCCTGGCATTTGCTGCTGATTCAAGTCAGAGGTCATATGTCAGGCTGCTTTATTTTTTGAACATGAAGCTTGGGACCGGGACAGGATGTTACGGCAATTGGAATCTAAAATGATATTAGAACTAGATTCCAAGGTACCTAATGGGCTGAATACTACGGAAGACCTGTATTATGTTTTGTAAAACGATTATTTTTCTTTCAATACAGGCACCGTAGTTAGTCTTTTGCAAGCACTTTCCTGACTGCAAGCAAAATTTGGTTTAATGCTTTAACTTAAGCCTTCCATTTATTTGCTGAATATATAATCGGTCTCAGTCCTACACCCAGAATTGATCTTTTTTTGTTCTTTTTTTTTTTTTAAATCATTGGGGCAGTGATGAATCGATGATTCTCCTGCATGATATTAGTTGCACTTTAAATATACACTACTCGTAGGTCACATCAGTTATTTTAGAAGGCGTTGCCATTAAAATAGATGTCCCCATTTTTGGGTATTTTGTAAATAAATGAAATTACAATGCTTGGGCTATAATTATAGACTGGGTTCTGGAAAGCACTTTAATAATTGTTTGCGCTATGTTGCACCTTTGAGAGTGAGGTTTACAGTATTATTGCATTGCACCTTAACAATGGTATTACCACAATGATGAAATCTTATGAAATAATTTTATACTTGTATAGGGGTTTTTAAGTATGCACATGATTACTTTTTAACCAAGAATTGATTTGGAGAGATTTTTTATATACATATTTATTGAATTTTTTATATTTATGTGTATATTTAAGGTGGTTTAACTTCGGAATTGCAATGTATTTATTTGTATTTTGCATATGCGCAATTGCACAATCAGAACGCACTTTACAGATACTAATTCAGAACAATCTATATAAGCATGCATTTATGCAGGTATCAAACAATTATTGTCAATCCAAGACAAATGTGAACAATGTATTTACAAATATGAAGGAAATGGCAAGCAATAACCTCGGATGTTTTCATTGTGACTCTGACCTACTAGTATTTTGTTTGTTTTCATTTGTCACATGGTGCACACAAATTCAGTTAAAAAGAGGGCATTATGGGAAATACTTCTGATGTGAACAAGGGCAACTGCCCGAAACGCGTCGTCTGCCACGCTGCTGTACCTCTCACGGAAATAAATTACCTTTTGCCATCATTTGGGATTCGTTGGTCTTTCTGTGTGTGATCGCCGAGACATTGGTGATTCCAAATGGACCTTCTGCAGCATATATGTATGTATGTGTATATATATATATATATATATATATATATATATATCTCCATCCCATTGGCAGTCACCAGTAAGTAGTTCTAGTTAGGACCTAGTTTCCAAGGAATTTTTTTTTTTTTTTTTACTTGGATACAACTTTGGCGTTGTTTGACCAATCTGCATAAAATTTGTCCCAAAAAGTGTCACGGTGGGTGTTATTGAGTGGGAAAGTTTGATGGTATACATTTGTTTGCATCATAACAAAGTATAGCTAGGGGTCAGAACAAATGATGCATCCTGAGTGAAACCTCCTGTGGTGTGAGTGAAAAAGGGATGAAACTAAGCTAATCGTGTGTTGTGAGCAATCACACAACTAGTCCCACAATGCTGTGAGGAAAGTTCCCATCCGTCACCACACGGATCCGCCCTTCATCATCTGGGAGTCCCTACTCACAGGGATGATCGTGAGACCCGCTATGGATTGGCCAGATGTCTAAGCCTAATCCTATATGTGGTACTCACTGTGAGCGGAATACCAAATATGTATTGTAGTGACTGAAAAGCAGTGCTAAAAAGTGAAGTGCAAAGTGAATTAAGTGCAAACAGAGATATAAAATTAGGTAAAGAAGAGGGAACTACTTTATTCCAATCCTCTTTAGTCCTAAGAATAAGAGAGTGCGTAGTGGACTCAACAAATAACCACTATACTAGATGAAAGGTCGACATGTTTCTGCAAAATAGATCCATGTGGTATCCAGCTGCTTCGTCAGGACCATTATCGCTACTGCTTTTTATTAAAAAATGGTGAGTTCTATCCGTCGGTACCCTGCGCGTCCCTCTGGCACCTCCCACGTCAGCCCAGAGGGATGTGCAGGGTACTGACGGATAGAGCGGTGCCCTGTTTTACCTGCGCTGTAGCCAGGTGAGGTGGGTTTTTCTCTCCTGCCAAATTGGTAGGAGAGATTCTTTAATCACCAAGTTTGTGGTGGTATCTTATTCCTTCACCTTTGTTATGAACTCACCATTTTTTAATAAAAAGCAGTAGCGATAATGGTCCTGACGAAGCAGCTGGATACCACGTGGATCTATTTTGCAGAAACATGTCGACCTTTCATCTAGTATAGTGGTTATTTGTTGAGTCCACTACGCACTCTCTTATTCTTAGGACTGAAGAGGATTGGAATAAAGTAGTTCCCTCTTCTTTACCTAATTTTATATCTCTGTTTGCACTTAATTCACTTTGCACTTCACTTTTTAGCACTGCTTTTCAGTCACTACAATACATATTTGGTATTCCGCTCACAGTGAGTACCACATATATGTTATGTTATGTTATTAAATTATTTATTAAGCGCACTAACACTGATTAGTTTCTTGGCGCTGAATTTGACAGTAACACAACAGGTAAAAAAGTAGGATTTAAAAAGCTTGTCTGAAAAGCCAAGTCTTCAGTGCTTTCCGAAAAGGTAGAAGATCTTGACAGAGCCGAATTTCTAGTGGCAAGGTATTCCATAGGCGGGGGGCAAGTGCTGCAAACCTACGTCCACCAGAACGTTTAAGCTTGAACGGGGGGGATCTGGAGAAGGCCCAAATGGAGTGAGCGAAGGTTGCGGGGGGGGAACATATCTGGTGATTATTTGGTTAATGAACTTGGGGCTTTTGCCATGCAGTGATTTAAAAATCATGCAGCCTGCCTTAAAGGCACAGCGTTGTGTAATCGGGAGCCAGTGCAGTTTAGTAAGAAGGGGGGTCGCTGCTTGCCACCTTGGTTGCTTCAGTATCATCCTGGCAGCATAGTTCTGTACCATCTGGAGACGCTTGAGTAGAAAGACTGGAAGACCCAAATAAATGGCGTTCGCATAATCCAGATGGGACAGAACAGTGGCGATCACAACCTGGGTAGTGGCCTCTAGCGTTAATAATCGCCGAACCTTCCTAATTTTTTTTAGCTGATAGAAACACTTAGAAACCACTTGGCCCACTTGTGCCTTTAATGAAAGGTCACTGTCCACGATGACTCCCAGCGTTTTAGCCGATGGTGATGGTTGTGGAGCTTGACCCAGGTCTAAGGGCCAGTATTGAGGGCCCCAGTGCTTAGCGCTGTCCCCAGTCAATACCAGTTCTGTTTTCCCCGGGTTCAATTTCAATTGATTTTTGTCCATCCAGGATTTAATGAACCTCATGGTTGACTGGAAGTGACTGACGGATTTTTCAGAGTTATCAATGGTGAAGAGTAATTGCAGATCATCTGCGTAGTTAAAAACTTTCACCTGTTTGTCCTTCAGCGTTTGTATCAGGGGGAGTATATATATATTGAAAAGGTGAGGTGACAAGGAGGAACCCTGTGGCACTCCGCATGAGGTAAGCTGTTTAACGCCAGTTAGATCCCCCAGGCGTACCGCTTGTGAGCGGTCCTCCAAGAAGGATCTCAACCAGCAGGCCGCTGTGCCCTGTATGCCGGCCTGTCCGACACGGTCGATCAAGATATTGTGGTCGACCGTGTCGAACGCGGCCGACAGATCTAGGAGCACCAGTGCCTGGGGAGAGCGTCTGTCTGCGCAGTCTCGGAGAGTGTCCAACAAGGCAGTGATTACTGCCTCCGTAGAGTGCGCAGGGCGAAATCCAGTGTGATGGGGGTCAAAGCAGGAGGACTCCTCCGAAAAGTTGGAAAGGATTTTCGCCACGTGTGCCTCTAAGATTTTTGCTAGGTAAGGCAACAACGAGATGGCCCTGTAGTTTGCCTTACATGCCCGGTCAGCCCCAGGTTTTTTCAATAGGGGTATGACCGTTGCTTCTTTGAAAGCAGACAGGACTATGCCCGACAATAGAGAGTCATTAAGGATAGCAAGAACAGGAGTAGGATAGGCGGAGAAGCATTCTTTCAGGATGCGAGGGGGGCATATAGGATTAGGCTTAGACATCTGGCCAATCCATAGCGGGTCTCACGATCATCCCTGTGAGTAGGGACTCCCAGATGATGAAGGGCGGATCCGTGTGGTGACTGATGGGAACTTTCCTCACAGCATTGTGGGACTAGTTGTGTGATTGCTCACAACACACGATTAGCTTAGTTTCATCTCTTTTTCACTCACACCACAGGAGGTTTCACTCAGGATGCATCATTTGTTCTGACCCCTAGCTATACTTTGTTATGATACATGTTATTTGGGATAATAGCATAGGCTGGTCGTTAAACTAGTCCCTCAGACCCTCACCCCACATCTATTTGTTCATACATCTGTTTGCACAATTTTATGTTAACCAAGATGAGGCGTAGGTCGAATGCACCAAGAAGGTTCACTCATTTAAAGGTTTTTCCTTAATACTTAGTCTCCAACTACTGGGAAAGCTACTGGTCAGTCTGGTAGGCCTTAGTCCTCTAGACATCAGGTCTCTAAAGCAGTGTTTCCCAAAGTGTGGGTTACAAACTGATTTTTGGTGAGTCGCAAAAATCATAATAAATAAAGATGCCTTTAATTTCTGTGTTTAACTCCTGGCATTTGCTGCTGATTCAAGTCAGAGGTCATGTCAGGCTGCTTTATTTTTTTAACATGAAGCTTGGGGTTTACTTTGCTTTCTCAGACTACAAAGTGAGAGGGATTTTTAAAAAGAGTTGTGTCGCAATGTTGGAAGTTATTTTTTGTAATACACAACACAATATAGATACCAGTACATGAACTGTATGCATCCAACAGTGAGGAAAGCAAAAGGGAAGAATTTTTTTTGTAATTCTGAAGTGCTGGAAAGAGATTATAATATTATCAAGGCACTTACTTGGTGTTGCACAAATGATACATATTCTCAGAAACCGGATTTCCACACATTATGATTTGTGTGTTATATAGTTTTATCAGTGAAACTGTATGTCTGTGCAAATGTATTGCCCATTTCAATGTGGAAAATGCGCAGTCTGTAAATGACACTACCACACATGATTTAGTTACATAATAAATCTCCTCACCTCATGTCCTTTAAAGCTAGGTGGCTCGCAAAAGTTTGTTGTTCTAAAAAGTGGGCTATGTTTTTTTTAAAGTTTGTGAACCACTGCTCTAAACCATCATAGTCCACTTTAGTTAGCTCTGCCCTTTTGGAGTCAGGAGTCCTTCTGCTTTTTTGTGTCCCTTAAGCAAGCAACCAAGAGGTAAACCACTTGGTCCTTATAGAGCAGCTCCAGTCTGTGGGTGCCATCAGGATTCAGGGGCCCTTGAGTGACTGCTCTTTTTCCAGCAGGAGTCTGATTTCTTATTTCATCTGGTCTGCCTTCTACAGACGGAATCTTCTCAGGACTAGGAATGTTTTGAGAAGGTGGTGGTGGAGGTGCCTTATTTATCCTGTGCACTAACAAGTAATTAGTACTAACCAGTAGTTGGAGGAATCCTGCCCCCAATCCTTACAATTTTCTTGCAGTACCCCATCTCATTTTGCAGCACTTCATGTTTGCCTTACTGTAAAATTACCCAGGAACCAGCTGCCACCAGGCATGCCTGTCTTGAGCTTCTCAACCACTCCACTATTTGACAGAGTCAAAACTGGTTTCCCTGCTGCTGTGGTGGCTTCAGTCTGAGGGTCCTGGGAATACATAGAAGAAGCCCTTCTTGGTCTCTTCAAGGTAAAAGAGATAGTGCTAAAGCTGCCTTTTGTTTTGCCAGCAGGTCCTGTCCACTGTCATGTAGCTAATCAGTGCTAAGTAATCAGCGGTTAACATGCATTGTCCTTTATAGGGCCCAGAGGCAAACCATTGTTCTACGAGACAGAGTTGTTAACTCTCCCAGCCAAAGATGTGTATTCCAGCACTGCCAAATGTTATAGGCGGTAGAACTGCTTGTTAAGCCCTATCTGGTTCAGGCAGCCTAAAATACAGTTTAAAAAAGTTATTATTCTTTTTAAACAATCAAAAATCTTATTTATAAGTCACATTTTAAACACTGAGCAGTAAATAACTTTGAAGCAATATTCTAGCCTTTTCCTAAGTTGAGCTGAAAATAATTATTGTATGCCCACCTTGGCCTGTTAGCAAAATGTCTAGCTTGCCATACTTACTACAGTAGATTTTGTATTTATTGCATTGTAAGGGCACTGTGTGTCCTGTTTTTGCATTGTATCACCTTGCCATGTGGGCTTACAAGGTAATTTTAGGGGTCTCCTTTACATTTATGAAAATAGGATTTCATACATGCCAAAGGCAGTTTCCTTCCCATGCTTTTAAACTGCAGCCTAGACAGAGTGGTCATGTTCCTGGCATAAATATATTTTTGTCATATGTGGGTGTGTAATTACCCACTGCAGCCTACATATGGCATAGGTGCACTTTACACACCCTTTTCAATGGACTTATAGGATAGGTAAATAGTCCATCTACAGAGTTCCACTGTACAGCATGATTTATAGAGGAAGCTCAATGACGTTACTACTGTGTACCAGTGGTAAAGTGCACAGTCCTAAAGCCAGCAAAAATAAAGACTAGAAAAAGACAAAAACAAAACTGGGAGGACCATTCAGAAAAGGCAGATTTACAAAAGAGTGTGATTGTGTATGTAAGCCCTTGTTTTAGTCTTTTAACTTGTATGTTATGATTTTCCCTCTTGAATTGAGTAATAGGATTGCAGCTTTTGCTCTGTAACTGATGATTCGGAAAGTTTGCACAAAGCAGTCTGGGTCTACTGTGCATTATTTTAGACTACCTGGAACTATCGTGGATGTGATGTAGTAGGATATTTTATGTATGTTTGTGCCTTTTAACCAACATAAACCTTTTGATGGTAGCAATAGACGTTACCTTTGTGTTTAAGTACATTATGAATACTTAAGTAAAATGTCAGTGAGTTCTTTCCCATTTATGTGAAGTAACTGTGATAATTACTTATTAACAAATAAGTAGAGGTGGCGTCATCCTAGTTTACTTTAGAGCCTCCATTTGTGCTTGAGCAGAATTGTTGATAATACCTGCAAGATATTCTTTTAGTCCCTCATGGAGTAATAATTTGTCTGATGGGTCCAAAAATTGCTGGAGAAAGAACTTGACAGGCATTGTATTTCCCAAGCAATTGCTCACTGGGGAGAATACATAAGGGCTGCATTGTAGTAGTACTAAGTTGGACTATGGAGGGGTTCTCATTTAGAAGTTATTAACAATGCCTGTGCTCAATTACTACCTGGAATATCCTCTTCCTCATAATATTGTTATAATTTTGTATTGTCCAAATGTTCACTTTAAGAGAAGTATGTGAAAAGGGGTGCAAGCATGTCACTCTTTACTTGTTGAGTCTGAGAAAAATGCATTTGGCACATAGTTTTTATAGACTACAAATAATCAAACCATTGAGCTTGATTGAAGCACAGAGAAGCCCAATCTGAAGTACTGTTTGAGCATTTAAGTTGCTTTATATTTAATATAATGATGTTATAACCAGTAAGTCCTTTCCTTTCTTTTTCCAGATTTTGGAGCTGGTTAAGGGTATGCATTACCAACTTGCCTGCCAGAAGTACTTTGAGCTAATACACAATGTGAGTACAAATATTTGATCTTTTTATTGTAGTCAACAGAAATGTTTTTGCCTGCCTCTTGAAGGAAGCCTGGAAATCCAGTATAGCAATTTAGAGGTCATCTGCAGTTAAAAAGTTTGCTATTAACTGCCCTGTATTGATAGCTGAGAAGTAGGGTTCGGTGCCACGCGTCAGCGGTTCTTAACATTTTGTCTACAGACCACAGGGGGTCCACAGTGCCTAATCAGGGGATCCTTATCTATTTAGAAACAAAAGTAAATTATCAGAATAATAAAGCATGTATGACATGCACACTATAACATTGACAATTTTACAGTGCTCTATAAATGTTAAGGAATTTGAAATTGGAGTTTAAAAATTAAGTGGCTGTCCTTTGCTTGATTTGTGAGAATAGAGGAAGTACAGCAAACGGAATCAGGCAAGGATGATTGGTGACCTTAATTGAAGCATTGGTATGTGCGGACAAAGAGAGCATGCTAGGAGCAAAATATATGAAGTAATGTGCTCGAGTCTAGCACATCGCTTAATCTTTTAGAAATAAAACTGCATTTAGAAAAGCTCCAACCTTCCCATTACAATTTTGTTTTTTGTGTATACTTTTGGTGTGTGGTTAAATACAATATTTCACAGTTTATTTGTTTGAGTTAGACTTGTTTCTTTATTTTGTGATGCCATAGAAAAAGCTTAGGCCAAGGTCTGTGGTTCCTGCAGTGAGGCACAATCAGCAAAATGCATAAGAACCGATCCGTTAAATGATCTCTGTTTTCATTTTAATTTTACTTAATTAATCTCCATGCCAATTAGGTCTTTGCATTTATGATGTTTCATTACACCACCAGTTAGTAGACTTGAACGACACTTGATGGTCTGATGTGATCATTTTGTAAATGGTCTAAAGGAGAGGGCAGATGCCATATTTAAGCACTTGAATAGACATGTCTTAAGGCTACCTTGAATGAAGTGACTGATAATCTTGCTTTTGTATGTATCTTGCGTAGGGCTATGATTCTGTAAAGGGGACCTACATTTATGGATTTTCAGTGTGTCTGTATTTTGGTTATTTTTAGGTAAAATAAGGCAGGAGAGCTGTTTCAGGTTGTTGCCTTTTCCTTGTGATAGGAGGTCTGTTCTTGGGCTTTATAAACTGCTATTAGAGGCTGAAAAACCACAAGTTCTCCAATAATGCCTTTGCTACTGGCCTAGCCTCAGCAGAATTGATTATCTGTAGAGGTAAACTTTGTCTTCAATGTCAAGAAGAGTTTTTATTCAGCGTCACACTTTGATACACACCAATATGGCTTGTGTGTTCCTGATTGGTGTATTAGGGATCAGCCTTTACCTTTGCAATCTTCTTTTCTGCTATCCTCTGGAAAATTCCTGGATATTCAAACGCTTTGGTACCTGGGAATTATCAAGCCATGCTTCTTGAACCAAGGCTCTTACTCCTGCATTGTTTTTTTGTGTTGGTTAAAAGAACTGAAGTCTTTTTTCATTATTCGACCCCTCTCTACTCAAAAATTCCTTTTAAATGATTTTTCGAATGTGAAACTCCAGTTCAGATTTTTTTTGCTCTCAAGAGGGGTGAATGGAGAAGTGCAGTTTTCCTATAGGGCAAAATGTTCCAAATTCCTAACCTTTTCACCAGAACATCTGCAAGGGTCATGGCATTGTTTAACATATGCATACTATACAATCAAAACCAGAAACAGCTGTCAGAGTGAAAACGACTATTTTTATGGGGATCTATTGGAGAGATGTAGGTGGAGAAATGTGTAGGAGCAGGAGGGTGGGCACTCTGATTCTAGCTGTCCTATAGTTTAAAGACGTTTACTACCTAGAGAAATGTATGGATGCTATTGAGCCCTCACTAGCAAAAACTTTGTATATTACATTTCATATTCGGACTTTTCCACTGAGTACCTTTACTGCCAAATGGCAGCCATCCCCAACGGATGCTGATACGACTTTCCCTTTTTGCCCCCAGGTAAAGGAATGCATTGATCATGTTTTTTTTTTACCATAACTATCATGTCCTCAAGAAGAAATGGATATTGCCTCTTTACCGAAATATGGGGGTTAGAGATTTCATGATTGCCTCCAGAATCTTTAGATCTAATACAGCACAACAGATTGTAATTGCTGTCTCTCATTTTATGTTGGGTATGTGGAGATCGAGACAAAAAAGTGCAGTGCTCTGAACTTTTTACTTTTTGCATATAAATTGGCGCATTGCTCAATTGTTATTGGCCATATGAATAATTATATGGCTAAATCGTATACTGTAATTAAATGGATTTAATTTAAATGTGCTGCTTAATTCTTCAATTTGAAACTCGACTTTTTAGCTGACTGGTTGTAGGTATTTCTTTTCTACTGGATAATTTTATAGCTGTAAATGTTTACATTATGTGCTGCTATTAATGAAATGTTTATCATTTTTTTTATTGATTATATGTGAATCGATTCAACAAACCAGCTGTGTGTTCTGATAATCCAAGAAAAACCTTTTATTTTTTTTAGCACACTATTGAGAACATTAGGGCCTCAATTACGAGACTTGGAAAGCCTCCGACCGCCAGTCGGAGGCTTTCCGAGTCTCAACGCAGGTTTCTCCTTCCACCGCCGCATTACCATGCAGGTGGTCAAAAGTGAAACCAGCTGGTAATTCCGGCTGGATTCTGACTGGCTCAAGGAGCCTGTCGGCCAGTCGGACGCCTGCCCATAATCCCTATGGACTGCATTTCTGCCGTAGGAATTACGATATCTGTTTCCAACAGGCTTTCCATGGCAGGCTTTCCGACATGGAAAGCCTTTTGGAAAGTGACATTGGGGGCCTGCGGCCTCCGGTTGGGGGCAAAGGGGGTACCTATGGTTCCCCCCTGTTAATCCCTGCACCACGTGGCAGGCACCTTGAGGTGCCTGCCACGCGGTGCAGGGATGAACAGATTTTCCTATTTCTCTATGGGAGCTTGTGCTAGCGCCGGTTTACGGCCGTAGCCCACGTCCCCATGGAGAAATGGGAGTATGCAATCGCACCATGTGTGTTGTGTTGTGATTGTGGTGTCAGTTGGAGGCAACTCTGACCGACATTGTAATGAGGCTCTAAACTGTTAGAATAATTTTGAGTAGATTCACGTATTTAAAGCTTGCCCAATCCTTTGCTGACATATTTTGAAATAAAGAGGTGTATGAAATTGTCAGATCACTCTGTGTAGTGTACAAATTAATTACAAATAGAAACGTATGTAGTGTGTAAAGTTTGCATTAATGCTGATATTCAATTTAAATTTATGCACTGGACTTAAGACTTATTCTTTTGACAAGCTATAGGTATATGCACAATATAGCCCATATGTGTGCCTCCATATTTAGGTCATTACAATTGGGGAAAACTATATGTTGCAAAAAAGTAATCAGACTAAAACTACTGCTTTGGTGTCAGACAAAAGGGAGCAAGGGTAATCCTGTAAGTTTGTCATCACTAGTGCACATGTTTCTAATGGATGCTTCTAATCCCAGATTCCTCACTTTTAAAATATTCCCCCTTTTCCAGATTGGTTGCAGAAACTTTTTATAGCATTTGTCTCGTGCGCCACTTGGTAGCGCCATTTGGATTAACTTTAGCATCATTCTGCCCTAGAAGCGGAATTGCGTATATGCACCACCCCTGTTCTGACACCAGTTCCTTTCTTTCCACTCCTTTGATTGCGGATCCGGAGAGCTACTAGTCTTTCTTCGGTTTTGTCTCCAGCGAAATCGACAGAGTTAAAACAGTGCCTGTAGAAAACACAAATGGGCCTGCAAGAGGTGTGTCTTTGGTATTTGAGCTCGGGCATGACTCAAACTCATACAAGTACACCATTATGCGCCCGAAGGCGATAAAGGACCATGACGCCAAGCTGTCTGTCGCTGAAAATAGGAAAAAGTCACATATCTCACTTAAGTCCACTTCCAAATCGAGGGCTCTAACACGCTCCCAAGTAAAGCCAGTAATCTTTGCAATGAAAATTGGAGCGGAAACATAGTAAGATGAATTGGGACTCAACGCCAGCCTACCTCTCTCTGTCTAACATGAAGTTGCAAGGGTATAAAAGCGCAACTTGATTTTTGCTCTTGATCCCTGATTGAGTAGCTGCTTTCTGCTATTGATCTTGATGCACCGAGTCCTCTAGGCCATCGGCGGCTCTGCAGTAGTTGGAGCCTTTTAACCCCTTGCATGCTAATGACGAACCCTAGCCGTCATGCACTACGGTGCTCGTGTGCTGATGACGGCTGGGGTTCGTCATGGCCCGCCCCTGTTCATTTGTTTACCGCACAGGGGCGGAAACTGGCCAGCAGTGAAGGGGTTAAGGAGTCCATTCTGGGTATTTTTGGTACTCTTCTATCTCCCTCTGATGTGCTTTAGAATTCAAGGAACCACACTAGCCTCAAGTAGGGTTATAGCCAGTGAATCTGTCCTGAGCCACCGTATGACTCTTTGGAACAAGTCTTGGATTCAGAACTGACTCGGGTGTCAAGTTCCACTTCGGCTTCAAGACCTGTACTAATCCCTCTTTTGTCGACACCAGTACTGACATTGTTGGAACCGGAGAGGGATCCAGTGCAGATTCCAGTGTCTGAACCCAAGCCAAATCTATGACTACCCCAACAAATTTCATGCTCGGTCTCCTGTCCAGGCAGGGCACCTGGTTCCAATACAGTCTAATTCTGATAAAGTGATTTTTGCTGTCCTGGATTTTCCTGGTTGCTTGGGACGTCAAGTCAACAATAGTGTGGTACTCCATTGCCATGTGTGGATGCGATCCATGTATGTTTCTTAAAAGGTTTGCAGACATTGTTTTTGATGGATCCTGCCTATTCATTGAAAAACCTGAGTCCTCAGAACGATTTCAGGAAAGTTGGGCTGTGGCGCTTTCTTTTATGTCCAAGTGGCTCTAAGCGGAGCACCTGGTCATCTTACTGCCGGAGATGCAAGCTCTACTTTTCAAAAGGCCATTCAGAGGCTATTTCAGGAGTCTGAAATAGGGATGGGTTGTTACTCTTTCCTCATGCTGAAGAAGGATGGAGGTCGTCAGCCTATTTTAGTCTTATGCTCGTAGAATGCCTTTCTGTTAAATGACACGTGGAAAATGCGCATGCTGACCCAGGTTCCAGCTGCCATGGATCTGGATGACTGGATGGTAGCCTTGGATGTTTTTTCATATACCCATCTTACAGTCCCACAAATGTTACCTGCAGTTCAGTTTGCCGTGCTCCCCGTCTACCTCCTCTGCACCGCTTGAGTGTTCACGAATGTAATGACACTGGTTACCGCTCATCTTTGGAAGTTGGGAATACCGGTTTCCCCCTACCTCACCGACTGGCTGTTGAAGGTGGGCTTGCTACAATCAGTCAGACAATGGCAAACTTGACATATTTGGGTTCCTTGATCAACCAGCTGAAATTACAACTGACTTTTTCCCAGAGGCTTCCTTTATATAGCAGCTGTCTTAAGACACAGTAGAGTACAAGGCCTTCCCACAGTTGCAATGAGTCAAGTGATGATCCTGACGTTTCAGCCTCTGTCCTGGATCTCAGTCAGAGCAGCTCTGAGGCTTTTGTCAGCTGTCCTAGGTGCAATTTGCAGGTTCTGCCGAGGAATCTGAAGTCTGTGGGCACCAAGGAAACTGATAAAATAAGGAAGACACATGGTTTGTGGAAGAACTGTTGTTTATTGGCACCCACCTGGAGCTACAGCCAGCAGCCAGTACAGTGCTTCTCCGTCTGCTGTTACTAGGTCCCCCTCTGGTTCTCATGATGCACCCAACATTCTTATGAGTGCATCACACTTGGAGACAAGGTACAACACATCTCTCCCTTACTCATTTTGTGCAGAAATATAAGAATTGAACGAACAAGGAAAAGTAAGAAAGAACTAGAGCGAAATGAGGAAAACAAAACATCACCAAACTGCCAATGTAAGAATGGTAAGAAAAGAAAACAAAGCGATTATTCCAAAACATAATCCTGAAGGCACAGTGGTGGTCTCCTTACTCTTCTGTCAAAATATTGCTTATCACTTTGACTCCCATCATCCCTCGCCTACCATAACAGGTGCCACACCCATCAACACCTCTGGCCAATCAAGACATACTCCAACCTTCACCATCACTTAACGCTACCACTTTCCTCTTGACCTCCACAATACGTTTGGGTCCCATAAATTTTGTTTCACCTTTGGGAGACCATCCTCCATTTTTGTAAATACCATGTCACCAATCTTCCAATCACATCGCCACACACCCTTCATATTATCAAACCTCTGCTTGTACTTTTCTTGATAACTCTAGACTTACGCATCAACACCACAAGTACTTCTGTTCTTCCCACTTAACCACAATGGGGTAAGCTTGGAACCACCCAACCTTCCTATGAGTCTCTTAAATTGAGAAGATCCAGTTACTATGTTTCTGTGTGCCCACAGCGTTTCACACTAAATGCCTTTCAAATGCAACTTTGTATCCACTGCCATTTGTGCACAAGCCCTAATCAATCTATTCATACTTTCCACTAAACCATTGGCTTGTGGTGCATAAAGAGCAGTACGGTGACGAGTTATTGAACGATCCTTTAAAAACTCTACCATCCCTAGTGAAGTGAATTGCACCCCATTATCCATAACAATTACATCAGGAAAGCCTTCCCAAGCAAACACATTTTTGATAAACTCTGTGATATTCCTTGCGACAAAAGAACCCATACAACAGGCAGAGACCCGTTTATAAGTACAATCCACCAAAACCACCACAAACTTCTCATTGGACGGTAGTACATCAAATGGGCCTACAATGTCCATGGCTAGCTTGGACCAAGGCTGTTCAGGTAGTTCCACTGGTGATAAAGGGGCAGACCTAACCTTCCAGTATTTGTCATTCCCTGCACAGCAAATACAATATTTAACTGTCATTTCTACTTGGTGGTCCACTTTGGGCCAGCAATAGGACTCTCTCACTCTGGACTTTGTCAAACTACGCCCCAGATTGCATTCACGGGCTAAATTGATGACCTTTTCATGCATCTCATCAGGAGGAACTAATCTTTCCCCTCTGTACAGTTTGTTTGCTACAATGCACAGCTCATCTCTTACATTACTAAAACCTTTGGCATCCAGAAGAACTTTACCGAAATTAGGCCAACTCTTGATTACCATAGCCATTACAGTCTTTCTGGTGCTATCCCTGGTAGCACTAGCCTCCAAATTAGGTTTATTGAGTGCAGTTTCTTTGACCCAAGACACAGATGAACCTACAGGTTTAAAGAGAGGCATTCTTGACAGAAAATCTGTGGGAACATTCTTCAGTACAGGTAAGTATTCTGTAGTTAAATTATACTCCCACAGTTCCTCAATCCACCTTTTGATCCTAGGTGTGATACTTTCAGCATTTGTACAGGCAAATATATGAACTAACGGTTTATGGTCTGTTCTGACCAAGAATGGCAGACCCAAAGATAAAATCTAAAAAGATTGATGCCCCACATTCATGCTAGTGCCTCACGCTCTATCACACAGTAATGCTCTTCATCTCCTCGGAGTGAGCATGAGGCAAATCCAATTACTCTCTCCTTCCCAACAATCATTTGGGAAAGAACTGCACCCAGACCTTTCATACTTGCACCTGTGGGCACATTTTTTTTTTTTAATGTCCTAGGGTTGGCATCCGAGCAATTTCAGACTTGACTCTGTCAAAAGCATTTGCACAGTCTTCCGACCACACAAAATGTGCCTCCTTCTTTATTAGTCACCTTAAGGGTTGTACACACTAGCAAAATTGCAAACAAACTTTGAATAATATTCGGATAAGGCAAGAAAAGATTTAACTTGGTCTTTGTGAACTGGTGCTGGTGCTTGTAAGATCGCTTCTGCCAAATCAGTCTTAGGACTGATGTCATCACTCAGAATAGTGTGTCCAAGGTAAGACACGGCTCCTACTCTAAAATGACACTTTTCACTTTTGAGAGTGAGGCGCGTTCTTATAACCTCGAGAGGACACTGTTGAGCACATCATTATGACTGGATTTGTCTTTTCCATAAACCAGAATGTCATCCTGCAAGAACAACACTGAGTCAATTCCCACTAAAACTTCTTTCATCAGTCTCTGGAAGCACTCAGCAGCAGATGCCAGACCAAATGGCATCCGGATGAACCTGTAAGGTGCCAACAGTGTGACAAATAAGGTTAAGGCCCTGGATTCCTCGTGAATCATGACCTGGTGATAGGCCTATGTCAGGCCCATCACGCTAAACATACACGCCCTACTCAGTTTTGCCAATGCTTCGTTAATATCGGGTAGTGGCTGTCTGTCCTCCCAAATCCAATGGTTTAGGCTCTTTAAGTCCTCACAAATCCTGATCTTTGTCCTTTGGTGCCAAAACAATCGGAGCCAGTCACTCGGATGACTCTATTTCTTCAAGTACACTGGACTTTATTAATCTGTTAAATTCCTCCTTAAGAGATCCTATCATGAGTTCTTGCACCTTTCTGACCTTTTGCACCACCGCTTGTGCTTGTGCCTTTAAAATTATCCTATTTTTAAAACCATTGAGGAGACCTGGCTACATATACCTTCCCAACAGTTTCTCTTTCTTTCAACGTAATAGTTTGAACCGTGTACACTACTAAGTCAATGCTTTGTCTTCCATAACCCACTGGATTAATATCGGGCGGTTGTATTGAAAAGTTCTCTTTCCCAAAAATGTCATCCTAAATCTTTTCACTTATTGGGGTGAATGTGGATCCTGAGCGCGCTAAAATAAAACATGATCTACTTCCAATAAGGATATCACACATTGTCATGGTTAAAACATCAGAGTCTATACCTTTTACATCTTGCACACTACTCTCCTGAGTTTCTGTTAGGTGAAGGATAATCTGTTGGGTGTGTTACCTCCTCATCCACAAAATTTATCTTGGCATTTTTACACATCTGCACAAAATGTCCCTTCTTTCCACAAATCCTGCAACTCACACCTTGTTCAAAACAGTTAGGATAGTTAGGACCGTGGTTCTGACTCCCACACTTTAACATCTCGCTGTTGTGTCCCGATTGCTGTTCTATTTCTGCTTGTCAATTCTCCCAACAGATTTTCCCTGTTTGCAAGCAACTTTTTGAATTGTAGTAGACTGGGAATTTTTTTTGAGACCTTCTAATTCACTATTCTTTAAGGCTGCAATTCCTTCATGCTGTGCAACGGTGCCACACATGTCTAGATTTAAGAGCCGCCGCATAGTTTCCAACTCTCTCCCCATTGACTTGCACACGCATAAAGAATTTGTGCCTCTCCATCACTACTTTCAGACGGGGACCAAAATGTGTCTGTAAAAGTAGGACCGACATCTCATAAACATCGTTGGGTTCACCGACATCTCTTCCAATTGGTATGGGGTCTAAACTATCATAGATATTCCACCCTTCAATACCAAGATTGGGAAGCAAGACTGCTTTATTCCTTGCCGCAGAGAACTTTTCACCCGCATTGCTATGAGATCAGAGTCAAATAGGGGCTTCCATTTCTTCCATGGAAGTGCTGGCTCACCGCATTCTGACAGAAATTGGGGTGGTTGACTCATTCCACTTGACGACATCCTGTAATGAAATTTGACTTCACAAACTAACAAAACAAGCTAGTAAAATCGATTAACACAATAACTACAAAATAATAATCTAACATAAAAGATTAAAATAAAGGACTAAAATAAATCCTCACTGTGATTTCCTATCACACAGGGCTGTGGCTGTTACCATCAGCTGCTGCTGTGCATTTTACAAAACCACGATTCCAAGAAGGGATTTTCCGGCTGGTCCTAACTGTCACCGTGGAAAATTTTGCGGTGACTCTTGTAATCCGCAACCTCTGTATGTGAATTCCAATTATTCCCTTTTAAAAATAAATTATTATGCAGGTAAATCAAGGCTTCCACCCGTAACGCAGGACTTACACAATATACAGGAAATCATGCCATAATGTTGGTTCGTTGAGGAAATGTTTAATCTCCCATATAACCGTGGTGATTCTAAAACGCTCTAGTCATTATTGTGCAGCCATCACATTGTCATGCAACGTCACTCCCAAGATACCAGGCTGCATAGTAGCCTCTGGTCACACGCGATTGTCGGCGTGAATGCGCTTCCTGGAACTCTTAAAACAAAACATGTCGACTGGTTTGCACGAGCTGTGCCTCGTGCCTTATCCGTTATGTTTCCAACGGCACTTGTCAAATATTCAAATACACACACGTTGAGCGTCATACAGTTGCACACTTTTCCTCTGCGTATCTCTCAAACTTCACTCACACTGAGACGTCATCTGTTTGCATCCTTTTGAATACAAGACCACACTGACCTCACTTAATAAATCCTGTGATTGTCTTACTTGGGGTGATATCCATTGTGATAAGCATGCTTCTTGCTCTGGTGGGTGCTAACCATGTCTTCAACGCGTTGCCAGAGATAAAATAAGGTAGACACATGGTTTGTAGAAGAAATAGTGTTTATTAACACCCACCCGGAGGTAAAGCCAGCACAACGCTTCTTTGTCTGCTGGTAGGAGAATAGGTTTATGTTGAGGAGTAGGAAGTGGTGGCACTCTACACAGTATGATGTTGTGGTTAGGATCGTTGTGCAGTAGGCACGCGGTGCAAAACAGGACAGGGGAACACAAACCCTGCGTGAAAAAGGCCCCTGAAACGATCTAGGCAGGCCAAGACCAACTGGAGTGAGAACAGATCCTGTGCACATGCACGTATGGTTAATAGTCCCAGTATAGTGCCTGGGTTTTTTCCTCATAAAGAGTGAAATGTTTCAAGAAAAGAAAGCGAGAATGTCAATGATTCGTGTGAATCCTTTCCTCACTCCGCCAGTCGCACTTATCGCGTGCGCTCTCTTCCATTTCCAGTCGGTTTTCAGGACGCCACTGGCCCTGCTACCCTTGCCGACCCGAGCTACCTCTCCTTGGCGGTTTCACCGCCTGAGCATTTGCGGTCAGTCGTTTCTCCACCGCGTCCAATATACTAAATTCCACCCATTGTAGCCCTACAGCCCTGATGAGTTACACCTCCTTCACGGTGTGATGTAACACGTGTCGGCTGGCTACCACCTTACTGTACTGTCCATTGTTTGACTTATAAAAACTTTATTCACACGAATCATTGACATTCCTCGCTTCCTTTCCTCGAAACATTTCACTCTTTATGAGGAAAAAAACCCAGGCACTATACTGGGACTATTAACCATACGTGCGTGTGCACAGGATCTGTTCTCACTTCTTTGTCTGCTGTTGATAGGTCCCCCTACGGTTCTAGTGATGAACCCAACATTCTCATGGGTGGATCACACTTGGAGACCACAGAAACCAATCAGCAGCAATCCAGGATTAGAAAGACTGCAGAAGGTCTGCAGTGGTGGCATCTCGACCGCAATCTGACCAGACACAGGCACCTCTCCCTTCCCCACCCAGAGCTAATAGTGGTTTGAGTGTCACTGTTGAGATGTGAAGGCCATCAGGGAGAGGTGGTCCCCAGAGGACTCTGGTCTCCTTCTGAAAGCAGGCTTTATATTAGTGTTTTGGGTTGCAGGCAATTCATCTGGTGCTGAATAGCTTCCTTCCATCCAGGGGAGATTGGTGCAGGTTCACTGACAACACTACTGTCATGTGGTGCTGCACAAGCAGGACTGAGGTGGAGAAGTGTGGCTCAGGGGTTAGAGGCGGCAGACCCGGAAGCTGAGATCGGCCCTGGACCAGGGTTCAATTCCCCGCCTCGGAGGGTCTTGGGCTCAAAAATTCCATGGACTCGATAATTCTCGCTCCGGTACCTTCTCAACTCACGGGTTCACACTCTGCGACTCTGGGCAATAGCTTGCTTAATCTCCACAACGGCCCCTCGCGGCGGGATGCCTGGCTTTCACCTTGTGGATACCCTGCCGGGGTTATCTCACAGGGGAATACCAGGACGGGTTCCCTAAGCAAGCGCCGGGAAACCCTTTGTGGGTAGCTGTGCGCTATATAAGCTCAAATACATTTACACATTTACATACTGGGTCCTGTGCCTGGAGGCTCTTCGCCTTTGGAGGTGGGTGGAATGTCAGGGCATTCCCTGATTACAAACTACCTTGTGGGATCCTTGAAGAACAAGACAGAATAGCTCATCTGGTGGCCCTGGCAGATCACAAATGGCATTTGCACCTGAAGTGGCTCAGAGCACCCCTCTGACAATGGAGAGAACTCTCGGTAGAACTCTTCGCCACCATTGAATGCAGTGTCCAAAAAATTTGCACATGGAAGTTCCTCGCTATGGGATGCATTTTGGCTGGAGTGGAACACGGGACTCCTGTATGCCTTTCTGTCGCTCCTGCCCAGTATTCTGCCTCTCCTGCCCAGTATTCTGAAGATCAGAAATGATGAGGCCCAAGTCATTTTAGTGGTTCTGAATTGATGAGTATCTGCACTCCGATAAAACCACTTCAGAAGGAAGCAAGAAAGTGATGTCCACGTACAGGTATGGCACTTACATGCAGCTTCCCTCCATCACTTCTGGGTTGGAATAAAATAAACAAAACAAAGTGCCACTAAGCGACGCATGGGAGCACTGCTATGGAAAGTTTCCAGATCCACTCTGGCGTCTGGCTGGGCAATATTGTAAAGTTGAGGAATATGCTTTCAGATAGCCTGCCCACCACAAAGAGAATTACCAAAGATAAGTAACATGTTTGCGAAGTTCAACCACATTATTTAGCTTTTGAATGAATTGAAATGAGTGTGTCGAATGCATCCGAAAAGAGCCTGCAAAGTCTTAGTATAGTTAAATCTATGAAGCATAGTATGGCAGACTCTAGTTATACAGTAGGCTGCTCAATGATAAAAGACCAGGGAAGCCAACTTCCCTCTATTTTAATGAATTCAGCACAAACTGGTAGCTAATTTACCCTGGCTTCAAAACGAATATCGCTGTTGTCTATAGGTGAGTATCTTCCAGGAACACAAGGGACTCTTGATAACTTCCAGGTATTTTGAACTTCAATAATCAATCAATCAATCAGTGACACTTATATAGCGCGCTACCTACCCGTAGGGTCTCAAGGCGCTGGGGGGGGGTGGGGGGGGGGTGCCGCTACTGCTCGAACAGCCAGGTCTGCAGCTTCTTCCTGAAGGAGAGGTGGTCTTGGGTCAGGCGCAGGTCGGTCGGGAGGGAGTTCCAGGTACTTTAATGCAGTTTAAATCTTACTGCACTGGAGTGAATCAGTAAAATTATTGAACAATTTTTGTATATTTCATTTTCTTTGGCGATTAGCAGACTATAGATGTTTTATGAACAACACCATTTTGGAAAAAGCAAATC
This sequence comes from Lissotriton vulgaris, assembly GCF_964263255.1. Taxonomy (NCBI): domain Eukaryota; kingdom Metazoa; phylum Chordata; class Amphibia; order Caudata; family Salamandridae; genus Lissotriton; species Lissotriton vulgaris. The sequence goes on from NC_141694.1 coordinate 436,776,618, forward strand.
CACTGAATATTTAAATTTTTTGTAAACTCCAATGCGCTGAAGGTCAGACTGCAGAAGAAATAATGTGTATTTGATTGAGTACGTTTCCCACGAGAAAAGGGTAAGAGGAGTCACTCGATAAATTGTATTCTTTGGTATCCCTTTACATTATGGTGTTTCTTTGGAGGAGATCGGAGCTTCTTACTGTACTGTAGGTGCCTTTCCCGTGTCCTCCACAAAAGCTCACCGAGAGGGAAGTCTGAATGTGGCCCACGCTAATTGATACCACTAACCGCAGCACTATGAAAACTGTTCTGTATGGCTTCATGTGTAATGTGAACTGCTTCATTATCATCTGTCATCGCAAAACCACTTGATTTAATTAAACCCCAAAGATCCCGGCGGTATTGCACTTATCTCAAAAACCACACTTGCAGAGGGCTGAAATCTGAGCTCTGTTTGTGTGAAGGTCAGGCTGCACGAATTGTGTAAAAACCAAGCAACGGACCAAGATTGCATCAGGCTCAGATAAGCCCAGTTAGCTATGTTTTAGTCTAAAAACATTTTGAAAAGTTTCAGATTGGGACTCTCAGTGGCCTACAAATAAAAAGCTATACAAGCAGACCGAACATAGGTTAAACTGTACGTTTTCCTGAGCTATTTTGTGAGCGAATTATAGCTATTACTTACTTCAATCATAAGCATATAAAGTTGAAATCTGAAGGACTGAATTTGGATATCCTGTTTCCCCTGAATGTGAACTCCTAGTACTTGTATCAAGGATATGCTGTTTTTATTAGGATTGCAGCACAATTGCAATTACAGGAAATCTTGCTACGTGGACAAGGTTTACAGTAGGCTGGATAGATCTTTTCAACTGTTTGTGGCGTGGTGTAGCACTTGTGACAACTGAGCATGCAATCCTTGTTTGTGTGATATCGCATTGTCATGAATGCAAACTTTCCAAGATTGTTTCGCAGTACTTTGCACTTGTCGGGGGTGCACGGACACCTGAATAAAATGTTTGACGAGGGTGGACAATGATTTGAGTACGTAATTAGCATTTCATTCCATAACGACCAGCCATGGCCCTTCCATTCGGGCAGAGGGTCGGATTCTGAATCCCTCCAAAACGGAATTCCTCCTCCTCCTCCTCTCCTCCTCACTCTCTCCTCCCCCGGTTCAATCATGGATGGATCAGTCTACTTAACAATAAACCCATCATTGTTGACAGCGCAAAATCTCTTGGTGTCATACTCGACAAAAAACTCAATCTAATCTCCCACAGCAATTCCATTGCAAAGTCTGCTCGATACCAACTGCGCCTTCTTTGGGGAATTTGTCGCTTCTTCCCGGAGCAGGACCTTAAAACCCTGGTGCAATCGCTGGTCCTCTCCAGACTGGACTACTGCAATTCTCTTCTTACTGGCCTCCCCAAATCCCACTTGTCCCCCCTAAATCTGTTCTGCATTCAGCAGCTCGTTTCATTTATGGGGCCTAAAGAAGCAACTACATCACACCAATGTTATCCACCCTCCGCTGGCTTCCCATCGAGGCTAGAGCTATCTACAAGACTGCCTGTATCACCCACAAAGCCTTGCACTCCTCCTCTCCTCGCTACCTGGCGAATAAACTGAAACTCTTTGGAGGCTCTATACCGTCAAGTAATGCGGAAAATCTACTGCTTGAACCTCCCACTTTTAAGAAGGAGAGATCGATTGCCCAATCCTTTTCAGGCAATGCAGTGAGAATCTGGAACTCCCTTCCGCCTCAGCTCCGGACCACCACCTCCTCCCAGGCCTTCAAAACGGTTCTCAAAGTTCTCCTCCTCCAAAGACACCTCCAAAAGTAATTCACACCCTCTCCATTATCAGAAGGAAGACTTCCCATTACTGAAAATTCTATTCTCCATGACTATGGAAGTGCCTTCCCAGTGTGTTCTTGTGGTTGGAGTGTTTGCCATTTATTGCAGTGTTACACTTGTACCTGTGTTTGGTACTCTTTTGTAACATGCACACGCCACTTTTCTCTTGTAACACACTGTTTGCTACCTCTCACACTTTGCTTTTGATACTTGCACAAGTGCCACCATTGTCTACGTAACGTTTGTTCTTGTGCCTGAGTGTCTAGCATATATTGCAGTATTATACCTCTAATTGTACTTTGTTTTCTCTTGTAACCTGCACGCTTGTCACTTTTTCCTCCTGTAATGCACTGTTTGTTAAAAATGAACTCATAAACGTGTATTTTTCTTTTCCACATACTGTCAAATGTGTCAGTCATTGCTTATGACTGCGGTCTCAGGATTTCATCTTCAGAGGCTGGCTGACTATTAATTCAATCTGGCTAATTCAGTGCTTTGGCTTCCTTAACGGTGTAGACTGTACCCTCCAGTACCCAATGGTGCAGGTCCACTTTCCTGCAAGCGTTCACATTTCACCTTATCAAACTTGTGCAAGACCTCGCCCTGCTGCAACTCCTTCATCCTAGTCATCCCGTAAAAATAATGCTGAATAACGAAAGGCACCTCTTTACATATTTAGAGCGTTTGGAACTGAAAGACCACAAAGGGAAGACCAATCCAGGTTGTTTGATGCTTCCCACACCCCAATCCCGACAACCTGTCCCCCTGCTCCTAAATCCTTCTTTGTCAACAGTGTGTAGCAGAAATCAGGACATTTGGTATCCCCCAATAAATGGCTACGAGACATGGATGAGACAGCTACAAAGCGGGATAATTCCTCAGAAAAAGGGATGATTTGTCACCCTATTCTTGTATGGAGTTAAAATAATATGAAGTATTTTTTGTCATTGAAAAGATCTTTTTTTGATGTAGTGTTTATAGATAGTTAAATGTCTGTATTAGTGCTTGTGCTGTAGCATTTTCTCATTTATTTGTGCTGTGAGGTTGAATGGGTATCCCTCGTCTCCCCTTCAGTGTTGGTGCTGTAGAATGGCATTGTTTGCTTATTACCTAGTCACAGAATGATGTTGTGAGATGTGTGAGAAACATGTGCTGTTGGTGAGACCGCACATTGGCAACTGTATGGTGTTGTAACATTTACATAGCACTTACTATGCCTATGTGGGGCACTGAGGCTATTGGCTACATCGATTGCACGCTACAACAGGTAGGGTATGGTTGGAAGTGTCATGTCTTTGTTTTGTTCCTTTGTGGAGAGTGTTTAAATTCTGTATGTGATGACCACCGACGTGCGGTTATAGTACAGCTTTGGCACTATGTTTCATGTGTGCTGTGGACAGCATAATATGTTCCTTTGTTTCTGTGGATGATTATGTGAATAATAACGTGTGCTGTAGATGCAGCAACACGTTGCCAACGTAACATATTGATGATAGTTATGTAGCAATAGAGGGCACATCCATTGACTTTCAGATCACAGTGGTTACTGGGCTCTTATGTGTAGCATGGCACACCTCTGAACAATCTGCAGTTTGTATTTTTGAAGAGCAACACATTGCCATCTGAATGACTTTTGGTGATTTGGTGTTTGCATGAAGGAGTTATATTAGTGCATCTAAGGTGTATAATTGTGTTTGTTACCTTAGAGAGGTGTTTGATCCCATGTGTGTGTAGAACCATCTCAGTTTAGATGCAAGTGGATAGGTCATCAGTGGATATCCACCATATTGAAGAACCAGCCAGAGAGGGGGGCAGAACTGTGTGTGTGTGTTAACACCAAGCATGCAAATTACAGCAGGCTTAGTCATCCCTACTACTGTTACATTAGCAGCAAGCAATACTGTGCTTTTAAAAGGATACCTAGATTATGTTGGTGTCCTCACAAGCAAAGGTCGTCATGATTACTGTGCTACCCCACAGATGAAAGCTGAAGCTTCAGAAATTGTCTATGCCCATTGGGGAACCCGGAATAAAAGGTTATTTGCCTCCAGGGTGAATTTTAAATGTGTTCCTTCAGGAAATCTCGAATCCAGAGGTCGCTTGAGGATGTCTTCCTATCATTTTAGGTTTTTCTACCTGTCTTCTTCTGTTGTGGTTCCTCATTTATAGATGAGGATGTTAGGGTGTTTCTGGGGTAGATATCATTGTCTGGTCTGCAAAGGCAGAGCTCTATCATGCTTGGATAATATCCTAGGTGTTCTTTATTCCTGGCTAATGGTCTTTTTGCATTTTTAGTATTTTTTCCAGACGTGCTTTCCTTCCTCACCACTTATACTTCTTTCCCAGACTAAAGTACATATGGTTAATGCTTGCTCTATATTCAGCCTCAAGAACTTGATCCCGGGTTTGATAGTACCTGTACTCTGTCCTCTAAATAGAGGCACTTGCTATGTATTTGAATTTGAATTTTTAAAGATTTATAGAGCGCACGTTCACTATGCAGTTTCATGGTGCTAGAGGGATTCCTGGGCAAGGGAGAATACAGAGGACTATAGACTAAAAGCCTGCTGGAACAAGAAAGTCTTAAGGGCCCTACGGAACTCCATATAGGAGGGGGAGAGTCTGACAGGGGACGGGAGAGTGTTCCAGAAGGTGGGCGCAAGGGCCGAGAATTTCTGGCCTCCCGATCTTTGTTTCTTGAAGCGGGGAATGACTAATAGGGATTTAGTGGATGAGCGTAGATCTCTAGAAGGGCAGTAGTTGGTAATGGCAGAGTTGATAAAAGCAGGAGCCATGCCCGCCCGGGCTTGAAAAGTAAGGCAACCAAGTTTGAAAAGGGCCCGTTGTTTGATGGGGAGCCAATGAAGAGCAATGAGGAGGGGTGACGAGTGGTGAAATTTAGATAGGCCATGTACCAATCGGGCTGCCTGGTTCTGTACCAGCTGAAGGCGTTGAAGTGCATAGGCGGGAGCCCCATTATAAATAATGTTCCCATAGTCGATCTAAGATAAGACCATGGCCATTACAATCAGTTTGAGTGCAGAGGGAGAGAAAAACCAGGATACTTTCCTAATAATACGTAGGGTAAAGAAACAGGAAGAAACAACAGAACTAAAGTGGGAGTGAAATGGCAAATGATGATTGAGTGTGATACCGAGGGTCTTAACTGCATGAGAGGGAGTGGGAGGTGCACCAAGAGAGGGGGGCCAAAATGAAGGAGACCAAGGATTACCACTGCCACCAGTCAGAATCGGCTCTGTTTTATCCGGGTTGAGTTTAAGGTGGTTCGCATTCATCCAATCCCGGATAAACAGCATGACAGACTGGAAGGCAGTGATACCTAATGAGGGGGAGGAGAAATTAAAAATAAGTTGGACGTCATCAGCATAGTTGTAAACTGTGACCTCCATTTGTTGCAATGCAAAAATAAGAGGGAAAATGTAAAGGTTAAATAAAAGGGGAGAGAGAGAAGAGCCCTGAGGGACGCCGCATTGCACCCTGCGAGGCGGGGCAGAGAATTCGGCCAGGTGGACGGCCTGGGTGCGGTCAACCAGGAAGGAGCGTAACTATGTAGTGTCAAACACAGTATTTTAAGGCCTACATATGGGGAGTAGAGTTTTCAATGTGCACTGACAACAAACCACTTGCGGATTTGTTAATCACACAAGGTGGGATCATGCCATGCTATATATAACTAAGTGGCAATGCAGGTTCCAAGAGTATTACTATAGAGTACATTCCTAGTTTGAGGACTTTGCCGCAGATTGTCTCACATGCCTTTTGCCAATGTGAAGACACATAATGACTTTGAGGCTTAAGAAGTGAAATGTGCTGTGAATCAGATTGATAATGTTATCGGTGGGGCTTGAGTGAAGAATAATGGAATAGATTTTTTGGAGGTCAAGTGATGCATCTCAGATAAGTTGCCATTGAGAATGATGTCCGATGATGCTCTAAACTCTTATGGATGCACTGCCCTTATAGGGATAAACAGACCACATAGAATAGGAGGAGGCATTGCTATTATTTATAAAAAAGGATTACGAATGTAATATTAAGCACCTACAGATTCCCCCCCATCTATAAGTGGTGTTCTGTATTACCAGACTATTTGGCTCCTCTTGTTTCGCAGGCAGCCAATTTTACCTTGCTTGGTGACCTTAACCTACATCTTGAGGATCCCAAGAATAAACCAGCTTTGACCTTCATAGATGATTTGAGCTCATTGAATCTTTTTCTTGTTAGCTCTGCTGCCACCCACATTGCGGGCCACCTCCTAGACCCCTTCTTCTCCAACCTTCTCGTTGATCTCCCGCTCCAACTTTGTTGGACTGATCGTTATGCAGTACCAATTATTTTCCTGGTCCCTCGCTTTCTAGCTACTTGGCTGTCACCGCAACTTATGAATAGACACTGGGCCAAACTGGATATGCCTGAGCTCAATAATAGACTCCTTAACACTATCCCGACCCGAAGTGTCAATCTTCATGCTAATCAAATTGTTGTGCATCAATGGCTTAGGGATGCTACTGACGCAATTTTGCTTTCAACATCTATAACACAACGAAGAATGCTCCATTAACAATAAGATTCAGAAAAGGGGGTGGTGATGAACACAGTGTCTGAATTAAGCAGACCACTCCTACCCAGTCTAAAGATCAGGGCTTGATCCATCACCGTTTTTTAGTTCACTGCACCATCCCAGCTCAGAACTTGGCTATATGCAAATTAGTCTGACCCTGGCCCAGTGCATCATGGGAACAGGGCAGACCAAACTACCAAGCCAATTCTTATACTGGGAAGGAAACAAGCTACCGGGGACCGGTTTCTGGCATTTCAGCCGTCTTCGGCCCGGCTTGCTTGAATCCTGATGGTGCAATGAGCCAGGGACTCACATCTGAGTATACCCTTCCACGCTTATGGTAAACAAAAATGATTCAGAAAAGGGGGTGGTGATGAACAGAGTGTCTGAATTAAGCAGACCACTCTTACCCAGTCCAAAGATCAGGGCTTGATCCATCACCGTTTTTTAGCTCACTGCACCATCCCAGCTCAAAACTTGGCTATATGCAAATTAGTCTGACCCTGGCCCAGAGCATCATGGGAACAGGGCAGACCAAACTACCAAGCCAATTCTTATACTGGGAAGGAAACAAGCTACCGGGGACCGGTTTCTGGCATTTCAGCCGTCTTCGGCCCGGCTTGCTTGAATCCTGATGGTGCAATGAGCCAGGGACTCTCATCTGAGTATACCCTTCCACGCTTATGGTGGACAAAAATGATTCAGAAAAGGGGGTGGTGATGAACAGAGTGTCTGAATTAAGCAGACCACTCTTACCCAGTCCAAAGATCAGGGCTTGATCCATCACTGTTTTTTAGCTCACTGCACCATCCCAGCTCAGAACTTGGCTATATGCAAATTAGTCTGACCCTGGCCCAGTGCATCATGGGAACAGGGCAGACCAAACTACCAAGCCAATTCTTATACTGGGAAGGAAACAAGCTACCGGGGACCGGTTTCTGGCATTTCAGCCGTCTTCGGCCCGGCTTGCTTGAATCCTGATGGTGCAATGAGCCAGGGACTCACATCTGAGTATACCCTTCCACGCTTATGGTGGACAAAAATGATTCAGAAAAGGGGGTGGTGATGAACAGCGTGTCTGAATTAAGCAGACCACTCTTACCCAGTCCAAAGATCAGGGCTTGATCCATCACCGTTTTTTAGCTCACTGCACCATCCCAGCTCAGAACTTGGCTATATGCAAATTAGTCTGACCCTGGCCCAGTGCATCATGGGAACAGGGCAGACCAAACTACCAAGCCAATTCTTATACTGGGAAGGAAACAAGCTACCGGGGACCGGTTTCTGGCATTTCAGCCGTCTTCGGCCCGGCTTGCTTGAATCCTGATGGTGCAATGAGCCATGGACTCACATCTGAGTATACCCTTCCACGCTTATGGTGGACAAAAATGATTCAGAAAAGGGGGTGGTGATGAACAGAGTGTCTGAATTAAGCAGACCACTCTTACCCAGTCCAAAGATCAGGGCTTGATCCATCACCGTTTTTTAGCTCACTGTACCATCCCAGCTCAGAACTTGGCTATATGCAAATTAGTCTGACCCTGGCCCAGTGCATCATGGTAACAGGGCAGACCAAACTACCAAGCCAATTCTTATACTGGGAAGGAAACAAGCTACCGGGGACCGGTTTCTGGCATTTCAGCCGTCTTCGGCCCGGCTTGCTTGAATCCTGATGGTGCAATGAGCCAGGGACTCACATCTGAGTATACCCTTCCACGCTTATGGTGGACAAAAATGATTCAGAAAAGGGGGTGGTGATGAACAGAGTGTCTGAATTAAGCAGACCACTCTTACCCAGTCCAAAGATCAGGGCTTGATCCATCACCGTTTTTTAGCTCACTGCACCATCCCAGCTCAGAACTTGGCTATCACCACCCCCTTTTCTGAATCACCCCCTTTTCTGAACCATTAACAATAAGGCCAGTACCCACTGTCCCTACTGGGTCGGGCAGCGCTCTTTAAAATGATGGCGCTGCCACGGTTTCTCTGCGCTCTCCAAAACTACCCAGACTTAGTTCCGCAGAAATACTTGGCTGCCATCGAGGCCACACAGAGATCTTTTGTGGACCGGGATGCCCTGCATATCCCTACAGAAACTCACATTAGGATGGTTTGATGGGGGGTATAGCGCTTCCAGACATCCGGAAATACTATTGGGCGGCGCATCTCTCTGCCTTAAATAAGGGCTCTTACTGTGACGGAAACGACCCGGGATATGGGATGGACAGATGGCTCCTCCTGGGCGGGAACTTTGAGGCCGCACTTTACTCCAAGCCTGGCAGGTACCCCCTCACAGGACCTACGAAACACTCTGTCCAACCATGGCACATTGTTCACCGAAAACTGGGATGGGCAGACAAACTTACACTGGCTATCCCACTATGGGTCTCGGAAAGATTGGGCACACTGAGTTGCACCAAAGGGGTCCCCAATTGGGACTTGATCGGGATCTCTCAGATCAAAGACCTGTGGGGCCCAGACGGAGTTGTGCCATTTGCTTTGCTCCAACACACCTATGTCCTGGCGCAGACAGAACACTTTCGATACCTGCAGGTTAGGCATTCCCTTCAGGCAAACATCACTCCAGGGACTCAGCTCCCAGAGTCCTCCCCTCTCGAAGACAGGCTGCTGGATGGACACCTTCCAGAGCGAGCTATTTCCCTCACATACAAGAAGCTTATTAACCACACTCCAGACCCATTGCTAGCTCTTAGGGAAAAATGGGAGGCAGACTGACTCGAAATTGACGACGACGAGTGGAGAGAAGCACTTGCATCCCCCAAGTAAATAGCAATATCAGCCAAACTGAGACTGATCCAATTGAAAATCCTCCAGCAAGTCTATATCTCTGGCACATAGGCTGATTTTGATGGGCCGGAGTGAAGATGGGCTCTGCAGGAGGAGATGTGGGGAGGTAGGAACCTTCTTTCACATACTGTGGGAGTGCCCTGTGCTGTAAACTTACTGGAAACGGGTACTCAACTGTATGCGAGAGGTATGGGGGGGTGGAATTGCGTCTGGAAGTTAAGAGGTGCCTTCTGAACATCTGGGAGCCCACAAACCTATCATCGAAGGGCAAAATATGGGTAACGTTAATATTGGCAATCGCAAAAAGGAATATAGCAAGATTGTGGGGGGCAGTAACACCTCCAACGCTCAGTTCCTGGAAGAAGGATATGGACTGGTGTATGATGCAAGAAAAGACAGTTTATGTGGCCCGGGGCTGCCCCCAGAAGTGGGTGGCTGTGTGGTCCAGTTGGAATGAGTATCGTGGTAACCTATGTAAACCCCCCCCTAATTACACCCATTGACGAGCTGACTACATTGTGAACTGCTGCAGCATTGACACCATTTAGAGAACTGATGTATCAGGCAAGATCTGTATAAATTGTATTTTCCAATGACCACTATTCGACAAATGTACTCCCTGTATGTGATGACCACCTAGTTTATTTCTTTTGTAAATAAAAAGATTTATATAAAAAACAAACAATGAGGCCAGTAGAAGTGCCCATGCTGCCATGGAACAAGTTGGCCATGGGCATTTCAGCGTCTTTTGGAGTCTCAGGGCAGGCTCCCTAGTGAACATTGGTGATGATTGATTATTTGTCCAGATGCCTTTGGATAATCTACAGGAGGACAGAGATAGCATTCTTGACGATTGTCTTCGGTAGGGAGGGCTATCTAGAAGAGCTGATCACTAACCGAGGTACGCAGTTGACCTCTTCCCGCATAAAGGAGCACCGAAGATTATTCAGAGTCAAACATATCGATACTTTGCTGTACCATTCGAGAAGAAATGGTCTTGTAGAATGTCTTAGTAGGATACTTAAGGACCAATTGCAGTTAGTATTGGTGCATTGATTAAGTAAGAAAAAAGTATTGAAATAAACGCTATGGGCTGTTAAAAATACAACACATGTGACCAGTTTCTTCATTTATGTTGTTGAGAGTAGGGGTAGCTGGACCAAGCATGAAAAAGGAACCGGTAGGTCGTAAGAAGGTAGACTCATAAGAAAAGCCCATTTCTCGTTTTAGTGCACCTAAATAAGTTATCAGTGTGAAGGAGGCGCTGTCATCCTAAACGATGGTAAGGTCTGGAAGAAAGACCAGGTGTGTTTGTTGCCAAATCAAATGTGAATTCTTGTCTAAGAGGTGAGGGGGGGGGGTCAAGAGTATTTTACTCCTCTTAAGCACAAATTGCCTCCCTTGCAAGATGCAGGACCTGCGTGTGCAGTTAACTGACACTTTGACTTGGCATTTAAAACTACCAAGGTTTACCATTTATGGGGCATGATTAAACGATACCACAAACGCCAACCCTTCCTCCACTGTTATCCTTATTATCTGAACGTAGCCATTTGTGTCTTACTTATTGAGCTGAATACTGTATGCCTGTGACATAATCATGCTTACTTCATACCCACTACTTTTTATGACGACCTAACTATGTTAACTGCTAAAATATCTTCATCTAAACTGCATCATCCTAAGATGGTGAGATTTTCTCACTTCAATATCCATATGCTTAACCATTTCTTTTTTTAACCTTGACACGTTTGTAATTTATATTGGGTGATGATGATGCATTTCTCGCCACATCTTCTCCGTTACGTCTACCGGCCAGTCCAATGCCAGACAAACAAAGTGGTCTACGACTCTGGGACCTTCTGGATATTAGGGAAATCCTACTCCAGAAACATCATAACATTGTTCTGTTTTCTTTTTTTGTCTACCTCCCCTCTTCTATTTATTCTTATTGTTCAAAGTTGGATTACTAAAGTTAGGATCTGACAGGTGGCTCTACTCTACTAGAGGGAGGGCCCCCTATATATTTATACTCACCTATTTCCTTTTCTGGTCCTGAAGAATCAACTAGGATCTCGGCCTGAGACCATCAGGGGCACGAAACCTGTTGACCCAATAATTATAAAACTAATACCACACATATCTACTCCTGGCTTCCAAGGGTCATTATAACCCTTCAGCAGCCCAAGCGTTCTATTCTTTTTTATCTTTGACAGAGGTATCCACCTATTAAACTGGCTCAACACTGATCTCCTCTAGTCAATTTTACTTTCATTCACTACTTTGACTACTACCTCTTCGCCTGAAATAATTTCTGTGCTTCCTTCCAACTTTGCCCTTCTAGGGATAAACAGACCACATAGAATAGGAGGAGGCATTGCTATTATTTATAAAAAAAGGATTACAAATGTAATATTAAGGACCTACAGATTCCTAATTGTGAAGCTTTACTCTTTTCTACTTTCTTTTCTCATAAATTTACCCTCTCGGGGGCTCTTATTTATCGCCCTCATGGACCTTCTAGTAAGTGGTGTTCTGTATTACCTGACTATTTGGCTCCTCTAGATTTGGTAAGGTCACCAAG